>NW_027457738.1:2500-602500 GCF_050624435.1 Tenrec ecaudatus
GAGGCACTTTGACTATCTAGGTTAACTAACGGGCACATGGATTATGTAGGTTGCCTAGCGGGCACTTGGACTATGTAGGTTTCCTAGCGGACACTTGGATTATGTAGGTTCCCTATCGGGCACTTGGATTATGTAGGTTCCCTATCGGGCACTTGGACTATGTAGGTTAGCTAGCGGGCACTTGGACTGTCTAGGTAACCTAGCGGGCACTTGGACTATCTAAGTTAACGAACGGGCACTTGGACTATGTATTTCCCTAGCGGGCACTTGGATTGTCTAGGTTACCTAGCGGGAAATTTGACTATCTAGGTTAACGAACGGACACTTGGACTATGTAGGTTACCTAGCGGGCACTTGGACTATGTAGGATCCCTATCAGACATTTGTACTACTTAGGTTAACTAGCGGGCACTTGGACTCTCTAGGTCAACTAGCGGGCCCATGTACTATGTAAGTTAACTTGCGGGCACTTGGAATATCTAGGTTAACTAGCGGACCTTGGACTATGTAGGTTAACTAGCGGGCACTTGGACTATGTACGTCCCCTAGTGGGCACTTCGAGTATCTAGGTTAACTAACGGGCAGTAGGAGTATCTAGGTTAACTAGCGGGCACTTGGACTATCTAGGTTACCTAGCAGGTACTTGGATTGTGAAGGATCCCTAGCGGGCACTTGGACTATGTAGGTTACCTAGCGGGTACGTGGACTATGTAGGTTAACTAGCGGACACTTGCACGTTCTAGGTTAACTAGCAGGCCCTTGCACTATGTAGGTTAACTAGCGGGCCCATGGATTATGTAGGTTTACTAGCAGGCACTTGGACTATCTAGGTTAAATAGCTGGCACTTGGACTATGTAGTTTCCCTAGCGGGCATTTGGACTATTTAGGTTACCATCGGGAACTTAGACTATGTAGGTTACCTAGCGGGCACTTGGACTATCTAGGTTACCTAGCAGGCACTTTGACTATCTAGGTTAACTATTGGGCACTTGGACTATGTAGGTTCCCTAGCGGGCACTTGGATTATATAGGTTCCCTATCGGGCACTTGGATTATGTAGGTTCCCTATCGGGCACTTGGACTATGTAGGTTAACTAGCGGGCACTTGGACTGTCTAGGTAACCTAGCGGGCACTTGGACTATCTAGGTTAACGAACGGGCACTTGGACTATGAAGGTAACCTAGCGGGCACTTGGACTGTCTAGGTTACCTAGCGGGTACTTTGACTATCTAGGTTAACGAACGGGCACTTGGACTATGTAGGTTACCTAGCGGGCACTTGGACTATGTAGGATCCCTATCGGACATTTGTACTACTTAGGTTAACTAGCGGGCACTTTGACTATCTTGGTTAACTAGCGGGCACGTGGACTATCTAGGTCAACTAGCGGGCCCTTGTACTATGTTGGTTAACTAGCGGGCACTTGAACTATCTAGGTTAACTAGCGGACCTTGTACTATGTAGGTTAACTAGCGGGCCCTTGGACTATGTAGGTTAACTAGCGGCCACTTGGACTATCTAGGTTTCCTAGCAGGCACTCGGACTATGTACATACCCTTGCTCGCACTTGGACTATCTAGGTTACCTAGCGGGCACTTGGACTATGTACATACCCTTGCTCGCACTTGGACTATCTAGGTTACCTAGCGGGCACTTGGACTATGTACGTCCCCTATTGGGCACTTGGACTATCTAGGTTAACTAACGGGCACTAGGACTATCTAGGTTAACTAGCGGCCACTTGGACTATCTAGGTTACCTAGCAGGCACTTGGATTATGAAGGATCCCTAGCGGGCACTTGGACTATCTAGGTTACCTAGCGGGCACTTGGACTATGTAGGTTAACTAGTGGACATTTGCACGATCTAGGTTAACTAGCGGGCCCTTGCACTATGTAGGTTAACTAGCGGGCACTTGGACTATCTAGGTTTCCTAGCAGGCACTCGGACTATGTACATACCCTAGCGCGCACTTGGACTATCTAGGTTACCTAGAGGGCACTTGGACTATCTAGGTTAACTAACGGGTACTTGGACTATGTAGGTTCCCTAGCGGGCCCTTGGACTATGTAAGTTCCCTAGCAGGCACTTGGACTATGTGGGTTTCCTGGCGGACATTTGGACTATATAGGTTACCTAGCGGTCCCTTGGACTATGTAGGTTTCCTAGCGGGCACTTGGACTATCTAGGTTAACGAACGGGCACTTGGACTATGTAGGTTACCTAGCGGGCACTTGGACTATGTAGGATCCCTATCGGACATTTGTACTACTTAGGTTAACTAGCGGGCACTTGGACTATCTAGGTTAACTAGCGGACCTTGAACTATGTAGGTTAACTAGCGGGCACTTGGACTATGTACGTCCCCTAGTGGGCACTTCGACTATCTAGGTTAACTAACGGGCAGTAGGACTATCTAGGTTAACTAGCGGGCACTTGGACTATCTAGGTTACTCTAGCAGGCACTTGGATTATGAAGGATCCCTAACGCGCACTTGGACTATCTAGGTTAACTAACGGGCACTAGGACTATCTAGGTTAACTAGCGGACACTTGCACGTTCTAGGTTAACTAGCGGGCCCTTGCACTATGTAAGTTAACTAGCGGTCCCATGGATTATGTAGGTTTACTAGCAGGCACTTGGACTATCTAGGTTAAATAGCGGGCACTTGGACTATGTAGTTTCCCTAGCGGGCATTTGGACTATTTAGGTTACCATCGGGAACTTAGACTATGTAGGTTACCTAGCGGGCACTTGGACTATTTAGGTTACCTAGCAGGCATTTTGACTATCTAGGTTAACTAACGGGCACTTGGACTATGTAGGTTGCCTAGCGAGCACTTGGACTATGTAGGTTCCCTAGCGGGCACTTGGATTATATAGGTTCCCTATCGGGCACTTGGATTATGTAGGTTCCCTATCGGGCACGTGGACTATGTAGGTTAACTAGCGGGCACTTGGACTGTCTAGGTAACCTAGCGGGCACTTGGACTATCTAGGTTAACGAACGGGCACTAGGACTATCTAGGTTAACTAGCGGACACTTGCACGTTCTAGGTTAACTAGCGGGCCCTTGCACTATGTAAGTTAACTAGCGGTCCCATGGATTATGTAGGTTTACTAGCAGGCACTTGGACTATCTAGGTTAAATAGCGGGCACTTGGACTATGTAGTTTCCCTAGCGGGCATTTGGACTATTTAGGTTACCATCGGGAACTTAGACTATGTAGGTTACCTAGCAGGCACTTGGACTATTTAGGTTACCTAGCAGGCATTTTGACTATCTAGGTTAACTAACGGGCACTTGGACTATGTAGGTTGCCTAGCGAGCACTTGGACTATGTAGGTTCCCTAGCGGGCACTTGGATTATATAGGTTCCCTATCGGGCACTTGGATTATGTAGGTTCCCTATCGGGCACTTGGACTATGTAGGTTAACTAGCGGGCACTTGGACTGTCTAGGTAACCTAGCGGGCACTTGGACTATCTAGGTTAACGAACGGGCACTTGCACTATGTAAGTTACCTATCAGGCACTTGGACTATCTAGGTTAACTAGCGGGCACTTGGAATATCTAGGGTAACTAGCATGCACTTGGCCTATGTAGGTTCCTTAGCGGGCACTGGACTATATAGGTTAACTAGCGTGCCCTTGGACTATCTAGGTTACGTAGCGGGCACTTGGTATATAGGTTAACTAGCGGGCACTTGGACTATGTAGGTTAACTTGAGGACACTTGGAGTATCTAGGTTAACAAGTGGGCCCTTGGACTATGTAGGTTAACTAGCGGGCACTTGGACTATGTAGGTTACCTAGTGGGCACTTGGACAATCTAGGTTAACGAAAGGGCACTTGGAATATGCAGGTAACCTAGCAGTCACTTGGACAATCTAGGTTAACTAGCAGGCACTTGGACGATCTAGGTTAACTACCGGGCACTTGGACTATCAAAGTTAACAAGTGAGCCCTTGGACTATGTAGGTTACCTAGCGGGCACTTGGACTATGTAGGTTACCTAGTGGGCACTTGGACAATCTAGGTTAACGAAAGGGCACTTGGAATATGCAGGTAACCTAGCAGGCACTTGGACTGTCTAGGTTACCTAGCGGGCACTTGGACTTCTAGGTTAACGAATGGGCTCTTGGACTATGTAGGTTCCCTAGCGGGCACTTGGATAATCTAGGTTATGTAACGGGCACTTGGACTATCTAGGTTACTTAGTGGGAACTTGGACAATGTAAGTTGCCTAGCGGGAACTTGGACTATCTAGGTTACCTAACGGGAACTTGGACTATCTAGGTTACCTAGCGGGCCCTAGGACTATGTAGGTTTCCTAGCGGGCACGTGGACTATCTAGGTTAACGAATGGGCACTTGGACCATGTAGGTAACCTAGCGGGCACTTGGACAGTCTAGGTTACCTAGAGGGCACTTGGACTATCTAGGTTAATGAACGGGCACTTGGACTAAGTAGGTTACCTAGCGGGCACATGGACTATGTAGGATCCCTATCGGACATTTGTACTACTTAGGTTAACTAGCGGGCACTTTGACTATCTAGGTTAACTAGCAGGCACTTGGACTATCTAGGCCAACTAGCGGGCCCTTGTGCTATGTAGGTTAACTAGCGGGCACGAGGACTAACTAGGTCAACTAGCGGGCCCTTGTACTATGTAGGTTAACTAGCGAGCACTTGTACTATCTAGGTTAACTAGCGGTCCTTGGACGATCTAGGTTAACTAGAGGGCACTTGGACTATGTAGGTTAACTAGCTGGCACTTGAACTATCTACGTTGCCTATCGGGTTCTTGGAGTATGTAGGTTACCTAGCGGGCTGTTGGACAATCTAGGTATCCTAGTTGGCACTTGGACTATCTAGGTTAACTAACGGGCACTTGGACTATGTAGGTTCCCTAGCGGGCCCTTGGACTATGTAAGTTCCCTAGTGGGCACATGGACTATGTGGGTTTCCTGGCCGGCATTTGGACTATCTAGGTTACCTAACTGGCACTTGGTCTATGTAGGTTCCCTATCGGGCACTTGGATTATGTAGGTTCCCTATCGGGCACTTGGACTATGTAGGTTAACTAGCGGGCACTTGGACTGTCTAGGTAACCTAGCGGGCACTTGGACTATCTAGGTTAACGAACGGGCACTTGGACTATGAAGGTAACCTAGCGGGCACTTGGACTGTCTAGGTTACCTAGCGGGTACTTTGACTATCTAGGTTAACGAACGGGCACTTGGACTATGTAGGTTACCTAGCGGGCACTTGGACTATGTAGGATCCCTATCGGACATTTGTACTACTTAGGTTAACTAGCGGGCACTTTGACTATCTTGGTTAACTAGCGGGCACGTGGACTATCTAGGTCAACTAGCGGGCCCTTGTACTATGTTGGTTAACTAGCGGGCACTTGGACTATCTAGGTTAACTAGCGGACCTTGTACTATGTAGGTTAACTAGCGGGCCCTTGGACTATGTAGGTTAACTAGCGGCCACTTGGACTATCTAGGTTTCCTAGCAGGCACTCGGACTATGTACATACCCTTGCTCGCACTTGGACTATCTAGGTTACCTAGCGGGCACTTGGACTATGTACATACCCTTGCTCGCACTTGGACTATCTAGGTTACCTAGCGGGCACTTGGACTATGTACGTCCCCTATTGGGCACTTGGACTATCTAGGTTAACTAACGGGCACTAGGACTATCTAGGTTAACTAGCGGGCACTTGGACTATCTAGGTTACTCTAGCAGGCACTTGGATTATGAAGGATCCCTAGCGGGCACTTGGACTATCTAGGTTACCTAGCGGGCACTTGGACTATGTAGGTTAACTAGTGGACATTTGCACGATCTAGGTTAACTAGCGGGCCCTTGCACTATGTAGGTTAACTAGCGGGCACTTGGACTATCTAGGTTTCCTAGCAGGCACTCGGACTATGTACATACCCTAGCGCGCACTTGGACTATCTAGGTTACCTAGAGGGCACTTGGACTATCTAGGTTAACTAACGGGTACTTGGACTATGTAGGTTCCCTAGCGGGCCCTTGGACTATGTAAGTTCCCTAGCAGGCACTTGGACTATGTGGGTTTCCTGGCGGACATTTGGACTATATAGGTTACCTAGCGGTCCCTTGGACTATGTAGGTTTCCTAGCGGGCACTTGGACTATCTAGGTTAACGAACGGGCACTTGGACTATGTAGGTTACCTAGCGGGCACTTGGACTATGTAGGATCCCTATCGGACATTTGTACTACTTAGGTTAACTAGCGGGCACTTGGACTATCTAGGTCAACTACCGGGCCCTTGTACTATGTAGGTAAACTAGCGGGCACTTGGACTATCTAGGTTAACTAGCGGACCTTGAACTATGTAGGTTAACTAGCGGGCACTTGGACTATGTACGTCCCCTAGTGGGCACTTCGACTATCTAGGTTAACTAACGGGCAGTAGGACTATCTAGGTTAACTAGCGGGCACTTGGACTATCTAGGTTACTCTAGCAGGCACTTGGATTATGAAGGATCCCTAACGCGCACTTGGACTATCTAGGTTAACTAACGGGCACTAGGACTATCTAGGTTAACTAGCGGACACTTGCACGTTCTAGGTTAACTAGCGGGCCCTTGCACTATGTAAGTTAACTAGCGGTCCCATGGATTATGTAGGTTTACTAGCAGGCACTTGGACTATCTAGGTTAAATAGCGGGCACTTGGACTATGTAGTTTCCCTAGCGGGCATTTGGACTATTTAGGTTACCATCGGGAACTTAGACTATGTAGGTTACCTAGCGGGCACTTGGACTATTTAGGTTACCTAGCAGGCATTTTGACTATCTAGGTTAACTAACGGGCACTTGGACTATGTAGGTTGCCTAGCGAGCACTTGGACTATGTAGGTTCCCTAGCGGGCACTTGGATTATATAGGTTCCCTATCGGGCACTTGGATTATGTAGGTTCCCTATCGGGCACTTGGACTATGTAGGTTAACTAGCGGGCACTTGGACTGTCTAGGTAACCTAGCGGGCACTTGGACTATCTAGGTTAACGAACGGGCACTTGCACTATGTAAGTTACCTATCAGGCACTTGGACTATCTAGGTTAACTAGCGGGCACTTGGAATATCTAGGGTAACTAGCATGCACTTGGCCTATGTAGGTTCCTTAGCGGGCACTGGACTATATAGGTTAACTAGCGTGCCCTTGGACTATCTAGGTTACGTAGCGGGCACTTGGTATATAGGTTAACTAGCGGGCACTTGGACTATGTAGGTTAACTTGAGGACACTTGGAGTATCTAGGTTAACAAGTGGGCCCTTGGACTATGTAGGTTAACTAGCGGGCACTTGGACTATGTAGGTTACCTAGTGGGCACTTGGACAATCTAGGTTAACGAAAGGGCACTTGGAATATGCAGGTAACCTAGCAGTCACTTGGACAATCTAGGTTAACTAGCAGGCACTTGGACGATCTAGGTTAACTACCGGGCACTTGGACTATCAAAGTTAACAAGTGAGCCCTTGGACTATGTAGGTTACCTAGCGGGCACTTGGACTATGTAGGTTACCTAGTGGGCACTTGGACAATCTAGGTTAACGAAAGGGCACTTGGAATATGCAGGTAACCTAGCAGGCACTTGGACTGTCTAGGTTACCTAGCGGGCACTTGGACTTCTAGGTTAACGAATGGGCTCTTGGACTATGTAGGTTCCCTAGCGGGCACTTGGACAATCTAGGTTATGTAACGGGCACTTGGACTATCTAGGTTACTTAGTGGGAACTTGGACAATGTAAGTTGCCTAGCGGGAACTTGGACTATCTAGGTTACCTAACGGGAACTTGGACTATCTAGGTTACCTAGCGGGCCCTAGGACTATGTAGGTTTCCTAGCGGGCACGTGGACTATCTAGGTTAACGAATGGGCACTTGGACCATGTAGGTAACCTAGCGGGCACTTGGACAGTCTAGGTTACCTAGAGGGCACTTGGACTATCTAGGTTAATGAACGGGCACTTGGACTAAGTAGGTTACCTAGCGGGCACATGGACTATGTAGGATCCCTATCGGACATTTGTACTACTTAGGTTAACTAGCGGGCACTTTGACTATCTAGGTTAACTAGCAGGCACTTGGACTATCTAGGCCAACTAGCGGGCCCTTGTGCTATGTAGGTTAACTAGCGGGCACGAGGACTAACTAGGTCAACTAGCGGGCCCTTGTACTATGTAGGTTAACTAGCGAGCACTTGTACTATCTAGGTTAACTAGCGGTCCTTGGACGATCTAGGTTAACTAGAGGGCACTTGGACTATGTAGGTTAACTAGCTGGCACTTGAACTATCTACGTTGCCTATCGGGTTCTTGGAGTATGTAGGTTACCTAGCGGGCTGTTGGACTATCTAGGTATCCTAGTGGGCACTTGGTCTATCTAGATTAACTAACGGGCACTTGGACTATGTAGGTTCCCTAGCGGGCCCTTGGACTATGTAAGTTCCCTAGTGGGCACATGGACTATGTGGGTTTCCTGGCCGGCATTTGGACTATCTAGGTTACCTAACTGGCACTTGGTCTATGTAGGTTCCCTAGCGGGCACTTGGATTATGTTGGTTCCCTATCGGGCACTTGGACTATGTAGGTTAACTAGAGGGTATTTGGACTATGTAGGTTACCTAGCGGGCACTTGGACTATGTAGGTTCCCTATCGGGCACTTGGAGAATGTAGGTTAACTAGGGGCACTAGGACTATGTAGGTTCCCTATCGGGCGCTTGGAGAATGTAGGTTAACTAGGGGCACTAGGACTATGTAGCTTACCTAGCGGGCCCTTGGACTATCTAGGTTACCTAGCGGGCAGTTGGTTTATGTAGGATCCCTAGCGGGCATTTGGACTATATAGAATACCTAGCGGGCAATTAGACTTTGTAGGTTATCTAGCGGGCACTTTGACTATCTAGGATACCTAGCTGGCACTTGAACTATCTACGTTACCTAGCGGTTACTTGGAGTATGTAGGTTACCTACCGGGCTGTTGGTCTATCTAGTTTACCTAGCGGGCACTTGCACTATCTAGGTTAACTAACGGGCTCTTGGACTTTGTAGGTTCCCTAGCGGGCCCTTGAACTATGTAAGTTCCCTAGCGGGCACTTGGACTATGTGGGTTCCCTAGCGGGCATTAGGATTATCTGGGTTACCTAATGGGCACTTGGACTATGTAGGTTAACTAGCGGGCTTTGGACTATGTAGGTTACCTAGCGGGCACTTGGACTATGTAGGTTCCCTATCGTTCACTTGGAGAATGTAGGTTAACTAGGGGGCACTAGGACACTGTAGGTTACCTAGAGGGCCTTTGGACTATCTAGGTTCCCTAGCGGGCCCTTGGACTATGTAAGTTCCCTAGCGGGCACTTGGACTATCTAGGTTACCTAGCAGGCACTTGGACTATGTAGGTTAACTAGCGGGCACTTGGACTATCTACGTTACCTAGCAGGCACTTGGACTATGTACATTAACTAGCGGGCACTTGGACTATGTAGGTTCCCTATAGTTCACTTGGAGAATGTAGGTTAACTAGGGGGCACTAGGACAATGTAGGTTACCTAGCGGGCCTTTGGACTATCTAGGTTACCTAGGGGGAACTTGGACTATGTAGGTTAACTAGTGGGCACTTGGATTATCTAGGTTACCTAGCAGGCACTTGGACTATGTACGTTTCCTAGCGGGTACTTGGACTATCTATGTTAACTAGCGGGCACATGGACTATGTAGGTTCCCTATCGGGCACTTGGACTATGTAGGTAACCTAGTGGTCACTTGAACTGTCTAGGTTACCTAACGGGCACTTGGACTATGTAGGTTAACTAGCGAGCACTTGGACTATCTAGGTTAACTAGCGGGCACTTGGACTATTAGGGGCCCTAGCGGGCATTTGGAGTATATAGGTTACCTAGCGGGCACTTGGACTATGTAGGTGACCTAGTGTTCACTTGAACTGTCTAGGTTACCTAGCGGGCACTTGGACTATGTAGGTTAACTAGCGGGCACTTGGACTATCTAGGTTAACTAGCGGGCACTTGGACTATGTAGGTTAACTAGAGGACACTTGCACTATGTAGGTTACCTAGCGGGCACTTGAACTATGAAGGTTAACTAGCAGGCCCTTGGACTATCTAGGTTACCTAGCAGGCACTTGGACTATGTAGGTTAACTGGAGGACACATGGACGATCTAGGTTAACTAGTGGGCCCTTGGACTATGTAGATTAACTAGCCAGTACTTGGACGATCTAGGTTAACTAGCGGGCACTTGGACGATCTAGGTTAACTAACGGGCACTTGGACTATCAAAGTTAACAAGCGAGACCTTGGACTATTTAGGTTAACTAGCGGGCCCTTGTACTATCTAGGTTACCTAGATAGCACTTGGACTATATAGGTTCCCTGCGGGCACTTGGACTATCTAGGTTAACGAACGGGCACTTGGACTATGCAGGTAACCTAGCGGGCACTTGGACTGTCTAGGTTACAAAGCGGGCACTTGGATTTCTAGGTTAATGAACGGGCACTTGGACTATGTATGTTGCCTAGCGGGCACTTGGACTATATAGGTTAGGTAACAGGCACTTGGACTATCCAGGTTACCTAGCGGGAACTTGGACAATGTAGGTTACCTAGCAGGCACTTGGACTATCTAGGTTACCTAACGGGCACTTTGACTATCTAGTTTACCTAGCGGGCACTTGGACTATGTAGGTTAACTAGCGGGCCATTGGACTATGTAAGTTCCCTAGTGGGCACATGGACTATGTGGGTTTCCTGGCCGGCATTTGGACTATCTAGGTTACCTAACTGGCACTTGGTCTATGTAGGTTCCCTAGCGGGCACTTGGATTATGTTGGTTCTCTATCGGGCACTTGGACTATGTAGGTTAACTAGAGGGTATTTGGACTATGTAGGTTACCTAGCGGGCACTTGGACTATGTAGGTTCCCTATCGGGCACTTGGAGAATGTAGGTTAACTAGGGGCACTAGGACTATGTAGGTTCCCTATCGGGCACTTGGAGAATGTAGGTTAACTAGGGGCACAAGGACTATGTAGCTTACCTAGCGGGCCCTTGGACTATCTAGGTTACCTAGCGGGCAGTTGGATTATGTAGGCTCCCTAGCGGGCATTTGGACTATATAGAATACCTAGCGGGCAATTAGACTTTGTAGGTTATCTAGCGGGCACTTTGACTATCTAGGATACCTAGCTGGCACTTGAATTATCTACGTTACCTAGCGGTTACTTGGAGTATGTAGGTTACCTACCGGGCTGTTGGTCTATCTAGGTTACCTAGCGGGCACTTGCACTATCTAGGTTAACTAACGGGCACTTGGACAATGTAGGTTCCCTAGCGGGCCCTTGGACTATGTAAGTTCCCTAGCGGGCACTTGGACTATGTGGGTTCCCTAGCGGGCATTAGGATTATCTGGGTTACCTAACGGGCACTTGGACTATGTAGGTTAACTAGCGGGCTTTGGACTATGTAGGTTACCTAGCGGGCACTTGGACTATGTAGGTTCCCTATCGTTCACTTGGAGAATGTAGGTTAACTAGGGGGCACTAGGACACTGTAGGTTACCTAGCGGGCCTTTGGACTATCTAGGTTCCCTAGCGGGCCCTTGGACTATGTAAGTTCCCTAGCGGGCACTTGGACTATCTAGGTTACCTAGCAGGCACTTGGACTATGTAGGTTAACTAGCGGGCACTTGGACTATCTACGTTACCTAGCAGGCACTTGGACTATGTACGTTAACTAGCGGGCACTTGGACTATGTAGGTTCCCTATAGTTCACTTGGAGAATGTAGGTTAACTAGGGGGCACTAGGACAATGTAGGTTACCTAGCGGGCCTTTGGACTATCTAGGTTACCTAGGGGGAACTTGGACTATGTAGGTTAACTAGTGGGCACTTGATTTATCTAGGTTACCTAGCAGGCACTTGGACTATGTACGTTCCCTAGCGGGCACTTGGACTATCTATGTTACCTAGCAGGCACTTGGACTATGTACGTTAACTAGCGGGCACTTGGACTATGTACGTTTCCTAGCGGGCACTTGGACTATGTGGGTTCCCTAGCGGGCATTAGGATTATCTGGGTTAACTAACGGGCACTTGGACTATGTAGGTTAACTAGCGGGCACTTGGACTATCTACGTTACCTAGCAGGCACTTGGACTATGTACGTTTCCTAGCGGGTACTTGGACTATCTATGTTAACTAGCGGGCACATGGACTATGTAGGTGACCTAGTGTTCACTTGAACTGTCTAGGTTACCTAGCGGGCACTTGGACTATGTAGGTTAACTAGCGGGCACTTGGACTATCTAGGTTAACTAGCGGGCACTTGGACTATGTAGGTTAACTAGCGGACACTTGCACTATGTAGGTTACCTAGCGGGCACTTGAACTATGAAGGTTAACTAGCAGGCCCTTGGACTATCTAGGTTACCTAGCAGGCACTTGGACTATGTAGGTTAACTGGAGGACACATGGACGATCTAGGTTAACTAGTGGGCCCTTGGACTATGTAGATTAACTAGCCAGTACTTGGACGATCTAGGTTAACTAGCGGGCACTTGGACGATCTAGGTTAACTAACGGGCACTTGGACTATCAAAGTTAACAAGCGAGACCTTGGACTATGTAGGTTAACTAGCGGGCCCTTGTACTATCTAGGTTACCTAGATAGCACTTGGACTATATAGGTTCCCTGCGGGCACTTGGACTATCTAGGTTAACGAACGGGCACTTGGACTATGCAGGTAACCTAGCGGGCACTTGGACTGTCTAGGTTACATAGCGGGCACTTGGATTTCTAGGTTAACGAACGGGCACTTGGACTATGTATGTTGCCTAGCGGGCACTTGGACTATATAGGTTAGGTAACAGGCACTTGGACTATCCAGGTTACCTAGCGGGAACTTGGACAATGTAGGTTACCTAGCAGGCACTTGGACTATCTAGGTTACCTAACGGGCACTTTGACTATCTAGTTTACCTAGCGGGCACTTGGACTATGTAGGTTAACTAGCGGGCCCTTGGACTATGTAAGTTCCCTAGTGGGCACATGGACTATGTGGGTTTCCTGGCCGGCATTTGGACTATCTAGGTTACCTAACTGGCACTTGGTCTATGTAGGTTCCCTAGCGGGCACTTGGATTATGTTGGTTCTCTATCGGGCACTTGGACTATGTAGGTTAACTAGAGGGTATTTGGACTATGTAGGTTACCTAGCGGGCACTTGGACTATGTAGGAGGTTCCCTATCGGGCACTTGGAGAATGTAGGTTAACTAGGGGCACTAGGACTATGTAGGTTCCCTATCGGGCACTTGGAGAATGTAGGTTAACTAGGGGCACAAGGACTATGTAGCTTACCTAGCGGGCCCTTGGACTATCTAGGTTACCTAGCGGGCAGTTGGATTATGTAGGCTCCCTAGCGGGCATTTGGACTATATAGAATACCTAGCGGGCAATTAGACTTTGTAGGTTATCTAGCGGGCACTTTGACTATCTAGGATACCTAGCTGGCACTTGAATTATCTACGTTACCTAGCGGTTACTTGGAGTATGTAGGTTACCTACCGGGCTGTTGGTCTATCTAGGTTACCTAGCGGGCACTTGCACTATCTAGGTTAACTAACAGGCACTTGGACTATGTAGGTTCCCTAGCGGGCCCTTGGACTATGTAAGTTCCCTAGCGGGCACTTGGACTATGTGGGTTCCCTAGCGGGCATTAGGATTATCTGGGTTACCTAACGGGCACTTGGACTATGTAGGTTAACTAGCGGGCTTTGGACTATGTAGGTTACCTAGCGGGCACTTGGACTATGTAGGTTTCCTATCGTTCACTTGGAGAATGTAGGTTAACTAGGGGGCACTAGGACACTGTAGGTTACCTAGCGGGCCTTTGGACTATCTAGGTTCCCTAGCGGGCCCTTGGACTATGTAAGTTCCCTAGCAGGCACTTGGACTATCTAGGTTACCTAGCAGGCACTTGGACTATGTAGGTTAACTAGCGGGCACTTGGACTATCTACGTTACCTAGCAGGGACTTGGACTATGTACGTTAACTAGCGGGCACTTGGTCTATGTAGGTTCCCTATAGTTTACTTGGAGAATGTAGGTTAACTAGGGGGCACTAGGACAATGTAGGTTACCTAGCGGGCCTTTGGACTATCTAGGTTACCTAGGGGGAACTTGGACTATGTAGGTTAACTAGTGGGCACTTGGATTATCTAGGTTACCTAGCAGGCACTTGGACTATGTACGTTCCCTAGCGGGCACTTGGACTATCTATGTTACCTAGCAGGCACTTGGACTATGTACGTTAACTAGCGGGCACTTGGACTATGTACGTTTCCTAGCGGGCACTTGGACTATGTGGGTTCCCTAGCGGGCATTAGGATTATCTGGGTTACCTAACGGGCACTTGGACTATGTAGGTTAACTAGCGGGCACTTGGACTATCTACGTTACCTAGCAGGCACTTGGACTATGTACGTTTCCTAGCGGGTACTTGGACTATCTATGTTAACTAGCGGGCACATGGACTATGTAGGTTCCCTATCGGGCACTTGGACTATGTAGGTAACCTAGTGGTCACTTGAACTAACTAGGTTACCTAACGGGCACTTGGACTATGTAGGTTAACTAGCGAGCACTTGGACTATCTAGGTTAACTAGCGGGCACATGGACTATTAGGGGCCCTAGCGGGCATTTGGAGTATATAGGTTACCTAGCGGGCACTTGGACTATGTAGGTGACCTAGTGTTCACTTGAACTGTCTAGGTTACCTAGCGGGCACTTGGACTATGTAGGTTAACTAGCGGGCACTTGGACTATCTAGGTTAACTAGCGGGCACTTGGACTATGTAGGTTAACTAGCGGACACTTGCACTATGTAGGTTACCTAGCGGGCACTTGAACTATGAAGGTTAACTAGCAGGCCCTTGGACTATCTAGGTTACCTAGCAGGCACTTGGACTATGTAGGTTAACTGGAGGACACATGGACGATCTAGGTTAACTAGTGGGCCCTTGGACTATGTAGATTAACTAGCCAGTACTTGGACGATCTAGGTTAACTAGCGGGCACTTGGACGATCTAGGTTAACTAACGGGCACTTGGACTATCAAAGTTAACAAGCGAGACCTTGGACTATGTAGGTTAACTAGCGGGCCCTTGTACTATCTAGGTTACCTAGATAGCACTTGGACTATATAGGTTCCCTGCGGGCACTTGGACTATCTAGGTTAACGAACGGGCACTTGGACTATGCAGGTAACCTAGCGGGCACTTGGACTGTCTAGGTTACATAGCGGGCACTTGGATTTCTAGGTTAACGAACGGGCACTTGGACTATGTATGTTGCCTAGCGGGCACTTGGACTATATAGGTTAGGTAACAGGCACTTGGACTATCCAGGTTACCTAGCAGGAACTTGGACAATGTAGGTTACCTAGCAGGCACTTGGACTATCTAGGTTACCTAACGGGCACTTTGACTATCTAGTTTACCTAGCGGGCACTTGGACTATGTAGGTTAACTAGCGGGCCCTTGGACTATGTAAGTTCCCTAGTGGGCACATGGACTATGTGGGTTTCCTGGCCGGCATTTGGACTATCTAGGTTACCTAACTGGCACTTGGTCTATGTAGGTTCCCTAGCGGGCACTTGGATTATGTTGGTTCTCTATCGGGCACTTGGACTATGTAGGTTAACTAGAGGGTATTTGGACTATGTAGGTTACCTAGCGGGCACTTGGACTATGTAGGTTCCCTATCGGGCACTTGGAGAATGTAGGTTAACTAGGGGCACTAGGACTATGTAGGTTCCCTATCGGGCACTTGGAGAATGTAGGTTAACTAGGGGCACAAGGACTATGTAGCTTACCTAGCGGGCCCTTGGACTATCTAGGTTACCTAGCGGGCAGTTGGATTATGTAGGCTCCCTAGCGGGCATTTGGACTATATAGAATACCTAGCGGGCAATTAGACTTTGTAGGTTATCTAGCGGGCACTTTGACTATCTAGGATACCTAGCTGGCACTTGAATTATCTACGTTACCTAGCGGTTACTTGGAGTATGTAGGTTACCTACCGGGCTGTTGGTCTATCTAGGTTACCTAGCGGGCACTTGCACTATCTAGGTTAACTAACGGGCACTTGGACAATGTAGGTTCCCTAGCGGGCCCTTGGACTATGTAAGTTCCCTAGCGGGCACTTGGACTATGTGGGTTCCCTAGCGGGCATTAGGATTATCTGGGTTACCTAACGGGCACTTGGACTATGTAGGTTAACTAGCGGGCTTAGGACTATGTAGGTTACCTAGCGGGCACTTGGACTATGTAGGTTCCCTATCGTTCACTTGGAGAATGTAGGTTAACTAGGGGGCACTAGGACACTGTAGGTTACCTAGCGGGCCTTTGGACTATCTAGGTTCCCTAGCGGGCCCTTGGACTATGTAAGTTCCCTAGCGGGCCCTTGGACTATGTAAGTTCCCTAGCGGGCACTTGGACTATCTAGGTTACCTAGCAGGCACTTGGACTATGTAGGTTAACTAGCGGGCACTTGGACTATCTACGTTACCTAGCAGGCACTTGGACTATGTACGTTAACTAGCGGGCACTTGGACTATGTAGGTTCCCTATAGTTCACTTGGAGAATGTAGGTTAACTAGGGGGCACTAGGACAATGTAGGTTACCTAGCGGGCCTTTGGACTATCTAGGTTACCTAGGGGGAACTTGGACTATGTAGGTTAACTAGTGGGCACTTGGATTATCTAGGTTACCTAGCAGGCACTTGGAGTATGTACGTTCCCTAGCGGGCACTTGGACTATCTATGTTACCTAGCAGGCACTTGGACTATGTACGTTAACTAGCGGGCACTTGGACTATGTACGTTTCCTAGCGGGTACTTGGACTATCTATGTTAACTAGCGGGCACTTGGACAATGTAGGTTCCCTATCGGGCACTTGGACTATGTAGGTAACCTAGTGGTCACTTGAACTGTCTAGGTTACCTAACGGGCACTTGGACTATGTAGGTTAACTAGCGAGCACTTGGACTATTAGGGTCCCTAGCGGGCATTTGGAGTATATAGGTTACCTAGCGGGCACTTGGACTATGTAGGTGACCTAGTGTTCACTTGAACTGTCTAGGTTACCTAGCGGGCACTTGGACTATGTAGGTTAACTAGCGGGCACTTGGACTATCTAGGTTAACTAGCGGGCACTTGGACTATGTAGGTTAACTAGCGGACATTTGCACTATGTAGGTTACCTAGCGGGCACTTGAACTATGAAGGTTAACTAGCAGGCCCTTGGACTATCTAGGTTACCTAGCAGGCACTTGGACTATGTAGGTTAACTGGAGGACACATGGACGATCTAGGTTAACTAGTGGGCCCTTGAACTATGTAGATTAACTAGCCAGTACTTGGACGATCTAGGTTAACTAGCGGGCACTTGGACGATCTAGGTTAATTAACGGGCACTTGGACTATCAAAGTTAACAAGCGAGACCTTGGACTATGTAGGTTAACTAGCGGGCCCTTGTACTATCTAGGTTACCTAGATAGCACTTGGACTATATAGGTTCCCTGCGGGCACTTGGACTATCTAGGTTAACGAACGGGCACTTGGACTATGCAGGTAACCTAGCGGGCACTTGGACTGTCTAGGTTACATAGCGGGCACTTGGATTTCTAGGTTAACGAACGGGCACTTGGACTATGTATGTTGCCTAGCGGGCACTTGGACTATATAGGTTAGGTAACAGGCACTTGGACTATCTAGGTTACCTAGCGGGAACTTGGACAATGTAGGTTACCTAGCAGGCACTTGGACTATGTAAGTTCCCTAGCGGGCCCTTGGACTATGTAAGTTCCCTAGCGGGCACTTGGACTATCTAGGTTACCTAGCAGGCACTTGGACTATGTAGGTTAACTAGTGGGCACTTGGACTATCTACGTTACCTAGCAGGCACTTGGACTATGTACGTTAACTAGCGGGCACTTGGACTATGTAGGTTCCCTATAGTTCACTTGGAGAATGTAGGTTAACTAGGGGGCACTAGGACAATGTAGGTTACCTAGCGGGCCTTTGGACTATCTAGGTTACCTAGGGGGAACTTGGACTATGTAGGTTAACTAGTGGGCACTTGGATTATCTCGGTTACCTAGCAGGCACTTGGAGTATGTACGTTCCCTAGCGGGCACTTGGACTATCTATGTTACCTAGCAGGCACTTGGACTATGTACGTTAACTAGCGGGCACTTGGACTATGTACGTTTCCTAGCGGGTACTTGGACTATCTATGTTAACTAGCGGGCACTTGGACAATGTAGGTTCCCTATCGGGCACTTGGACTATGTAGGTAACCTAGTGGTCACTTGAACTGTCTAGGTTACCTAGCGGGCACTTGGACTATGTAGGTTAACTAGCGGGCACTTGGACTATCTAGGTTAACTAGCGGGCACTTGGACTATGTAGGTTAACTAGCGGACACTTGCACTATGTAGGTTACCTAGCGGGCACTTGAACTATGAAGGTTAACTAGCAGGCCCTTGGACTATCTAGGTTACCTAGCAGGCACTTGGACTATGTAGGTTAACTGGAGGACACATGGACGATCTAGGTTAACTAGTGGGCCCTTGGACTATGTAGATTTACTAGCCAGTACTTGGACGATCTAGGTTAACTAGCGGGCACTTGGACGATCTAGGTTAACTAACGGGCACTTGGACTATCAAAGTTAACAAGCGAGACCTTGGACTATGTAGGTTAACTAGCGGGCCCTTGTACTATCTAGGTTACCTAGATAGCACTTGGACTATATAGGTTCCCTGCGGGCACTTGGACTATCTAGGTTAACGAACGGGCACTTGGACTATGCAGGTAACCTAGCGGGCACTTGGACTGTCTAGGTTACAAAGCGGGCACTTGGATTTCTAGGTTAATGAACGGGCACTTGGACTATGTATGTTGCCTAGCGGGCACTTGGACTATATAGGTTAGGTAACAGGCACTTGGACTATCCAGGTTACCTAGCGGGAACTTGGACAATGTAGGTTACCTAGCAGGCACTTGGACTATCTAGGTTACCTAACGGGCACTTTGACTATCTAGTTTACCTAGCGGGCACTTGGACTATGTAGGTTAACTAGCGGGCCCTTGGACTATGTAAGTTCCCTAGTGGGCACATGGACTATGTGGGTTTCCTGGCCGGCATTTGGACTATCTAGGTTACCTAACTGGCACTTGGTCTATATAGGTTCCCTAGCGGGCACTTGGATTATGTTGGTTCTCTATCGGGCACTTGGACTATGTAGGTTAACTAGAGGGTATTTGGACTATGTAGGTTACCTAGCGGGCACTTGGACTATGTAGGTTCCCTATCGGGCACTTGGAGAATGTAGGTTAACTAGGGGCACTAGGACTATGTAGGTTCCCTATCGGGCACTTGGAGAATGTAGGTTAACTAGGGGCACAAGGACTATGTAGCTTACCTAGCGGGCCCTTGGACTATCTAGGTTACCTAGCGGGCAGTTAGATTATGTAGGCTCCCTAGCGGGCATTTGGACTATATAGAATACCTAGCGGGCAATTAGACTTTGTAGGTTATCTAGCGGGCACTTTGACTATCTAGGATACCTAGCTGGCACTTGAATTATCTACGTTACCTAGCGGTTACTTGGAGTATGTAGGTTACCTACCGGGCTGTTGGTCTATCTAGGTTACCTAGCGGGCACTTGCACTATCTAGGTTAACTAACGGGCACTTGGACAATGTAGGTTCCCTAGCGGGCCCTTGGACTATGTAAGTTCCCTAGCGGGCACTTGGACTATGTGGGTTCCCTAGCTGGCATTAGGATTATCTGGGTTACCTAACGGGCACTTGGACTATGTAGGTTAACTAGCGGGCTTAGGACTATGTAGGTTACCTAGCGGGCACTTGGACTATGTAGGTTTCCTATCGTTCACTTGGAGAATGTAGGTTAACTAGGGGGCACTAGGACACTGTAGGTTACCTAGCGGGCCTTTGGACTATCTAGGTTCCCTAGCGGGCCCTTGGACTATGTAAGTTCCCTAGCGGGCCCTTGGACTATGTAAGTTCCCTAGCGGGCACTTGGACTATCTAGGTTACCTAGCAGGCACTTGGACTATGTAGGTTAACTAGCGGGCACTTGGACTATCTACGTTACCTAGCAGGCACTTGGACTATGTACGTTAACTAGCGGGCACTTGGACTATGTAGGTTCCCTATAGTTCACTTGGAGAATGTAGGTTAACTAGGGGGCACTAGGACAATGTAGGTTACCTAGCGGGCCTTTGGACTATCTAGGTTACCTAGGGGGAACTTGGACTATGTAGGTTAACTAGTGGGCACTTGGATTATCTAGGTTACCTAGCAGGCACTTGGAGTATGTACGTTCCCTAGCGGGCACTTGGACTATCTATGTTACCTAGCAGGCACTTGGACTATGTACGTTAACTAGCGGGCACTTGGACTATGTACGTTTCCTAGCGGGTACTTGGACTATCTATGTTAACTAGCGGGCACTTGGACAATGTAGGTTCCCTATCGGGCACTTGGACTATGTAGGTAACCTAGTGGTCACTTGAACTGTCTAGGTTACCTAGCGGGCACTTGGACTATGTAGGTTAACTAGCGAGCACTTGGACTATTAGGGTCCCTAGCGGGCATTTGGAGTATATAGGTTACCTAGCGGGCACTTGGACTATGTAGGTGACCTAGTGTTCACTTGAACTGTCTAGGTTACCTAGCGGGCACTTGGACTATGTAGGTTAACTAGCGGGCACTTGGACTATCTAGGTTAACTAGCGGGCACTTGGACTATGTAGGTTAACTAGCGGACATTTGCACTATGTAGGTTACCTAGCGGGCACTTGAACTATGAAGGTTAACTAGCAGGCCCTTGGACTATCTAGGTTACCTAGCAGGCACTTGGACTATGTAGGTTAACTGGAGGACACATGGACGATCTAGGTTAACTAGTGGGCCCTTGAACTATGTAGATTAACTAGCCAGTACTTGGACGATCTAGGTTAACTAGCGGGCACTTGGACGATCTAGGTTAATTAACGGGCAATTGGACTATCAAAGTTAACAAGCGAGACCTTGGACTATGTAGGTTAACTAGCGGGCCCTTGTACTATCTAGGTTACCTAGATAGCACTTGGACTATATAGGTTCCCTGCGGGCACTTGGACTATCTAGGTTAACGAACGGGCACTTGGACTATGCAGGTAACCTAGCGGGCACTTGGACTGTCTAGGTTACATAGCGGGCACTTGGATTTCTAGGTTAACGAACGGGCACTTGGACTATGTATGTTGCCTAGCGGGCACTTGGACTATATAGGTTAGGTAACAGGCACTTGGACTATCTAGGTTACCTAGCGGGAACTTGGACAATGTAGGTTACCTAGCAGGCACTTGGACTATCTAGGTTACCTAACGGGCACTTTGACTATCTAGGTTACCTAGCGGGCACTTGGACTATGTAGGTTAACTAGCGGTCACTTGGACTATCTAGGTTACCTAGCGGGCACTTGGACTATCTAGGTTACCTAGCGGGCCCTTGGACTATGTAGGTATCCTAGCGGGCACTTTGACAATCTAGGTTAACGAACGGGCACTTGGACTAAGTAGGTTACCTTGCCGGCACTTGGACTATGTAGGACCCTATCGGACATTTGTACTACTTAGGTTAACTAGCGGGCACTTTGACTAACTAGGTTAACTAGCAGGCACTTGGACTATCTAGGTCAACTAGCGGGCCCTTGTACTATGTAGGTTAACTAACGGGCACTTGGACTATCTAGGTTAACTAGCGGGCACTTGGACTATCTAGGTTAACTACCGGGCACTAGGACTGTCTAGGTTAACTAGCGGGCACTTGGACTATCTAGGTTACCTAGCAGGCACTTGGATTATGAAGGATTCCTAGCGGGCACTTGGACTATCTAGGTTAACTAGCGGGCCCTTGGACGATGTAGGTTAACTAGCGGGCCCTTGGACTATGTAGGTTAACTAGCGGGCCCTTGGACTATGTAGGTTACCTAGTGGGCACTTGGACGATCTAGGTTAACTAGCGGGTACTTGGACTATGTAGGTTAACTAGCGGGCCCTTGGACTATATAGATTCCCTAGCGGGCACTTGGACTATGTATGTTCCAGAGCGGGCACGTGGACTATGTAGGTTCCCTAGCAGTCACTCGGACTATGTAGGTTCCAGTGCGGGCACTTAGACTATCTAGGTTCCCTAGGGGGCACTTGTACTATGTAGGTTAATGACCGGACACTTGGACGATCTAGGTTAACTGGCGGGTACTTGGATTATGTAGGTTAACTTGCGGGCCCTTGAATTATGTAGATTAACTAGCGGCACTTGGACTATCTACATTAACTAGCGGGCCCTTCGACTATGTAGATTCCCTAGCGGGCACTTGAACTATGTAGGTTCCCTAGCGGGCACTTGGACTATGTAAGTTCCCCAGCGGGCACTTGGACTATGTGGGTTCCCTAGCGGGCATTAGGATTATCTGGGTTACCTAACGGGCACTTGGACTATGTAGGTTAACTAGCGGGCTTTAGACTATGTAGGTTACCTAGCGGGCACTTGGACTATGTAGGTTCCCTATCGTTCACTTGGAGAATGTAGGTTAACTAGGGGGCACTAGGACACTGTAGGTTACCTAGCGGGCCTTTGGACTATCTAGGTTCCCTAGTGGGCCCTTGGACTATGTAAGTTCCCTAGCGGGCACTTGGACTATCTAGGTTACCTAGCAGGCACTTGGACTATGTAGGTTAACTAGCGGGCACTTGGACTATCTACGTTACCTAGCAGGCACTTGGACTATGTACGTTAACTAGTGGGCACTTGGACTATGTAGGTTCCCTATAGTTCACTTGGAGAATGTAGGTTAACTAGGGGGCACTAGGACAATGTAGGTTACCTAGCGGGCCTTTGGACTATCTAGGTTACCTAGGGGGAACTTGGACTATGTAGGTTAACTAGTGGGCACTTGGATTATCTAGGTTACCTAGCAGGCACTTGGACTATGTACGTTCCCTAGCGGGCACTTGGACTATCTATGTTACCTAGCAGGCACTTGGACTATGTACGTTAACTAGCGGGCACTTGGACTATGTACGTTTCCTAGCGGGTACTTGGACTATCTATGTTAACTAGCGGGCACTTGGACAATGTAGGTTCCCTATCGGGCACTTGGACTATGTAGGTGACCTAGTGGTCACTTGAACTGTCTAGGTTACCTAACGGGCACTTGGACTATGTAGGTTAACTAGCGGGCACTTGGACTATCTAGGTTAACTAGCGGGCACTTGGACTATGTAGGTTAACTAGCGGACATTTGCACTATGTAGGTTACCTAGCGGGCACTTGAACTATGAAGGTTAACTAGCAGGCCCTTGGACTATCTAGGTTACCTAGCAGGCACTTGGACTATGTAGGTTAACTGGAGGACACATGGACGATCTAGGTTAACTAGTGGGCCCTTGGACTATGTAGATTAACTAGCCAGTACTTGGACGATCTAGATTAACTAACGGGCACTTGGACTATCAAAGTTAACAAGCGAGACCTTGGACTATGTAGGTTAACTAGCGGGCCCTTGTACTATCTAGGTTACCTAGATAGCACTTGGACTATATAGGTTCCCTGCGGGCACTTGGACTATCTAGGTTAACGAACGGGCACTTGGACTATGCAGGTAACCTAGCGGGCACTTGGACTGTCTAGGTTACATAGCGGGCACTTGGATTTCTAGGTTAACGAACGGGCACTTGGACTATGTTTGTTGCCTAGCGGGCACTTGGACTATATAGGTTAGGTAACAGGTACTTGGACTATCTAGGTTACCTAGCGGGAACTTGGAGAATGTAGGTTACCTAGCAGGCACTTGGACTATCTAGGTTACCTAACGGGCACTTTGACTATCTAGGTTACCTAGCGGGTACTTGGACTATCTAGGTTACCTAGCGGGCACTTGGACTATGTAGGTTAACTAGCGGTCACTTGGACTATCTAGGTTACCTAGCGGGCACTTGGACTATCTAGGTTACCTAGCGGGCCCTTGGACTATGTAGGTAACCTAGCGGGCACTTTGACAATCTAGGTTAACGAACGGGCACTTGGACTAAGTAGGTTACCTAGCGGGCACTTGGACTATGTAGGACCCTATCGGACATTTGTACTACTTAGGTTAACTAGCGGGCACTTTGACTAACTAGGTTAATTAGCAGGCACTTGGGCTATCTAGGTCAACTAGCGGGCCCTTGTACTATGTAGGTTAACTAACGGGCACTTGGACTATCTAGGTTAACTAGCGGGCACTTGGACTATCTAGGTTAACTATCGGGCACTAGGACTATGTAGGTTAACTAGCGGGCACTTGGACTATCAAGGTTACCTAGCAGGCACTTGGATTATGAAGGATCCCTAGCGGGCACTTGGACTATCTAGGTTAACTAGCGGGCACTTGGACTATGTAGGTTAACTATCGGACACTTGCACGATCTAGGTTAACTAGCGGGCCCTTGCACTATGTAGGTTAACTAGCGGGCCCATGGATTATGTAGGTTTACTAGCAGGCACTTGGACTGTCTAGGTTAACTAGCGGGCACTTGGACTATGTAGGTCAACTAGAGGGCCCTTGGACTACCTAGGTTAGCTAACGGGCACTTAGATTATGTAGGTTAACTAGCGGGCCCTTGGAATATGTAGGTCAACTAGCGGACACTTGCACTATGTAGGTTAACTAGCGGGCACTTGGACGATCTAGATTAACTAGAGGACACTTGAACTATCTAAGTTAACTAGCATGCACTTGGACTATCTAGGTTAACTAGCGGGCACTTGGACTATCTAGGTTAGCTAACGGGCACTTGGACTAAGTACGTCCCCTAGTGGGCACATGGACTAACTAGATTAACTAACGGGCACTAGGACTATCTAGGTAACTAGCGGGCACTTGGATTATCTAGGTTACCTAGCTGGCACTTGGACTATGAATGTTCCCTAGCGGGCAATTGGATTATCTAGGTTACCTAGCGGCACTTGGACTATGTAGGTCAACTAGCGGGCCCTTGGACTATCTAGGTTAGCTAACTGACACTTGGACTATGTAGGTTAACTAGCGGACACTTGCACGATCTAGGTTAACTAGCGGGCTCTTGCACTATGTAGGTTAACTAGCGGGCCCATTGACTATGTAGGTTAACTAGCGGGCAGTTGGACGATCTAGTTTAACTAGCGGGCGCTTGGACTTCTAGGTTAACGAATGGGCACTTGGACTATGTATGTTGCCTAGCGGGCACTTGGACTATATAGGTTAGGTAACAGGCACTTGGACTATCTAGGTTACCTAGCGGGAACTTGGACAATGTAGGTTACCTAGCGGGCACGTGGACTATCTAGGTTACCTAACGGGCACTTTGACTATCTAGGTTACCTAGCGGGCACTTGGACTATGTAGGTTAACTAGCGGTCATTTGGACTATCTAGGTTACCTAGCGGGCTCTTGGACTATCTAGGTTACCTAGCGGGCCCTTGGATTATGTAGGTAACCTAGCGGGCACTTTGACTGTCTAGGTTACCTAGCGGGCACTTTGACTATCTAGGTTAACGAACGGGCACTTGGAGTAAGTAGGTTACCTAGCGGGTACTTGGACTATGTAGGACCCTATCGGACATTTGTACTACTTAGGTTAACTAGCGGGCACTTTGATTAACTAGGTTAACTAGCAGGCACTTGGTCTATCTAGGTCAACTAGCGGGCCCTTGTACTATGTAGGTTAACTAGCGGGCACTTGGACTATCTAGGTTACCTAGCGGACCTTGGACTATGTAGGTTAACTAGCGGGCCCTTGGACTATGTAGGTTAACTAGCGGGCACTTGGACTATCTAGGTTAACTAACGGGCACTAGGACTATCTAGGTTAACTAGCGGGCACTTGGACTATCTAGGTTACCTAGCAGGCACTTGGATTATGAAGGATCCCTAGCGGGCACTTGGACTATCTAGGTTAACTAGCGGGCACTAGGACTATGTAGGTTAACTAGCGGACACTTGCACGATCTACGTTAACTAGCGGGCCCTTGCACTATGTAGGTTAACTAGCGGACCCATGGATTATGTAGGTTTACTAGCAGGCACTTGGACTATCTAGGTTAACTAGCGGGCACTTGGACTATGCAGTTTCCCTAGCGGGCCCATGGATTATGTAGGTTTACTAGCAGGCACTTGGACTGTCTAGGTTAACTAGCGGGCACTTGGACTATGTAGTTTACCTAGCGGGCATTTGGACTATTTAGGTTACCAAATGGGCACTTGGACTATATAGTTTGCCTAGCGAGCACTTGGACTATCTAGGTTACCTAGCGGGCATTTGGATTATCTAGGGTAACGAACGGGCACTTGGACTATGTAGGTTACCTAGCCGCCACTTGGACTGCCTATGTTAGCTAACAGGCACTTGGACTATCTAGGTTCCCTAGAGGGCACTTGTACTCTCTAGGATACCTAGCTGGCACTTGGACTGTATAGGTCAACTAGAGGGCCCTTGGACTACCCAGGTTAGCTAACGGGCACTTAGATTATGTAGGTTAACTAGCGGGCACTTGGAATATGTAGGTCAACTAGCGGACACTTGCACTATGTAGGTTAACTAGTGGGCCCGTTGACTATGTAGGTTTACTAGCGGGCCCTTGGACTATCTAGGTTCCCTAAAGGGCACTTGGACTCTCTAGGTGACCGAATGGGCACTTGGACTATCTAGGTTACCTAGCGGGCACTTGGACTATGTAGGCTAACTAGGGGGCCCTTGGACGATCTAGGTTACCTAGTGGGTACTTGAACTATCTAGGTTAACTAGCGGACACTTGCACTATCTAGGTTACCTAGCGAGCACTTGGACAATGTACGTTCCCGAGCGGGTACTTGGACTATCTATGTTAACTAGAGGGCACTTGGACTATCTAGGTTAACGAACGGGCACTTTGACTATGTAGGTTACCTAGCGGGCTCTTGGACTATGTAGGATCCCTATCGGACATTTGGACTACTTAGGTTACCTAGCTGGCACTTGGACTATCTAGGTCAACTAGCGAGCCCTTGTACCATGTAGGTTAACTAGCGAGCACTTGGACTATATAGGTTAACTAGCATACCTTGGACTACGTAGGTCAACTAGCGGACCCTTGGACTACGTAGGTTAACTAGCGGGCACTTGGATGATCTAGATTAACTAGAGGACACTTGAACTATCTAGGTTAACTAGCATGCACTTGGACTATCTAGGTTAACTAGCGGGCACTTGGACTATCTAGGTTAGCTAACGGGCACTTGGACTAAGTACGTCCCCTAGTGGGCACATGGACTATCTAGATAACTAACGGGCACTAGGACTATCTAGGTTAACTAGCGGACACTTGGACTATCTAGGTTACCTACATGGCACTTGGACTATGAATGTTCCCTAGCGGGCAATTGGATTATCTAGGTTACCTAGCGGGCACTTGGACCATGTAGGTCAACTAGCGGGCCCTTGGACTATCTAGGTTAGCTAACTGGCACTTGGACTATGTAGGTTATCTAGCGGACACTTGCACGATATAGGTTAACTAGCGGGCTCTTGCACTATGTAGGTTAACTAGCGGGCCCATTGACTATGTAGGTTAACTGGTGGGCACTTGGACTATGTACGTTCCCTAGCGGGCACTTGGACTATCTATGTTAACTAGCGGGCACTTGGAATATGTAGGGTAACTAGCGGACATTTGCACTATGTAGGTTACCTAGCAGGCACTTGGACTATCTAGGTTAACTAGCGGGCACTTTGACTATCTAGGTTACCTAGCGGTCCCTTGGACTATGTATGTAACCTAGCGCGCACTTTGACTATCTAGGTTAACGAACAGGCACTTGGACTAAGTAGGTTACCTAGCGGGCACTTGGAATATGTAGGACCCTATCGGACATTTGTACTACTTAGGTTAACTAGCGGGCACTTTGACTAACTAGGTTAACTAGCAGGCACTTGGGCTATCTAGGTCAACTAGCGGGCCCTTGTACTATGTAGGTTAACTAACGGGCACTTGGACTATCTAGGTTAACTAGCGGGCACTTGGACTATCTAGGTTAACTATCGGGCACTAGGACTATGTAGGATAACTAGCGGGCACTTGGACTATCTAGGTTACCTAGCAGGCACTTGGATTATGAAGGATCCCTAGCGGGCACTTGGACTATCTAGGTTAACTAGCGGGCACTTGGACTATGTAGGTTAACTATCGGACACTTGCACGATCTAGGTTAACTAGCGGGCCCTTGCACTATGTAGGTTAACTAGCGGACCCATGGATTATGTAGGTTTACTAGCAGGCAATTGGACAGTCTAGGTTAACTAGCGGGCACTTGGACTATGTAGTTTCCCTAGCGGGCATTTGGACTATTTAGGTTACCAAGCGGGCACTTGGACTATATAGTTTGCCTAGCGAGCACTTGGATTATCTAGGTTACCTAGCGGGCATTTGGATTATCTAGGTTAACGAACGGGCACTTGGACTATGTAGGTTACCTAGCCGCCACTTGGACTATCTATGTTAGCTAACAGGCACTTGGACTATCTAGGTTCCCTAGAGGGCACTTGTACTATCTAGGATACCTAGCTGGCACTTGGACTATGTAGGTTAACTAGCGGGCACTTGGAATATGTAGGTCAACTAGCGGACACTTGCACTATGTAGGTTAACTAGTGGGCCCGTGGACTATGTAGGTTTACTAGCGGGCCCTTGGACTATCTAGGTTCCCTAAAGGGCACTTGGACTCTCTAGGTGACCGAACGGGCACTTGGACAATCTAGGTTACCTAGCGGGCACTTGGACTATGTAGGCTAACTAGGGGGCCCTTGGACGATCTAGGTTACCTAGCGGGTACTTGAACTATCTAGGTTAACTAGCGGACACTTGCACTATCTAGGTTACCTAGCGGACACTTGGACTATGTACGTTCCCTAGCGGGCAGTTTGAGTATCTATGTTAACTAGAGGGCACTTGGACTATCTAGGTTAACGAACGGGCACTTGGACTATGTAGGTTACCTAGCGGGCTCTTGGACTATGTAGGATCCCTATCGGACATTTGGACTACTTAGGTTACCTAGCAGGCACTTGGAATATCTAGGTCAACTAGTGGGCCCTAGTACTATGTAGGTTAACTAGCATGCACTTGGACTATCTAGGTTAACTAGCGGGCACTTGGACTATCTAGGTTAGCTAACGGGCACTTGGACTAAGTACGTCCCCTAGTGGGCACATGGACTATCTAGATTAACTACCGGGCACTTGGACTATCTAGGTTACCTAGCTGGCACTTGGACTATGAATGTTCCCTAGCGGGCAATTGGATTATCTAGGTTACCTAGCGGGCACGTGGACTATGTAGGTCAACTAGCGGGCCCTTGGACTATCTAGGTTAGCTAACTGGCACTTGGACTATGTAGGTTATCTAGCGGACACTTGCACGATATAGGTTAACTAGCGGCTCTTGCACTATGTAGGTTAACTAGCGGGCCCATTGACCACGTAGGTTAACTAGTGGGCACTTGAACTATGTACGTTCCCTAGCGGGCACTTGGACTATCTATATTAACTAGCGGGCACTTGGAATATGTAGGGTAACTAGCGGACACTTGCACTATGTAGGTTACCTAGCAGGCACTTGGACTATCTAGGTTAACTAGCCGGCACTTTGACTATCTAGGTTAACTAGCGTGCACTTGGACTATGTAGGTTCCTTAGAGGGCACTTGGACTATGTAGGTTAACTAGCATGCCCTTGGACTATCTAGGTTACGTAGCGGGCACTTGGTATGTAGGTTAACTAGCGGGCACTTGGACTATGTAGGTTAACTAGAGGACACTTGGACTATCTAGGTTAACTAGCGGGCCCTTGGACTATCTAGGTGACCTAGCGGGCACTTGGACTATATAGGTTACCTAGCGGGCACTTGGACTATGTAGGTTACCTAGTGGGCACTTGGACTATCTAGGTTAACGAACGGGCACTTGGAATATGCAGGTAACCTAACGGGCACTTGGACTGTCTTGTTAACCTAGCGGGCACTTGGACTTCTAGGTTAACGAACGGGCACTTGGTCTATATAGGTTGCTTACCGGGCACTTGGACTATCCATGTTAGGTAACGGGCACATGGACTATCTAGGTTACCTAGCAGGAACTTGGACAATGTAAGTTACCTAGCGGGCACTTGGACTATCTAGGTTACCTAACGGGCACTTTGACTATCTAGGTTACCTAGCAGGCACTTGGATTATGAAGGATCCCTAGCAGGCACTTGGACTATCTAGGTTAACTAGCGGGCACTTGGACTATGTAGGTTAACTAGCGGACACTTGCACGATCTAGGTTAACTAGCGGGCCCTTGCACTATGTAGGTTAACTAGCGGACCCATGGATTATGTAGGTTTACTAGCAGGCACTTGAATATCTAGGTTAACTAGCCGGCACTTGGACTATGTAGTTTCCCTAGCGGGCATTTGGACTATTAAGTTACCAAGCGGGCACTTGGACTATATAGTTTGCCTAGCGAGCACTTGGACTATCTAGGTTACCTAGCGGGCATTTGGATTATCTAGGTTAACGAACGGGCACTTGGACTATGTAGGTTACCTAGCCGCCACTTGGACTATCTATGTTAGCTAACAGGCACTTGGACTATCTAGGTTCCCTAGAGGGCACTTGTACTATCTAGGATACCTAGCTGGCACTTGGACTATATAGGTCAACTAGCGGGCCCTTGGACTACCTAGGTTAGCTAACGGGCACTTAGATTATGTAGGTTAACTAGCGGGCACTTGGAATATGTAGGTCAACTAGCTGACACTTGCACTATGTAGGTTAACTAGTGGGCCCGTGGACTATGTAGGTTTACTAGCGGGCCCTTGGACTATCTAGGTTCCCTAAAGGGCACTTGGACTCTCTAGGTGACCGAACGGGCACTTGGACAATCTAGGTTACCTAGCGGGCACTTGGACTATGTAGGCTAACTAGGGGGCCCTTGGACGATCTAGGTTACCTAGCGGGTACTTGAACTATCTAGGTTAACTAGCGGACACTTGCACTATCTAGGTTACCTAGCGGGCACTTGGATTATGTACGTTCCCTAGCGGGCACTTGGACTATCTATGTTAACTAGAGGGCACTTGGACTATCTAGGTTAACGAACGGGAACTTGGACTATGTAGGTTACCTAGCGGGCTCTTGGACTATCTAGGTCAACTAGCGGGCCCTTGTACTATGTAGGTTAACTAGAGAGCACTTGGACTCTATAGGTTAACTAGCATACCTTGGACTACGTAGGTCAACTAGCGGACCCTTGGACTACGTAGGTTAACTAGCGGGCACTTGGACGATCTAGATTAACTAGAGGACACTTGAACTATCTAGGTTAACTAGCATGCACTTGGACTATCTAGGTTAACTAGCGGGCACTTGGACTATCTAGGTTAACTAACGGGCACTTGGACTAAGTACGTCCCCTAGTGGGCACATGGACTATCTAGATTAACTAACGGGCACTAGGACTATCTAGGTTAACTAGCGGGCACTTGGACTATCTAGGTTACCTAGCTGGCACTTGGACTATGAATGTTCCCTAGCGGGCAATTGGATTATCTAGGTTACCTAGCGGGCACTTGGACTATGTAGGTCAACTAGCGGGCCCTTGGATTATCTAGGTTAGCTAACTGGCACTTGGACTATGTAGGTTATCTAGCGGACACTTGCACGATATAGGTTAACTAGCGGGCTCTTGCACTATGTAGGTTAACTAGCGGGCCCATTGACTATGTAGGTTAACTAGTGGGCACTTGGACTATGTACGTTCCCTAGCGGGCACTTGGACTATCTATGTTAACTAGCGGGCACTTGGAATATGTAGGTTAACTAGCGGACACTTGCACTATGTAGGTTACCTAGCAGGCACTTGGACTATCTAGGTTAACTAGCGGGCACTTTGACTATCTAGGTTAACTAGCGTGCACTTGGACTATGTAGGTCAACTAGCGGGCCCTTGGACTATCTAGGTTAGCTAACTGACACTTGGACTATGTAGGTTAACTAGCGGACACTTGCACGATCTAGGTTAACTAGCGGGCTCTTGCACTATGTAGGTTAACTAGCGGGCCCATTGACTATGTAGGTTAACTAGCGGGCAGTTGGACGATCTAGGTTAACTAGCGGGCGCTTGGACTTCTAGGTTAACGAATGGGCACTTGGACTATGTATGTTGCCTAGCGGGCACTTGGACTATATAGGTTAGGTAAAAGGCACTTGGACTATCTAGGTTACCTAGCGGGAACTTGGACAATGTAGGTTACCTAGCGGGCACGTGGACTATCTAGGTTACCTAACGGGCACTTTGACTATCTAGGTTACCTAGCGGGCACTTGGACTATGTAGGTTAACTAGCGGTCATTTGGACTATCTAGGTTACCTAGCGGGCTCTTGGACTATCTAGGTTACCTAGCGGGCCCTTGGATTATGTAGGTAACCTAGCGGGCACTTTGACTGTCTAGGTTACCTAGCGGGCACTTTGACTATCTAGGTTAACGAACGGGCACTTGGAGTAAGTAGGTTACCTAGCGGGTACTTGGACTATGTAGGACCCTATCGGACATTTGTACTACTTAGGTTAACTAGCGGGCACTTTGATTAACTAGGTTAACTAGCAGGCACTTGGTCTATCTAGGTCAACTAGCGGGCCCTTGTACTATGTAGGTTAACTAGCGGGCACAAGGACTATCTAGGTTACCTAGCGGACCTTGGACTATGTAGGTTAACTAGCGGGCCCTTGGACTATGTAGGTTAACTAGCGGGCACTTGGACTATCTAGGTTAACTAACGGGCACTAGGACTATCTAGGTTAACTAGCGGGCACTTGGACTATCTAGGTTACCTAGCAGGCACTTGGATTATGAAGGATCCCTAGCGGGCACTTGGACTATCTAGGTTAACTAGCGGGCACTAGGACTATGTAGGTTAACTAGCGGACACTTGCACGATCTACGTTAACTAGCGGGCCCTTGCACTATGTAGGTTAACTAGCGGACCCATGGATTATGTAGGTTTACTAGCAGGCACTTGGACTATCTAGGTTAACTAGCGGGCACTTGGACTATGCAGTTTCCCTAGCGGGCCCATGGATTATGTAGGTTTACTAGCAGGCACTTGGACTGTCTAGGTTAACTAGCGGGCACTTGGACTATGTAGTTTACCTAGCGGGCATTTGGACTATTTAGGTTACCAAATGGGCACTTGGACTATATAGTTTGCCTAGCGAGCACTTGGACTATCTAGGTTACCTAGCGGGCATTTGGATTATCTAGGGTAACGAACGGGCACTTGGACTATGTAGGTTACCTAGCCGCCACTTGGACTGCCTATGTTAGCTAACAGGCACTTGGACTATCTAGGTTCCCTAGAGGGCACTTGTACTCTCTAGGATACCTAGCTGGCACTTGGACTGTATAGGTCAACTAGAGGGCCCTTGGACTACCCAGGTTAGCTAACGGGCACTTAGATTATGTAGGTTAACTAGCGGGCACTTGGAATATGTAGGTCAACTAGCGGACACTTGCACTATGTAGGTTAACTAGTGGGCCCGTTGACTATGTAGGTTTACTAGCGGGCCCTTGGACTATCTAGGTTCCCTAAAGGGCACTTGGACTCTCTAGGTGACCGAACGGGCACTTGGACTATCTAGGTTACCTAGCGGGCACTTGGACTATGTAGGCTAACTAGGGGGCCCTTGGACGATCTAGGTTACCTAGTGGGTACTTGAACTATCTAGGTTAACTAGCGGACACTTGCACTATCTAGGTTACCTAGCGAGCACTTGGACAATGTACGTTCCCGAGCGGGTACTTGGACTATCTATGTTAACTAGAGGGCACTTGGACTATCTAGGTTAACGAACGGGCACTTTGACTATGTAGGTTACCTAGCGGGCTCTTGGACTATGTAGGATCCCTATCGGACATTTGGACTACTTAGGTTACCTAGCTGGCACTTGGACTATCTAGGTCAACTAGCGAGCCCTTGTACCATGTAGGTTAACTAGCGAGCACTTGGACTATATAGGTTAACTAGCATACCTTGGACTACGTAGGTCAACTAGCGGACCCTTGGACTACGTAGGTTAACTAGCGGGCACTTGGATGATCTAGATTAACTAGAGGACACTTGAACTATCTAGGTTAACTAGCATGCACTTGGACTATCTAGGTTAACTAGCGGGCACTTGGACTATCTAGGTTAGCTAACGGGCACTTGGACTAAGTACGTCCCCTAGTGGGCACATGGACTATCTAGATAACTAACGGGCACTAGGACTATCTAGGTTAACTAGCGGACACTTGGACTATCTAGGTTACCTACATGGCACTTGGACTAGGAATGTTCCCTAGCGGGCAATTGGATTATCTAGGTTACCTAGCGGGCACTTGGACCATGTAGGTCAACTAGCGGGCCCTTGGACTATCTAGGTTAGCTAACTGGCACTTGGACTATGTAGGTTATCTAGCGGACACTTGCACGATATAGGTTAACTAGCGGGCTCTTGCACTATGTAGGTTAACTAGCGGGCCCATTGACTATGTAGGTTAACTGGTGGGCACTTGGACTATGTACGTTCCCTAGCGGGCACTTGGACTATCTATGTTAACTAGCGGGCACTTGGAATATGTAGGGTAACTAGCGGACATTTGCACTATGTAGGTTACCTAGCAGGCACTTGGACTATCTAGGTTAACTAGCGGGCACTTTGACTATCTAGGTTAAGTAACGGGCACTTGGACTATGTAGGTTCCCTAGCGGGCCCTTGGACTATGTAAGTTCCCTAGTGGGCACATGGACTATGTGGATTTCATGGCCGGCATTTGGACTATCTAGGTTACCTAACTGGCACTTGGTCTATGTAGGTTCCCTAGCGGGCACTTGGATTATGTTGGTTCCCTATCGGGCACTTGGACTATGTAGGTTAACTAGAGAGTATTTGGACTATGTAGGTTACCTAGCGGGCACTTGGACTATGTAGGTTCCCTATCGGGCACTTGGAGAATGTAGGTTAACTAGGGGCACTAGGACTATGTAGGTTCCCTAGCGGGCACTTGGAGAATGTAGGTTAACTAGGGGCACTAGGACTATGTAGCTTACCTAGCGGGCCCTTGGACTATCTAGGTTACCTAGCAGGCAGTTGGATTATGTAGGCTCCCTAGCGGGCATTTGGACTATATAGAATACCTAGCGGGCAATTAGACTTTGTAGGTTATCTAGCGGGCACTTTGACTATCTAGGATACCTAGCTGGCACTTGAACTATCTACGTTACCTAGCGGTTACTTGGAGTATGTAGGTTACCTACCGGGCTGTTGGTCTATCTAGGTTACCTAGCGGGCACTTGCACTATCTAGGTTAACTAACGGGCACTTGGACTATGTAAGTTCACTAGGGGGCACTTGGACTATGTGGGTTCCCTAGCGGGCATTAGGATTATCTGGGTTACCTAACGGGCACTTGGACTATGTAGGTTACCTAGCGGGCACTTGGACTATGTAGGTTCCCTATCGTTCACTTGGAGAATGTAGGTTAACTAGGGGGCACTAGGACACTGTAGGTTACCTAGCGGGCCTTTGGACTATCTAGGTTCCCTAGCGGGCCCTTGGACTATGTAAGTTCCCTAGCGGGCACTTGGACTATCTAGGTTACCTAGCAGGCACTTGGACTATCTAGGTTAACTAGCGGGCACTTGGACTATCTACGTTACCTAGCAGGCATTTGGACTATGTACGTTAACTAGCGGGCACTTGGACTATGTAGGTTCCCTATAGTTCACTTGGAGAATGTAGGTTAACTAGGGCGCACTAGGACAATGTAGGTTACCTAGCGGGCCTTTGGACTATCTAGGTTACCTAGGGGGAACTTGGACTATGTAGGTTAACTAGTGGGCACTTGGATTATCTAGGTTACCTAGCAGGCACTTGGACTATGTACGTTCCCTAGCGGGCACTTGGACTATCTATGTTACCTAGCAGGCACTTGGACTATGTACGTTAACTAGCGGGCACTTGGACTATGTACGTTTCCTAGCGGGTACTTGGACTATCTATGTTAACTAGCGGGCACTTGGACAATGTAGGTTCCCTATCGGGCACTTGGACTATGTAGGTAACCTAGTGGTCACTTGAACTGTCTAGGTTACCTAACGGGCACTTGGACTATGTAGGTTAACTAGCGAGCACTTGGACTATCTAGGTTAACTAGCGGGCACTTGGACTATTAGTGTCCCTAGCGGGCATTTGGAGTATATAGGTTACCTAGCGGGCACTTGGACTATGTAGGTGACCTAGTGTTCACTTGAACTGTCTAGGTTACCTAGCGGGCACTTGGACTATGTAGGTTAACTAGCGGGCACTTGGACTATGTAGGTTAACTAGCGGGCACTTGGACTATGTAGGTTAACTAGCGGACACTTGCACTATGTAGGTTACCTAGCGGGCACTTGAACTATGAAGGTTAACTAGCAGGCCCTTGGACTATCTAGGTTACCTAGCAGGCACTTGGACTATGTAGGTTAACTGGAGGACACATGGACGATCTAGGTTAACTAGTGGGCCCTTGGACTATGTAGATTAACTAGCCAGTACTTGGACGATCTAGGTTAACTAACGGGCACTTGGACTATCAAAGTTAACAAGCGAGACCTTGGACTATGTAGTTTAACTAGCGGGCCCTTGTACTATCTAGGTTACCTAGATAGCACTTGGACTATATAGGTTCCCTGCGGGCACTTGGACTATCTAGGTTAACGAACGGGCACTTGGACTATGCAGATAACCTAGCGGGCACTTGGACTGTCTAGGTTACATAGCGGGCACTTGGATTTCTAGGTTAACGAACGGGCACTTGGACTATGTATGTTGCCTAGCGGGCACTTGGACTATATAGGTTAGGTAAAAGGCACTTGGACTATCTAGGTTACCTAGCGGGAACTTGGACAATGTAGGTTACCTAGCAGACACTTGGACTATCTAGGTTACCTAACGGGCACTTTGACTATCTAGGTTACCTAGCGGGCACTTGGACTATGTAGGTTAACTAGCGGTCACTTGGACTATGTAGGTTTCCTAGCGGGCACTTGGACTATCTAGGTTACCTAGCGGGCCCTTGGACTATGTAGGTAACCTAGCGGGCACTTTGACTATCTAGGTTAACGAACAGGCACTTGGACTAAGTAGGTTACCTAGCGGGCACTTGGAATATGTAGGACCCTATCGGACATTTGTACTACTTAGGTTAACTAGCGGGCACTTTGACTAACTAGGTTAATTAGCAGGCACTTGGGCTATCTAGGTCAACTAGCGGGCCCTTGTACTATGTAGGTTAACTAACGGGCACTTGGACTCTCTAGGTTAACTAGCGGGCACTTGGACTATCTAGGTTAACTATCGGGCACTAGGACTATGTAGGTTAACTAGCGGGCACTTGGACTATCTAGGTTACCTAGCAGGCACTTGGATTATGAAGGATCCCTAGCGGGCACTTGGACTATCTAGGTTAACTAGCGGGCACTTGGACTATGTAGGTTAACTATCGGACACTTGCACGATCTAGGTTAACTAGCGGGCCCTTGCACTATGTAGGTTAACTAGCGGGCCCATGGATTATGTAGGTTTACTAGCAGGCACTTGGACTGTCTAGGTTAACTAGCGGGCACTTGGACTATGTAGTTTCCCTAGCGGGCATTTGGACTATTTAGGTTACCAAGCGGGCACTTGGACTATATAATTTGCCTAGCGAGCACTTGGACTATCTAGGTTACCTAGCGGGCATTTGGATTATCTAGGTTTACGAATGGGCACTTGGACTACGTAGGTTACCTAGCCGCCACTTAGACTATCTATGTTAGCTAACAGGCACTTGGACTATCTAGGTTCCCTAGCGGGCACTTGTACTATCTAGAATACCTAGCTGGCACTTGGACTATGTAGGTCAACTAGAGGGCCCTTGGACTACCTAGGTTAGCTAACGGGCACTTAGATTATGTAGGTTAACTAGCGGGCCCTTGGAATATGTAGGTCAACTAGCGGACACTTGCACTATGTAGGTTAACTAGCGGGCACTTGGACGATCTAGATTAACTAGAGGACACTTGAACTATCTAAGTTAACTAGCATGCACTTGGACTATCTAGGTTAACTAGCGGGCACTTGGACTATCTAGGTTAGCTAACGGGCACTTGGACTAAGTACGTCCCCTAGTGGGCACATGGACTAACTAGATTAACTAACGGGCACTAGGACTATCTAGGTAACTAGCGGGCACTTGGATTATCTAGGTTACCTAGCTGGCACTTGGACTATGAATGTTCCCTAGCGGGCAATTGGATTATCTAGGTTACCTAGCGGCACTTGGACTATGTAGGTCAACTAGCGGGCCCTTGGACTATCTAGGTTAGCTAACTGACACTTGGACTATGTAGGTTAACTAGCGGACACTTGCACGATCTAGGTTAACTAGCGGGCTCTTGCACTATGTAGGTTAACTAGCGGGCCCATTGACTATGTAGGTTAACTAGCGGGCAGTTGGACGATCTAGGTTAACTAGCGGGCGCTTGGACTTCTAGGTTAACGAATGGGCACTTGGACTATGTATGTTGCCTAGCGGGCACTTGGACTATATAGGTTAGGTAACAGGCACTTGGACTATCTAGGTTACCTAGCGGGAACTTGGACAATGTAGGTTACCTAGCGGGCACGTGGACTATCTAGGTTACCTAACGGGCACTTTGACTATCTAGGTTACCTAGCGGGCACTTGGACTATGTAGGTTAACTAGCGGTCATTTGGACTATCTAGGTTACCTAGCGGGTTCTTGGACTATCTAGGTTACCTAGCGGGCCCTTGGATTATGTAGGTAACCTAGCGGGCACTTTGACTGTCTAGGTTACCTAGCGGGCACTTTGACTATCTAGGTTAACGAACGGGCACTTGGAGTAAGTAGGTTACCTAGCGGGTACTTGGACTATGTAGGACCCTATCGGACATTTGTACTACTTAGGTTAACTAGCGGGCACTTTGATTAACTAGGTTACCTAGCAGGCACTTGGTCTATCTAGGTCAACTAGCGGGCCCTTGTACTATGTAGGTTAACTAGCGGGCACTTGGACTATGTAGGTTAACTAGCGGGCACTTGGACTATCTAGGTTAACTAACGGGCACTAGGACTATCTAGGTTAACTAGCGGGCACTTGGACTATCTAGGTTACCTAGCAGGCACTTGGATTATGAAGGATCCCTAGCGGGCACTTGGACTATCTAGGTTAACTAGCGGGCACTAGGACTATGTAGGTTAACTAGCGGACACTTGCACGATCTACGTTAACTAGCGGGCCCTTGCACTATGTAGGTTAACTAGCGGACCCATGGATTATGTAGGTTTACTAGCAGGCACTTGGACTATCTAGGTTAACTAGCGGGCACTTGGACTATGCAGTTTCCCTAGCGGGCCCATGGATTATGTAGGTTTACTAGCAGGCACTTGGACTGTCTAGGTTAACTAGCGGGCACTTGGACTATGTAGTTTACCTAGCGGGCATTTGGACTATTTAGGTTACCAAATGGGCACTTGGACTATATAGTTTGCCTAGCGAGCACTTGGACTATCTAGGTTACCTAGCGGGCATTTGGATTATCTAGGGTAACGAACGGGCACTTGGACTATGTAGGTTACCTAGCCGCCACTTGGACTGCCTATGTTAGCTAACAGGCACTTGGACTATCTAGGTTCCCTAGAGGGCACTTGTACTCTCTAGGATACCTAGCTGGCACTTGGACTGTATAGGTCAACTAGAGGGCCCTTGGACTACCCAGGTTAGCTAACGGGCACTTAGATTATGTAGGTTAACTAGCGGGCACTTGGAATATGTAGGTCAACTAGCGGACACTTGCACTATGTAGGTTAACTAGTGGGCCCGTTGACTATGTAGGTTTACTAGCGGGCCCTTGGACTATCTAGGTTCCCTAAAGGGCACTTGGACTCTCTAGGTGACCGAACGGGCACTTGGACTATCTAGGTTACCTAGCGGGCACTTGGACTATGTAGGCTAACTAGGGGGCCCTTGGACGATCTAGGTTACCTAGTGGGTACTTGAACTATCTAGGTTAACTAGCGGACACTTGCACTATCTAGGTTACCTAGCGAGCACTTGGACAATGTACGTTCCCGAGCGGGTACTTGGACTATCTATGTTAACTAGAGGGCACTTGGACTATCTAGGTTAACGAACGGGCACTTTGACTATGTAGGTTACCTAGCGGGCTCTTGGACTATGTAGGATCCCTATCGGACATTTGGACTACTTAGGTTACCTAGCTGGCACTTGGACTATCTAGGTCAACTAGCGAGCCCTTGTACCATGTAGGTTAACTAGCGAGCACTTGGACTATATAGGTTAACTAGCATACCTTGGACTACGTAGGTCAACTAGCGGACCCTTGGACTACGTAGGTTAACTAGCGGGCACTTGGATGATCTAGATTAACTAGAGGACACTTGAACTATCTAGGTTAACTAGCATGCACTTGGACTATCTAGGTTAACTAGCGGGCACTTGGACTATCTAGGTTAGCTAACGGGCACTTGGACTAAGTACGTCCCCTAGTGGGCACATGGACTATCTAGATAACTAACGGGCACTAGGACTATCTAGGTTAACTAGCGGACACTTGGACTATCTAGGTTACCTACATGGCACTTGGACTAGGAATGTTCCCTAGCGGGCAATTGGATTATCTAGGTTACCTAGCGGGCACTTGGACCATGTAGGTCAACTAGCGGGCCCTTGGACTATCTAGGTTAGCTAACTGGCACTTGGACTATGTAGGTTATCTAGCGGACACTTGCACGATATAGGTTAACTAGCGGGCTCTTGCACTATGTAGGTTAACTAGCGGGCCCATTGACTATGTAGGTTAACTGGTGGGCACTTGGACTATGTACGTTCCCTAGCGGGCACTTGGACTATCTATGTTAACTAGCGGGCACTTGGAATATGTAGGGTAACTAGCGGACATTTGCACTATGTAGGTTACCTAGCAGGCACTTGGACTATCTAGGTTAACTAGCGGGCACTTTGACTATCTAGGTTAACTAACGGGCACTTGGACTATGTAGGTTCCCTAGCGGGCCCTTGGACTATGTAAGTTCCCTAGTGGGCACATGGACTATGTGGATTTCATGGCCGGCATTTGGACTATCTAGGTTACCTAACTGGCACTTGGTCTATGTAGGTTCCCTAGCGGGCACTTGGATTATGTTGGTTCCCTATCGGGCACTTGGACTATGTAGGTTAACTAGAGAGTATTTGGACTATGTAGGTTACCTAGCGGGCACTTGGACTATGTAGGTTCCCTATCGGGCACTTGGAGAATGTAGGTTAACTAGGGGCACTAGGACTATGTAGGTTCCCTATCGGGCACTTGGAGAATGTAGGTTAACTAGGGGCACTAGGACTATGTAGCTTACCTAGCGGGCCCTTGGACTATCTAGGTTACCTAGCAGGCAGTTGGATTATGTAGGCTCCCTAGCGGGCATTTGGACTATATAGAATACCTAGCGGGCAATTAGACTTTGTAGGTTATCTAGCGGGCACTTTGACTATCTAGGATACCTAGCTGGCACTTGAACTATCTACGTTACCTAGCGGTTACTTGGAGTATGTAGGTTACCTACCGGGCTGTTGGTCTATCTAGGTTACCTAGCGGGCACTTGCACTATCTAGGTTAACTAACGGGCACTTGGACTATGTAAGTTCCCTAGGGGGCACTTGGACTATGTGGGTTCCCTAGCGGGCATTAGGATTATCTGGGTTACCTAACGGGCACTTGGACTATGTAGGTTACCTAGCGGGCACTTGGACTATGTAGGTTCCCTATCGTTCACTTGGAGAATGTAGGTTAACTAGGGGGCACTAGGACACTGTAGGTTACCTAGCGGGCCTTTGGACTATCTAGGTTCCCTAGCGGGCCCTTGGACTATGTAAGTTCCCTAGCGGGCACTTGGACTATCTAGGTTACCTAGCAGGCACTTGGACTATCTAGGTTAACTAGCGGGCACTTGGACTATCTACGTTACCTAGCAGGCATTTGGACTATGTACGTTAACTAGCGGGCACTTGGACTATGTAGGTTCCCTATAGTTCACTTGGAGAATGTAGGTTAACTAGGGCGCACTAGGACAATGTAGGTTACCTAGCGGGCCTTTGGACTATCTAGGTTACCTAGGGGGAACTTGGACTATGTAGGTTAACTAGTGGGCACTTGGATTATCTAGGTTACCTAGCAGGCACTTGGACTATGTACGTTCCCTAGCGGGCACTTGGACTATCTATGTTACCTAGCAGGCACTTGGACTATGTACGTTAACTAGCGGGCACTTGGACTATGTACGTTTCCTAGCGGGTACTTGGACTATCTATGTTAACTAGCGGGCACTTGGACAATGTAGGTTCCCTATCGGGCACTTGGACTATGTAGGTAACCTAGTGGTCACTTGAACTGTCTAGGTTACCTAACGGGCACTTGGACTATGTAGGTTAACTAGCGAGCACTTGGACTATCTAGGTTAACTAGCGGGCACTTGGACTATTAGGGTCCCTAGCGGGCATTTGGAGTATATAGGTTACCTAGCGGGCACTTGGACTATGTAGGTGACCTAGTGTTCACTTGAACTGTCTAGGTTACCTAGCGGGCACTTGGACTATGTAGGTTAACTAGCGGGCACTTGGACTATGTAGGTTAACTAGCGGGCACTTGGACTATGTAGGTTAACTAGCGGACACTTGCACTATGTAGGTTACCTAGCGGGCACTTGAACTATGAAGGTTAACTAGCAGGCCCTTGGACTATCTAGGTTACCTAGCAGGCACTTGGACTATGTAGGTTAACTGGAGGACACATGGACGATCTAGGTTAACTAGTGGGCCCTTGGACTATGTAGATTAACTAGCCAGTACTTGGACGATCTAGGTTAACTAACGGGCACTTGGACTATCAAAGTTAACAAGCGAGACCTTGGACTATGTAGTTTAACTAGCGGGCCCTTGTACTATCTAGGTTACCTAGATAGCACTTGGACTATATAGGTTCCCTGCGGGCACTTGGACTATCTAGGTTAACGAACGGGCACTTGGACTATGCAGATAACCTAGCGGGCACTTGGACTGTCTAGGTTACATAGCGGGCACTTGGATTTCTAGGTTAACGAACGGGCACTTGGACTATGTATGTTGCCTAGCGGGCACTTGGACTATATAGGTTAGGTAAAAGGCACTTGGACTATCTAGGTTACCTAGCGGGAACTTGGACAATGTAGGTTACCTAGCAGACACTTGGACTATCTAGGTTACCTAACGGGCACTTTGACTATCTAGGTTACCTAGCGGGCACTTGGACTATGTAGGTTAACTAGCGGTCACTTGGACTATGTAGGTTTCCTAGCGGGCACTTGGACTATCTAGGTTACCTAGCGGGCCCTTGGACTATGTAGGTAACCTAGCGGGCACTTTGACTATCTAGGTTAACGAACAGGCACTTGGACTAAGTAGGTTACCTAGCGGGCACTTGGAATATGTAGGACCCTATCGGACATTTGTACTACTTAGGTTAACTAGCGGGCACTTTGACTAACTAGGTTAATTAGCAGGCACTTGGGCTATCTAGGTCAACTAGCGGGCCCTTGTACTATGTAGGTTAACTAACGGGCACTTGGACTATCTAGGTTAACTAGCGGGCACTTGGACTATCTAGGTTAACTATCGGGCACTAGGACTATGTAGGTTAACTAGCGGGCACTTGGACTATCTAGGTTACCTAGCAGGCACTTGGATTATGAAGGATCCCTAGCGGGCACTTGGACTATCTAGGTTAACTAGCGGGCACTTGGACTATGTAGGTTAACTATCGGACACTTGCACGATCTAGGTTAACTAGCGGCCCTTGCACTATGTAGGTTAACTAGCGGGCCCATGGATTATGTAGGTTTACTAGCAGGCACTTGGACTGTCTAGGTTAACTAGCGGGCACTTGGACTATGTAGTTTCCCTAGCGGGCATTTGGACTATTTAGGTTACCAAGCGGGCACTTGGACTATATAATTTGCCTAGCGAGCACTTGGACTATCTAGGTTACCTAGCGGGATTTGGATTATCTAGGTTTACGAACGGGCACTTGGACTACGTAGGTTACCTAGCCGCCACTTAGACTATCTATGTTAGCTAACAGGCACTTGGACTATCTAGGTTCCCTAGCGGGCACTTGTACTATCTAGAATACCTAGCTGGCACTTGGACTATGTAGGTCAACTAGAGGGCCCTTGGACTACCTAGGTTAGCTAACGGGCACTTAGATTATGTAGGTTAACTAGCGGGCCCTTGGAATATGTAGGTCAACTAGCGGACACTTGCACTATGTAGGTTAACTAGCGGGCACTTGGACGATCTAGATTAACTAGAGGACACTTGAACTATCTAAGTTAACTAGCATGCACTTGGACTATCTAGGTTAACTAGCGGGCACTTGGACTATCTAGGTTAGCTAACGGGCACTTGGACTAAGTACGTCCCCTAGTGGGCACATGGACTAACTAGATTAACTAACGGGCACTAGGACTATCTAGGTAACTAGCGGGCACTTGGATTATCTAGGTTACCTAGCTGGCACTTGGACTATGAATGTTCCCTAGCGGGCAATTGGATTATCTAGGTTACCTAGCGGCACTTGGACTATGTAGGTCAACTAGCGGGCCCTTGGACTATCTAGGTTAGCTAACTGACACTTGGACTATGTAGGTTAACTAGCGGACACTTGCACGATCTAGGTTAACTAGCGGGCTCTTGCACTATGTAGGTTAACTAGCGGGCCCATTGACTATGTAGGTTAACTAGCGGGCAGTTGGACGATCTAGGTTAACTAGCGGGCGCTTGGACTTCTAGGTTAACGAATGGGCACTTGGACTATGTATGTTGCCTAGCGGGCACTTGGACTATATAGGTTAGGTAACAGGCACTTGGACTATCTAGGTTACCTAGCGGGAACTTGGACAATGTAGGTTACCTAGCGGGCACGTGGACTATCTAGGTTACCTAACGGGCACTTTGACTATCTAGGTTACCTAGCGGGCACTTGGACTATGCAGGTTAACTAGCGGTCATTTGGACTATCTAGGTTACCTAGCGGGCTCTTGGACTATCTAGGTTACCTAGCGGGCCCTTGGATTATGTAGGTAACCTAGCGGGCACTTTGACTGTCTAGGTTACCTAGCGGGCACTTTGACTATCTAGGTTAACGAACGGGCACTTGGAGTAAGTAGGTTACCTAGCGGGTACTTGGACTATGTAGGACCCTATCGGACATTTGTACTACTTAGGTTAACTAGCGGGCACTTTGATTAACTAGGTTAACTAGCAGGCACTTGGTCTATCTAGGTCAACTAGCGGGCCCTTGTACTATGTAGGTTAACTAGCGGGCACTTGGACTATCTAGGTTACCTAGCGGACCTTGGACTATGTAGGTTAACTAGCGGGCCCTTGGACTATGTAGGTTAACTAGCGGGCACTTGGACTATCTAGGTTAACTAACGGGCACTAGGACTATCTAGGTTAACTAGCGGGCACTTGGACTATCTAGGTTACCTAGCAGGCACTTGGATTATGAAGGATCCCTAGCGGGCACTTGGACTATCTAGGTTAACTAGCGGGCACTAGGACTATGTAGGTTAACTAGCGGACACTTGCACGATCTACGTTAACTAGCGGGCCCTTGCACTATGTAGGTTAACTAGCGGACCCATGGATTATGTAGGTTTACTAGCAGGCACTTGGACTATCTAGGTTAACTAGCGGGCACTTGGACTATGCAGTTTCCCTAGCGGGCCCATGGATTATGTAGGTTTACTAGCAGGCACTTGGACTGTCTAGGTTAACTAGCGGGCACTTGGACTATGTAGTTTACCTAGAGGGCATTTGGACTATTTAGGTTACCAAATGGGCACTTGGACTATATAGTTTGCCTAGCGAGCACTTGGACTATCTAGGTTACCTAGCGGGCATTTGGATTATCTAGGGTAACAAACGGGCACTTGGACTATGTAGGTTACCTAGCCGCCACTTGGACTGCCTATGTTAGCTAACAGGCACTTGGACTATCTAGGTTCCCTAGAGGGCACTTGTACTCTCTAGGATACCTAGCTGGCACTTGGACTGTATAGGTCAACTAGAGGGCCCTTGGACTACCCAGGTTAGCTAACGGGCACTTAGATTATGTAGGTTAACTAGCGGGCACTTGGAATATGTAGGTCAACTAGCGGACACTTGCACTATGTAGGTTAACTAGTGGGCCCGTTGACTATGTAGGTTTACTAGCGGGCCCTTGGACTATCTAGGTTCCCTAAAGGGCACTTGGACTCTCTAGGTGACCGAACGGGCACTTGGACTATCTAGGTTACCTAGCGGGCACTTGGACTATGTAGGCTAACTAGGGGGCCCTTGGACGATCTAGGTTACCTAGTGGGTACTTGAACTATCTAGGTTAACTAGCGGACACTTGCACTATCTAGGTTACCTAGCGAGCACTTGGACAATGTACGTTCCCGAGCGGGTACTTGGACTATCTATGTTAACTAGAGGGCACTTGGACTATCTAGGTTAACGAACGGGCACTTTGACTATGTAGGTTACCTAGCGGGCTCTTGGACTATGTAGGATCCCTATCGGACATTTGGACTACTTAGGTTACCTAGCTGGCACTTGGACTATCTAGGTCAACTAGCGAGCCCTTGTACCATGTAGGTTAACTAGCGAGCACTTGGACTATATAGGTTAACTAGCATACCTTGGATTACGTAGGTCAACTAGCGGACCCTTGGACTACGTAGGTTAACTAGCGGGCACTTGGATGATCTAGATTAACTAGAGGACACTTGAACTATCTAGGTTAACTAGCATGCACTTGGACTATCTAGGTTAACTAGCGGGCACTTGGACTATCTAGGTTAGCTAACGGGCACTTGGACTAAGTACGTCCCCTAGTGGGCACATGGACTATCTAGATAACTAACGGGCACTAGGACTATCTAGGTTAACTAGCGGACACTTGGACTATCTAGGTTACCTACATGGCACTTGGACTAGGAATGTTCCCTAGCGGGCAATTGGATTATCTAGGTTACCTAGCGGGCACTTGGACCATGTAGGTCAACTAGCGGGCCCTTGGACTATCTAGGTTAGCTAACTGGCACTTGGACTATGTAGGTTATCTAGCGGACACTTGCACGATATAGGTTAACTAGCGGGCTCTTGCACTATGTAGGTTAACTAGCGGGCCCATTGACTATGTAGGTTAACTGGTGGGCACTTGGACTATGTACGTTCCCTAGCGGGCACTTGGACTATCTATGTTAACTAGCGGGCACTTGGAATATGTAGGGTAACTAGCGGACATTTGCACTATGTAGGTTACCTAGCAGGCACTTGGACTATCTAGGTTAACTAGCGGGCACTTTGACTATCTAGGTTAACTAACGGGCACTTGGACTATGTAGGTTCCCTAGCGGGCCCTTGGACTATGTAAGTTCCCTAGTGGGCACATGGACTATGTGGATTTCATGGCCGGCATTTGGACTATCTAGGTTACCTAACTGGCACTTGGTCTATGTAGGTTCCCTAGCGGGCACTTGGATTATGTTGGTTCCCTATCGGGCACTTGGACTATGTAGGTTAACTAGAGAGTATTTGGACTATGTAGGTTACCTAGCGGGCACTTGGACTATGTAGGTTCCCTATCGGGCACTTGGAGAATGTAGGTTAACTAGGGGCACTAGGACTATGTAGGTTCCCTATCGGGCACTTGGAGAATGTAGGTTAACTAGGGGCACTAGGACTATGTAGCTTACCTAGCGGGCCCTTGGACTATCTAGGTTACCTAGCAGGCAGTTGGATTATGTAGGCTCCCTAGCGGGCATTTGGACTATATAGAATACCTAGCGGGCAATTAGACTTTGTAGGTTATCTAGCGGGCACTTTGACTATCTAGGATACCTAGCTGGCACTTGAACTATCTACGTTACCTAGCGGTTACTTGGAGTATGTAGGTTACCTACCGGGCTGTTGGTCTATCTAGGTTACCTAGCGGGCACTTGCACTATCTAGGTTAACTAACGGGCACTTGGACTATGTAAGTTCACTAGGGGGCACTTGGACTATGTGGGTTCCCTAGCGGGCATTAGGATTATCTGGGTTACCTAACGGGCACTTGGACTATGTAGGTTACCTAGCGGGCACTTGGACTATGTAGGTTCCCTATCGTTCACTTGGAGAATGTAGGTTAACTAGGGGGCACTAGGACACTGTAGGTTACCTAGCGGGCCTTTGGACTATCTAGGTTCCCTAGCGGGCCCTTGGACTATGTAAGTTCCCTAGCGGGCACTTGGACTATCTAGGTTACCTAGCAGGCACTTGGACTATCTAGGTTAACTAGCGGGCACTTGGACTATCTACGTTACCTAGCAGGCATTTGGACTATGTACGTTAACTAGCGGGCACTTGGACTATGTAGGTTCCCTATAGTTCACTTGGAGAATGTAGGTTAACTAGGGCGCACTAGGACAATGTAGGTTACCTAGCGGGCCTTTGGACTATCTAGGTTACCTAGGGGGAACTTGGACTATGTAGGTTAACTAGTGGGCACTTGGATTATCTAGGTTACCTAGCAGGCACTTGGACTATGTACGTTCCCTAGCGGGCACTTGGACTATCTATGTTACCTAGCAGGCACTTGGACTATGTACGTTAACTAGCGGGCACTTGGACTATGTACGTTTCCTAGCGGGTACTTGGACTATCTATGTTAACTAGCGGGCACTTGGACAATGTAGGTTCCCTATCGGGCACTTGGACTATGTAGGTAACCTAGTGGTCACTTGAACTGTCTAGGTTACCTAACGGGCACTTGGACTATGTAGGTTAACTAGCGAGCACTTGGACTATCTAGGTTAACTAGCGGGCACTTGGACTATTAGGGTCCCTAGCGGGCATTTGGAGTATATAGGTTACCTAGCGGGCACTTGGACTATGTAGGTGACCTAGTGTTCACTTGAACTGTCTAGGTTACCTAGCGGGCACTTGGACTATGTAGGTTAACTAGCGGGCACTTGGACTATGTAGGTTAACTAGCGGGCACTTGGACTATGTAGGTTAACTAGCGGACACTTGCACTATGTAGGTTACCTAGCGGGCACTTGAACTATGAAGGTTAACTAGCAGGCCCTTGGACTATCTAGGTTACCTAGCAGGCACTTGGACTATGTAGGTTAACTGGAGGACACATGGACGATCTAGGTTAACTAGTGGGCCCTTGGACTATGTAGATTAACTAGCCAGTACTTGGACGATCTAGGTTAACTAACGGGCACTTGGACTATCAAAGTTAACAAGCGAGACCTTGGACTATGTAGTTTAACTAGCGGGCCCTTGTACTATCTAGGTTACCTAGATAGCACTTGGACTATATAGGTTCCCTGCGGGCACTTGGACTATCTAGGTTAACGAACGGGCACTTGGACTATGCAGATAACCTAGCGGGCACTTGGACTGTCTAGGTTACATAGCGGGCACTTGGATTTCTAGGTTAACGAACGGGCACTTGGACTATGTATGTTGCCTAGCGGGCACTTGGACTATATAGGTTAGGTAAAAGGCACTTGGACTATCTAGGTTACCTAGCGGGAACTTGGACAATGTAGGTTACCTAGCAGACACTTGGACTATCTAGGTTACCTAACGGGCACTTTGACTATCTAGGTTACCTAGCGGGCACTTGGACTATGTAGGTTAACTAGCGGTCACTTGGACTATGTAGGTTTCCTAGCGGGCACTTGGACTATCTAGGTTACCTAGCGGGCCCTTGGACTATGTAGGTAACCTAGCGGGCACTTTGACTATCTAGGTTAACGAACAGGCACTTGGACTAAGTAGGTTACCTAGCGGGCACTTGGAATATGTAGGACCCTATCGGACATTTGTACTACTTAGGTTAACTAGCGGGCACTTTGACTAACTAGGTTAATTAGCAGGCACTTGGGCTATCTAGGTCAACTAGCGGGCCCTTGTACTATGTAGGTTAACTAACGGGCACTTGGACTATCTAGGTTAACTAGCGGGCACTTGGACTATCTAGGTTAACTATCGGGCACTAGGACTATGTAGGTTAACTAGCGGGCACTTGGACTATCTAGGTTACCTAGCAGGCACTTGGATTATGAAGGATCCCTAGCGGGCACTTGGACTATCTAGGTTAACTAGCGGGCACTTGGACTATGTAGGTTAACTATCGGACACTTGCACGATCTAGGTTAACTAGCGGCCCTTGCACTATGTAGGTTAACTAGCGGGCCCATGGATTATGTAGGTTTACTAGCAGGCACTTGGACTGTCTAGGTTAACTAGCGGGCACTTGGACTATGTAGTTTCCCTAGCGGGCATTTGGACTATTTAGGTTACCAAGCGGGCACTTGGACTATATAATTTGCCTAGCGAGCACTTGGACTATCTAGGTTACCTAGCGGGCATTTGGATTATCTAGGTTTACGAACGGGCACTTGGACTACGTAGGTTACCTAGCCGCCACTTAGACTATCTATGTTAGCTAACAGGCACTTGGACTATCTAGGTTCCCTAGCGGGCACTTGTACTATCTAGAATACCTAGCTGGCACTTGGACTATGTAGGTCAACTAGAGGGCCCTTGGACTACCTAGGTTAGCTAACGGGCACTTAGATTATGTAGGTTAACTAGCGGGCCCTTGGAATATGTAGGTCAACTAGCGGACACTTGCACTATGTAGGTTAACTAGTGGGCACTTGGACGATCTAGATTAACTAGAGGACACTTGAACTATCTAAGTTAACTAGCATGCACTTGGACTATCTAGGTTAACTAGCGGGCACTTGGACTATCTAGGTTAGCTAACGGGCACTTGGACTAAGTACGTCCCCTAGTGGGCACATGGACTAACTAGATTAACTAACGGGCACTAGGACTATCTAGGTAACTAGCGGGCACTTGGATTATCTAGGTTACCTAGCTGGCACTTGGACTATGAATGTTCCCTAGCGGGCAATTGGATTATCTAGGTTACCTAGCGGCACTTGGACTATGTAGGTCAACTAGCGGGCCCTTGGACTATCTAGGTTAGCTAACTGACACTTGGACTATGTAGGTTAACTAGCGGACACTTGCACGATCTAGGTTAACTAGCGGGCTCTTGCACTATGTAGGTTAACTAGCGGGCCCATTGACTATGTAGGTTAACTAGCGGGCAGTTGGACGATCTAGGTTAACTAGCGGGCGCTTGGACTTCTAGGTTAACGAATGGGCACTTGGACTATGTATGTTGCCTAGCGGGCACTTGGACTATATAGGTTAGGTAACAGGCACTTGGACTATCTAGGTTACCTAGCGGGAACTTGGACAATGTAGGTTACCTAGCGGGCACGTGGACTATCTAGGTTACCTAACGGGCACTTTGACTATCTAGGTTACCTAGCGGGCACTTGGACTATGTAGGTTAACTAGCGGTCATTTGGACTATCTAGGTTACCTAGCGGGCTCTTGGACTATCTAGGTTACCTAGCGGGCCCTTGGATTATGTAGGTAACCTAGCGGGCACTTTGACTGTCTAGGTTACCTAGCGGGCACTTTGACTATCTAGGTTAACGAACGGGCACTTGGAGTAAGTAGGTTACCTAGCGGGTACTTGGACTATGTAGGACCCTATCGGACATTTGTACTACTTAGGTTAACTAGCGGGCACTTTGATTAACTAGGTTAACTAGCAGGCACTTGGTCTATCTAGGTCAACTAGCGGGCCCTTGTACTATGTAGGTTAACTAGCGGGCACTTGGACTATCTAGGTTACCTAGCGGACCTTGGACTATGTAGGTTAACTAGCGGGCCCTTGGACTATGTAGGTTAACTAGCGGGCACTTGGACTATCTAGGTTAACTAACGGGCACTAGGACTATCTAGGTTAACTAGCGGGCACTTGGACTATCTAGGTTACCTAGCAGGCACTTGGATTATGAAGGATCCCTAGCGGGCACTTGGACTATCTAGGTTAACTAGCGGGCACTAGGACTATGTAGGTTAACTAGCGGACACTTGCACGATCTACGTTAACTAGCGGGCCCTTGCACTATGTAGGTTAACTAGCGGACCCATGGATTATGTAGGTTTACTAGCAGGCACTTGGACTATCTAGGTTAACTAGCGGGCACTTGGACTATGCAGTTTCCCTAGCGGGCCCATGGATTATGTAGGTTTACTAGCAGGCACTTGGACTGTCTAGGTTAACTAGCGGGCACTTGGACTATGTAGTTTACCTAGCGGGCATTTGGACTATTTAGGTTACCAAATGGGCACTTGGACTATATAGTTTGCCTAGCGAGCACTTGGACTATCTAGGTTACCTAGCGGGCATTTGGATTATCTAGGGTAACGAACGGGCACTTGGACTATGTAGGTTACCTAGCCGCCACTTGGACTGCCTATGTTAGCTAACAGGCACTTGGACTATCTAGGTTCCCTAGAGGGCACTTGTACTCTCTAGGATACCTAGCTGGCACTTGGACTGTATAGGTCAACTAGAGGGCCCTTGGACTACCTAGGTTAGCTAACGGGCACTTAGATTATGTAGGTTAACTAGCGGGCACTTGGAATATGTAGGTCAACTAGCGGACACTTGCACTATGTAGGTTAACTAGTGGGCCCGTTGACTATGTAGGTTTACTAGCGGGCCCTTGGACTATCTAGGTTCCCTAAAGGGCACTTGGACTCTCTAGGTGACCGAACGGGCACTTGGACTATCTAGGTTACCTAGCGGGCACTTGGACTATGTAGGCTAACTAGGGGGCCCTTGGACGATCTAGGTTACCTAGTGGGTACTTGAACTATCTAGGTTAATTAGCGGACACTTGCACTATCTAGGTTACCTAGCGAGCACTTGGACAATGTACGTTCCCGAGCGGGTACTTGGACTATCTATGTTAACTAGAGGGCACTTGGACTATCTAGGTTAACGAACGGGCACTTTGACTATGTAGGTTACCTAGCGGGCTCTTGGACTATGTAGGATCCCTATCGGACATTTGGACTACTTAGGTTACCTAGCTGGCACTTGGACTATCTAGGTCAACTAGCGAGCCCTTGTACCATGTAGGTTAACTAGCGAGCACTTGGACTATATAGGTTAACTAGCATACCTTGGACTACGTAGGTCAACTAGCGGACCCTTGGACTACGTAGGTTAACTAGCGGGCACTTGGATGATCTAGATTAACTAGAGGACACTTGAACTATCTAGGTTAACTAGCATGCACTTGGACTATCTAGGTTAACTAGCGGGCACTTGGACTATCTAGGTTAGCTAACGGGCACTTGGACTAAGTACGTCCCCTAGTGGGCACATGGACTATCTAGATAACTAACGGGCACTAGGACTATCTAGGTTAACTAGCGGACACTTGGACTATCTAGGTTACCTACATGGCACTTGGACTAGGAATGTTCCCTAGCGGGCAATTGGATTATCTAGGTTACCTAGCGGGCACTTGGACCATGTAGGTCAACTAGCGGGCCCTTGGACTATCTAGGTTAGCTAACTGGCACTTGGACTATGTAGGTTATCTAGCGGACACTTGCACGATATAGGTTAACTAGCGGGCTCTTGCACTATGTAGGTTAACTAGCGGGCCCATTGACTATGTAGGTTAACTGGTGGGCACTTGGACTATGTACGTTCCCTAGCGGGCACTTGGACTATCTATGTTAACTAGCGGGCACTTGGAATATGTAGGGTAACTAGCGGACATTTGCACTATGTAGGTTACCTAGCAGGCACTTGGACTATCTAGGTTAACTAGCGGGCACTTTGACTATCTAGGTTAACTAACGGGCACTTGGACTATGTAGGTTCCCTAGCGGGCCCTTGGACTATGTAAGTTCCCTAGTGGGCACATGGACTATGTGGATTTCATGGCCAGCATTTGGACTATCTAGGTTACCTAACTGGCACTTGGTCTATGTAGGTTCCCTAGCGGGCACTTGGATTATGTTGGTTCCCTATCGGGCACTTGGACTATGTAGGTTAACTAGAGAGTATTTGGACTATGTAGGTTACCTAGCGGGCACTTGGACTATGTAGGTTCCCTATCGGGCACTTGGAGAATGTAGGTTAACTAGGGGCACTAGGACTATGTAGGTTCCCTATCGGGCACTTGGAGAATGTAGGTTAACTAGGGGCACTAGGACTATGTAGCTTACCTAGCGGGCCCTTGGACTATCTAGGTTACCTAGCAGGCAGTTGGATTATGTAGGCTCCCTAGCGGGCATTTGGACTATATAGAATACCTAGCGGGCAATTAGACTTTGTAGGTTATCTAGCGGGCACTTTGACTATCTAGGATACCTAGCTGGCACTTGAACTATCTACGTTACCTAGCGGTTACTTGGAGTATGTAGGTTACCTACCGGGCTGTTGGTCTATCTAGGTTACCTAGCGGGCACTTGCACTATCTAGGTTAACTAACGGGCACTTGGACTATGTAAGTTCACTAGGGGGCACTTGGACTATGTGGGTTCCCTAGCGGGCATTAGGATTATCTGGGTTACCTAACGGGCACTTGGACTATGTAGGTTACCTAGCGGGCACTTGGACTATGTAGGTTCCCTATCGTTCACTTGGAGAATGTAGGTTAACTAGGGGGCACTAGGACACTGTAGGTTACCTAGCGGGCCTTTGGACTATCTAGGTTCCCTAGCGGGCCCTTGGACTATGTAAGTTCCCTAGCGGGCACTTGGACTATCTAGGTTACCTAGCAGGCACTTGGACTATCTAGGTTAACTAGCGGGCACTTGGACTATCTACGTTACCTAGCAGGCATTTGGACTATGTACGTTAACTAGCGGGCACTTGGACTATGTAGGTTCCCTATAGTTCACTTGGAGAATGTAGGTTAACTAGGGCGCACTAGGACAATGTAGGTTACCTAGCGGGCCTTTGGACTATCTAGGTTACCTAGGGGGAACTTGGACTATGTAGGTTAACTAGTGGGCACTTGGATTATCTAGGTTACCTAGCAGGCACTTGGACTATGTACGTTCCCTAGCGGGCACTTGGACTATCTATGTTACCTAGCAGGCACTTGGACTATGTACGTTAACTAGCGGGCACTTGGACTATGTACGTTTCCTAGCGGGTACTTGGACTATCTATGTTAACTAGCGGGCACTTGGACAATGTAGGTTCCCTATCGGGCACTTGGACTATGTAGGTAACCTAGTGGTCACTTGAACTGTCTAGGTTACCTAACGGGCACTTGGACTATGTAGGTTAACTAGCGAGCACTTGGACTATCTAGGTTAACTAGCGGGCACTTGGACTATTAGGGTCCCTAGCGGGCATTTGGAGTATATAGGTTACCTAGCGGGCACTTGGACTATGTAGGTGACCTAGTGTTCACTTGAACTGTCTAGGTTACCTAGCGGGCACTTGGACTATGTAGGTTAACTAGCGGGCACTTGGACTATGTAGGTTAACTAGCGGGCACTTGGACTATGTAGGTTAACTAGCGGACACTTGCACTATGTAGGTTACCTAGCGGGCACTTGAACTATGAAGGTTAACTAGCAGGCCCTTGGACTATCTAGGTTACCTAGCAGGCACTTGGACTATGTAGGTTAACTGGAGGACACATGGACGATCTAGGTTAACTAGTGGGCCCTTGGACTATGTAGATTAACTAGCCAGTACTTGGACGATCTAGGTTAACTAACGGGCACTTGGACTATCAAAGTTAACAAGCGAGACCTTGGACTATGTAGTTTAACTAGCGGGCCCTTGTACTATCTAGGTTACCTAGATAGCACTTGGACTATATAGGTTCCCTGCGGGCACTTGGACTATCTAGGTTAACGAACGGGCACTTGGACTATCTAGGTTAACGAACGGGCACTTGGACTATGCAGATAACCTAGCGGGCACTTGGACTGTCTAGGTTACATAGCGGGCACTTGGATTTCTAGGTTAACGAACGGGCACTTGGACTATGTATGTTGCCTAGCGGGCACTTGCACTATATAGGTTAGGTAAAAGGCACTTGGACTATCTAGGTTACCTAGCGGGAACTTGGACAATGTAGGTTACCTAGCAGACACTTGGACTATCTAGGTTACCTAACGGGCACTTTGACTATCTAGGTTACCTAGCGGGCACTTGGACTATGTAGGTTAACTAGCGGTCACTTGGACTATGTAGGTTTCCTAGCGGGCACTTGGACTATCTAGGTTACCTAGCGGGCCCTTGGACTATGTAGGTAACCTAGCGGGCACTTTGACTATCTAGGTTAACGAACAGGCACTTGGACTAAGTAGGTTACCTAGCGGGCACTTGGAATATGTAGGACCCTATCGGACATTTGTACTACTTAGGTTAACTAGCGGGCACTTTGACTAACTAGGTTAATTAGCAGGCACTTGGGCTATCTAGGTCAACTAGCGGGCCCTTGTACTATGTAGGTTAACTAACGGGCACTTGGACTCTCTAGGTTAACTAGCGGTCACTTGGACTATCTAGGTTAACTATCGGGCACTAGGACTATGTAGGTTAACTAGCGGGCACTTGGACTATCTAGGTTACCTAGCAGGCACTTGGATTATGAAGGATCCCTAGCGGGCACTTGGACTATCTAGGTTAACTAGCGGGCACTTGGACTATGTAGGTTAACTATCGGACACTTGCACGATCTAGGTTAACTAGCGGGCCCTTGCACTATGTAGGTTAACTAGCGGGCCCATGGATTATGTAGGTTTACTAGCAGGCACTTGGACTGTCTAGGTTAACTAGCGGGCACTTGGACTATGTAGTTTCCCTAGCGGGCATTTGGACTATTTAGGTTACCAAGCGGGCACTTGGACTATATAATTTGCCTAGCGAGCACTTGGACTATCTAGGTTACCTAGCGGGCATTTGGATTATCTAGGTATACGAATGGGCACTTGGACTACGTAGGTTACCTAGCCGCCACTTAGACTATCTATGTTAGCTAACAGGCACTTGGACTATCTAGGTTCCCTAGCGGGCACTTGTACTATCTAGAATACCTAGCTGGCACTTGGACTATGTAGGTCAACTAGAGGGCCCTTGGACTACCTAGGTTAGCTAACGGGCACTTAGATTATGTAGGTTAACTAGCGGGCCCTTGGAATATGTAGGTCAACTAGCGGACACTTGCACTATGTAGGTTAACTAGCGGGCACTTGGACGATCTAGATTAACTAGAGGACACTTGAACTATCTAAGTTAACTAGCATGCACTTGGACTATCTAGGTTAACTAGCGGGCACTTGGACTATCTAGGTTAGCTAACGGGCACTTGGACTAAGTACGTCCCCTAGTGGGCACATGGACTAACTAGATTAACTAACGGGCACTAGGACTATCTAGGTAACTAGCGGGCACTTGGATTATCTAGGTTACCTAGCTGGCACTTGGACTATGAATGTTCCCTAGCGGGCAATTGGATTATCTAGGTTACCTAGCGGCACTTGGACTATGTAGGTCAACTAGCGGGCCCTTGGACAATCTAGGTTAGCTAACTGACACTTGGACTATGTAGGTTAACTAGCGGACACTTGCACGATCTAGGTTAACTAGCGGGCTCTTGCACTATGTAGGTTAACTAGCGGGCCCATTGACTATGTAGGTTAACTAGCGGGCAGTTGGACGATCTAGGTTAACTAGCGGGCGCTTGGACTTCTAGGTTAACGAATGGGCACTTGGACTATGTATGTTGCCTAGCGGGCACTTGGACTATATAGGTTAGGTAACAGGCACTTGGACTATCTAGGTTACCTAGCGGGAACTTGGACAATGTAGGTTACCTAGCGGGCACGTGGACTATCTAGGTTACCTAACGGGCACTTTGACTATCTAGGTTACCTAGCGGGCACTTGGACTATGTAGGTTAACTAGCGGTCATTTGGACTATCTAGGTTACCTAGCGGGCTCTTGGACTATCTAGGTTACCTAGCGGGCCCTTGGATTATGTAGGTAACCTAGCGGGCACTTTGACTGTCTAGGTTACCTAGCGGGCACTTTGACTATCTAGGTTAACGAACGGGCACTTGGAGTAAGTAGGTTACCTAGCGGGTACTTGGACTATGTAGGACCCTATCGGACATTTGTACTACTTAGGTTAACTAGCGGGCACTTTGATTAACTAGGTTAACTAGCAGGCACTTGGTCTATCTAGGTCAACTAGCGGGCCCTTGTACTATGTAGGTTAACTAGCGGGCACTTGGACTATGTAGGTTAACTAGCGGGCACTTGGACTATCTAGGTTAACTAACGGGCACTAGGACTATCTAGGTTAACTAGCGGGCACTTGGACTATCTAGGTTACCTAGCAGGCACTTGGATTATGAAGGATCCCTAGCGGGCACTTGGACTATCTAGGTTAACTAGCGGGCACTAGGAATATGTAGGTTAACTAGCGGACACTTGCACGATCTACGTTAACTAGCGGGCCCTTGCACTATGTAGGTTAACTAGCGGACCCATGGATTATGTAGGTTTACTAGCAGGCACTTGGACTATCTAGGTTAACTAGCGGGCACTTGGACTATGCAGTTTCCCTAGCGGGCCCATGGATTATGTAGGTTTACTAGCAGGCACTTGGACTGTCTAGGGTAACTAGCGGGCACTTGGACTATGTAGTTTACCTAGCGGGCATTTGGACTATTTAGGTTACCAAATGGGCACTTGGACTATATAGTTTGCCTAGCGAGCACTTGGACTATCTAGGTTACCTAGCGGGCATTTGGATTATCTAGGGTAACGAACGGGCACTTGGACTATGTAGGTTACCTAGCCGCCACTTGGACTGCCTATGTTAGCTAACAGGCACTTGGACTATCTAGGTTCCCTAGAGGGCACTTGTACTCTCTAGGATACCTAGCTGGCACTTGGACTGTATAGGTCAACTAGAGGGCCCTTGGACTACCCAGGTTAGCTAACGGGCACTTAGATTATGTAGGTTAACTAGCGGGCACTTGGAATATGTAGGTCAACTAGCGGACACTTGCACTATGTAGGTTAACTAGTGGGCCCGTTGACTATGTAGGTTTACTAGCGGGCCCTTGGACTATCTAGGTTCCCTAAAGGGCACTTGGACTCTCTAGGTGACCGAACGGGCACTTGGACTATCTAGGTTACCTAGCGGGCACTTGGACTATGTAGGCTAACTAGGGGGCCCTTGGACGATCTAGGTTACCTAGTGGGTACTTGAACTATCTAGGTTAACTAGCGGACACTTGCACTATCTAGGTTACCTAGCGAGCACTTGGACAATGTACGTTCCCGAGCGGGTACTTGGACTATCTATGTTAACTAGAGGGCACTTGGACTATCTAGGTTAACGAACGGGCACTTTGACTATGTAGGTTACCTAGCGGGCTCTTGGACTATGTAGGATCCCTATCGGACATTTGGACTACTTAGGTTACCTAGCTGGCACTTGGACTATCTAGGTCAACTAGCGAGCCCTTGTACCATGTAGGTTAACTAGCGAGCACTTGGACTATATAGGTTAACTAGCATACCTTGGACTACGTAGGTCAACTAGCGGACCCTTGGACTACGTAGGTTAACTAGCGGGCACTTGGATGATCTAGATTAACTAGAGGACACTTGAACTATCTAGGTTAACTAGCATGCACTTGGACTATCTAGGTTAACTAGCGGGCACTTGGACTATCTAGGTTAGCTAACGGGCACTTGGACTAAGTACGTCCCCTAGTGGGCACATGGACTATCTAGATAACTAACGGGCACTAGGACTATCTAGGTTAACTAGCGGACACTTGGACTATCTAGGTTACCTACATGGCACTTGGACTAGGAATGTTCCCTAGCGGGCAATTGGATTATCTAGGTTACCTAGCGGGCACTTGGACTATGTAGGTCAACTAGCGGGCCCTTGGACTATCTAGGTTAGCTAACTGGCACTTGGACTATGTAGGTTATCTAGCGGACACTTGCACGATATAGGTTAACTAGCGGGCTCTTGCACTATGTAGGTTAACTAGCGGGCCCATTGACTATGTAGGTTAACTGGTGGGCACTTGGACTATGTACGTTCCCTAGCGGGCACTTGGACTATCTATGTTAACTAGCGGGCACTTGGAATATGTAGGGTAACTAGCGGGCCCTTGGACTATGTAGGTTAACTAGGGGTCACTTGGACTATGTAGGTTACCTAGCGGGCACTTTGACTATCTAGGTTAACTAACGGGCACTTGGACTATGTAGGTTCCCTAGCGGGCCCTTGGACTATGTAAGTTCCCTAGTGGGCACATGGACTATGTGGATTTCATGGCCGGCATTTGGACTATCTAGGTTACCTAACTGGCACTTGGTCTATGTAGGTTCCCTAGCGGGCACTTGGATTATGTTGGTTCCCTATCGGGCACTTGGACTATGTAGGTTAACTAGAGAGTATTTGGACTATGTAGGTTACCTAGCGGGCACTTGGACTATGTAGGTTCCCTATCGGGCACTTGGAGAATGTAGGTTAACTAGGGGCACTAGGACTATGTAGGTTCCCTATCGGGCACTTGGAGAATGTAGGTTAACTAGGGGCACTAGGACTATGTAGCTTACCTAGCGGGCCCTTGGACTATCTAGGTTACCTAGCAGGCAGTTGGATTATGTAGGCTCCCTAGCGGGCATTTGGACTATATAGAATACCTAGCGGGCAATTAGACTTTGTAGGTTATCTAGCGGGCACTTTGACTATCTAAGATACCTAGCTGGCACTTGAACTATCTACGTTACCTAGCGGTTACTTGGAGTATGTAGGTTACCTACCGGGCTGTTGGTCTATCTAGGTTACCTAGCGGGCACTTGGACTATGTAGGTGACCTAGTGTTCACTTGAACTGTCTAGGTTACCTAGCGGGCACTTGGACTATGTAGGTTAACTAGCGGGCACTTGGACTATGTAGGTTAACTAACGGGCACTTGGACTATGTAGGTTACCTAGCGGGCACTTGGACTATGTAGGTTCCCTATCGTTCACTTGGAGAATGTAGGTTAACTAGGGGGCACTAGGACACTGTAGGTTACCTAGCGGGCCTTTGGACTATCTAGGTTCCCTAGCGGGCCCTTGGACTATGTAAGTTCCCTAGCGGGCACTTGGACTATCTAGGTTACCTAGCAGGCACTTGGACTATCTAGGTTAACTAGCGGGCACTTGGACTATCTACGTTACCTAGCAGGCATTTGGACTATGTACGTTAACTAGCGGGCACTTGGACTATGTAGGTTCCCTATAGTTCACTTGGAGAATGTAGGTTAACTAGGGCGCACTAGGACAATGTAGGTTACCTAGCGGGCCTTTGGACTATCTAGGTTACCTAGGGGGAACTTGGACTATGTAGGTTAACTAGTGGGCACTTGGATTATCTAGGTTACCTAGCAGGCACTTGGACTATGTACGTTCCCTAGCGGGCACTTGGACTATCTATGTTACCTAGCAGGCACTTGGACTATGTACGTTAACTAGCGGGCACTTGGACTATGTACGTTTCCTAGCGGGTACTTGGACTATCTATGTTAACTAGCGGGCACTTGGACAATGTAGGTTCCCTATCGGGCACTTGGACTATGTAGGTAACCTAGTGGTCACTTGAACTGTCTAGGTTACCTAACGGGCACTTGGACTATGTAGGTTAACTAGCGAGCACTTGGACTATCTAGGTTAACTAGCGGGCACTTGGACTATTAGGGTCCCTAGCGGGCATTTGGAGTATATAGGTTACCTAGCGGGCACTTGGACTATGTAGGTGACCTAGTGTTCACTTGAACTGTCTAGGTTACCTAGCGGGCACTTGGACTATGTAGGTTAACTAGCGGGCACTTGGACTATGTAGGTTAACTAGCGGGCACTTGGACTATGTAGGTTAACTAGCGGACACTTGCACTATGTAGGTTACCTAGCGGGCACTTGAACTATGAAGGTTAACTAGCAGGCCCTTGGACTATCTAGGTTACCTAGCAGGCACTTGGACTATGTAGGTTAACTGGAGGACACATGGACGATCTAGGTTAACTAGTGGGCCCTTGGACTATGTAGATTAACTAGCCAGTACTTGGACGATCTAGGTTAACTAACGGGCACTTGGACTATCAAAGTTAACAAGCGAGACCTTGGACTATGTAGTTTAACTAGCGGGCCCTTGTACTATCTAGGTTACCTAGATAGCACTTGGACTATATAGGTTCCCTGCGGGCACTTGGACTATCTAGGTTAACGAACGGGCACTTGGACTATGCAGATAACCTAGCGGGCACTTGGACTGTCTAGGTTACATAGCGGGCACTTGGATTTCTAGGTTAACGAACGGGCACTTGGACTATGTATGTTGCCTAGCGGGCACTTGGACTATATAGGTTAGGTAAAAGGCACTTGGACTATCTAGGTTACCTAGCAGGAACTTGGACAATGTAGGTTACCTAGCAGACACTTGGACTATCTAGGTTACCTAACGGGCACTTTGACTATCTAGGTTACCTAGCGGGCACTTGGACTATGTAGGTTAACTAGCGGTCACTTGGACTATGTAGGTTTCCTAGCGGGCACTTGGACTATCTAGGTTACCTAGCGGGCCCTTGGACTATGTAGGTAACCTAGCGGGCACTTTGACTATCTAGGTTAACGAACAGGCACTTGGACTAAGTAGGTTACCTAGCGGGCACTTGGAATATGTAGGACCCTATCGGACATTTGTACTACTTAGGTTAACTAGCGGGCACTTTGACTAACTAGGTTAATTAGCAGGCACTTGGGCTATCTAGGTCAACTAGCGGGCCCTTGTACTATGTAGGTTAACTAACGGGCACTTGGACTATCTAGGTTAACTAGCGGGCACTTGGACTATCTAGGTTAACTATCGGGCACTAGGACTATGTAGGTTAACTAGCGGGCACTTGGACTATCTAGGTTACCTAGCAGGCACTTGGATTATGAAGGATCCCTAGCGGGCACTTGGACTATCTAGGTTAACTAGCGGGCACTTGGACTATGTAGGTTAACTATCGGACACTTGCACGATCTAGGTTAACTAGCGGGCCCTTGCACTATGTAGGTTAACTAGCGGGCCCATGGATTATGTAGGTTTACTAGCAGGCACTTGGACTGTCTAGGTTAACTAGCGGGCACTTGGACTATGTAGTTTCCCTAGCGGGCATTTGGACTATTTAGGTTACCAAGCGGGCACTTGGACTATATAATTTGCCTAGCGAGCACTTGGACTATCTAGGTTACCTAGCGGGCATTTGGATTATCTAGGTTTACGAACGGGCACTTGGACTACGTAGGTTACCTAGCCGCCACTTAGACTATCTATGTTAGCTAACAGGCACTTGGACTATCTAGGTTCCCTAGCGGGCACTTGTACTATCTAGAATACCTAGCTGGCACTTGGACTATGTAGGTCAACTAGAGGGCCCTTGGACTACCTAGGTTAGCTAACGGGCACTTAGATTATGTAGGTTAACTAGCGGGCCCTTGGAATATGTAGGTCAACTAGCGGACACTTGCACTATGTAGGTTAACTAGCGGGCACTTGGACGATCTAGATTAACTAGAGGACACTTGAACTATCTAAGTTAACTAGCATGCACTTGGACTATCTAGGTTAACTAGCGGGCACTTGGACTATCTAGGTTAGCTAACGGGCACTTGGACTATGTACGTCCCCTAGTGGGCACATGGACTAACTAGATTAACTAACGGGCACTAGGACTATCTAGGTAACTAGCGGGCACTTGGATTATCTAGGTTACCTAGCTGGCACTTGGACTATGAATGTTCCCTAGCGGGCAATTGGATTATCTAGGTTACCTAGCGGCACTTGGACTATGTAGGTCAACTAGCGGGCCCTTGGACTATCTAGGTTAGCTAACTGACACTTGGACTATGTAGGTTAACTAGCGGACACTTGCACGATCTAGGTTAACTAGCGGGCTCTTGCACTATGTAGGTTAACTAGCGGGCCCATTGACTATGTAGGTTAACTAGCGGGCAGTTGGACGATCTAGGTTAACTAGCGGGCGCTTGGACTTCTAGGTTAACGAATGGGCACTTGGACTATGTATGTTGCCTAGCGGGCACTTGGACTATATAGGTTAGGTAACAGGCACTTGGACTATCTAGGTTACCTAGCGGGAACTTGGACAATGTAGGTTACCTAGCGGGCACGTGGACTATCTAGGTTACCTAACGGGCACTTTGACTATCTAGGTTACCTAGCGGGCACTTGGACTATGTAGGTTAACTAGCGGTCATTTGGACTATCTAGGTTACCTAGCGGGCTCTTGGACTATCTAGGTTACCTAGCGGGCCCTTGGATTATGTAGGTAACCTAGCGGGCACTTTGACTGTCTAGGTTACCTAGCGGGCACTTTGACTATCTAGGTTAACGAACGGGCACTTGGAGTAAGTAGGTTACCTAGCGGGTACTTGGACTATGTAGGACCCTATCGGACATTTGTACTACTTAGGTTAACTAGCGGGCACTTTGATTAACTAGGTTAACTAGCAGGCACTTGGTCTATCTAGGTCAACTAGCGGGCCCTTGTACTATGTAGGTTAACTAGCGGGCACTTGGACTATCTAGGTTACCTAGCGGACCTTGGACTATGTAGGTTAACTAGCGGGCCCTTGGACTATGTAGGTTAACTAGCGGGCACTTGGACTATCTAGGTTAACTAACGGGCACTAGGACTATCTAGGTTAACTAGCGGGCACTTGGACTATCTAGGTTACCTAGCAGGCACTTGGATTATGAAGGATCCCTAGCGGGCACTTGGACTATCTAGGTTAACTAGCGGGCACTAGGACTATGTAGGTTAACTAGCGGACACTTGCACGATCTACGTTAACTAGCGGGCCCTTGCACTATGTAGGTTAACTAGCGGACCCATGGATTATGTAGGTTTACTAGCAGGCACTTGGACTATCTAGGTTAACTAGCGGGCACTTGGACTATGCAGTTTCCCTAGCGGGCCCATGGATTATGTAGGTTTACTAGCAGGCACTTGGACTGTCTAGGTTAACTAGCGGGCACTTGGACTATGTAGTTTACCTAGCGGGCATTTGGACTATTTAGGTTACCAAATGGGCACTTGGACTATATAGTTTGGCTAGCGAGCACTTGGACTATCTAGGTTACCTAGCGGGCATTTGGATTATCTAGGGTAACAAACGGGCACTTGGACTATGTAGGTTACCTAGCCGCCACTTGGACTGCCTATGTTAGCTAACAGGCACTTGGACTATCTAGGTTCCCTAGAGGGCACTTGTACTCTCTAGGATACCTAGCTGGCACTTGGACTGTATAGGTCAACTAGAGGGCCCTTGGACTACCCAGGTTAGCTAACGGGCACTTAGATTATGTAGGTTAACTAGCGGGCACTTGGAATATGTAGGTCAACTAGCGGACACTTGCACTATGTAGGTTAACTAGTGGGCCCGTTGACTATGTAGGTTTACTAGCGGGCCCTTGGACTATCTAGGTTCCCTAAAGGGCACTTGGACTCTCTAGGTGACCGAACGGGCACTTGGACTATCTAGGTTACCTAGCGGGCACTTGGACTATGTAGGCTAACTAGGGGGCCCTTGGACGATCTAGGTTACCTAGTGGATACTTGAACTATCTAGGTTAACTAGCGGACACTTGCACTATCTAGGTTACCTAGCGAGCACTTGGACAATGTACGTTCCCGAGCGGGTACTTGGACTATCTATGTTAACTAGAGGGCACTTGGACTATCTAGGTTAACGAACGGGCACTTTGACTATGTAGGTTACCTAGCGGGCTCTTGGACTATGTAGGATCCCTATCGGACATTTGGACTACTTAGGTTACCTAGCTGGCACTTGGACTATCTAGGTCAACTAGCGAGCCCTTGTACCATGTAGGTTAACTAGCGAGCACTTGGACTATATAGGTTAACTAGCATACCTTGGACTACGTAGGTCAACTAGCGGACCCTTGGACTACGTAGGTTAACTAGCGGGCACTTGGATGATCTAGATTAACTAGAGGACACTTGAACTATCTAGGTTAACTAGCATGCACTTGGACTATCTAGGTTAACTAGCGGGCACTTGGACTATCTAGGTTAGCTAACGGGCACTTGGACTAAGTACGTCCCCTAGTGGGCACATGGACTATCTAGATAACTAACGGGCACTAGGACTATCTAGGTTAACTAGCGGACACTTGGACTATCTAGGTTACCTACATGGCACTTGGACTAGGAATGTTCCCTAGCGGGCAATTGGATTATCTAGGTTACCTAGCGGGCACTTGGACCATGTAGGTCAACTAGCGGGCCCTTGGACTATCTAGGTTAGCTAACTGGCACTTGGACTATGTAGGTTATCTAGCGGACACTTGCACGATATAGGTTAACTAGCGGGCTCTTGCACTATGTAGGTTAACTAGCGGGCCCATTGACTATGTAGGTTAACTGGTGGGCACTTGGACTATGTACGTTCCCTAGCGGGCACTTGGACTATCTATGTTAACTAGCGGGCACTTGGAATATGTAGGGTAACTAGCGGACATTTGCACTATGTAGGTTACCTAGCAGGCACTTGGACTATCTAGGTTAACTAGCGGGCACTTTGACTATCTAGGTTACCTAGCGGGCACTTGGACTATGTAGGTTAACTAGCGGTCATTTGGACTATCTAGGTTACCTAGCGGGCTCTTGGACTATCTAGGTTACCTAGCGGGCCCTTGGATTATGTAGGTAACCTAGCGGGCACTTTGACTGTCTAGGTTACCTAGCGGGCACTTTGACTATCTAGGTTAACGAACGGGCACTTGGAGTAAGTAGGTTACCTAGCGGGTACTTGGACTATGTAGGACCCTATCGGACATTTGTACTACTTAGGTTAACTAGCGGGCACTTTGATTAACTAGGTTAACTAGCAGGCACTTGGTCTATCTAGGTCAACTAGCGGGCCCTTGTACTATGTAGGTTAACTAGCGGGCACTTGGACTATCTAGGTTACCTAGCGGACCTTGGACTATGTAGGTTAACTAGCGGGCCCTTGGACTATGTAGGTTAACTAGCGGGCACTTGGACTATCTAGGTTAACTAACGGGCACTAGGACTATCTAGGTTAACTAGCGGGCACTTGGACTATCTAGGTTACCTAGCAGGCACTTGGATTATGAAGGATCCCTAGCGGGCACTTGGACTATCTAGGTTAACTAGCGGGCACTAGGACTATGTAGGTTAACTAGCGGACACTTGCACGATCTACGTTAACTAGCGGGCCCTTGCACTATGTAGGTTAACTAGCGGACCCATGGATTATGTAGGTTTACTAGCAGGCACTTGGACTATCTAGGTTAACTAGCGGGCACTTGGACTATGCAGTTTCCCTAGCGGGCCCATGGATTATGTAGGTTTACTAGCAGGCACTTGGACTGTCTAGGTTAACTAGCGGGCACTTGGACTATGTAGTTTACCTAGCGGGCATTTGGACTATTTAGGTTACCAAATGGGCACTTGGACTATATAGTTTGGCTAGCGAGCACTTGGACTATCTAGGTTACCTAGCGGGCATTTGGATTATCTAGGGTAACAAACGGGCACTTGGACTATGTAGGTTACCTAGCCGCCACTTGGACTGCCTATGTTAGCTAACAGGCACTTGGACTATCTAGGTTCCCTAGAGGGCACTTGTACTCTCTAGGATACCTAGCTGGCACTTGGACTGTATAGGTCAACTAGAGGGCCCTTGGACTACCCAGGTTAGCTAACGGGCACTTAGATTATGTAGGTTAACTAGCGGGCACTTGGAATATGTAGGTCAACTAGCGGACACTTGCACTATGTAGGTTAACTAGTGGGCCCGTTGACTATGTAGGTTTACTAGCGGGCCCTTGGACTATCTAGGTTCCCTAAAGGGCACTTGGACTCTCTAGGTGACCGAACGGGCACTTGGACTATCTAGGTTACCTAGCGGGCACTTGGACTATGTAGGCTAACTAGGGGGCCCTTGGACGATCTAGGTTACCTAGTGGGTACTTGAACTATCTAGGTTAACTAGCGGACACTTGCACTATCTAGGTTACCTAGCGAGCACTTGGACAATGTACGTTCCCGAGCGGGTACTTGGACTATCTATGTTAACTAGAGGGCACTTGGACTATCTAGGTTAACGAACGGGCACTTTGACTATGTAGGTTACCTAGCGGGCTCTTGGACTATGTAGGATCCCTATCGGACATTTGGACTACTTAGGTTACCTAGCTGGCACTTGGACTATCTAGGTCAACTAGCGAGCCCTTGTACCATGTAGGTTAACTAGCGAGCACTTGGACTATATAGGTTAACTAGCATACCTTGGACTACGTAGGTCAACTAGCGGACCCTTGGACTACGTAGGTTAACTAGCGGGCACTTGGATGATCTAGATTAACTAGAGGACACTTGAACTATCTAGGTTAACTAGCATGCACTTGGACTATCTAGGTTAACTAGCGGGCACTTGGACTATCTAGGTTAGCTAACGGGCACTTGGACTAAGTACGTCCCCTAGTGGGCACATGGACTATCTAGATAACTAACGGGCACTAGGACTATCTAGGTTAACTAGCGGACACTTGGACTATCTAGGTTACCTACATGGCACTTGGACTAGGAATGTTCCCTAGCGGGCAATTGGATTATCTAGGTTACCTAGCGGGCACTTGGACTATGTAGGTCAACTAGCGGGCCCTTGGACTATCTAGGTTAGCTAACTGGCACTTGGACTATGTAGGTTATCTAGCGGACACTTGCACGATATAGGTTAACTAGCGGGCTCTTGCACTATGTAGGTTAACTAGCGGGCCCATTGACTATGTAGGTTAACTGGTGGGCACTTGGACTATGTACGTTCCCTAGCGGGCACTTGGACTATCTATGTTAACTAGCGGGCACTTGGAATATGTAGGGTAACTAGCGGACATTTGCACTATGTAGGTTACCTAGCAGGCACTTGGACTATCTAGGTTAACTAGCGGGCACTTTGACTATCTAGGTTAACTAACGGGCACTTGGACTATGTAGGTTCCCTAGCGGGCCCTTGGACTATGTAAGTTCCCTAGTGGGCACATGGACTATGTGGATTTCATGGCCGGCATTTGGACTATCTAGGTTACCTAACTGGCACTTGGTCTATGTAGGTTCCCTAGCGGGCACTTGGATTATGTTGGTTCCCTATCGGGCACTTGGACTATGTAGGTTAACTAGAGAGTATTTGGACTATGTAGGTTACCTAGCGGGCACTTGGACTATGTAGGTTCCCTATCGGGCACTTGGAGAATGTAGGTTAACTAGGGGCACTAGGACTATGTAGGTTCCCTATCGGGCACTTGGAGAATGTAGGTTAACTAGGGGCACTAGGACTATGTAGCTTACCTAGCGGGCCCTTGGACTATCTAGGTTACCTAGCAGGCAGTTGGATTATGTAGGCTCCCTAGCGGGCATTTGGACTATATAGAATACCTAGCGGGCAATTAGACTTTGTAGGTTATCTAGCGGGCACTTTGACTATCTAAGATACCTAGCTGGCACTTGAACTATCTACGTTACCTAGCGGTTACTTGGAGTATGTAGGTTACCTACCGGGCTGTTGGTCTATCTAGGTTACCTAGCGGGCACTTGGACTATGTAGGTGACCTAGTGTTCACTTGAACTGTCTAGGTTACCTAGCGGGCACTTGGACTATGTAGGTTAACTAGCGGGCACTTGGACTATGTAGGTTAACTAACGGGCACTTGGACTATGTAGGTTACCTAGCGGGCACTTGGACTATGTAGGTTCCCTATCGTTCACTTGGAGAATGTAGGTTAACTAGGGGGCACTAGGACACTGTAGGTTACCTAGCGGGCCTTTGGACTATCTAGGTTCCCTAGCGGGCCCTTGGACTATGTAAGTTCCCTAGCGGGCACTTGGACTATCTAGGTTACCTAGCAGGCACTTGGACTATCTAGGTTAACTAGCGGGCACTTGGACTATCTACGTTACCTAGCAGGCATTTGGACTATGTACGTTAACTAGCGGGCACTTGGACTATGTAGGTTCCCTATAGTTCACTTGGAGAATGTAGGTTAACTAGGGCGCACTAGGACAATGTAGGTTACCTAGCGGGCCTTTGGACTATCTAGGTTACCTAGGGGGAACTTGGACTATGTAGGTTAACTAGTGGGCACTTGGATTATCTAGGTTACCTAGCAGGCACTTGGACTATGTACGTTCCCTAGCGGGCACTTGGACTATCTATGTTACCTAGCAGGCACTTGGACTATGTACGTTAACTAGCGGGCACTTGGACTATGTACGTTTCCTAGCGGGTACTTGGACTATCTATGTTAACTAGCGGGCACTTGGACAATGTAGGTTCCCTATCGGGCACTTGGACTATGTAGGTAACCTAGTGGTCACTTGAACTGTCTAGGTTACCTAACGGGCACTTGGACTATGTAGGTTAACTAGCGAGCACTTGGACTATCTAGGTTAACTAGCGGGCACTTGGACTATTAGGGTCCCTAGCGGGCATTTGGAGTATATAGGTTACCTAGCGGGCACTTGGACTATGTAGGTGACCTAGTGTTCACTTGAACTGTCTAGGTTACCTAGCGGGCACTTGGACTATGTAGGTTAACTAGCGGGCACTTGGACTATGTAGGTTAACTAGCGGGCACTTGGACTATGTAGGTTAACTAGCGGACACTTGCACTATGTAGGTTACCTAGCGGGCACTTGAACTATGAAGGTTAACTAGCAGGCCCTTGGACTATCTAGGTTACCTAGCAGGCACTTGGACTATGTAGGTTAACTGGAGGACACATGGACGATCTAGGTTAACTAGTGGGCCCTTGGACTATGTAGATTAACTAGCCAGTACTTGGACGATCTAGGTTAACTAACGGGCACTTGGACTATCAAAGTTAACAAGCGAGACCTTGGACTATGTAGTTTAACTAGCGGGCCCTTGTACTATCTAGGTTACCTAGATAGCACTTGGACTATATAGGTTCCCTGCGGGCACTTGGACTATCTAGGTTAACGAACGGGCACTTGGACTATGCAGATAACCTAGCGGGCACTTGGACTGTCTAGGTTACATAGCGGGCACTTGGATTTCTAGGTTAACGAACGGGCACTTGGACTATGTATGTTGCCTAGCGGGCACTTGGACTATATAGGTTAGGTAAAAGGCACTTGGACTATCTAGGTTACCTAGCAGGAACTTGGACAATGTAGGTTACCTAGCAGACACTTGGACTATCTAGGTTACCTAACGGGCACTTTGACTATCTAGGTTACCTAGCGGGCACTTGGACTATGTAGGTTAACTAGCGGTCACTTGGACTATGTAGGTTTCCTAGCGGGCACTTGGACTATCTAGGTTACCTAGCGGGCCCTTGGACTATGTAGGTAACCTAGCGGGCACTTTGACTATCTAGGTTAACGAACAGGCACTTGGACTAAGTAGGTTACCTAGCGGGCACTTGGAATATGTAGGACCCTATCGGACATTTGTACTACTTAGGTTAACTAGCGGGCACTTTGACTAACTAGGTTAATTAGCAGGCACTTGGGCTATCTAGGTCAACTAGCGGGCCCTTGTACTATGTAGGTTAACTAACGGGCACTTGGACTATCTAGGTTAACTAGCGGGCACTTGGACTATCTAGGTTAACTATCGGGCACTAGGACTATGTAGGTTAACTAGCGGGCACTTGGACTATCTAGGTTACCTAGCGGGCACTTGGACCATGTAGGTCAACTAGCGGGCCCTTGGACTATCTAGGTTAGCTAACTGGCACTTGGACTATGTAGGTTATCTAGCGGACACTTGCACGATATAGGTTAACTAGCGGGCTCTTGCACTATGTAGGTTAACTAGCGGGCCCATTGACTATGTAGGTTAACTGGTGGGCACTTGGACTATGTACGTTCCCTAGCGGGCACTTGGACTATCTATGTTAACTAGCGGGCACTTGGAATATGTAGGGTAACTAGCGGACATTTGCACTATGTAGGTTACCTAGCAGGCACTTGGACTATCTAGGTTAACTAGCGGGCACTTTGACTATCTAGGTTAACTAACGGGCACTTGGACTATGTAGGTTCCCTAGCGGGCCCTTGGACTATGTAAGTTCCCTAGTGGGCACATGGACTATGTGGATTTCATGGCCGGCATTTGGACTATCTAGGTTACCTAACTGGCACTTGGTCTATGTAGGTTCCCTAGCGGGCACTTGGATTATGTTGGTTCCCTATCGGGCACTTGGACTATGTAGGTTAACTAGAGAGTATTTGGACTATGTAGGTTACCTAGCGGGCACTTGGACTATGTAGGTTCCCTATCGGGCACTTGGAGAATGTAGGTTAACTAGGGGCACTAGGACTATGTAGGTTCCCTATCGGGCACTTGGAGAATGTAGGTTAACTAGGGGCACTAGGACTATGTAGCTTACCTAGCGGGCCCTTGGACTATCTAGGTTACCTAGCAGGCAGTTGGATTATGTAGGCTCCCTAGCGGGCATTTGGACTATATAGAATACCTAGCGGGCAATTAGACTTTGTAGGTTATCTAGCGGGCACTTTGACTATCTAGGATACCTAGCTGGCACTTGAACTATCTACGTTACCTAGCGGTTACTTGGAGTATGTAGGTTACCTACCGGGCTGTTGGTCTATCTAGGTTACCTAGCGGGCACTTGCACTATCTAGGTTAACTAACGGGCACTTGGACTATGTAAGTTCCCTAGGGGGCACTTGGACTATGTGGGTTCCCTAGCGGGCATTAGGATTATCTGGGTTACCTAACGGGCACTTGGACTATGTAGGTTACCTAGCGGGCACTTGGACTATGTAGGTTCCCTATCGTTCACTTGGAGAATGTAGGTTAACTAGGGGGCACTAGGACACTGTAGGTTACCTAGCGGGCCTTTGGACTATCTAGGTTCCCTAGCGGGCCCTTGGACTATGTAAGTTCCCTAGCGGGCACTTGGACTATCTAGGTTACCTAGCAGGCACTTGGACTATCTAGGTTAACTAGCGGGCACTTGGACTATCTACGTTACCTAGCAGGCATTTGGACTATGTACGTTAACTAGCGGGCACTTGGACTATGTAGGTTCCCTATAGTTCACTTGGAGAATGTAGGTTAACTAGGGCGCACTAGGACAATGTAGGTTACCTAGCGGGCCTTTGGACTATCTAGGTTACCTAGGGGGAACTTGGACTATGTAGGTTAACTAGTGGGCACTTGGATTATCTAGGTTACCTAGCAGGCACTTGGACTATGTACGTTCCCTAGCGGGCACTTGGACTATCTATGTTACCTAGCAGGCACTTGGACTATGTACGTTAACTAGCGGGCACTTGGACTATGTACGTTTCCTAGCGGGTACTTGGACTATCTATGTTAACTAGCGGGCACTTGGACAATGTAGGTTCCCTATCGGGCACTTGGACTATGTAGGTAACCTAGTGGTCACTTGAACTGTCTAGGTTACCTAACGGGCACTTGGACTATGTAGGTTAACTAGCGGGCACTTGGACTATGTAGGTTAACTAGCGGGCACTTGGACTATGTAGGTTAACTAGCGGACACTTGCACTATGTAGGTTACCTAGCGGGCACTTGAACTATGAAGGTTAACTAGCAGGCCCTTGGACTATCTAGGTTACCTAGCAGGCACTTGGACTATGTAGGTTAACTGGAGGACACATGGACGATCTAGGTTAACTAGTGGGCCCTTGGACTATGTAGATTAACTAGCCAGTACTTGGACGATCTAGGTTAACTAACGGGCACTTGGACTATCAAAGTTAACAAGCGAGACCTTGGACTATGTAGTTTAACTAGCGGGCCCTTGTACTATCTAGGTTACCTAGATAGCATTGGACTATATAGGTTCCCTGCGGGCACTTGGACTATCTAGGTTAACGAACGGGCACTTGGACTATGCAGATAACCTAGCGGGCACTTGGACTGTCTAGGTTACATAGCGGGCACTTGGATTTCTAGGTTAACGAATGGGCACTTGGACTATGTATGTTGCCTAGCGGGCACTTGGACTATATAGGTTAGGTAAAAGGCACTTGGACTATCTAGGTTACCTAGCGGGAACTTGGACAATGTAGGTTACCTAGCAGACACTTGGACTATCTAGGTTACCTAACGGGCACTTTGACTATCTAGGTTACCTAGCGGGCACTTGGACTATGTAGGTTAACTAGCGGTCACTTGGACTATGTAGGTTTCCTAGCGGGCACTTGGACTATCTAGGTTACCTAGCGGGCCCTTGGACTATGTAGGTAACCTAGCGGGCACTTTGACTATCTAGGTTAACGAACAGGCACTTGGACTAAGTAGGTTACCTAGCGGGCACTTGGAATATGTAGGACCCTATCGGACATTTGTACTACTTAGGTTAACTAGCGGGCACTTTGACTAACTAGGTTAATTAGCAGGCACTTGGGCTATCTAGGTCAACTAGCGGGCCCTTGTACTATGTAGGTTAACTAACGGGCACTTGGACTATCTAGGTTAACTAGCGGGCACTTGGACTATGTAGGTTAACTAGCGGGCACTTGGACTATCTAGGTTACCTAGCAGGCACTTGGATTATGAAGGATCCCTAGCGGGCACTTGGACTATCTAGGTTAACTAGCGGGCACTTGGACTATGTAGGTTAACTATCGGACACTTGCACGATCTAGGTTAACTAGCGGGCCCTTGCACTATGTAGGTTAACTAGCGGGCCCATGGATTATGTAGGTTTACTAGCAGGCACTTGGACTGTCTAGGTTAACTAGCGGGCACTTGGACTATGTAGTTTCCCTAGCGGGCATTTGGACTATTTAGGTTACCAAGCGGGCACTTGGACTATATAATTTACCTAGCGAGCACTTGGACTATCTAGGTTACCTAGCGGGCATTTGGATTATCTAGGTTTACGAACGGGCACTTGGACTACGTAGGTTACCTAGCCGCCACTTAGACTATCTATGTTAGCTAACAGGCACTTGGACTATCTAGGTTCCCTAGCGGGCACTTGTACTATCTAGAATACCTAGCTGGCACTTGGACTATGTAGGTCAACTAGAGGGCCCTTGGACTACCTAGGTTAGCTAACGGGCACTTAGATTATGTAGGTTAACTAGCGGGCCCTTGGAATATGTAGGTCAACTAGCGGACACTTGCACTATGTAGGTTAACTAGCGGGCACTTGGACGATCTAGATTAACTAGAGGACACTTGAACTATCTAAGTTAACTAGCATGCACTTGGACTATCTAGGTTAACTAGCGGGCACTTGGACTATCTAGGTTAGCTAACGGGCACTTGGACTAAGTACGTCCCCTAGTGGGCACATGGACTAACTAGATTAACTAACGGGCACTAGGACTATCTAGGTAACTAGCGGGCACTTGGATTATCTAGGTTACCTAGCTGGCACTTGGACTATGAATGTTCCCTAGCGGGCAATTGGATTATCTAGGTTACCTAGCGGCACTTGGACTATCTAGGTTAGCTAACTGACACTTGGACTATGTAGGTTAACTAGCGGACACTTGCACGATCTAGGTTAACTAGCGGGCTCTTGCACTATGTAGGTTAACTAGCGGGCCCATTGACTATGTAGGTTAACTAGCGGGCAGTTGGACGATCTAGGTTAACTAGAGGGCGCTTGGACTTCTAGGTTAACGAATGGGCACTTGGACTATGTATGTTGCCTAGCGGGCACTTGGACTATATAGGTTAGGTAACAGGCACTTGGACTATCTAGGTTACCTAGCGGGAACTTGGACAATGTAGGTTACCTAGCGGGCACGTGGACTATCTAGGTTACCTAACGGGCACTTTGACTATCTAGGTTACCTAGCGGGCACTTGGACTATGTAGGTTAACTAGCGGTCATTTGGACTATCTAGGTTACCTAGCGGGCTCTTGGACTATCTAGGTTACCTAGCGGGCCCTTGGATTATGTAGGTAACCTAGCGGGCACTTTGACTGTCTAGGTTACCTAGCGGGCACTTTGACTATCTAGGTTAACGAACGGGCACTTGGAGTAAGTAGGTTACCTAGCGGGTACTTGGACTATGTAGGACCCTATCGGACATTTGTACTACTTAGGTTAACTAGCGGGCACTTTGATTAACTAGGTTAACTAGCAGGCACTTGGTCTATCTAGGTCAACTAGCGGGCCCTTGTACTATGTAGGTTAACTAGCGGGCACTTGGACTATCTAGGTTACCTAGCGGACCTTGGACTATGTAGGTTAACTAGCGGGCCCTTGGACTATGTAGGTTAACTAGCGGGCACTTGGACTATCTAGGTTAACTAACGGGCACTAGGACTATCTAGGTTAACTAGCGGGCACTTGGACTATCTAGGTTACCTAGCAGGCACTTGGATTATGAAGGATCCCTAGCGGGCACTTGGACTATCTAGGTTAACTAGCGGGCACTAGGACTATGTAGGTTAACTAGCGGACACTTGCACGATCTACGTTAACTAGCGGGCCCTTGCACTATGTAGGTTAACTAGCGGACCCATGGATTATGTAGGTTTACTAGCAGGCACTTGGACTATCTAGGTTAACTAGCGGGCACTTGGACTATGCAGTTTCCCTAGCGGGCCCATGGATTATGTAGGTTTACTAGCAGGCACTTGGACTGTCTAGGTTAACTAGCGGGCACTTGGACTATGTAGTTTACCTAGCGGGCATTTGGACTATTTAGGTTACCAAATGGGCACTTGGACTATATAGTTTGCCTAGCGAGCACTTGGACTATCTAGGTTACCTAGCGGGCATTTGGATTATCTAGGGTAACGAACGGGCACTTGGACTATGTAGGTTACCTAGCCGCCACTTGGACTGCCTATGTTAGCTAACAGGCACTTGGACTATCTAGGTTCCCTAGAGGGCACTTGTACTCTCTAGGATACCTAGCTGGCACTTGGACTGTATAGGTCAACTAGAGGGCCCTTGGACTACCCAGGTTAGCTAACGGGCACTTAGATTATGTAGGTTAACTAGCGGGCACTTGGAATATGTAGGTCAACTAGCGGACACTTGCACTATGTAGGTTAACTAGTGGGCCCGTTGACTATGTAGGTTTACTAGCGGGCCCTTGGACTATCTAGGTTCCCTAAAGGGCACTTGGACTCTCTAGGTGACCGAACGGGCACTTGGACTATCTAGGTTACCTAGCGGGCACTTGGACTATGTAGGCTAACTAGGGGGCCCTTGGACGATCTAGGTTACCTAGTGGGTACTTGAACTATCTAGGTTAACTAGCGGACACTTGCACTATCTAGGTTACCTAGCGAGCACTTGGACAATGTACGTTCCCGAGCGGGTACTTGGACTATCTATGTTAACTAGAGGGCACTTGGACTATCTAGGTTAACGAACGGGCACTTTGACTATGTAGGTTACCTAGCGGGCTCTTGGACTATGTAGGATCCCTATCGGACATTTGGACTACTTAGGTTACCTAGCTGGCACTTGGACTATCTAGGTCAACTAGCGAGCCCTTGTACCATGTAGGTTAACTAGCGAGCACTTGGACTATATAGGTTAACTAGCATACCTTGGACTACGTAGGTCAACTAGCGGACCCTTGGACTACGTAGGTTAACTAGCGGGCACTTGGATGATCTAGATTAACTAGAGGACACTTGAACTATCTAAGTTAACTAGCATGCACTTGGACTATCTAGGTTAACTAGCGGGCACTTGGACTATCTAGGTTAGCTAACGGGCACTTGGACTAAGTACGTCCCCTAGTGGGCACATGGACTAACTAGATTAACTAACGGGCACTAGGACTATCTAGGTAACTAGCGGGCACTTGGATTATCTAGGTTACCTAGCTGGCACTTGGACTATGAATGTTCCCTAGCGGGCAATTGGATTATCTAGGTTACCTAGCGGCACTTGGACTATGTAGGTCAACTAGCGGGCCCTTGGACTATCTAGGTTAGCTAACTGACACTTGGACTATGTAGGTTAACTAGCGGACACTTGCACGATCTAGGTTAACTAGCGGGCTCTTGCACTATGTAGGTTAACTAGCGGGCCCATTGACTATGTAGGTTAACTAGCGGGCAGTTGGACGATCTAGGTTAACTAGCGGGCGCTTGGACTTCTAGGTTAACGAATGGGCACTTGGACTATGTATGTTGCCTAGCGGGCACTTGGACTATATAGGTTAGGTAACAGGCACTTGGACTATCTAGGTTACCTAGCGGGAACTTGGACAATGTAGGTTACCTAGCGGGCACGTGGACTATCTAGGTTACCTAACGGGCACTTTGACTATCTAGGTTACCTAGCGGGCACTTGGACTATGTAGGTTAACTAGCGGTCATTTGGACTATCTAGGTTACCTAGCGGGCTCTTGGACTATCTAGGTTACCTAGCGGGCCCTTGGATTATGTAGGTAACCTAGCGGGCACTTTGACTGTCTAGGTTACCTAGCGGGCACTTTGACTATCTAGGTTAACGAACGGGCACTTGGAGTAAGTAGGTTACCTAGCGGGTACTTGGACTATGTAGGACCCTATCGGACATTTGTACTACTTAGGTTAACTAGCGGGCACTTTGATTAACTAGGTTAACTAGCAGGCACTTGGTCTATCTAGGTCAACTAGCGGGCCCTTGTACTATGTAGGTTAACTAGCGGGCACTTGGACTATCTAGGTTACCTAGCGGACCTTGGACTATGTAGGTTAACTAGCGGGCCCTTGGACTATGTAGGTTAACTAGCGGGCACTTGGACTATCTAGGTTAACTAACGGGCACTAGGACTATCTAGGTTAACTAGCGGGCACTTGGACTATCTAGGTTACCTAGCAGGCACTTGGATTATGAAGGATCCCTAGCGGGCACTTGGACTATCTAGGTTAACTAGCGGGCACTAGGACTATGTAGGTTAACTAGCGGACACTTGCACGATCTACGTTAACTAGCGGGCCCTTGCACTATGTAGGTTAACTAGCGGACCCATGGATTATGTAGGTTTACTAGCAGGCACTTGGACTATCTAGGTTAACTAGCGGGCACTTGGACTATGCAGTTTCCCTAGCGGGCCCATGGATTATGTAGGTTTACTAGCAGGCACTTGGACTGTCTAGGTTAACTAGCGGGCACTTGGACTATGTAGTTTACCTAGCGGGCATTTGGACTATTTAGGTTACCAAATGGGCACTTGGACTATATAGTTTGCCTAGCGAGCACTTGGACTATCTAGGTTACCTAGCGGGCATTTGGATTATCTAGGGTAACGAACGGGCACTTGGACTATGTAGGTTACCTAGCCGCCACTTGGACTGCCTATGTTAGCTAACAGGCACTTGGACTATCTAGGTTCCCTAGAGGGCACTTGTACTCTCTAGGATACCTAGCTGGCACTTGGACTGTATAGGTCAACTAGAGGGCCCTTGGACTACCCAGGTTAGCTAACGGGCACTTAGATTATGTAGGTTAACTAGCGGGCACTTGGAATATGTAGGTCAACTAGCGGACACTTGCACTATGTAGGTTAACTAGTGGGCCCGTTGACTATGTAGGTTTACTAGCGGGCCCTTGGACTATCTAGGTTCCCTAAAGGGCACTTGGACTCTCTAGGTGACCGAACGGGCACTTGGACTATCTAGGTTACCTAGCGGGCACTTGGACTATGTAGGCTAACTAGGGGGCCCTTGGACGATCTAGGTTACCTAGTGGGTACTTGAACTATCTAGGTTAACTAGCGGACACTTGCACTATCTAGGTTACCTAGCGAGCACTTGGACAATGTACGTTCCCGAGCGGGTACTTGGACTATCTATGTTAACTAGAGGGCACTTGGACTATCTAGGTTAACGAACGGGCACTTTGACTATGTAGGTTACCTAGCGGGCTCTTGGACTATGTAGGATCCCTATCGGACATTTGGACTACTTAGGTTACCTAGCTGGCACTTGGACTATCTAGGTCAACTAGCGAGCCCTTGTACCATGTAGGTTAACTAGCGAGCACTTGGACTATATAGGTTAACTAGCATACCTTGGACTACGTAGGTCAACTAGCGGACCCTTGGACTACGTAGGTTAACTAGCGGGCACTTGGATGATCTAGATTAACTAGAGGACACTTGAACTATCTAGGTTAACTAGCATGCACTTGGACTATCTAGGTTAACTAGCGGGCACTTGGACTATCTAGGTTAGCTAACGGGCACTTGGACTAAGTACGTCCCCTAGTGGGCACATGGACTATCTAGATAACTAACGGGCACTAGGACTATCTAGGTTAACTAGCGGACACTTGGACTATCTAGGTTACCTACATGGCACTTGGACTAGGAATGTTCCCTAGCGGGCAATTGGATTATCTAGGTTACCTAGCGGGCACTTGGACTATGTAGGTCAACTAGCGGGCCCTTGGACTATCTAGGTTAGCTAACTGGCACTTGGACTATGTAGGTTATCTAGCGGACACTTGCACGATATAGGTTAACTAGCGGGCTCTTGCACTATGTAGGTTAACTAGCGGGCCCATTGACTATGTAGGTTAACTGGTGGGCACTTGGACTATGTACGTTCCCTAGCGGGCACTTGGACTATCTATGTTAACTAGCGGGCACTTGGAATATGTAGGGTAACTAGCGGACATTTGCACTATGTAGGTTACCTAGCAGGCACTTGGACTATCTAGGTTAACTAGCGGGCACTTTGACTATCTAGGTTAACTAGCGTGCACTTGGATTATGTAGGTTCCTTAGAGGGCACTTGGACTATGTAGGTTAACTAGCGTGCCCTTGGACTATCTAGGTTACGTAGCGGGCACTTGGTATGTAGGTTAACTAGCGGGCACTTGGACTATGTAAGTTAACTAGAGGTCACTTGGACTATCTAGGTTAACTAGCGGGCCCTTGGACTATCTAGGTTACCTAGCGGGCACTTGGACTATATAGGTTACCTAGCGGGCACTTGGACTATGTAGGTTACCTAGTGGGCATTTGGAATATCTAGGTTAACGAACGGGCACTTGGAATATGCAGGTAACCTAGCGGGCACTTGGACTGTCTAGTTAACCTTGCGGACACTTGATCTTCTAGGTTAACGAACAGGCACTTGGTCTATGTAGGTTGCTTACCGGGCACTTGGACTATCTAGGTTAGGTAACGGGCACTTGGACTATCTAGGTTCCCTAGAGGGCACTTGTACTCTCTAGGATACCTAGCTGGCACTTGGACTGTATAGGTCAACTAGAGGGCCCTTGGACTACCCAGGTTAGCTAACGGGCACTTAGATTATGTAGGTTAACTAGCGGGCACTTGGAATATGTAGGTCAACTAGCGGACACTTGCACTATGTAGGTTAACTAGTGGGCCCGTTGACTATGTAGGTTTACTAGCGGGCCCTTGGACTATCTAGGTTCCCTAAAGGGCACTTGGACTCTCTAGGTGACCGAACGGGCACTTGGACTATCTAGGTTACCTAGCGGGCACTTGGACTATGTAGGCTAACTAGGGGGCCCTTGGACGATCTAGGTTACCTAGTGGGTACTTGAACTATCTAGGTTAACTAGCGGACACTTGCACTATCTAGGTTACCTAGCGAGCACTTGGACAATGTACGTTCCCGAGCGGGTACTTGGACTATCTATGTTAACTAGAGGGCACTTGGACTATCTAGGTTAACGAACGGGCACTTTGACTATGTAGGTTACCTAGCGGGCTCTTGGACTATGTAGGATCCCTATCGGACATTTGGACTACTTAGGTTACCTAGCTGGCACTTGGACTATCTAGGTCAACTAGCGAGCCCTTGTACCATGTAGGTTAACTAGCGAGCACTTGGACTATATAGGTTAACTAGCATACCTTGGACTACGTAGGTCAACTAGCGGACCCTTGGACTACGTAGGTTAACTAGCGGGCACTTGGATGATCTAGATTAACTAGAGGACACTTGAACTATCTAGGTTAACTAGCATGCACTTGGACTATCTAGGTTAACTAGCGGGCACTTGGACTATCTAGGTTAGCTAACGGGCACTTGGACTAAGTACGTCCCCTAGTGGGCACATGGACTATCTAGATAACTAACGGGCACTAGGACTATCTAGGTTAACTAGCGGACACTTGGACTATCTAGGTTACCTACATGGCACTTGGACTAGGAATGTTCCCTAGCGGGCAATTGGATTATCTAGGTTACCTAGCGGGCACTTGGACTATGTAGGTCAACTAGCGGGCCCTTGGACTATCTAGGTTAGCTAACTGGCACTTGGACTATGTAGGTTATCTAGCGGACACTTGCACGATATAGGTTAACTAGCGGGCTCTTGCACTATGTAGGTTAACTAGCGGGCCCATTGACTATGTAGGTTAACTGGTGGGCACTTGGACTATGTACGTTCCCTAGCGGGCACTTGGACTATCTATGTTAACTAGCGGGCACTTGGAATATGTAGGGTAACTAGCGGACATTTGCACTATGTAGGTTACCTAGCAGGCACTTGGACTATCTAGGTTAACTAGCGGGCACTTTGACTATCTAGGTTAACTAGCGTGCACTTGGATTATGTAGGTTCCTTAGAGGGCACTTGGACTATGTAGGTTAACTAGCGTGCCCTTGGACTATCTAGGTTACGTAGCGGGCACTTGGTATGTAGGTTAACTAGCGGGCACTTGGACTATGTAAGTTAACTAGAGGTCACTTGGACTATCTAGGTTAACTAGCGGGCCCTTGGACTATCTAGGTTACCTAGCGGGCACTTGGACTATATAGGTTACCTAGCGGGCACTTGGACTATGTAGGTTACCTAGTGGGCATTTGGACTATCTAGGTTAACGAACGGGCACTTGGAATATGCAGGTAACCTAGCGGGCACTTGGACTGTCTAGTTAACCTTGCGGACACTTGATCTTCTAGGTTAACGAACAGGCACTTGGTCTATGTAGGTTGCTTACCGGGCACTTGGACTATCTAGGTTAGGTAACGGGCACTTGGACTATCTAGGTTACCTAGCAGGAACTTGGACAATGTAAGTTACCTAGCGGGCACTTGGACTATCTAGGTTACCTAACGGGCACTTTGACTATCTAGGTTACATAGCAGGCACTTGGACTATGTAGTTTAACTAGCGAGCACTTGAACTCCAGGTTACCTAGCGGGCATGTGGACTATCTAGGTTACCTAGTGGGCACTTCGACAGTCTAGGTTACCTAGCGGGCACTTGGACTATCTAGGTTAACGAACGGGCCCTTGTACTATGTAGGTTAACTAGCGAGCACTTGGACTATCTAGGTTAACTAGCGGACCATGGACTACGTAGGTTTACTAGCAGGCCCTTGGACTATGTAGGTTAACTAGCGGGCACTTGGACGATCTAGGTTAACTAGAGGGCTCTTCGACTATCTAGGTTAACTAGCGGGCACTTGGACTATCTAGGTCAACTAGCGGGCCCTTGGACTATATAGATTAACTAGCGGCACTTGGACTATCTACGTTAACTAGCGGGCCCTTGGACTATGTAGATTCCCTAGCGGGCACTTGGACTACGTAGGTTCCCCAGCGGGCATTGGGACTATGTATGTTCCCTTGCGGGCACTTGGACTATGTATGTTCCCTACAGACACTTGAACTATGTAAGTTAACTACCGGGCACTTGGACTATGTAGTTTAACTAGCGGGCCCTTGGACTACGTAGGTTAACTAGCAGACACTTGGACTATCTAGGTTAACTAGCGGGCACTTGGACTATGTAGGTTAACTAGCGGACACTTGTACTATGCAGGTTACCTAGCGGGCACTTGGACTATGAAGGTTAACTAGCAGGCCCTTGGACTATCTAGGTTACCTAGCAGACACTTGGACTATGTAGGTTAACTGGAGGACACATGGACGATCTAGGTTAACTAGTGGGCCCTTGGACTATGTAGATTAACTAGCCAGTACTTGGACGATCTAGGTTAACTAGCGGGTACTTGGACGATCTAGGTTAACTAACGGGCACTTGGACTATCAAAGTTAACAAGCGAGACCTTGGACTATGTAGGTTAACTAGCGGGACCATGTACTATCTAGGTTACCTAGATAGCACTTGGACTATATAGGTTCCCTTGCGGGCACTTGGACTATCTAGGTTAACGAACGGGCACTTGGACTATGCAGTTAACCTAGCGGGCACATGGACTGTCTAGGTTACATAGCGGGCACTTGGACTTCTAGGTTAACGAACGGGCACTTGGACTATGTATGTTGCCTAGCGGGCACTTGGACTATATAGGTTAGGTAACAGGCACTTGGACTATCTAGGTTACCTAGCGGGAACTTGGACAATGTAGGTTACCTAGCGGGCACTTGGACTATCTAGGTTACCTAAAGGGCACTTTGACTATCTAGGTTACCTAGCGGGCACTTGGACTATGTAGGTTAACTAGCGGTCACTTGGACTATCTAGGTTACCTAGCGGGCACTTGGAATATCTAGGTTACCTAGTGGGCCCTTGGACTATGTAGGTAACCTAGCGGGCACTTGGACTGTCTAGGTTACCTAGCGGGCACTTTGATTATCTAGGTTAATGAACGGGCACTTGGACTAAGTAGGTTACCTAGCGGGCACTTGGACTATGTAGGACCCTATCGGACATTTGTACTACTTAGGTTAACTAGCGGGCACTTTGACTAACTAGGTTAACTAGCAGGCACTTGGACTATCTAGGTCAACTAGCGGGCCCTTGTACTATGATGGTTAACTAGCGGACACTAGGACTATCTAGGTTATCTAGCGGACCTTGGACTATGTAGGTTAACTAGCGGGCCCTTGTACTATATAGGTTAACTAGCGGGCACTTGGACTATCTAGGTTAACTAACGGTCACTAGGACTATCTAGGTTAACTAGCGGGCACTTGGACTATCTAGGTTACCAAGCAGGCACTTGGATTATGAAGGATCCCTAGCGGCCACTTGAACTATCTAGGTTAACTAGCGGGCACTTGGACTATGTAGGTTAACTAGCCGACACTTGCACGATCTAGGTTAACTAGCGGGCCCTTGCACTATGTAGGTTAACTAGCGGGCCCATGGATTATGTAGGTTTAGTAGCAGGCACTTGGACTATCTAAGGTAACTAGCGGGCACTTGGACTATGTAGTTTCCCTAGCAGGCCCGTGGATTATGTCGGTTTACTAGCAGGCACTTGGACTGTCTAGGTTAACTAGCGGGCACTTGGACTATGTAGTTTACCTAGCGGGCATTTGGACTATTTAGGTTACCAAGCGGGCACTTGGACTATATAGTTTGCCTAGCGAGCACTTGGACTATCTAGGTTACCTAGCAGGCACTTGGACTATGTAGGTTAACTGGAGGACACATGGACGATCTAGGTTAACTAGTGGGCCCTTGGACTATGTAGATTAACTAGCCAGTACTTGGACGATCTAGGTTAACTAACGGGCACTTGGACTATCAAAGTTAACAAGCGAGACCTTGGACTATGTAGTTTAACTAGCGGGCCCTTGTACTATCTAGGTTACCTAGATAGCACTTGGACTATATAGGTTCCCTGCGGGCACTTGGACTATCTAGGTTAACGAACGGGCACTTGGACTATGCAGGTAACCTAGCGGGCACTTGGACTGTCTAGGTTACATAGCGGGCACTTGGATTTCTAGGTTAACGAACGGGCACTTGGACTATGTATGTTGCCTAGCGGGCACTTGGACTATATAGGTTAGGTAACAGGCACTTGGACTATCTAGGTTACCTAGCGGGAACTTGGACAATGTAGGTTACCTAGCAGGCACTTGGACTATCTAGGTTACCTAACGGGCACTTTGACTATATAGGTTACCTAGCGGGCACTTGGACTATGTAGGTTAACTAGCGGTCACTTGGACTATCTGGGTTACCTAGCGGGCACTTGGACTATCTAGGTTACCTAGCGGGCCCTTGGACTATGTAGGTAACCTAGCGGGCACTTGGACTGTCTAGGTTACCTTGCGGGCACTTTGACTATCTAGGTTAACGAACGGGCACTTGGAGTAAGTAGGTTACCTAGCGGGCACTTGGACTATGTAGGTAACCTAGCGGGCACTTGGACTGTCTAGGTTACCTAGAGGGCACTTTGACTATCTAGGTTAATGAACGGGCACTTGGACTAATTAGGTTACCTAGCGGGCACTTGGTCTATGTAGGACCCTATCGGACATTTGTACTACTTAGGTTAACTAGCGGGCACTTTGACTAACTAGGTTAACTAGCAGGCACTTGGACTATCTAGGTCAACTAGCGGGCCCTTGTACTATGTAGGTTAACTAGCGGGCACTTAGACTATCTAGGTTATCTAGCGGACCTTGGACTATGTAGGTTAACTAGCGGGCCCTTGGACTATGTAGGTTAACTAGGGGTCACTTGGACTATGTAGGTTACCTAGCGGGCACTTGGACTATCTAGGTTACCTAGCGGTCCCTTGGACTATGTATGTAACCTAGCGGGCACTTTGACTATCTAGGTTAACGAACAGGCACTTGGACTAAGTAGGTTACCTAGCGGGCACTTGGAATATGTAGGACCCTATCGGACATTTGTACTACTTAGGTTAACTAGCGGGCACTTTGACTAACTAGGTTAACTAGCAGGCACTTGGGCTATCTAGGTCAACTAGCGGGCCCTTGTACTATGTAGGTTAACTAACGGGCACTTGGACTATCTAGGTTAACTAGCGGGCACTTGGACTATCTAGGTTAACTATCGGGCACTAGGACTATGTAGGTTAACTAGCGGGCACTTGGACTATCTAGGTTACCTAGCAGGCACTTGGATTATGAAGGATCCCTAGCGGGCACTTGGACTATCTAGGTTAACTAGCGGGCACTTGGACTATGTAGGTTAACTATCGGACACTTGCACGATCTAGGTTAACTAGCGGGCCCTTGCACTATGTAGGTTAACTAGCGGACCCATGGATTATGTAGGTTTACTAGCAGGCACTTGGACTATCTAGGTTAACTAGCCGGCACTTGGACTATGTAGTTTCCCTAGCGGGCCCATGGATTATGTAGGTTTACTAGCAGGCAATTGGACAGTCTAGGTTAACTAGCGGGCACTTGGACTATGTAGTTTACCTAGCGGGCATTTGGACTATTTAGGTTACCAAGCGGGCACTTGGACTATATAGTTTGCCTAGCGAGCACTTGGATTATCTAGGTTACCTAGCGGGCATTTGGATTATCTAGGTTAACGAACGGGCACTTGGACTATGTAGGTTACCTAGCCGCCACTTGGACTATCTATGTTAGCTAACAGGCACTTGGACTATCTAGGTTCCCTAGAGGGCACTTGTACTATCTAGGATACCTAGCTGGCACTTGGACTATGTAGGTCAACTAGCGGGCCCTTGGACTACCTAGGTTAGCTAACGGGCACTTAGATTATGTAGGTTAACTAGCGGGCACTTGGAATATGTAGGTCAACTAGCGGACACTTGCACTATGTAGGTTAACTAGTGGGCCCGTGGACTATGTAGGTTTACTAGCGGGCCCTTGGACTATCTAGGTTCCCTAAAGGGCACTTGGACTCTCTAGGTGACCGAACGGGCACTTGGACAATCTAGGTTACCTAGCGGGCACTTGGACTATGTAGGCTAACTAGGGGGCCCTTGGACGATCTAGGTTACCTAGCGGGTACTTGAACTATCTAGGTTAACTAGCGGACACTTGCACTATCTAGGTTACCTAGCGGACACTTGGACTATGTACGTTCCCTAGCGGGCAGTTTGAGTATCTATGTTAACTAGAGGGCACTTGGACTATCTAGGTTAACGAACGGGCACTTGGACTATGTAGGTTACCTAGCGGGCTCTTGGACTATGTAGGATCCCTATCGGACATTTGGACTACTTAGGTTACCTAGCAGGCACTTGGAATATCTAGGTCAACTAGTGGGCCCTAGTACTATGTAGGTTAACTAGCATGCACTTGGACTATCTAGGTTAACTAGCGGGCACTTGGACTATCTAGGTTAGCTAACGGGCACTTGGACTAAGTACGTCCCCTAGTGGGCACATGGACTATCTAGATTAACTACCGGGCACTTGGACTATCTAGGTTACCTAGCTGGCACTTGGACTATGAATGTTCCCTAGCGGGCAATTGGATTATCTAGGTTACCTAGCGGGCACGTGGACTATGTAGGTCAACTAGCGGGCCCTTGGACTATCTAGGTTAGCTAACTGGCACTTGGACTATGTAGGTTATCTAGCGGACACTTGCACGATATAGGTTAACTAGCGGCTCTTGCACTATGTAGGTTAACTAGCGGGCCCATTGACCACGTAGGTTAACTAGTGGGCACTTGAACTATGTACGTTCCCTAGCGGGCACTTGGACTATCTATATTAACTAGCGGGCACTTGGAATATGTAGGGTAACTAGCGGACACTTGCACTATGTAGGTTACCTAGCAGGCACTTGGACTATCTAGGTTAACTAGCCGGCACTTTGACTATCTAGGTTAACTAGCGTGCACTTGGACTATGTAGGTTCCTTAGAGGGCACTTGGACTATGTAGGTTAACTAGCATGCCCTTGGACTATCTAGGTTACGTAGCGGGCACTTGGTATGTAGGTTAACTAGCGGGCACTTGGACTATGTAGGTTAACTAGAGGACACTTGGACTATCTAGGTTAACTAGCGGGCCCTTGGACTATCTAGGTGACCTAGCGGGCACTTGGACTATATAGGTTACCTAGCGGGCACTTGGACTATGTAGGTTACCTAGTGGGCACTTGGACTATCTAGGTTAACGAACGGGCACTTGGAATATGCAGGTAACCTAACGGGCACTTGGACTGTCTTGTTAACCTAGCGGGCACTTGGACTTCTAGGTTAACGAATGGGCACTTGGTCTATATAGGTTGCTTACCGGGCACTTGGACTATCCATGTTAGGTAACGGGCACATGGACTATCTAGATTACCTAGCAGGAACTTGGACAATGTAAGTTACCTAGCGGGCACTTGGACTATCTAGGTTACCTAACGGGCACTTTGACTATCTAGGTTACATAGCGGGCACTTGGACTATGTAGGTTAACTAGCGGGCACTTGTACTATCTAGGTTAACTAACGGGCACTAGGACTATCTAGGTTACCTAGCAGGCACTTGGATTATGAAGGATCCCTAGCAGGCACTTGGACTATCTAGGTTAACTAGCGGGCACTTGGACTATGTAGGTTAACTAGCGGACACTTGCACGATCTAGGTTAACTAGCGGGCCCTTGCACTATGTAGGTTAACTAGCGGACCCATGGATTATGTAGGTTTACTAGCAGGCACTTGGAATATCTAGGTTAACTAGCCGGCACTTGGACTATGTAGTTTCCCTAGCGGGCATTTGGACTATTAAGTTACCACGCGGGCACTTGGACTATATAGTTTGCCTAGCGAGCACTTGGACTATCTAGGTTACCTAGCGGGCATTTGGATTATCTAGGTTAACGAACGGGCACTTGGACTATGTAGGTTACCTAGCCGCCACTTGGACTATCTATGTTAGCTAACAGGCACTTGGACTATCTAGGTTCCCTAGAGGGCACTTGTACTATCTAGGATACCTAGCTGGCACTTGGACTATATAGGTCAACTAGCGGGCCCTTGGACTACCTAGGTTAGCTAACGGGCACTTAGATTATGTAGGTTAACTAGCGGGCACTTGGAATATGTAGGTCAACTAGCGGACACTTGCACTATGTAGGTTAACTAGTGGGCCCGTGGACTATGTAGGTTTACTAGCGGGCCCTTGGACTATCTAGGTTCCCTAAAGGGCACTTGGACTCTCTAGGTGACCGAACGGGCACTTGGACAATCTAGGTTACCTAGCGGGCACTTGGACTATGTAGGCTAACTAGGGGGCCCTTGGACGATCTAGGTTACCTAGCGGGTACTTGAACTATCTAGGTTAACTAGCGGACACTTGCACTATCTAGGTTACCTAGCGGGCACTTGGATTATGTACGTTCCCTAGCGGGCACTTGGACTATCTATGTTAACTAGAGGGCACTTGGACTATCTAGGTTAACGAACGGGAACTTGGACTATGTAGGTTACTTAGCGGGCTCTTGGACTATGTTGGATCCCTATCGGACATTTGGACTACTTAGGTTACCTAGCGGGCACTTGGACTATCTAGGTCAACTAGCGGGCCCTTGTACTATGTAGGTTAACTAGCGAGCACTTGGACTCTATAGGTTAACTAGCATACCTTGGACTACGTAGGTCAACTAGCGGACCCTTGGACTACGTAGGTTAACTAGCGGGCACTTGGACGATCTAGATTAACTAGAGGACACTTGAACTATCTAGGTTAACTAGCATGCACTTGGACTATCTAGGTTAACTAGCGGGCACTTGGACTATCTAGGTTAACTAACGGGCACTTGGACTAAGTACGTCCCCTAGTGGGCACATGGACTATCTAGATTAACTAACGGGCACTAGGACTATCTAGGTTAACTAGCGGGCACTTGGACTATCTAGGTTACCTAGCTGGCACTTGGACTATGAATGTTCCCTAGCGGGCAATTGGATTATCTAGGTTACCTAGCGGGCACTTGGACTATGTAGGTCAACTAGCGGGCCCTTGGATTATCTAGGTTAGCTAACTGGCACTTGGACTATGTAGGTTATCTAGCGGACACTTGCACGATATAGGTTAACTAGCGGGCTCTTGCACTATGTAGGTTAACTAGCGGGCCCATTGACTATGTAGGTTAACTGGTGGGCACTTGGACTATGTACGTTCCCTAGCAGGCACTTGGACTATCTAGGTTAACGAATGGGCACTTGGAATATGCAGGTAACCTAGGGGGCACTTGGACTGTCTAGTTAACCTAGCAGGCACTTGGACTATCTAGGTTAACTAGCGGGCACTTTGACTATCTAGGTTAACTAGCGTGCACTTGGACTATGTAGGTTCCTTAGAGGGCACTTGGACTATGTAGGTTAAATAGCGTGCCCTTGGACTATCTAGGTTACGTAGCGGGCACTTGGTATGTAGGTTAACTAGCGGGCACTTGGACTATGTAGGTTAACTAGAGGACACTTGGACTATCTAGGTAAACTAGCGGGCCCTTGGACTATCTAGGTGACCTAGCGCGCACTTGGACTATATAGGTTACCTAGCGGGCACTTGGACTATCTAGGTTAACTAACGGGCACTTGGACTAAGTACGTCCCCTAGTGGGCACATGAACTATCTAGATTAACTAACGGGCACTAGGACTATCTAGGTTAACTAGCGGGCACTTGGACTATCTAGGTTACCTAGCTGGCACTTGGACTATGAATGTTCCCTAGCGGGCAATTGGATTATCTAGGTTACCTAGCGGGCACTTGGACTATGTAGGTCAACTAGCGGGCCCTTGGATTATCTAGGTTAGCTAACTGGCACTTGGACTATGTAGGTTATCTAGCGGACACTTGCACGATATAGGTTAACTAGCGGGCTCTTGCACTATGTAGGTTAACTAGCGGGCCCATTGACTATGTAGGTTAACTAGTGGGCACTTGGACTATGTACGTTCCCTAGCGGGCACTTGGACTATCTATGTTAACTAGCGGGCACTTGGAATATGTAGGTTAACTAGCGGACACTTGCACTATGTAGGTTACCTAGCAGGCACTTGGACTATCTAGGTTAACTAGCGGGCACTTTGACTATCTAGGTTAACTAGCGTGCACTTGGACTATGTAGGTTCCTTAGAGGGCACTTGGACTATGTAGGTTAAATAGCGTGCCCTTGGACTATCTAGGTTACGTAGCGGGCACTTGGTATGTAGGTTAACTAGCGGGCACTTGGACTATGTAGGTTAACTAGAGGACACTGGGACTATCTAGGTTAACTAGCGGGCCCTTGGACTATCTAGGTGACCTAGCGGGCACTTGGACTATATAGGTTACCTAGCGGGTACTTGGACTATGTAGGTTACCTAGTGGGCACTTGGACTATCTAGGTTAACGAACGGGCACTTGGAATATGCAGGTAACCTAGGGGGCACTTGGACTGTCTAGTTAACCTAGCGGGCACTTGGACTTCTAGGTTAACGAACGGGCACTTGGTCTATGTAGGTTGCTTACCGGGCACTTGGACTATCCAGGTTAGGTAACGGGCACTTGGACTATCTAGGTTACCTAGCAGGAACTTGGACAATGTAAGTTACCTAGCGGGCACTTGGACTATCTAGGTTACCTAACGGGCACTTTGACTATCTAGGTTACATAGCGTGCACTTGGACTATGTAGGTTAACTAGCGAGCACTTGGACTCTAGGTTACCTAGCGGGCACGTGGACTATCTAGGTTACCTAGTGGGCACTTCGACAGTCTAGGTTACCTAGCGGGCACTTGGACTATCAAGGTTAACTAACGGGCACTTGGACTATGTAGGTTCCCTAGCGGGCCCATGGACTATGTAAGGTCCCTAGCGGGCACTTGGACTATGTGGGTTCCCTAGCGGGCTTTTGGACTATGTAGGTTACCTAACGGGCACTTGGACTATGTAGGTTCCCATGCGGGCACTTGAACTATGTATGTTCCCTATGGACACTTGAACTATGTAAGTTAACTACCAGGCACTTGGACTATGTAGGTTAACTAGCGGGCCCTTGGACTATCTAGGTTACCTAGTGGGCACCTGGACTATGTTGGTTAACTAGCCGGCACTTGGACTATCTAGATTAACGAACATGCACTTGGACTATATAGGTAAACTAGCGGGCACTTGGACAGTCTAGGTTACCTAGCGGGCACTTGGACTATCTAGGTTAACGAACGGGCACTTGGACTATGTTGGTTACCTAGCGGGCACTTGGATTATGTAGGATCCCTATCGGACATTTGGCCTTCTTAGGTTACCTAGCGGGCACTTGAACTATCTAGGTTAACTAGCGGGCACTTGGACTATCTAGGTTAGCTAATGGGCACTTGGACTAAGTACGTCCCCTAGTGGGCACATGGACTATCTAGATTAACTAACGGGCACTAGGACTATCTAGGTTAACTAGCGGGCACTTGGACTATCTAGGTAACCTAGCTGGCACTTGGACTATGAATGTTCCCTAGCGGGCAATTGGATTATCTAGGTTACCTAGCGGGCACTTGGACTATGTAGGTCAAGTAGCGGGCCCTTGGACTATCTAGGTTAGCTAACAGGCACTTGGACTATGTAGGTTTTCTAGCGGACACTTGCACGATATAGGTTAACTAGCGGGCTCTTGCACTATGTAGGTTAACTAGCGGGCCCATTGACTATGTAGGTCAACTAGCGGGCCCTTGGACTATCTAGGTTAGCTAACTGGCACTTGGACTATGTAGGTTATCTAGCGGACACTTGCACGATATAGGTTAACTAGCGGGCTCTTGCACTATGTAGGTTAACTAGCAGGACCTTGGACTATCTAGGTTACCTAGCGGGCACTTGGACTATGTAGGTTAAGTAGCGGACACATGGACAATCTAGGTTACCTAGCAGGCACTTGAACTATGTACATACCCTAGCGGGCACTTGGACGATCTAGGTTAACTAGCGGGCACTTGGACTATGTAGGTTCCTTAGCGGGCACTTGGACTATCTAGGTTGCCTAGCGGGTTCTTGGACAATCTAGGTTAACTAGCAGGCACTAGGACTATCTAGATTAACTACCGGGCCCTTGGACTATCTAGGTTTACTAGCGGGCACTTGGACTATCTAGGTTAACTAGCGGGCACTTGGACTATGTAGTTTCCCTAGCGGGCACTTGGACTATGTAGGTTAACTAGAAGGCACTTGGACTATCAAGGTTACCTAGCGGGCCCTTCGAATATGTAGGTTACCAGGGGGCACTTGGATTATCTAGGTTAACGAACGTTCACTTGGACTATTTAGGTAACCTAGCGGGCACTTGGACTGTCTAGAATACCTAGCGGGCACTTGGCCTATCTAGGTTAACGAACGGGCACTTGGACTATGTAGGTTAACTAGCGGACACTTCGACTATCTAGGTTAGCTAAAGGGCAATTGGACTATCTAGGTTACCTAGCGGGCACTTGGACTATGTAGGTAGCCTAGCGAGCACTTGGACTATGTACATACCCTAGCGCGCATATGGACTATCTAGGTTAACTAGCGGGCACTTGGACTATCTAGGTTACCTAGCAGGCACTTGGATTATGAAGGATCCCTAGCGGGCACTTGGACAATCTAGGTTAACTAGCGGGCATTTGGACTATCTAGGTTTCCTAGAGGGCACATAGATTATGTGCGTTCCCTAGCGGGCACTGGGGCTATCTAGGTTACCTAGCGGGCACTTGGACTATGTAGGTTAACGAACGGGCACTTGGACTATGTAGGTAAGCTAATGTCACTTGGACTGTCTAGGTTACCTAGCGGGGTCTTGGACTATGTAGGTTAACTAGCGGGCACTTGGACTATCTAGGTTAACTAACGGCACTTGGACTATCTAGATTAACTAGCGGGCCCTTGGACTATCTAGGTTAACTAGCGGGCACTTGGACTATCTAGGTCAACTAGCGGGCCCTTGTACTATGTAGGTTAACTAGCGGGCAATTGGACTATCTAGGTTAACTAACGGACCTTGGACTATGTAGGTTAACTAACAGGCACTAGGACTATCTAGGTTAACTAGCGGGCACTTGGACTATCTAGGTTATCTAGCAGGCACTTGGATTATGAAGGATCCCTAGTGGACACTTGGACAATCTAGGTTACCTAGCAGACACTTGGACTATGTAGGTTAACTAGCGGACACTTTCACGATCTAGGTTAACTAGCGGGCCCTTGCACTATGTAGGTTAACTAGCGGGCCCATGGATTATGTAGGTTTACTAGCAGGCACTTGGACTATCTAGGTTAACTAGCGGGCACTTGGACTATATAGTTTCCCTAGCGGGCATTTGGACTATTTAGGTTACCAAGCGGGCACTTGGACTATCTAGGTTACGTAGCAGGCACTTTGACTATCTAGGTTAACTAACGGGCACTTGGATTATGTAGGTTCCCTATCGGGCACTTGGATTATGTAGGTTCCCTATCGGGCACTTGGACTATTTAGTTTAACTAGCGGGCACTTGGACAGTCTAGGTAACCTAGCGGGCACTTGGACTATCTAGGTTAACGAACGGGCACTTGGACTATGTAGGTAACCTAGCGGGCACTTGGACTGTCTAGGTTACCTAGCAGGCATTTGGACTATGTAGGTTACCTAGCGGGCACTTGGACTATGTAGGATCCCTATAGGACATTTGTACTACTTAGGTTAACGAACGGGCACATGGACTATGTAGAAAACCTAGCGGGCACTTGGACTGTCTAGGTTACCTAGCGGGCACTTAGACTATCTAGGTTAACGAACGGGCACATGGACTATGTAGGTTACCTAGCGGGCACTTGGACTATGTAGGATCCCTATCGGACATTTGTACTACTTAGGTTAACTAGCGGGGACTTTGACTATCTAGGTTAACTAGCGGGGACTTGGACTATGTAGGATCCCTATCGGACATTTGTACTACTTAGGTTAACTTGCGGGCACTTTGACTATCTAGGTTAACTAGAGGGCCCTTGGACTATGTAGGTTAACTAGCGGGCACTTGGATTATCTAGGTTAACTAACGGGCACGTGGACGATCTAGGTTAACTAGCGGGCACTTGGACAATCTAGGTTAACTAGCAGGCACTAGGTCTATCTAGATTAACTAGCGGGCCCTTGGACTATCTAGGTTAACTAGCGGGCACTTGGACTATCTAAGTAAACTAGTGGGCACTTGGACTATCTAGATTAACTAGCGGGCCCTTGGACTCTCTAGGTTTACTAGCGGGCACTTGGATTATGTAGGTTAACTAGCGGGCACTTGGACTATGTAGTTTCCCTAGCGGGCACTTGGACTATGTAGGTTAACTAGAAGGCACTTGGACTTTCAAGGTTACCTAGCGGGCCCTTGGACTATGTAGGTTACCAGCGGGCACTTGGACTATCTAGGTTAACGAACGTGCACTTGGACTATGTAGGTAACCTAGCGGGCACTTGGACTGTCTAGGTTACCTAGCGGGCACTTGGCCTATCTAGGTTAACAAACGGGCACTTGGACTATGTAGGTTAACTAGCGGACACTTCGACTATCTAGGTTAGCTAACGGGCAATTGGACTATATAGGTTACCTAGCGGGCACTTGGACTATGTAGGTTCCCTAGCGGGCACTTTGAGTATTTAGGTTACCTAGCAGGCACTTTGACTATCTAGGGTAACTAACGGGCACTTTGACTATGTAGGTCGCCTAGCGAGCACTTGGACTATGTACATACCCTAGCGCGCACTTGGACTATCTAGGTTAACTAACGGGCACTAGGACTATCTAGGTTAACTAGCGGGCACTTGGACTATCTAGGTTACCTAGCAGGCACTTGGATTATGAAGGATCCCTAGCGGGAACTTGGACAATCTAGGTTAATAGCGGGCACTTGGACTATCTAGGTTACCTAGAGGGCACTTAGATTATGTACGTTGCCTAGCGGGCACTGGGTCTATCTACGTTACCTAGCGGGCACTTGGACTATGTAGGTTAACGAACGGGCACTTGGACTATGTAGGTAAGCTAATGGTCACTTGGACTGTCTAGGTTACCTAGCGGTGACTTGGACGATGTAGGTTAACTAGCGGGCACTTGGACTATGTAGGATCCCTATCGGACATTTGTACTACTTAGGTTAACTAGCGGGCACTTTGACTATCTAGGTTAACTAGCGGGCACGTGGACTATCTAGGTTAACTAGCGGGCACTTGGATTATCTAGGTTAACTAGCGGGCACTTGGACGATCTTGGTTAACTAGCGGGCACTTGGACTATCTAGGTTAACTAGCGGGCACTTGGACTATCTAGATTAACTAGCGGGCCCTTGGACTATCTAGGTTAACTAGCGGGCACTTTGACTATCTAGGTTAACTAGCGGGCACTTGGACTATCTAGGTCAACTAGCGGGCCCTTGTACATTGTAGGTTAACTAGCGGGCACTTGGACTATCTAGGTTAACTAACGGACCTTGATCTATGTAGGTTAACTAGCGGGCCCGTGGACTATGTAGGTTAACAAGCGGGCACTTGTACTATCTATTTTTCCTAGCAGGCACTAGGACAGTGTACATACCCTAGCGCGCACTTGGACTAACTAGGTTACCTAGCGGGCACTTGGACTATCTAGGTTAACTAACGGGCACTAGGACTATCTAGGTTATCTAGCAGGCACTTGGATTATGAAGGATCCCTAGCGGGAACTTGGACTATCTAGGTTACCTAGCGGGCACTTGGACTATGTAGGATAACTAGCGGACACTTGCACGATCTAGGTTAACTAGCGGGCCCTTGCACTATTTAGGTGAACTAGCGGGCCCATGGATTATGTAGGTTTACTAGCAGGCACTTGGACTGTCTAGGTTAACTAGCGGGCACTTGGACTATGTAGTTTCCCTAGCGGGCATTTGGATTATTTAGGTTACCAAGCGGGAACTTGGACTATGTAGGTTACCTAGCAGCCACTTTGACTATCTAGGTTAACTAACGGGCACTTGGACTATGTAGGTTGCCTAGCGGGCACTTGGATTATGTAGGTTCCCTAGCGGGCACTTGGATTATGTAGGTTCCCTATCGGGCACTTGGATTATATAGGTTCCCTATCGGGTACTTGGACTATGTAGGTTAACTAGCGGGCACTTGGACTATCTAGGTTAACGAACGGGCACATGGACTATTTACTTTCCCTAGTGGGCATTTGGACTATGTAGGTTAAGTAGAAGGCACTTGGACTATCAAGGTTACTTAGCGGGCCCTTGACTATGTAGGTTACCAGCGGGCACTTGGTCTATCTCGGTTAACGAACGTGCACTTGGACTATGTAGGTAACCGAGCGGGCACTTGGACTGTCTAGGTTACCTAGCGGGCACTTGGCCTATCTAGGTTAACGAACGGGCACTTGGACTATGTAGGTTAACTAGGGGACACTTCAAATATCTAGGTTAGCTAACGGGCAATTGGACTATCTAGGTTACCTAGCGGGCACTTGGACTATGTAGGTTCCCTTGCGGGCACTTGGACTATGTAGGTTGCCTAGCGAGCACTTGGACTATGTACATACCCTAGCGCGCACTTGGACTATCTAGGTTAACTAACGGGCACTAAGACTATCTAGGTTATCTAGCGGCACTTGGACTATCTAGGTTACCTAGCAGGCACTTGGATTATGAAGGATCCCTAGCGGGCACTTGGACAATCTAGGTTAATTGCGGGCACTTGGACTATGTAGGTTACCTAGAGGGCACTTGGACTATGTACGTTCCCTAGCGGGCACTGGGACTATCTACGTTACCTAGCGGGCACTTGGACTATGTAGGTTAACGAACGGGCACTTGGAGTATGTAGGTAACCTAATGGTCACTTGGACTGTCTAGGTTACCTAGCGGGGACTTGGACTATGTAGGTTAACTAGCGGGCACTTGGACTATGTAGGATCCCTATCAGACATTTGTACTACTTAGGTTAACTAGCGGGCACTTTGACTATCTTGGTTAACTAGCGGGCACTTGGACTATCTAGGTCAACAAGCGGGCCCTTGTACTATGTACGTTAACTAGCGGGCACTTGGACTATCTAGGTTAACTAACGGACCTTGGACTATGTAGGTTAACTAGCGGGCCGGTGGACTATGTAGGTTAACAAGCGGGCACTTGGACTATCTAGGTTTCCTAGCAGGCGCTCGGACTATGTACATACCCTAGCGCGTACTTGGACTATCTAGGTTACCTAGCGGGCACTTGGACTATGTACGTCCCCTGGTGGGCACTTGGACTATCTAGGTTAACTAACGGGCACTAGGACTATCTAGGTTAACTAGCGGGCACTTGGACTATCTAGGTTATCTAGCAGGCACTTGGATTATGAAGGATCACTAGCAGGCACTTGGACTATCTAGGTTACCTAGCGTGCACTTGGACGATGTAGGTTAACTAGCGGACACTTGCACGATCTAGGTTAACTAGCGGGCCCTTGCACTATGTAAGTTAAATAGCGGGCCCATGGATTATGTAGATTTACTAGCAGGCACTTGGACTATCTAGGTTACATAGCGGGCACTTGGACTATGTAGGTTGCCTAGCGGGCACTTGGACAATGTAGGTTCCCTAGCGGGCACTTGGATTATGTAGGTTCCCTATCGGGCACTTGGATTATGTAGGTTCCCTATCGGGCACTTGGACTGTCTAGGTAACCTAGCGGGCACTTGGACTATCTAGGTTAACGAACGGGCACTTGGACTATGTAGGTAACCTAGCGGGCACTTGGACTGTCTAGGTTACTTAGCGGGCACTTGGACTATCTAGATTAACAAAAGGGCACTTGGACTATGTAGGTTACCTAGCGGGCACTTGGACTATCTAGGTTAACGAACGAGCACTTGGACTATGTAGGATACCTAGCGGGCACTTGGACTGTCTAGGTTACCTAGCGGGCAATTTGACTATCTAGGTTAACGAACGAGCACTTGGACTATGTAGGATACCTAGCGGGCACTTGCACTAAGTAGGATCCCTATCGGACATTTGTACTACTTAGGTTAACTGCGGGGACTTTGACTATCTAGTTTAACTAGCGGGCACTTGGACTATGTAGGATCCCTATCGGACATTTGGACTACTTAGGGTAACTAGCGGGCACTTGGACTATCTAGTTAACTAGAGGGCCCTTGGACTATGTAGGTTAACTATCGGGCACTTGGACTATCTAGGTTAACTAGTGGGCACTTGGACTATCTAGATTAATTAGCGGGCCCTTGGACTCTCTAGGTTTACTAGCGGGCACTTGGACTATCTAGGTTAACTAGCGGGCACTTGGACTATGTAGGATCCCTATCGGACATTTGTACTACTTAGGTTAACTAGCGGGCACTTTGACTATCTAGGTTAACTAGAGGGCCCTTGGACTATGTAGGTTAACTAGCGGGCACATGGATTATCTAGGTTAAATAGCGGGCACTTGGACTATCTAGATTAACTAGCCGGCCCTGGAACTATCTAGGTTAACTAGCGGGCACTTGGATAATCTAGGTTAACTAGCGGGCACTTGGACTATCTAGGTTAACTAGTGGGTACTTGGAGTATCTAGATTAACTAGCGGGACCTTGGACTATCTAGGTTTACTTGCGGGCACTTGGACTATCTAGGTTACCTAGCGGACACTTCGACTATCTAGGTTAGCTAACGGGCAATTGGACTATCTAGGTTACCTAGCGGGCACTTGGAGTATGTAGGTTCCCTAGCGGTCACTTGGAGTATTTAGGTTACCTAGCAGGCACTTTGACTATCTAGGTTAACTAACGGGCACATGGACTATGTAGGTTGCCTAGCGAGCACTTGGACTATGTACATACCCTAGCGCGCACTTGCACTATCTAGGGTAACTAACGGGCAGTAGGACTATCTAGGTTAACTAGCGGGCACTTGGACTATCTAGGTTACCTAGCAGGCACTTGGATTATGAAGGATCCCTAGCGGGCACTTGGACAATCTAGGTTAATAGCGGGCACTTGGACTATCTAGGTTACCTAGAGGGCACTTGGACTTTGTACGTTCCCTGGCGGGCACTGGGGCTATCTATGTTACCTAGCGGGCACTTGGACTATGTAGGTTAACGAACGGGCACTTGGACTATGTAGGTAACCTAATGGTCACTTGCACTGTCTATGTTACCTAGCGGGGACTTGGACTATGTAGGTTAACTATCGGGCACTTGGACTATGTAGGATCCCTATCGGATATTTGTACTACTTAGGTTAACTAGCGGGCACTTTGACTATATAGGTTAACTAGCGGGCACTTGGACTATCTACGTCAACTAGCGGGCCCTTGTACTATGTAGATTAACTAGCGGGCACTTGGACTATCTAGGTCAACTAGCGGGCCCTTGTACCATGTAGGTTAACTAGCGGGCACTTGGACTATCTAGGTTATCTAGCAGGCACTTGGATTATGAAGGATCCCTAGCGGACACTTGGATTATCTAGGTTACCTAGCGGGCACATGGACTATGTAGGTTAACTAGTGGCACTTGCACGATCTAGGTTAACTAGCGGGCCCTTGCACTATGTAGGTTAACTAGCGGGCCCATGGATTATGTAGGTTTACTAGCAGGCACTTGGACTATCTAGGTTAACTAGCGGGCACTTGGACTATGTAGTTTCCCTAGCGGGCATTTGGACTATTTATGTTACCAAGCGGGAACTTGGACTATGTAGGTTACCTAGCAGGAACTTTGACTATCTAGGTTAACTAACGGGCACTTGGACTACGTAGGTTGCCTATCGGGCACTTGGACTATGTAGCTTCCCTAGCGGGCACTTGGATTATGTAGGTTCCCTATCGGGCACTTGGATTATGTAGGTTCCCTATTGGGCTTTTGGACTATGTAGGTTAACTAGCGGGCACTTGGACAGTCTAGGTAACCTAGCAGGCACTTGGACTATCTAGGTTAACGAACGGGCACTTGGACTATGTAGGTTACCTAGCGGGCACTTGGACAATTTAGGATCCCTATTGGACATTTGTACTACTTAGGTTAACTAGCGGGGACTTTGACTATCTAGTTTAACTAGCGGGCACTTGGACTATGTAGGATCCCTATCGGACATTTGGACTACTTATGGTAACTAGCGGGCACTTGGACTATCTAGTTAACTAGAGGGCCCTTGGACTATGTAGGTTAACTAGCGGGCACTTGGATTATCTAGGTTAACTAACGGGCACGTGGACAATCTAGGTTAACTAGCGGGCACTTGGACAATCTAGGTTAACTAGCGGGCACTTGGACTATCTAGATTAACTAGCGGGCCCTTGGACTATCTAGGATAACTAGCGGGCACTTGGACTATCTAGGTTAACTAGTGGGCACTTGGACTATCTAGATTAATTAGCGGGCCCTTGGACTCTCTAGGTTTACTAGCGGGCACTTGGACTATCTAGGTTAACTAGCGGGCACTTGGACTATGTAGTTTCCCTAGCAGGCACTTGGACTATGTAGGTTAACTAGAAGGCACTTCGACTATCAAGGTTACCTAGCGGGCCCTTTGACTATGTAGGTTACCAGCGGGCACTTCGACTATCTAGGTTAACGAACTTGCACTTGGACTATGTAGGTAACCTAGTGGGCACTTGGACTGTCTAGGTTACCTAGCGGGCACTTGGCCTATCTAGGTTAACAAACGGGCACTTGGACTATGTAGGTTAACTAGCGGATACTTCGACTATCTAGGGTAGCTAACGGGCAATTGGAATATCTAGGTTACCTAGCGGGCACTTGGACTATGTAGGTTCCATACCGGGCACTTGGACTATTTAGGTTACCTAGCAGGCACTTTGACTATCTAGGGTAACTAACGGGCACTTGGACTATGTAGGTTAACTAGCTGGCACTTGGACTATGTACATACCCTAGCGCGCACTTGGACTATCTAGGTCAACTAACGGGCACTAGGACTATGTAGGTTCCCATGCGGGCACTAGGACTATGTATGTTCCCTATGGACACTTGAACTATGTAAGTTAACTACCAGGCACTTGGACTATGTAGGTTAACTAGCGGGCCCTTGGACTATCTAGGTTACCTAGCGGGCACCTGGACTATGTAGGATAACTAGCCGGTACTTGGACTATCTAGGTTAACGAACAGGCACTTGGACTATATAGGTAAACTAGCGGGCACTTGGACAGTCTAGGTTACCTAGCGGGCACTTGGACTATCTAGGTTAACGAACGGGCACTTGGACTATGTAGGTTACCTAGCGGGCACTTGGATTATGTAGGATCCCTATCGGACATTTGGCCTTCTTAGGTTACCTAGCGGGCCCTTGGACTATCTAGGTCAACTAGCGGGCCCTTGTACTATGTAGGTTAACTAGCGAGCACTTGGACTATCTAGGATAACTAGCGGACCTTGGACTACGTAGGTTAACTAGCGGGCCATTGGACTATGTAGGTTAACTAGCGGGCACTTGGATTATCTGGGTTACCTAGCGGCACTTGGATTATGTAGGTTCCCTAGCGGGCATTTGGACTATATAGATAAGCTAGCGGGCACTTAGACTCTGTAGGTTACCTAGCGGGCACTTGGACTATCTAGGTTACCTAGATGGTACTTGAACTATCTACGTTACCTAGCGGGTTCTTGGAGTATGTAGGTTACCTAGCGGGATGTTGGACTATCTAGGTTACGAAGCAGGCACTTGGTCTATCTAGGTTAACTAACGGGCCCTTGGAATATGTAGGTTCCCTATCGGGCACTTGGAGAATTTAGGTTAACTAGGGGGCACTAGGACTATGTAGGTTACCTAGCGGGCCCTTGGACTATCTAGGTTGCCTAGCGGGCATTTGGACTATCTAGGTTACCTAGCGGGCCCTTGGACTATGTAGGTTTCCTAGCGTGCACTTGGACTATCTAGGTTAACGAACAGGCCCTTGGACTATATAGGTAAACTAGCGGGCACTTGGGCAGTCTAGGTTACCTAGCGGGCACTTGGACTATCTAGGTTAACGAACGGGTACTTGGAAAATGTAGGTTACCTAGCGGGCACTTGGATTATGTAGGATCCCTATCGGACATTTGGCCTATTTAGGTTACCTAGCAGGCACTTGGACTATCTAGGTTAACTAGCGGGCACTTTGACTATCTCGGTTAACTAGCGTGCACTTGGACTATGTAGGTTCCTTAGAGGGCACTTGGACTATGAAGGTTAACTAGAGGACACTTGGACTATCTAGGTTAACTAGCGGGCCCTTGGACTATCTAGGTTACCTAGCGGGCACTTGGCCTATATAGGTTACCTAGCGGGCACTTGGACTATCTAGGTTACCTAGTGGGCACTTGGACTATCTAGGTTAACGAACGGGCACTTGGACTATGCAGGTAACCTAGCGGGCACTTGGACTGTCTAGTTAACCTAGCGGGCACTTGGACTTCTAGGTTAACGAACGGGCATTGGTCTATGTAGGTTGCTTACCGGGCACTTGGACTATCTAGGTTAGGTAATGGGCACTTGGACTATCTAGGTTACCTAGCAGGAACTTGGACAATGTAAGTTACCTAGCGGGCACTTGGACTATCTGGGTTACCTAACGGGCACTTTGACTATCTAGGTTACATAGCGGGCACTTGGACTATGTAGGTTAACCAGCGGGCACTTGGACTATCTAGGTTAACTAACGGGCACTAGGACTATCTAGGTTACCTAGCAGGCACTTGGATTATGAAGGATCCCTAGCAGGCACTTGGACTATCTAGGTTAACTAGCGGGCACTTGGACTATGTAGGTTAACTAGCGGACACTTGCACGATCTAGGTTAACTAGCGGGCCCTTGCACTATGTAGGTTAACTAGCGGACCCATGGATTATGTAGGTTTACTAGCAGGCACTTGGAATATCTAGGTTAACTAGCCGGCACTTGGACTATGTAGTTTCCCTAGCGGGCATTTGGACTATTAAGTTACCACGCGGGCACTTGGACTATATAGTTTGCCTAGCGAGCACTTGGACTATCTAGGTTACCTAGCGGGCATTTGGATTATCTAGGTTAACGAACGGGCACTTGGACTATGTAGGTTACCTAGCCGCCACTTGGACTATCTATGTTAGCTAACAGGCACTTGGACTATCTAGGTTCCCTAGAGGGCACTTGTACTATCTAGGATACCTAGCTGGCACTTGGACTATGTAGGTCAACTAGCAGGCCCTTGGACTACCTAGGTTAGCTAACGGGCACTTAGATTATGTAGGTTAACTAGCGGGCACTTGGAATATGTAGGTCAACTAGCGGACACTTGCACTATGTAGGTTAACTAGTAGGCCCATGGACTATGTAGGTTTACTAGCGGGCCCTTGGACTATCTAGGTTCCCTAAAGGGCACTTGGACACTCTAGGTGACCGAACGGGCACTTGGACTATCTAGGTTACCTAGCGGGCACTTGGACTATGTAGGCTAACTAGGGGGCCCTTGGACGATCTAGGTTACCTAGCGGGTACTTGAACTATCTAGGTTAACTAGCGGACACTTGCACTATCTAGGTTACCTAGCGGGCACTTGAACTATGTAGGTTAACTAGCGGGCACTTGGACTATCTAGGTTAACTAGCGGGCACTTGGACTATTAGGGTCCCTAGCGGGCATTTGGAGTATATAGGTTACCTAGCGGGCACTTGGACTATGTAGGTGACCTAGTGTTTACTTGAACTGTCTAGGTTACCTAGCGGGCACTGGGACTATGTAGATTAACTAGCGGGCACTTGGACTATGTATGTTGCCTAGCGGGCACTTGGTCTATATAGGTTAGGTAACAGGCACTTGGACTATCTAGGTTACCTAGCGGGAACTTGGACAATGTAGGTTACCTAGCAGGCACTTGGACTATCTAGGTTACCTAACGTGCACTTTGACTATCTAGGTTACCTAGCGGGCACTTGGACTCTGTAGGTTAACTAGCGGTCACTTGGACTATCTAAGTTACCTAGCGGGCACTTGGACTATCTAGGTTACCAAGCGGGCCCTTGGACTATGTAGGTAACCTAGCGGGCACTTGGACTGTCTAGGTTACCTAGCAGGCACTTTGACTATCTAGGTTAACGAACGGGCACTTGGACTAAGTAGGTTACCTAGCGGGCACTTGGTCTATGTAGGACCCTATCGGACATTTGTACTACTTAGGTTAACTAGCGGGCACTTTGACTAACTAGGTTAACTAGCAGGCACGTGGACTATCTAGGTCAACTAGCGGGCCCTTGTACTATGTAGGTTAACTAGCGGGCACTTGGACTATCTAGGTTATCTAGCGGACCTTGGACTATGTAGGTTAACTAGCGGGCCCTTGGACTATGTAGGTTAACTAGCGGGCACTTGGAATATGTAGGTCAACTAGCGGACACTTGCACTATGTAGGTTAACTAGTGGGCCCGTGGACTATGTAGGTTTACTAGCGGGCCCTTGGACTATCTAGGTTCCCTAAAGGGCACTTGGGCTCTCTAGGTGACCGAACGGGCACTTGGACTATCTAGGTTACCTAGCGGGCACTTGGACTATGTAGGCTAACTAGGGGGCCCTTGGACGATCTAGGTTACCTAGCGGGTACTTGAATTATCTAGGTTAACTAGCGGACACTTGCACTATCTAGGTTACCTAGCGGGCACTTGGATTATGTACGTTCCCTAGGGGGCACTTGGACTATCTATGTTAACTAGAGGGCACTTGGACTATCTAGGTTAACGAACGGGAACTTGGACTATGTCGGTTACCTAGCGGGCTCTTGGACTATGTAGGATCCCTATCGGACATTTGGACTACTTAGGTTACCTAGCGGGCACTTGGACTATCTAGGTCAACTAGCGGGCCCTTGTACTATGTAGGTTAACTAGCGAGCACTTGGACTATATAGGGTAACTAGCATACCTTGGACTACGTAGGTCAACTAGCGGACCCTTGGACTACGTAGGTTAACTAGCGGGCACTTGGACGATCTAGATTAACTAGAGGACACTTGAACTATCTAGGTTAACTAGCATGCACTTGGACTATCTAGGTTAACTAGCGGGCACTTGGACTATCTAGGTTAGCTAACGGGCACTTGGACTAAGTACGTCCCCTAGTGGGCACATGGACTATCTAGATTAACTAACGGGCACTAGGACTATCTAGGTTAACTAGCGGGCACTTGGACTATCTAGGTAACCTAGCTGGCACTTGGACTATGAATGTTCCCTAGCGGGCAATTGGAATATCTAGGTTACCTAGCGGCCACTTGGACTATGTAGGTCAACTAGCGGGCCCTTGGACTATCTAGGTTAGCTAACTGGCACTTGGACTATGTAGGTTATCTAGCGGACACTTGCACGATATAGGTTAACTAGCGGGCTCTTGCACTATGTAGGTTAACTAGCAGGCCCATTGACTATGTAGGTTAACTAGTGGGCACTTGGACTATGTACGTTCCCTAGCGGGCACTTGGACTATCTATGTTAACTAGCGGGCACTTGGAATATGTAGGTTAACTAGCGGACACTTGCACTATGTAGGTTACCTAGCAGGCACTTGGACTATCTAGGTTAACTAGCGGGCACTTTGACTATCTAGGTTAACTAGCGTGCACTTGGACTATGTAGGTTCCTTAGAGGGCACTTGGACTATGTAGGTTAAATAGCGTGCCCTTGGACTATCTAGGTTACGTAGCGGGCACTTGGTATGTATGTTAACTAGCGGGCACTTGGACTATGTAGGTTAACTAGAGGACACTTGGACTATCTAGGTTAACTAGCGGGCCCTTGGACTAGCTAGGTGACCTAGCGGGCACTTGGACTATATAGGTTACCTAGCGGGCACTTGGACTATGTAAGTTACCTACTGGGCACTTGGACTATCTAGGTTAACGAACGGGCACTTGGAATATGCAGGTAACCTAGGGGGCACTTGGACTGTCTAGTTAACCTAGCGGGCACTTGGAATTCTAGGTTAACGAACGGGCACTTGGTCTATGTAGGTTGCTTACCGGGCACTTGGACTATCCAGGTTAGGTAACGGGCACTTGGACTATCTAGGTTACCTAGCAGGAACTTGGATAATGTAAGTTACCGAGCGGGAACTTGGACTATCTAGGTTACCTAACGGGCACTTTGACTATCTAGGTTACATAGCGGGCACTTGGACTATGTAGGTTAACTAGCGAGCACTTGGACTCTAGGTTACCTAGCGGGCACGTGGACTATCTAGGTTACCTAGTGGGCACTTCGACAGTCTAGGTTACCTAGCGGGCACTTGGACTATCAAGGTTAACTAACTGGCACTTGGACTATGTAGGTTCGCTAGCGGTCCCCTGGACTATGTAAGTTCCCTAGCGGGCACTTGGACTATGTGGGTTCCCTAGCGGGCATTTGGACTATCTAGGTTACCTAACGGGCACTTGGACTATGTAGGTTCCCTTGCGGGCACTTGGACTATGTATGTTCCCTATGGACACTTGAACTATGTAAGTTAACTACCAGGCACTTGGACTATGTAGGTTAACTAGCGGGCCCTTGGACTATCTAGGTTACCTAGCGGGCACCTGGAGTATGTAGGTTAACTAGCCGGCACTTGGACTATCTAGGTTAACGAACAGCCACTTGGACTATATAGGTAAACTAGCGGGCACTTGGACAGTCTAGGTTACCTAGCGGGCACTTGGACTATCTAGGTTAACGAACGGGCACTTGGACTATGTAGGTTACCTAGCGGGCACTTGGATTATGTAGGATCCCTATCGGACATTTGGCCTTCTTAGGTTACCTAGCGGGCACTTGGACTATCTAGGTTAACTAGCAGGCACTTGGACTATCTAGGTCAACTAGCGGGCCCTTGTACTATGTAGGTTAACTAGCGAGCACTTGGACTATCTAGGATAACTAGCGGACCTTGGACTACGTAGGTTAACTAGCGGGCCCTTGGACTATGTAGGTTAACTAGCGGGCACTTGGATTATCTGGGTTACCTAGCGGCACTTGGATTATGTAGGTTCCCTAGCGGGCATTTGGGCTATATAGATAAGCTAGCGGGCACTTAGACTCTGTAGGTTACCTAGCGGGCACTTGGACTATCTAGGTTACCTAGATGGTACTTGAACTATCTACGTTACCTAGCGGGTTCTTGGAGTATGTAGGTTACCTAGCGGGATGTTGGACTATCTAGGTTACCAAGCAGGCACTTGGTCTATCTAGGTTAACTAACGGGCCCTTGGAATATGTAGGTTCCCTATCGGGCACTTGGAGAATTTAGGTTAACTAGGGGGCACTAGGACTATGTAGGTTACCTAACGGGCCCTTGGACTATCTAGGTTACCTAGCGGGCATTTGGACTATCTAAGTTACCTAGCGGGCCCTTGGACTATGTAGGTTTCCTAGCGGGCACTTGGACTATCTAGGTTAACGAACAGGCACTTCGACTATATAGGTAAACTAGCGGGCACTTGGACAGTCTAGGTTACCCAGCGGGCACTTGGACTATCTAGGTTAACGAACGGGTACTTGGACTATGTAGGTTACCTAGCGGGCACTTGGATTATGTAGGATCCCTATCGGACATTTGTACTACTTAGGTTAACTAGCGGGCACTTGGACTATCTAGGTCAATTAGCGGGCCTTTGTACTATGTAGGTTAACTAGCGAGCACTTGGACTATCTAGGATAACTAGCGGACCTTGGACTACGTAGGTTAACTAGCGGGCCTTTGGACTATGTAGGTTAACTAGCGGGCACTTGGACGATCTACGTTAACTAGAGGGCACTTGGACTATCTAGGTTAACTAGCGTGCACTTGGACTATCTAGGTTAAATAGCGGGCACTTGGATGATCAATGTTAACTAGCGGGCACTTGGACAATCTAAGTTAGCTAACGGGCACATGGACTAAGTACGTCCCCTAGTGGGCACTTGGACTATCTAGGTTAACTAACGGGCACTAGGACTATCTAGGTTAACTAGCGGGCACTTGGACTATCTAGGTAACCTAGCTGGCACTTGGACTATGAATGTTCCCTAGCGGGCACTTTGATTTATCTAAGGTTACCTAGCGGGCACTTGTTCTATGTAGGTCAACTAGCGGGCCCTTGGACTATCTAGGTTAGCTAACTGACACTAGGACTATGTAGGTTAACTAGCAGACACTTGCACGATCTAGGTTAACTAGCGGGCTCTTGTACTATGTAGGTTAACTAGCGGGCCCATTGACTATGTAGGTTAACTAGCAGGCACTTGGACGATCTAGGTTAACTAGCGGGCACTTGGACGATATAGGTTAATTAGCGGGCACTTGGATTATCCGGGTTACCTAGTGGGCACTTGGATTATGTACGTTCCCTAGTGGGCATTTGGACTATATAGATAAGCTAGCGGGCACTTAGACTCTGTAGGTTACCTAGCGGGCACTTGGACTATCTAGGTTACTTAGATGGTACTTGAACTATCTACGTTACCTAGCGGGTTCTTGGAGTATGTAGGTTACCTAGCGGGATGTTGGACTATCTAGGTTACCAAGCGGGCACTTGGACTATCTAGGTTAACTAACGGGCACTTGGACTATGTAGGTTCCCTATCGGGCACTTGGAGAATGTAGGTTAACTAGAGGGCACTGGGACTATGTAGGTTACCTAGCGGGCCCTTGGACATTCTAGGTTACCTAGCGGGCATTTGGACTATGTAGGCTCCCTAGCGGGCTTTTGAACTATATAGATTACCTAGCGGGCACTTAGACTTTGTAGGTTACCTAGCGGGCACTTGGAGTATCTAGGTTGCCTAGCTGGCACTTGAACTATCTACGTTACCTAGCGGGTACTTGGACTATCTAGGTTAACTAACGGGCACTTGGACTATGTAGGTTCCCTAGCGGGCCAATGGACTATGTAAGTTCCCTAGCGGGCACTTGGACAATGTGGGTTCCCTAGCGGGCATTTGGACTATCTAGGTTACCTAATGGGCCCTTGGACTATGTAGGTTCCCTAGCGGGCACTTGGATTATGTAGGTTCCCTATCGGACACTTGGACTATGTAGGTTAACTAGCGGGCCCTTGGACTATGTCGGTTAACTAGCGGGCCCTTGCACTATGTAGGTAAACTAGCGTGCACTTGGACGATCTAGGTTAACTAGTGGGTACTTGGACTATGTAGGTTAACTAGCGGGGCCTTGGACTATGTACATTAACTAGCGGTACTTGGACTATCTACCTTAACTAGCGAGCCCTTGGACTATGTAGATTCCCTAGCGGGCTCTTGGACTATGTATGTTCCAGAGCGGGCATTTGGACTATGTAGGTTCCAGAGCGGGCACTTGGACTATCTAGGTTCCCTAGCGGGCACTTGTACTATGTAGGTTAACTAGCGGACACTTGGAACATCTAGGTTAACTAGCGGTTAGTTGGACTATGTAGGTTAACTAGCGGGCCCTTGAACAGCGTAGATTAACTAGCGGCACTTGGACTATCTACGTTAACTAGCTGGCCCTAGGACTATGTAGATTCCCTAGCGGGCACTTGGACTACATAGGTTCCCTAGCGGCACTTGGACTCTGTATGTTCCCTAGCGGCACTTGGACTATGTTTGTTCCCTACGGACACTTGAACTATGTAAGTTAACTACCGGGCACTTGGACTATGTAGGTTAACTAGCGAGCACTTGGACTATGTAGGTTAGCTACCGGGCACATGCACTATCTAGGTTACCTAGCGGGCACTTGGACTATCTAGGTTAACTATCGTGCACTTGGACTATGTAGGTTCCTTAGCGGGCACTTGGACGAACTAGTTTACCTAGCGGGCACTTGGACTATGTAGGTTAACTAGTGGACAGTTGCACGATCTAGGTTACATAGCTGGAACTTGGACTATATAGGTTACCTTGCGGGCACTTGGACTATGTAGGTTACCTAGCGGGCACCTGGACTATCTAGGTTAACGAACGTGCACTTGGAATATGTAGGTAACCTAGCGGACACTTGGACAATCTAGGTTACCTAGCGGGCACTTGGACTATCTAGGTTAACGAACAGGCACTTGGACTATCTAGGTTACCTAGCGGGCACTTGGACTATGTAAGTTACCTAGCGGGCACTTGGACTATCTAGGTTACCTAGCGGCCACTTGGACTATCTAGGTTACCGAACGGGTATTTGGACTATGTAGGTAACCTAGCAGGAACTTGGACAGTCTAGTTTACCTAGCGGGCTCTTGGACTTCTAGGTTAACGAACGGTCACTTGGACTATGTATGTTGCATAGCGGGCAATTGGACTATCTAGGTTAGGTAACGGGCACTTGGACTTTCTAGATTACCTAGCGGGAACTTGGACTATGCAGGTTACCTAGCGGGCACTTGGATTATCTAGGTTAACTAACGGACACTTGGACTGTCTAGGTTTCTTAGCGGGCACTTGGAATATGTAGGTTAACTAACGGGCAATTGGACTATATAGGTTACCTAGCGGACCCTTGGACTATGTATGTCCTAGCTGGCACTTGGACTATCTAGGTTAACGAACGTGCACTTGGACTATGTAGGTAACCTAGCGGACAATTGGACAGTCTAGGTTACCAAGCGGGCACTTGGATTATCTAGCTTAACGAAAGGGCACTTTGATTATGTAGGTTACCTAGCGGGCACTTGGACTATGGAGGTTACCTTGCGGGCACTTGTACTATCTAGGTTACCTAACGGGAACTTGGACTATGTAGGTTAACTAGCGGACACTTGGACGATCTAGGTTAACTAGCGGGCACTTGGAATATCTAGGTTAACTAGCGGGCCCTTGGACTATGTAGGTTAACAAGCGGGCACTTGGACTATCTAGGTTAACTAGCGGGTTCTTGGACTATGTAGGTTAACTAGCGGGCACTTGGACTATCTAGGTTAACTAGCTGACCTTGGATTATGTAGGTTAACTAGCGGGCACTTGGACTATCTAGTTTAACTAGCTGACGTTGGACTATGTAGGTTAACTAGCGGGCACTTGGAATATCTAGGTTAACTAGCGGGCACTTGCACAATGCAGGTTCCCTAGCGGGCACTTTGACTATGTAGGTTCCCTAGCGGGCACTTGGACTATATACTTCCCTACGGGCACTTGGACTATCTAGGTTCCCTAACGGGCACTTGGAATATGTAGGTTCCCTATCGGGCGCTTGAACTATTTAGGTTCCTCAGCGGGCACTTGGACTATGTAGGATCCCTATGGGGCATTGGACTATGTAGGTTAACTAGCAGGACCTTGGATAATCTAGGTTACCTAGCGGGCCCTTGGACTATGTAGGTTAAGTAGCGGACACTTGGACAATCTAGGTTACCTAGCGGGCACTTGAACTATGTACATACCCTAGCGGGCACTTGGACGATCTAGGTTAACTATCGGGCACTTGGACTATCTAGTTTAACTAGCGGGCACTTGGATTATCTAGGTTAAATAGCGGGCACTTGGACGATCTAGGTTAACTAGCGGGCACTTGGACTATCTACGTTAACTAGCGGGCACTTGGACTATCTAGGTTAACTAGCGGGCCCTTGGACTATCTAGGTTTACTAGCGGGCACTTGGACTATCTAGGTTAACTAGCTGGCACTTGGACTATGTAGTTTCCCTAGCGGGCACTTGGACTATGTAGGTTAACTAGAAGGCACTTGGACTATCAAGGTTACCTAGCGGGCCCTTCGAATATGTAGGTTACCAGGGGGCACTTGGACTATCTAGGATAACGAACGTTCACTTGGACTATTTAGGTAACCTAGCGGGCACTTGGACTGTCTAGAATACCTAGCGGGCACTTGGCCTATCTAGGTTAATGAACGGGCACTTGGACTATGTAGGTTAACTAGCGGACACTTCGAATATCTAGGTTAGCTAAAGGGCAATTGGACTATCTAGGTTACCTAGCGGGCACTTGGTTTATGTATGTTGCCTAGCGAGCACTTGGACTATGTACATACCCTAGCGCGCATATGGACTATCTAGGTTAACTAGCGGGCACTTGGACTATCTAGGTTACCTAGTAGGCACTTGTATTATGAAGGATCCCTAGCGGGCACTTGGACAATCTAGGTTAACTAGCGGGGACTTGGACTATCTAGGTTACCTAGAGGGCACATAGATTATGTACGTTCCCTAGCGGGCACTGGGGCTATCTACGTTACCTAGCGGGCACTTGGACTATGTAGGTTAACAAACGGGCACTTGGACTATGTAGGTAAGCTAATGGTCACTTGCACTGTCTAGGTTACCTAGCGGGGACTTGGACTATGTAGGTTAACTAGCGGGCACTTGGACTATGTAGGATCCCTATCGGACATTTGTACTACTTAGGTTAACTAGCGGGCACTTTGACTATCTAGGTTAACTAGCGGGCACTTGGACTATCTAGGTCAACTAGCGGGCCCTTGTACTATGTAGGTTAACTAGCGGGCACTTGGACTATCTAGGTTAACTAACGGACCTTGGACTATGTAGGTTAACTAACGGGCACTAGGACTATCTAGGTTAACTAGCGGGCACTTGGACTATCTAGGTTATCTAGCAGGCATTTGGATTATGAAGGATCCCTAGCGGACACTTGGACTATCTAGGTTACCTAGCGGGCACTTGGACTATGTAGGTTAACTAGCGGACACTTGCACGATCTAGGTTAACTAGCGGGCCCTTGCACTATGTAGGTTAACTAGCGGGCCCATGGATTATGTAGGTTTACTAGCAGGCACTTGGACTATCTAGGTTAACTAGCGGGCACTTGGACTATGTAGTTTCCCTAGCGGGCATTTGGACTATTTAGGTTACCAAGCGGGCACTTGGACTATCTAGGTTACGTAGCAGGCACTTTGAATATCTAGGTTAACTAACGGGCACTTGGACTATGGAGGTTGCCTAGCGGGCACTTGGACTATGTAGGTTCCCTAGCGGGCACTTGGATTATGTAGGTTCCCTATCGGGCACTTGGATTATGTAGGTTCCCTATCGGGCACTTGGACTATTTAGTTTAACTAGCGGGCACTTGGACAGTCTAGGTAACCTAGCGGGCACTTGGACTATCTAGGTTAACGAACGGGCACGTGGAGTATGTAGGTAACCTAGCGGGCACTTGGACTGTCTAGGTTACCTAGCAGGCATTTGGACTATGTAGGTTACCTAGCGGGCAATTGGACTATGTAGGATCCCTATAGGACATTTGTACTACTTAGGTTAACGAACGGGCACATGGACTATGTAGAAAACCTAGCGGGCACTTGGACTGTCTAGGTTACCTAGCGGGCACTTTGACTATCTAGGTTAACGAACGGGCACTTGGACTATGTAGGTTACCTAGCGGGCACTTGGACTATGCAGGATCCCTATCGGATATTTGTACTACTTAGGTTAACTAGCGGGGACTTTGACTATATAGGTTAACTAGAGGGCACATGGACTATGTAGGATCCCTATCGGACAATTGTACTACTTAGGTTAACTAGCGGGCACTTTGACTATCTAGGTTAAATAGAGGGCCCTTGGACTATGTAGGTTAACTAGCGGGCCCTTGGATTATCTAGGTTAACTAACGGGCACGTGGACGATCTAGGTTAACTAGCGGGCACTTGGACAATCTAGGTTAACTAGCAGGCACTAGGACTATCTAGATTAACTAGCGGGCCCTTGGACTATCTAGGTTAACTAGCGGGCACTTGGACTATCTAGGTAAACTAGTGGGCACTTGGAATTCGTTGTTTCCCTAGCGGGCAATTGCATTACTTAGGTTACCTAGTGGGCACTTGGACTATGTAGGTTAACTAGCGGGCACTTGGACTATGTAGTTTCCCTAGCGGGCACTTGGACTATGTACATACCCTAGCGCGCACTTGGACTATCTAGGTTAACTAACGGGCACTAGGACTATCTAGGTTAACTAGCGGGCACTTGGACTATCTAGGTTACCTAGCAGGCACTTGGATTATGAAGGATCCCTAGCGGGCACTTGAACAATCTAGGTTAATAGCGGGCACTTGGGCTATCTAGGTTACCTAGAGGGCACTTGGACTATGTACGTTCCCTAGCGGGCACTGGGGCTATCTATGTTACCTAGCGGGCACTTGGACTATGTAGGTTAACGAACGGGCACTTGGACTATGTAGGTAACCTAATGGTCACTTGGACTGTCTAGGTTACCTAGCGGGGACTTGGACTATGTAGGTTAACTAGCGGGCACTTGGACTATGTAGGATCCCTATTGGACATTTGTACTACTTAGGTTAACTATCGGGCCCTTTGACTATCTAGGTTAACTAACGGACCTTGGATTATGTAGGTTAACTAGCGGGCCCTTGGACTATGTAGGTTAAGAAGCGTGCACTTGGACTATCTAGGTTTCCTAGCAGGCACTTGGACTATGTACATACCCTAGCGCGCACTTGGACTATCTAGGTTCCCTAGCGGGCACTTGGACTATGTACGTCCCCTAGTGGGCACTTGGACTATCTAGGTTAACTAACGGGCACTAGGACTATCTAGGTTAACTAGCGGGCACTTGGACTATCTAGGTTATCTAGCAGGCACTTGGATTATGAAGGATCCCTAGCGGGCACTTGGACTATCTAGGTTACCTAGCGGGCACTTGGACTATGTAGGTTACCTAGAGGGCACTTGGACAATCTAGGTTACCTAGAGGGCACTTGGACTATGTACGTTCCCTAGCGGGCACTGGGGCTATCTACGTTACCTAGCGGGCACTTGGACTATGTAGGTTAACGAACGGGCACTTGGACTATGTAGGTAAGCTAATGGTCACTTGGACTGTCTAGGTTACCTAGCGGGTGCTTGGACTATGTAGGCTAACTAGCGGGCACTAGGACTATGTAGGATCCCTATCGGATATTTGTACTACTTAGGTTAACTAACGGGCACTTTGACTATCTAGGTTAACTAGCGGGCACGTGGACTATCTAGGTTAACTAGCGGGCACTTGGATTATCTAGGTTAAGTAGCGGGCACTTTGACGATCTTGGTTAACTAGCGGGCACTTGGACTATCTAGGTTAACTAGCGGGCACTTGGACTATCTAGATTAACTAGCGGGCCCTTGGACTATCTAGGTTAACTAGCAGGCACTTGGACTATCTAGGTTAACTAGCGGGCACTTTGACTATCTAGGTTAACTAGCGGGCACTTGGACTATCTAGGTCAACTTGCGGGCCCTTGTACAATGTAGGTTAACTAGCGGGCACTTGGACTATCTAGGTTAACTAACGGACCTTGATCTATGTAGGTTAACTAGCGGGCCCGTGGACTATGTAGGTTAACAAGCGGGCACTTGTACTATCTAGGTTTCCTAGCAGGCGCTAGGACAATGTACATACCCTAGGGCGCACTTGGACTATCTAGGTTACCTAGCGGGAACTTGGACTATCTAGGTTAACTAACGGGCACTAGGACAATCTAGGTTAACTAGCGGGCATTTGGACTATCTAGGTTATCTAGCAGGCACTTGGATTATGAAGGATCCCTAGCGGGCACTTGGACTATCTAGGTTACCTAGCGGGCACTTGGACTATGTAGGTTAACTAGCGGACACTTGCACGATCTAGGTTAACTAGCGGGCCCTTGCATTATTTACGTTAACTAACGGGCCCATGGATTATGTAGGTTTACTAGCAGGCACTTGGACTATCTAGGTTAACTAGCGGGCACTTGGACTATGTAGTTTCCCTAGCGGGCATTTGGATTATTTAGGTTACTAAGCGGGAACTTGGACTATGTAGGTTACCTAGCAGGCACTTTGACTATCTAGGTTAACTAACGGGCACTTGGACTATGTAGGTTGCCTAGCGGGCACTTGGATTATGTAGGTTCCCTAGCGGGCACTTGGATTATGTAGGTTCCCTATCGGGCACTTGGATTATGTAGGTTCCCTATCGGGCACTTGGACTATCTAGGTTAATGAACGGGCACATGGACAATGTAGTTTCCCTAGTGGGCACTTGGACTATGTAGGTTAACTAGAAGGCACTTGGACTATCAAGGTTACTTAGCGGGCCCTTGGACTATGTAGGTTACCAGCGGGCACTTGGTCTATCTAGGTTAACGAACGTTCACTTGGACTATGTAGGTAACGGAGCGGGCACTTGGACTGTCTAGGTTACCTAGCGGGCACTTGGCCTATCTAGGTTAACGAACGGGCACTTGGACTATGTAGGTTAACTAGGGGACACTTCGAATATCTAGGTTAGCTAACGGGCAATTGGACTATCTAGGTTACCTAGCGGGCACTTGGACTATGTAGGTTCCCTTGCGGGCACTTGGCCTATGTAGGTTGCCTAGAGAGCACTTGGACTATGTACATACCCTAGCGCGCACTTGGACTATCTAGGTTAACTAACGGGCACTAAGACTATCTAGGTTAACTAGCGGCACTTGGACTATCTAGGTTACCTAGCAGGCACTTGGATTATGAAGGATCCCTAGCGGGCACTTGGACAATCTAGGTTAATTGCGGGCACTTGGACTATCTAGGTTACCTAGAGGGCACTTGGACTATGTACGTTCCCTAGCGGGCACTGGGGCTATCTACGTTACCTAGCGGGCACTTGGACTATGTAGGTTAACGAACGGGCACTTGGACTATGTAGGTAACCTAAAGGTCACTTGGACTGTCTAGGTTACCTAGCGGGGACTTGGGCTATGTAGGTTAACTAGCGGGCACTTGGACTATGTAGGATCCCTATCAGACATTTGTACTACTTAGGTTAACTAGCGGGCACTTGGACTATCTAGGTCAACTAGCAGGCCCTTGTACTATGTACGTTAACTAGCGGGCACTTGGACTATCTAGGTTAACTAACGGACCTTGGACTATGTAGGTTAACTAGCCGGCCGGTGGACTATGTAGGTTAACAAGCGGGCACTTGGACTATCTAGGTTTCCTAGCAGGCGCTCGGACTATGTACATACCCTAGCGCGTACTTGGACTATCTAGGTTACCTAGCGGGCACTTGGACTATGTACGTCCCCTGGTGGGCACTTGGACTATCTAGGTTAACTAACGGGCACTAGGACTATCTAGGTTATCTAGCAGGCACTTGGATTATGAAGGATCACTAGCAGGCACTTGGACTATCTAGGTTACCTAGCGGGCACTTGGACTATGTAGGTTAACTAGCGGACACTTGCACGATCTAGGTTAACTAGCGGGCCATTGCACTATGTAAGTTAAATAGCGGGCCCATGGATTATGTAGATTTACTAGCAGGCACTTGGACTATCTAGGTTACATAGCGGGCACTTGGACTATGTAGGTTGCCTAGCGGGCACTTGGACTATGAAGGTTCCCTAGCGGGCACTTGGATTACGTAGGTTCCCTATCAGGCACTTGGATTATGTACGTTCCCTATCGGGCACTTGGACTGTCTTGGTAACCTAGCGGGCACTTGGACTATCTAGGTTAACGAACGGGCACTTGGACTATGTAGGTTCCCTAGCGGGCCCTTGGACTATCTAGGTTACCTAGCGGGCACTTGGACTATCTAGATTAACGAAAGGGCACTTGGACTATGTAGGTTACCAAGCGGGCACTTGGAATATCTAGGTTAACGAACGGACACATGGACTATGTATGAAACCTAGCGGGCACTTGGAATGTCTAGGTTACCTAGCGGGCAATTTGACTATCTAGGTTAACGAACGAGCACTTGGACTATGTAGGATACCTAGCGGGCACTTGCACTAAGTAGGATCCCTATCGGACATTTGTACTACTTAGGTTAACTAGCGGGCACTTTGACTATCTAGGTTAACTAGCAGGCACTTTGACTATGTAGGATCCCTATCGGACATTTGTACTACTTAGGTTAACTAGCGGGCACTTTGACTATCTAGGTTAACTAGAGGGCCCTTGGACTATGTAGGTTAACTAGCGGGCACATGGATTATCTAGGTTAAATAGCGGGCACTTGGACTATCTAGATTAACTAGCCGGCCCTGGAACTATCTAGGTTAACTAGCGGGCACTTGGATTATCTAGGTTAACTAGCGGGCACTTGGACTATCTAGGTTAACTAGTGGATACTTGGACTATCTAGATTAACTAGCGGGACCTTGGACTATCTAGGTTTACTTGCGGGCACTTGGACTATCTAGGTTACCTAGCGGACACTTCGACTATCTAGGTTAGCTAACGGGCAATTGGACTATCTAGGTTACCTAGCGGGCACTTGGACTATGTAGGTTCCCTAGCGGGCACTTGGAGTATTTATGTTACCTAGCAGGCACTTTGACTATCTAGGTTAACTAACGGGCACATGGACTATGTAGGTTGCCTAGCGAGCACTTGGACTATGTACATAACCTAGCGCGCACTTGCACTATCTAGGTTAACTAACGGGCAGTAGGACTATCTAGGTTAACTAGCGGGCACTTGGACTATCTAGGTTACCTAGCAGGCACTTGGATTATGAAGGATCCCTAGCGGGCACTTGGACAATCTAGGTTAATAGCGGGCACTTGGACTATCTAGGTTACCTAGAGGGCACTTGGACTATGTACGTTCCCTAGCGGGCACTTGGACTATGTAGGTTAACGAACGGGCACTTGGACTATGTAGGTAACCTAATGGTCACTTGGACTGTCTAGGTTACCTAGCGGGGACTTGGACTATGTAGGTTAACTATCGGGCACTTGGACTATGTAGGATCCCTATCGGATATTTGTACTACTTAGGTTAACTAGCGGGCACTTTGACTATATAGGTTAACTAGCGCGCACTTGGACTATCTAGGTCAACTAGCGGGCCCTTGTACTATGTAGATTAACAAGCGGGCACTTGGACTATCTAGGTCAACTAGCGGGCCCTTGTACTATGTAGGTTAACTAGCGGGCACTTGGACTATCTAGGTTAACTAACGGACCTTGGACTATGTAGGTTAACTAACGGGCACTAGGACTATCTAGGTTAACTAGCGGGCACTTGGACTATCTAGGTTATCTAGCAGGCACTTGGATTATGAAGGATCCCTAGCGGACACTTGGATTATCTAGGTTACCTAGCGGGCACATGGACTATGTAGGTTAACTAGCGGACACTTGCACGATCTAGGTTAACTAGCGGGCCCTTGCACTATGTAGGTTAACTAGCGGGCCCATGGATTATGTAGGTTTACTAGCAGGCACTTGGACAATCTAGGTTAATAGCGGGCACTTGGACTATCTAGGTTACCTAGAGGGCACTTGGACTATGTACGTTCCCTAGCGGGCACTGGGGCTATCTACGTTACCTAGCGGGCACTTGGACTATGTAGGTTAACGAACGGGCACTTGGACTATGTAGGTAACCTAAAGGTCACTTGGACTGTCTAGGTTACCTAGCGGGGACTTGGGCTATGTAGGTTAACTAGCGGGCACTTGGACTATGTAGGATCCCTATCAGACATTTGTACTACTTAGGTTAACTAGCGGGCACTTGGACTATCTAGGTCAACTAGCAGGCCCTTGTACTATGTACGTTAACTAGCGGGCACTTGGACTATCTAGGTTAACTAACGGACCTTGGACTATGTAGGTTAACTAGCCGGCCGGTGGACTATGTAGGTTAACAAGCGGGCACTTGGACTATCTAGGTTTCCTAGCAGGCGCTCGGACTATGTACATACCCTAGCGCGTACTTGGACTATCTAGGTTACCTAGCGGGCACTTGGACTATGTACGTCCCCTGGTGGGCACTTGGACTATCTAGGTTAACTAACGGGCACTAGGACTATCTAGGTTAATTAGCGGGCACTTGGACTATCTAGGTTATCTAGCAGGCACTTGGATTATGAAGGATCACTAGCAGGCACTTGGACTATCTAGGTTACCTAGCGGGCACTTGGACTATGTAGGTTAACTAGCGGACACTTGCACGATCTAGGTTAACTAGCGGGCCATTGCCCTATGTAAGTTAAATAGCGGGCCCATGGATTATGTAGATTTACTAGCAGGCACTTGGACTATCTAGGTTACATAGCGGGCACTTGGACTATGTAGGTTGCCTAGCGGGCACTTGGACTATGTAGGTTCCCTAGCGGGCACTTGGATTACGTAGGTTCCCTATCAGGCACTTGGATTATGTACGTTCCCTATCGGGCACTTGGACTGTCTTGGTAACCTAGCGGGCACTTGGACTATCTAGGTTAACGAACGGGCACTTGGACTATGTAGGTTCCCTAGCGGGCCCTTGGACTATCTAGGTTACCTAGCGGGCACTTGGACTATCTAGATTAACGAAAGGGCACTTGGACTATGTAGGTTACCAAGCGGGCACTTGGACTATCTAGGTTAACGAACGGACACATGGACTATGTATGAAACCTAGCGGGCACTTGGACTGTCTAGGTTACCTAGCGGGCAATTTGACTATCTAGGTTAACGAACGAGCACTTGGACTATGTAGGATACCTAGCGGGCACTTGCACTAAGTAGGATCCCTATCGGACATTTGTACTACTTAGGTTAACTAGCGGGCACTTTGACTATCTAGGTTAACTAGCAGGCACTTTGACTATGTAGGATCCCTATCGGACATTTGTACCACTTAGGTTAACTAGCGGGCACTTTGACTATCTAGGTTAACTAGAGGGCCCTTGGACTATGTAGGTTAACTAGCGGGCACATGGATTATCTAGGTTAAATAGCGGGCACTTGGACTATCTAGATTAACTAGCCGGCCCTGGAACTCTCTAGGTTAACTAGCGGGCACTTGGATTATCTAGGTTAACTAGCGGGCACTTGGACTATCTAGGTTAACTAGTGGGTACTTGGACTATCTAGATTAACTAGCGGGACCTTGGACTATCTAGGTTTACTTGCGGGCACTTGGACTATCTAGGTTACCTAGCGGACACTTCGACTATCTAGGTTAGCTAACGGGCAATTGGACTATCTAGGTTACCTAGCGGGCACTTGGACTATGTAGGTTCCCTAGCGGGCACTTGGAGTATTTATGTTACCTAGCAGGCACTTTGACTATCTAGGTTAACTAACGGGCACATGGACTATGTAGGTTGCCTAGCGAGCACTTGGACTATGTACATACCCTAGCGCGCACTTGCACTATCTAGGTTAACTAACGGGCAGTAGGACTATCTAGGTTAACTAGCGGGCACTTGGACTATCTAGGTTACCTAGCAGGCACTTGGATTATGAAGGATCCCTAGCGGGCACTTGGACAATCTAGGTTAATAGCGGGCACTTGGACTATCTAGGTTACCTAGAGGGCACTTGGACTATGTACGTTCCCTAGCGGGCACTGGGGCTATCTATGTTACCTAGCGGGCACTTGGACTATGTAGGTTAACGAACGGGCACTTGGACTATGTAGGTAACCTAATGGTCACTTGCACTGTCTAGGTTACCTAGCGGGGACTTGGACTATGTAGGTTAACTATCGGGCACTTGGACTATGTAGGATCCCTATCGGATATTTGTACTACTTAGGTTAACTAGCGGGCACTTTGACTATCTAGGTCAACTAGCGGGCCCTTGTACTATGTAGATTAACTAGCGGGCACTTGGACTATCTAGGTCAACTAGCGGGCCATTGTACTATGTAGGTTAACTAGCGGGCACTTGGACAGTCTAGGTTAACTAACGGACCTTGGACTATGTAGGTTAACTAACGGGCACTAGGACTATCTAGGTTAACTAGCGGGCACTTGGACTATCTAGGTTATCTAGCAGGCACTTGGATTATGAAGGATCCCTAGCGGACACTTGGATTATCTAGGTTACCTAGCGGGCACATGGACTATGTAGGTTAACTAGCGGACACTTGCACGATCTAGGTTAACTAGCGGGCCCTTGCACTATGTAGGTTAACTAGCGGGCCCATGGATTATGTAGGTTTACTAGCAGGCACTTGGACTATCTAGGTTAACTAGCGGGCACTTGGACTATGTAGTTTCCCTAGCGGGCATTTGGACTATTTAGGTTACCAAGCGGGAACATGGACTATGTAGGTTACCTAGCAGGCACTTTGACTATTTAGGTTAACTAACGGGCACTTGGACTACGTAGGTTGCCTATCGGGCACTTGGACTATGTAGGTTCCCTAGCGGGCACTTGGATTATGTAGGTTCTCTATCGGGCACTTGGATTATGTAGGTTCCATATTGGGCTTTTGGACTATGTAGGTTAACTAGCGGGCACTTGGACAGTCTAGGTAACCTAGCAGGCACTTGGACTATCTAGGTTAACGAACGGGCACTTGGATTATGTAGGTAACCTAGCGGGCACTTGGACTGTCTAGGTTACCTAGCAGGCACTTGGATTATGTAGGTTACCTAGCGGGCACTTGGACTATGTAGGATCCCTATCGGACATTTGTACTACTTAGGTTAACTAGCGGGGACTTTGACTATCTAGTTTAACTAGCGGGCACTTGGACTATGTAGGATCCCTATCGGACATTTGTACTACTTAGGGTAACTAGCGGGCACTTGGAATATCTAGTTAACTAGAGGGCCCTTGGACTATGTAGGTTAACTAGCGGGCACTTGGATTATCTAGGTTAACTAACGGGCACGTGGACAATCTAGGTTAACTAGCGGGCACTTGGACAATCTAGGTTAACTAGCGGGCACTTGGACTATCTAGATTAACTAGCGGGCTCTTGGACTATCTAGGTTAACTAGTGGGCACTTGGACTATCTAGATTAACTAGCGGGCCCTTAGACTCTCTAGGTTAACTAGCGGGCACTTGGACTATGTAGTTTCCCTAGCAGGCACTTGGACTATGTAGGTTAACTAGAAGGCACTTGGACTATCAAGGTTACCTAGCGGGCCCTTGGACTATGTAGGTTACCAGCGGGCACTTGGACTATCTAGGTTAACGAACGTGCACTTGGACTATGTAGGTAACCTAGCGGGCACTTGGACTGTCTAGGTTACCTAGCGGGCACTTGGCCTATCTAGGTTAACAAACGGGCACTTGGACTATGTAGGTTAACTAGCGGACACTTCGACTATCTAGGGTAGCTAACGGGCAATTGGACTATCTAGGTTACCTAGCGGGCACTTGGACTATGTAGGTTCCCTAGCGGGCATTTGGACTAGTTAGGTTACCTAGCAGGCAGTTTGACTATCTAGGGTAACTAACAGGCACTTGGACTATGTAGGTTAACTAGCGGGCACTTGGACTATGTACATACCCTAGCGCGCACTTGGACTATCTAGGTTAACTAACAGGCACTAGGACTATCTTTCTTAACTAGCGGGAACTTGGACTACCTAGGTTACCTAGCAGGCACTTGGATTATGAAGGATCCCTAGCGGGCACTTGAACAATCTAGGTTAATAGCGGGCACTTGGGCTATCTAGGTTACCTAGAGGGCACTTGGACTATGTACGTTCCCTAGCGGGCACTGGGGCTATCTACGTTACCTAGCGGGCACTTGGACTATGTAGGTTAACGAACGGGCACTTGGACTATGTAGGTAACCTAATGGTCACTTGGACTGTCTAGGTTACCTAGCGGGGACTTGGACTATGTAGGTTAACTAGCGGGCACTTGGACTATGTAGGATCCCTATTGGACATTTGTACTACTTAGGTTAACTAGCGGGCACTTTGACTATCTAGGTTAACTAACGGACCTTGGATTATGTAGGTTAACTAGCGGGCCCTTGGACTATGTAGGTTAAGAAGCGTGCACTTGGACTATCTAGGTTTCCTAGCAGGCACTTGGACTATGTACATACCCTAGCGCGCACTTGGACTATCTAGGTTCCCTAGCGGGCACTTGGACTATGGACGTCCCCTAGTGGGCACTTGGACTACCTAGGTTAACTAACGGGCACTAGGACTATCTAGGTTAACTAGCGGGCACTTGGACTATCTAGGTTATCTAGCAGGCACTTGGATTATGAAGGATCCCTAGCGGGCACTTGGACTATCTAGGTTACCTAGCGGGCACTTGGACTATGTAGGTTAACTAGCGGACACTTGCACGATCTAGGTTAACTAGCGGGCCCTTGCACTATGTAGGTTAACTAGCGGGCCCATGGATTATGTAGTTTTACTAGCGGGCACTTGGACTATCTAGATTAACTAGCGGGCACCTGGACTATCTAGGTTAACTAGCGGGCACTTGGATTATCTAGGTTAACTAGCGGGCACTTGGACGATCTTGGTTAACTAGCGGGCACTTGGACTATCTAGGTTAACTAGCGGGCCCTTGGACTATCAAGATTAACTAGCGGGCCCTTGGACTATCTAGGTTAACTAGCAGGCACTTGGACTATCTAGGTAAACTAGCGGGCACTTTGACTATCTAGGTTCACTAGCGGGCACTTGGATTATCTAGGTTAACTAACGGACCTTGGTCTATGTAGGTTAACTAGCGGGCCCATGGATTATGTAGGTTTACTAGCAGGCACTTGGACTATCTAGGTTAACTAGCGGGCACTTGGACTATGTAGTTTCCCTAGCGGGCATTTGGACTATTTAGGTTACCAAGCGGGAACATGGACTATGTAGGTTACCTAGCAGGCACTTTGACTATTTAGGTTAACTAACGGGCACTTGGACTACGTAGGTTGCCTATCGGGCACTTGGACTATGTAGGTTCCCTAGCGGGCACTTGGATTATGTAGGTTCTCTATCGGGCAATTGGATTATGTAGGTTCCATATTGGGCTTTTGGACTATGTAGGTTAACTAGCGGGCACTTGGACAGTCTAGGTAACCTAGCAGGCACTTGGACTATCTAGGTTAACGAACGGGCACTTGGATTATGTAGGTAACCTAGCGGGCACTTGGACTGTCTAGGTTACCTAGCAGGCACTTGGATTATGTAGGTTACCTAGCGGGCACTTGGACTATGTAGGATCCCTATCGGACATTTGTACTACTTAGGTTAACTAGCGGGGACTTTGACTATCTAGTTTAACTAGCGGGCACTTGGACTATGTAGGATCCCTATCGGACATTTGTACTACTTAGGGTAACTAGCGGGCACTTGGAATATCTAGTTAACTAGAGGGCCCTTGGACTATGTAGGTTAACTAGCGGGCACTTGGATTATCTAGGTTAACTAACGGGCACGTGGACAATCTAGGTTAACTAGCGGGCACTTGGACAATCTAGGTTAACTAGCGGGCACTTGGACTATCTAGATTAACTAGCGGGCTCTTGGACTATCTAGGTTAACTAGTGGGCACTTGGACTATCTAGATTAACTAGCGGGCCCTTAGACTCTCTAGGTTAACTAGCGGGCACTTGGACTATGTAGTTTCCCTAGCAGGCACTTGGACTATGTAGGTTAACTAGAAGGCACTTGGACTATCAAGGTTACCTAGCGGGCCCTTGGACTATGTAGGTTACCAGCGGGCACTTGGACTATCTAGGTTAACGAACGTGCACTTGGACTATGTAGGTAACCTAGCGGGCACTTGGACTGTCTAGGTTACCTAGCGGGCACTTGGCCTATCTAGGTTAACAAACGGGCACTTGGACTATGTAGGTTAACTAGCGGACACTTCGACTATCTAGGGTAGCTAACGGGCAATTGGACTATCTAGGTTACCTAGCGGGCACTTGGACTATGTAGGTTCCCTAGCGGGCATTTGGACTAGTTAGGTTACCTAGCAGGCAGTTTGACTATCTAGGGTAACTAACAGGCACTTGGACTATGTAGGTTAACTAGCGGGCACTTGGACTATGTACATACCCTAGCGCGCACTTGGACTATCTAGGTTAACTAACAGGCACTAGGACTATCTTTCTTAACTAGCGGGAACTTGGACTATCTAGGTTACCTAGCAGGCACTTGGATTATGAAGGATCCCTAGCGGGCACTTGAACAATCTAGGTTAATAGCGGGCACTTGGGCTATCTAGGTTACCTAGAGGGCACTTGGACTATGTAAGTTCCCTAGCGGGCACTGGGGCTATCTACGTTACCTAGCGGGCACTTGGACTATGTAGGTTAACGAACGGGCACTTGGACTATGTAGGTAACCTAATGGTCACTTGGACTGTCTAGGTTACCTAGCGGGGACTTGGACTATGTAGGTTAACTAGCGGGCACTTGGACTATGTAGGATCCCTATTGGACATTTGTACTACTTAGGTTAACTAGCGGGCACTTTGACTATCTAGGTTAACTAACGGACCTTGGATTATGTAGGTTAACTAGCGGGCCCTTGGACTATGTAGGTTAAGAAGCGTGCACTTGGACTATCTAGGTTTCCTAGCAGGCACTTGGACTATGTACATACCCTAGCGCGCACTTGGACTATCTAGGTTCCCTAGCGGGCACTTGGACTATGGACGTCCCCTAGTGGGCACTTGGACTACCTAGGTTAACTAACGGGCACTAGGACTATCTAGGTTAACTAGCGGGCACTTGGACTATCTAGGTTATCTAGCAGGCACTTGGATTATGAAGGATCCCTAGCGGGCACTTGGACTATCTAGGTTACCTAGCGGGCACTTGGACTATGTAGGTTAACTAGCGGACACTTGCACGATCTAGGTTAACTAGCGGGCCCTTGCACTATGTAGGTTAACTAACGGGCCCATGGATTATGTAGTTTTACTAGCGGGCACTTGGACTATCTAGATTAACTAGCGGGCACCTGGACTATCTAGGTTAACTAGCGGGCACTTGGATTATCTAGGTTAACTAGCGGGTACTTGGACGATCTTGGTTAACTAGCGGGCACTTGGACTATCTAGGTTAACTAGCGGGCCCTTGGACTATCAAGATTAACTAGCGGGCCCTTGGACTATCTAGGTTAACTAGCAGGCACTTGGACTATCTAGGTAAACTAGCGGGCACTTTGACTATCTAGGTTCACTAGCGGGCACTTGGACTATCTAGGTTAACTAACGGACCTTGGTCTATGTAGGTTAACTAGCGGGCCCGTGGACTATGTAGGTTAACAAGCGGGCACTTGGACTATCTAGGTTTCCTAGCAGGCACTAGGACAATGTACATACCCTAGCACGCACTTGGACTATCTAGGTTACCTAGCGGGCACTTGGACTATCTAGGTTAACTAGTGGGCACTTGGACTATCTAGATTAACTAGAGGGCCCTTGGACTCTCTAGGTTTACTAGCGGGCACTTGGACTATCTAGGTTAACTAGCGGGCATTTGGACTTTGTAGTTTCCCTAGCGGGCACTTGGACTATGTAGGTTAACTAGAAGGCACTTGGACTATCAAGGTTACCTAGCGGGCCCTTGGACTATGTAGGTTACCAGGGGGCACATGGACTATCTAGGTTAACGAACGTGCACTTGGACTATGTAGTTAACCTTGCGGGCACTTGGACTGTCTAGGTTACCTAGCGGGCACTTGGCCTATCTATGTTAACAAACGGGCACTTGGACTATGTAGGTTAACTAGCGGACACTTCGACTATCTAGGTTATCTAACGGGCAATTGGACTATCTAGGTTACCTAGCGGGCACATGGACTATGTAGGTTCCCTAGCGGGCACTTGGACTATTTAGGTTAACTAGCAGGCACTTTGACTATCTAGGGTAACTAAAGGGCACTTGGACTATGTAGGTTAACTAGCGGGCACTTGGACTATGTACATACCCTAGCGCGCACTTGGACTATCTAGGTTAACTAACGGGCACTAGGACTATCTAGGTTAACTAGCGGGCACTTGGACTATCTAGGTTACCTAGCAGGCACTTGGATTATGAAGGATCCCTAGCGGGCACTTTGACTATCTAGTTTACCTAGCGGGCACTTGGGCTATGTAGGTTAACTAGCGGACACTTGCACGATCTAGGTTAACTAGCGGGCCCTTGTACTATTTAGGTTAACTAGCGGGCCCATGGATTATGTGGGTTTACTAGCAGGCACTTGGACTATCTAGGTTAACTAGCGGGCACTTGGACTATGTAGTTTCCCTAGCGGGTATTTGGATTATGAAGGATCCCTAGCGGGCACTTGGACAATCTAGGTTAATAGCGGGCACTTGGACTATCTAGGTTACCTAGAGGGCACATGGACTATGTACGTTCCCTAGCGGTCACTGGGGCTATCTACGTTACCTAGCGGGCACTTGGACTATGTAGGTTAACGAATGGGCACTTGGACTATCGAGGTTACAGAACGGGCATTTGGACTATGTAGGTAACCTAGCGTGAACTTGGACAGTCTAGTTTACCTAGCGGGCACTTGGACTTCTAGGTTAACGAACGGGCACTTGGATTATGTATGTTGCATATCGGGCAATTGGACTATCTAGGTTAGGTAACGGGCATTGGACTATCTAGGTTACCTAGCGGGAACTTGGACTATGTAGGTTACCTAGCGGGCACTTGGAAAATCTAGGGAAACGAACGTGCACTTTGACTATGTACGTTCCCTAGCGGGCACTGGGGCTATCTACGTTACCTAGCGGGTACTTGGACTATGTAGGTTAACGAACGGGCACTTGGACTATGTAGGTAAGCTAATGGTCACTTGGACTGTCTAGGTTACCTAGCGGGGACTTGGAGTATGTAGGTTAACTAGCGGGCACTTGGACTATGTAGGATCCCTATCGGACATTTGTACTACTTTGGTTAACGAGCGGGCACTTTGACTATCTAGGTTAACTAATGGACCTTGGATTATGTAGGTTAACTAGCGGGCCCTTGGAATATGTAGGTTAAGAAGCGTGCACTTGGACTATCTAGGTTTCCTAGCAGGCACTTTGACTATGTACATACCCTAGCGCGCACTTGGACTATCTAGGTTACCTAGCGGGCACTTAGACTATGTACGTCCCCTAGTGGGCACTTGGACTATCTAGGTTAACTAACGGGCACTAGGATTATCTAGGTTAACTACCGGGCACTTGGACTATCTAGGTTATCTGGCAGGCACTTGGATTATGAAGGATCCCTAGCGGGCACTTGGACCATCTAGGTTACCTAGCGGGCACTTGGACTATCTAGGTTACCTAGCGGGCACTTGGAATATGTAGGTTAACTAGCGGACACTTGCACGATCTAGGTTAACTAGCGGGCCCTTGCACTATGTAGTTTAACTAGCGGCCCCATGGATTATGTAGGTTTACTAGCGGGCACTTGGACTCTCTAGATTAACTAGTGGGCAATTGGACTATCTAGGTTAACTAGAGGGCACTTGGATTATCTAGGTTAAGTAGCGGGCACTTGGACGATCTTGCTTAACTAGCGGGCACTTGGACTATCTAGGTTAACAAGCGGGCACTTGGACTATCTAGGTTTCCTAGCAGGCACTAGGACAATGTACATACCCTGGCGCGCACTTGGACTATCTAGGTTACCTAGCGGGCACTTGGATTATCAAGGTTAACTAACGGGCACTAGGACTATCTAGCTTAACTAGCGGGCACTTGGACTATCTAGGTTATCTAGCAGGCACTTGGATTATGAAGGATCCCTAGCGGGCACTTGGACTATCTAGGTTACCTAGCGGGCACTTGGACTATGTAGGTTAACTAGCGGACACTTGCACGATCTAGGTTAACTAGCGGGCCCTTGCACTATTTAGGTTAACTAGCGGGCCCATGGATTATGTAGGTTTACTAGCAGGCACTTGGACTATCTAGGTTAACTAGCGGGCACTTGGACTATGTAGTTTCCCTAGCGGGCATTTGGACTATTTAGGTTACCTAGCAGGCACTTTGACTATCTAGGGTAACTAACGGGCACTTGGACTATGTAGGTTAACTAGCGGGCACTTGGACTATGTACATACCCTAGCGCGTACTTGGACTATCTTGGTTAACTAACGGGCACTAGGAATATCTAGGTTAACTAGTGGGCACTTGGACTATCTAGGTTACCTAGCAGGCACTTGGATTATGAAGGATCCCTAGCGGGCCCTTGGACAATCTAGGTTAATAGCGGGCACTTGGACTATCTAGGTTACCTAGAGGGCACTTGGACTATGTACGTTCCCTAGCGGGCACTGGGGCTATCTACGTTACCTAGCGGGCACTTGGACTATGTAGGTTAACGAACGGGCACTTGGACTATGAAGGTAACCTAATGGTCACTTGGACTCTCTAGGTTACCTAGTGGGGACTTGGACTATGTAGGTTAACTAGCGGGCACTTGGACTATGTAGGATTCCTATCGGACATTTGTACTACTTAGGTTAACTAGCGGGCACTTTGACTATCTAGGTTAACTAACGGACCTTGGATTATGTAGGTTAACTAGCGGGCCCTTGGACTATGTAGGTTAAGAAGCGTGCACTTGGACTATCTAGGTTTCCTAGCAGGCACTAGGACTATGTACATACCCTAGCGCGCACTTGGACTATCTAGGTTACCTAGCAGGCACTTGGACCATGTACGTCCCCTAGTGGGCACTTGGACTATCTAGGTTAACTAACGGGCACTAGGACTATCTAGGTTAACTAGCGGGCCCTTGGACTATCTAGGTTATCTAGCAGGCACTTGGATTATGAAGGATCCCTAGCGGGCACTTGGACTATCTAGGTTACCTAGCGGGCACTTGGACTATGTAGGTTAACTAGCGGACACTTGCACGATCTAGGTTAACTAGCGGGCCCTTGCACTATGTAGGTTAACTAGCGGGCCCATGGATTATGTAGGTTTATTAGCGGGCACTTGGACTATCTAGATTAACTAGCGGGCACTTGGAGTATCTAGGTTAACTAGCGGGCACTTTTATTATCTAGGGTAACTAGCGGGCACTTGGACGATCTTGGTTAACTAGCGGGCACTTGGACTATCTAGGTTAACTAGCGGGCACTTGGACTATCTAGATTAACTAGCGGGCCCTTGGACTATCTAGGTTAACCAGCAGGCACTTGGCCTATCTAGGTTAACTAGCGGGCACTTGGACGATCTAGGTTAACTAGCGGGCAGTTGGACTATCTAGGTTAACAAGCGGGCACTTGGACTATCTAGGTTTCCTAGCAGGCACTAGGACAATGTACATACCCTGGCACGCACTTGGACTATCTAGGTTACCTAGCGGGCACTTGGACTATCTAGGTTCACTAACGGGCACTAGGACTATCTAGGTTAACTAGCGGGCACTTGGACTATCTAGGTTATCTAGCAGGCACTTGGATTATGAAGGATCCCTAGCGGGCACTTGGACTATCTAGGTTACATAGCGGGCACTTGGACTATGTAGGTTAACTAGCGGACACTTGCCCGATCTAGGTTAACTAGCGGGCCCTTGCACTATTTAGGTTAACTAGCGGGCCCATGGATTATGTAGGTTTACTAGCAGGCACTTGGACTATGTAGGTTAACTAGCGGGCACTTGGACTATGTAGTTTCCCTAGTGGGCATTTGGACTATATAGGTTACCTAGCAGGCGCTTTGACTATCTAGGGTAACTAACGGGCACCTGGACTATGTAGGTTAACTAGCGGGCACTTGGACTATGTACATACCCTAGCGCGCACGTGGACTATCTAGGTTAACTAACGGGCACTAGGACTATCTAGGTTAACTAGCGGGCACTTGGACTATCTAGGTTACCTAGCAGGCACTTGGATTATGAAGGATCCCTAGCGGGCACTTGGACAATCTAGGTTAATAGCGGGCACTTGGACTATCTAGGTTACCTAGAGGGCACTTGGACTATGTACGTTCCCTAGCAGGCACTGGGGCTATCTACGTTACCTAGCGGGCACTTGGACTATGTAGGTTAACGAACGGGCACTTGGACTATGAAGGTAACCTAATGGTCACTTGGACTGTCTAGGTTACCTAGTGGGGACTTGGACTATGTAGGTTAACTAGCGGGTACTTGGACTATGTAGGATCCCTATCGGACATTTGTACTACTTAGGTTAACTAGCGGGCACTTTGACTATCTAGGTTAACTAACGGACCTTGGATTATGTAGGTTAACTAGCAGGCCCTTGGACTATGTAGGTTAAGAAGCGTGCACTTGGACTATCTAGGTTTCCTAGCAGGCACTTGGACTATGTACATACCCTAGCGCGCACTTGGACTATCTAGGTTACCTAGCGGGCACTTGGACCATGTACGTCCCCTAGTGGGCACTTGGACTATCTAGGTTAACTAACGGGCAATAGGACTATCTAGGTTAACTAGCGGGCACTTGGACTATCTAGGTTATCTAGCAGGCACTTGGATTATGAAGGATCCCTAGCGGGCACTTGGACTATCCAGGTTACCTAGCGGGCACTTGGACTATGTAGGTTAACTAGCGGACACTTGCACGATCTAGGTTAACTAGCGGGCCCTTGCACTATGTAGGTTAACTAGCGGGCCCATGGATTATGTAGGTTTACTAGCGGGCTCTTGGACTATCTAGATTAACTAGCGGGCACTTGGACTATCTAGGTTAACTAGCGGGCACTTGGATTATCTAGGTTAACTAGCGGGCACTTGGACAATCTTGGTTAACTAGCGGGCACTTGGACTATCTAGGTTAACTAAGGGCACTTGGACTATCTAGATTAACTAGCGGGCCCTTGGACTATCTAGGTTAACTAGCAGGCACTTGGACTATCTAGGTTAACTAGCGGGCACTTTGACTATCTAGGTTAACTAGCGGGCACTTGGACTATCTAGGTTAACTAACGGACCTTGGTCTATGTAGGTTAACTAACGGGCCCGTGGACTATGTAGGTTAACAAGCGGGCACTTGGACTATCTAGGTTTCCTAGCAGGCACTAGGACAATGTACATACACTAGCGCGCACTTGGACTATCTAGGTTACCTAGCGGGCACTTGGACTATCTAGGTTAACTAGTGGGCACTTGGACTATCTAGATAAACTAGCGGGCCCTTGGACTCTCTAGGTTTACTAGCGGGCACTTGGACTATCAAGGTTATCTAGCGGGCACTTGGACTATGTAGTTTCCCTAGCGGGCACTTGGACTATGTAGGTTAACTAGAAGGCACTTGGACTATCAAGGTTACCTAGCGGGCCCTTGGACTATGTAGGTTACCAGCGGGCACTTGGACTATCTAGGTTAACGAACGTGCACTTGGACTATGTAGTTAACCTAGCGGGCACATGGACTGTCTAGGTTACCTAGCGGGCACTTGGCCTATCTAGGTTAACAAACGGGCACTTGGACTATGTAGGTTAACTAGCGGACACATCGACTATCTAGGTTAGCTAACGGGCAATTGGACTATCTAGGTTACCTAGCGGGCACTTGGACTATGTAGGTTCCCTAGCGGGCACTTGGACTATTTAGGTTACCTAGCAGGCACTTTGACTATCTAGGGTAACTAACGGGCACTTGGACTATGTAGGTTAACTAGCGGGCACTTGGACTATGTACATACCCTAGCGCGCACTTGGACTATCTAGGTTAACTAACGGGCACTAGGACTATCTAGGTAACCTAGCAGACACTTGGATTATGAAGGATCCCTAGCGGGCACTTGGACAATCTAGGTTAATAGCGGGCACTTGGACTATCTAGGTTACCTAGAGGGCACTTGGACTATGTCTGTTCCCTAGCGGGCACTGGGGCTATCTACGTTACGTAGCGGGCACTTGGACTATGTAGGTTAACGAACGGGCACTTGGACTATGTACGTAACCTAATGGTCACTTGGACTATCTAGGTTTCCTAGCAGGCACTAGGACAATGTACATACCTTGGGGCGCACTTGGACTATCTAGGTTACCTAGCGGGCAGTTGGACTATCTAGGTTAACTAATGGGCACTAGGACTATCTAGGTTAACTAGCGGGCACTTGGACTATGTAGGCTATCTAGCAGTCACTTGGATTATGAAGGATCCCTAGCGGGCACTTGGACAATCTAGGTTAATAGCGGGCACTTGGACTATCTAGGTTACCTAGAGGGCACTTGGACTATGTACGTTCCCTAGCGGGCTCTGGGGCTATCTACGTTACGTAGCGGGCACTTGGACTATGTAGGTTAACGAACGGGCACTTGGACTATGTACGTAACCTAATGGTCACTTGGACTGTCTAGGTTAACAAGCGCGCACTTGGACTATCTAGGTTTCCTAACAGGCACTAGGACAATGTACATACCCTGGCGCGCACTTGGACTATCTAGGTTACCTAGCGGGCACTTGGACTATCTAGGTTAACTAATGGGCACTAGGACTATCTAGGTTAACTAGCGGGCACTTGGACTATCTAGGTTATCTAGCAGGCACTTGGATTATGAAGGATCCCTAGCAGGCACTTGGACTATCTAGGTTACCTAGCGGGCACTTGGACTATGTAGGTTAACTAGCGGACACTTGCACGATCTAGGTTAACTAGCGGACCCTTGCACTATTTAGGTTAACTAGCGGGCCCATGGATTATGTAGGTTTACTAGCAGGCACTTGGACTATCTAGGTTAACTAGCGGGCACTTGGACTATCTAGGTTAGCTAACCGGCAATTGGACTATCTAGGTTACCTAGCGGGCACTTGGACTATGTAGGTTCCCTAGCGGGCACTTGGACTATTTAGGTTACCTAGCAGGCACTTTGACTATCTAGGGTAACTAACGGGCACTTGGAGTATGTAGGTTAACTAGCGGGCACTTGGACTATGTACATACCCTAGCGCGCACTTGGACTATCTAGGTTAACTAACGTGCACTAGGACTATCTAGGTTAACTAGCGGGCACTTGGACTATCTAAGTTACCTAGTAGGCACTTGTATTATGAAGGATCCCCAGCGGGCACTTGGACAATCTAGGTTAACTAGCGGGGACTTGGACTATCTAGGTTACCTAGAGGGCACATAGATTATGTACGTTCCCTAGCGGGCACTGGGGCTATCTACGTTACCTAGCGGGGACTTGGACTATGTAGGTTAACGAACGGGCACTTGGACTATGTAGGTAAGCTAATGGTCACTTGGACTGTCTAGGTTACCTAGCGGGGACTTGGACTATGTAGGTTAACTAGCGGGCACTTGGACTATGTAGGATCCCTATCGGACATTTGTACTACTTAGGTTAACTAGCGGGCACTTTGACTATCTAGGTTAACTAGCGGGCACGTGGACTATCTAGGTCAACTAGCGGGCCCTGGTACTATGTAGGTTAACTAGCGGGCACTTGGACTATCTAGGTTAACTAACGGACCTTGGACTATGTAGGTTAACTAACGGGCACTAGGACTATCTAGGTTAACTAGCGGGCACTTGGACTATCTAGGTTAATAGCGGGCACTTGGACTATCTAGGTTACCTAGAGGGCACTTGGACTATGTACGTTCCCTAGCGGGCACTGGGGCTATCTACGTTACGTAGCGGGCACATGGACTATGTAGGTTAACGAACGGGCACTTGGACTATGTACGTAACCTAATGGTCACTTGGACTGTCTAGGTTACCTAGCGGGGACTTGACTATGTAGGTTAACTAGCGGGCACTTGGACTATGTAGGATCCCTATCGGACATTTGTACAGCTTAGGTTAACTAGTGGGCACTTTGACTATCTAGGTTAACTAACGCACCTTGGATTATGTAGGTTAACTAGCGGGCCCTTGGACTATGTAGGTTAAGAAGCGTGCACTTGGACTATCTAGGTTTCCTAGCAGGCATTTGTACTATGTACATACCCTAGCGCGCACCTGGACTATCTAGGTTACCTAGCGGGCACTTGGACTATGTACGTCCCCTAGTAGGCACTTGGACTATCTAGGTTAACTAACGGGCACTAGGACTATGTAGGTTAACTACGGGGCACATGCACTATCTAGGTTACCTAGCGGGCACTTGGACTATGTACGTTCCCTAGTGGGCACTTGGACTATCTATGTTAACTAGCGGGCACTTGGACTATGTAGGATAACTAGGGGACACTTGCACTATGTAGGTTACCTAGCGGCACTTGGACTATCTAGGTTAACTAGCGGGCACTTGGACTATCTAGGTTACGTAGCGGGCACTTGGTATGTAGTTAAACTAGCGGGCACTTGGACTATCTAGGTTAACTAGCGGGCCTTGGACTATCTAGGTTACCTAGCGGGCACTTGGACTATATAGGTTACCTAGCGGGCACTTGGACTATGTAGGTTAACTAGTGGGCACTTGGACTATCTAGGTTAACGAACGGGCACTTGGACTTCTAGGTTAACGAACGGGCACTTGATCTATGTAGGTTGCTTACCGGGCACTTGGACTATCTAGGTTAGGTAATGGGCACTTGGACTATCTAGGTTACCTAGCGGGAACTTGGACAATGTAAGTTACCCTGCGGGCACTTCGACTATCTAGGTTACCTAACGGGCACTTTGACTATCTAGGTTACATAGCGGGCACTTGGACTATGTAGGTTACCTAGCGGGCACTTGGACTATCTAGGTTACCTAGCGGTCACTTCGACAGTCTTGGTTACCTAGCGGGCACTTGGACTATGTAGGATCCCTATCGGACATTTGGACTACTTAGGTTACCTAGCGGGCACTTGGACTATCTAGGTTAACTAGAGGGCACTTGGATTATCTAGGTCAACTAGCGGGCCCAGGTACTATGTAGGTTAACTAGCAAGCACTTGGACTATCTAGGTTAACCAGCGGACCTTGGACTACGTAGGTCAACTAGGGGGCCCTTGGACTATGTAGGTTCCCTATCGGGCACTTGGAGAATGTAGGTTAACTACCGGGCCCTTGGACTATCTAGGTTACCTAGCTGGCACTTGGACTATGAATGTTCCCTAGCGGGCAATTGGATTATCTAGGTTACCTAGCGGGCTCTTGGACTATGTAGGTCAACTAGAGGGCCCTTGGACTATCTAGGTTAGCTAACTGGCACTTGGACTATATAGGTTAACTAGCGGACACTTGCACCATCTAGGTTAACTAGCGGGCTCTTGCACTATGTAGGTTAAATAGCGGGCCCATTGATTATGTAGGTTAACTAGCGGGCACTTAGACTATGTACGTTCCCTAGCGGGCACTTGGACTATCTATGTAAACTAGCGAGCACTTGGAATATGTAGGTTAACTAGCAGACACTTGCACTATATAGGTTACCTAGCAGGCACTTGGACTATCTAGGTTAACTAGCGGGCACTTGGACTATCTAGGTTACGAAGCCGGCACTTGGTATGTAGGTTAACTAGCGGTCACTTGGACTATCTAGGTTAACTAGCGGGCCCTTGGACTATCTAGGTTACCTAGCGGGCACTTGGACTATATAGGTTACCTAGCGGGTACTTGGACTATGTAGGTTACCTATTGGGCACTTGTACTATCTAGGTTAACGAACGGGCACTTGGACTTCTAGGTTAACGAACGGGCACTTGGTCTATGTAGGTTGCTTACCGGGCACTTGGACTATCTAGGTTAGGTAATGGGCACTTGGACTATCTAGGTTACCTAGCGGGCATTTGGACCATATAGATAACCTAGCGGGCATTTGGACCATATAGATAACCTAGCGGGAACTTAGACTCTGTAGGTTACCTAGCGGGCACTTGGACTATCTAGGTTACCCAGCTGGCACTTGAACTATCTACGTTACCTAGCGGGTTCTTGGAGTATGTAGGTTACTTAGCGGGCTGTTGGACTATCTAGGTTACCAAGCGGGCACTTGGACTATCTAGGTTAACTAACGGGCACTTGGACTATGTAGGCTCACTATTGGGCACTTGGAGAATGTAGGTTAACTAGGGGGCACTAGGACTATGTAGGATACCTAGCGGGCCCTTGGACTATCTAGGTTACCTAGCGGGCATTTGGACTATGTAGGCTCCCTAGCGGGCACTTGGACTATCTAGGTTAACTAACGGGCACTTGGACTATGTAGATTCCCTAGCGGGCCCTTGGACTATGTAAGTTCCCTAGCGAGCACTTGGACTATGTGTGTTCCCTAGCGGGCATTTGGTCTATCTAGGTTACCTAACGGGCACTTGGACTATATAGGTTCCCTAGCGGGCACTTGGACTATGTATGTTCCCTACGGACACTTGAACTATGTAAGTTATCTACCAGGCACATGGAATATGTAGGTGAACTAGCGGGCCCTTGGACTTTCTAGGTTACCTAGCCGGCACTTGGACTACGTAGGTTAACTACCGGGCACTTGCACTATCTAGGTTGCCTGGCGGGCACTTGGACTATGTACGTTCCCTAGCGGGGACTTGGACTATCTACATTACCTAGCGGGCACTTGGACTATGTACGTTACCTAGCGGGCACTTGGACTATCTATGTTAACTAGCGGGCACTTGGACTATGTAGGTTCCCTATCGGGCACGTGGACTAGATTGGTTCCCTACCGGGCACTTGTTCTATCTAGGTTAACTAGCGGGCACTTGGACGATCTTGGTTAACTAGCGGGCACTTGGACTTTCTAGGTTAACTAAGGGCACTTGGACTATCTAGATTAACTAGCGGGCCCTTGGACTATCTAGGTTAACTAGCAGGCACTTGGACTATCTAGGTTAACTAGCGGGCACTTTGACTATCTAGTTTAACTAGCGGGCACTTGGACTATCTAGGTTAACTAACGGACCTTGCTCTATGTAGGTTAACTAACGGGCCCGTGGACTATGTAGGTTAACAAGCGGGCACTTGGACTATCTAGGTTTCCTAGCAGGCACTAGGACAATGTACATACCCTAGCGCGCACTTGGACTATCTAGGTTACCTAGCGGGCACTTGGACTATCTAGGTTAACTAGTGGGCACTTGGACTATCTAGATAAACTAGCGGGCCCTTGGACTCTCTAGGTTTACTAGCGGGCACTTGGACTATCTAGGTTAACTAGTGGGCACTTGGACAATGTAGTTTCCCTAGCGGGCACTTGGACTATGTAGGTTACCTAGAAGGCACTTGGACTATCAAGGTTACTTAGCGGGTCCTTGGACTATGTAGGTTACCAGCGGGCCTTTGGACTATGTAGGTTACCAGCGGGCACTTGGACTATCTAGGTTAACGAACGTGCACTTGGACTATGTAGATAACCTAGCAGGCACTTGGACTGTCTAGGTTACCTAGCGGGCACTTGGCCTATCTAGGTTAACAAACGGGCACTTGAACTATGTTGGTTAACTAGCGGACACTTCGACTATCTAGGTTAGCTAACGGGCAATTGGACTATCTAGGTTACCTCGCGGGCACTTGGACTATGTAGGTTCACTAGCGGGCACTTGGACTATTTAGGTTACCTAGCAGGCACTTTGACTATCTAGGGTAACTAATGGGAACTTGGACTATGTAGGTTAACTAGCGGGCACTTGGACTATGTACATACCCTAGCGCGCACTTGGACTATCTAGGTTAACTAACGGGCACTTGGACTATCTAGGTTACCTAGCAGACACTTGGATTATGAAGGATCCCTAGCGGGCACTTGGACAATCTAGGTTAATAGCGGGCACTTGGACTATCTAGGTTACCTAGCGGGCACTTGGACTATGTACGTCCCCTAGTGGGCACTTAGACTATCTAGGTTAACTAACGGGAACTAGGACTATCTAGGTTAACTAGTGGGCACTTGGACTATCTAGGTTATCTAGCAGGCACTTGGATTATGAAGGATCCCTAGCGGGCACTTGGACTATCTAGGTTACCTAGCGGGCACTTGGACTATGTAGGTTAACTAGCGGACACTTGCACGATCTAGGTTAACTAGCGGGCCCTTGCACTATGTAGGTTAACTAGCGGGCCCATGGATTATGTAGGTTTACTAGCGGGCACTTGGACTATCTAGATTAACTAGCGGGCACTTGGACTATCTAGGTTAACTAGCGGGCACTTGGATTATCTAGGTTAACTAGCGGGCACTTGGACGATCTTGGTTAACTAGCGGGCACTTGGACTATCTAGTTTAACTAGCGGGCACTTGGACTATCTAGATTAACTAGCGGGCCCTTGGACTATCTAGGTTAACTAGCAGGCACTTGGACTATCTAGGTTAACTAGCGGGCACTTTGACTATCTAGGTTAACTAGCGGGCACTTGGACTATCTAGGTTAACTAACGGACCTTGGTCTATGTAGGTTAACTAGCGGGCCTGTTGACTATGTAGGTTAGCAAGCGGGCACTTGGACTATCTAGGTTTCCTAGCAGGCACTAGGACAATGTACATACCCTAGCGCGCACTTGGACTATCTAGGTTACCTAGCGGGCACTTGGACTATCTAGGTTAACTAACGGGCGATAGGACTATCTAGGTTAACTAGCGGGCACTTGGACTATCTAGGTTATCTAGCAGGCACTTGGATTATGAAGGATCCCTAGCGGGCACTTGGACTATCTAGGTTACCTAGCGGGCACTTGGATTATGTAGGATAACTAGCGGACACTTGCACGATCTAGGTTAACTAGCGGGCCCTTGCACTATTTAGGTTAACTAGCGGGCCCATGGATTATGTAGGTTTACTAGCAGGCACTTGGACTATCTAGGTTAACCAGCGGGCACTTGGACTATGTAGTTTCCCTAGCGGGCATTTGGATTATGAAGGATCCCATCGGGCACTTGGGCAATCTAGGTTAATAGCGGGCACTTGGACTATCTAGGTTCCTAGAGGGCACTTGGACTATGTACGTTCCCTAGCGGGCACTGGGGATATCTACGTTACCTAGCGGGCACTTGGACTATGTAGGTTAACGAACGGACACTTGGACTATGTAGGTAAGCTAATGGTCACTTGGACTGTCTAGGTTACCTAGCGGGGACTTGGACTATGTAGGTTAACTAGAGGGAACTTGGACTATGTAGGATCCCTATCGTACATTTGTACTACTTTGGTTACCTAGCGGGCACTTTGACTATCTAGGTTAACTAATGGACCTTGGATTATGTAGGTTAACTAGCGGGCCCTTGGACTATGTAGGTTAAGAAGCGTGCACTTGGACTATCTAGGTTTCCTAGCAGGCACTTGGACTATGTACATACCCTAGCGCGCACTTGGACTATCTACGTTACCTAGCGGGCACTTAGACTATGTACGTCCCCTAGTGGGCACTTGGACTTTCTAGGTTACCTAGCGGGCACTTGGACTATGTAGGTTAACTATCGGACACTTGCACGATCTAGGGTAAGTAGCGGGCCCTTGCACTATGTAGGTTAACTAGCGGCCCCATGGATTATGTAGGTTTACTAGCGGGCACTTGGACTATCTAGATTAACTAGCGGGCACTTGGACTATCTAGGTTAACTAGCGGGCACTTGGATTATCTAGGTTAACTAGCGTGCACTTGGACGATCTTGGTTAACTAGCGGGCACTTGGACTATCGAGGTTAACTAGCGGGCACATGGACTATCTAGATTAACTAGCGGGCCCTTGGACTATTTAGGTTAACTAGCAGGCACTTGGACTATCTAGGTTAACAAGCGGGCACTTGGACTATCTAGGTTTCCTAGCAGGCACTAGGACAATGTACATACCCTGGCGCGCACTTGGACTATCTAGGTTACCTAGCGGGCACTTGGACTGTCTAGGTTAACTAATGGGCACTAGGACTATCTAGGTTAACTAGCGGGCACTTGGACTATCTAGGTTATCTAGCAGGCACTTGGATTATGAAGGATCCCTAGCAGGCACTTGGACTATCTAGGTTACCTAGCGGGCACTAGGACTATGTAGGTTAACTAGCGGACACTTGCACGATCTAGGTTAACTAGCGGACCCTTGCACTATTTAGGTTAACTAGCGGGCCCATGGATTATGTAGGTTTACTAGCAGGCACTTGGACTATCTAGGTTAACTAGCGGGCACTTGGACTATCTAGGTTAGCTAACCGGCAATTGGACTATCTAGGTTACCTAGCGGGCACTTGGACTATGTAGGTTCCCTAGCGGGCACTTGGACTATTAAGTTACCTAGCAGGCACTTTGACTATCTAGGGTAACTAACGGGCACTTGGAGTATGTAGGTTAACTAGCGGGCACTTGGACTATGTACATACCCTAGCGCGCACTTGGACTATCTAGGTTAACTAACGTGCACTAGGACTATCTAGGTTAACTAGCGGGCACTTGGACTATCTGGGTTACCTAGCAGGCACTTGGATTATGAAGGATCCCTAGCGGGCACTTGGACAATCTAGGTTAATAGCGGGCACTTGGACTATCTAGGTTACCTAGAGGGCACTTGGACTATGTACGTTCCCTAGCGGGCACTGGGGCTATCTACGTTACGTAGCGGGCACTTGGACTATGTAGGTTAACGAACGGGCACTTGGACTATGTACGTAACCTAATGGTCACTTGGACTGTCTAGGTTACCTAGCGGGGACTTGGACTATGTAGGTTAACTAGCGGGCACTTGGACTATGTAGGATCCCTATCGGACATTTGTACTGCTTAGGTTAACTAGCGGGCACTTTGAATATCTAGGTTAACTAACGGACCTTGGATTATGTAGGTTAACTAGCGGGCCCTTGGACTATGTAGGTTAAGAAGCGTGCACTTGGACTATCTAGGTTTCCTAGCAAGCATTTGGCCTATGTATATACCCTAGCGCGCACTTGGACTATCTAGGTTACCTAGCGGGCACTTGGACTATGTAGGTTAACTAGCGGACACTTGCACGATCTAGGTTAACTAGCGGGCCCTTGCACTATGTAGGTTAACTAGCGGGCCCATGGATTATGTAGGTTTACTAGCGGGCACTTGGACTATCTAGATTAACTAGCGGGCACTTGGACTATCTAGGTTAACTAGCGGGCACTTGGACTATCTAGGTTAACTAGCGGGCACTTGGATAACGAACGGGCACTTGGATTATGTAGGTAACCTAGTGGTCACTTGAACTGTCTAGGTTACCTAGCGGGCACTTGGACTATGTAGGTTAACTAGCGGGAACTTGGACTATGTAGGTTAACTAGCGGGCCCTTGAACAGTGTAGATTAACTAGCGGCACTTGGACTATCTATGTTAATTAGCGGGCCCTAGGACTATGTAGATTCCCTAGCCGGCACTTGGACTACATAGGTTCCCTAGGGGGCACTTGGACTCTGTATGTTCCCTACAGACACTTGAAGTATGTAAGTTAACTTACGGGCACTTGGACTATGTAGGTTAACTAGCGGGCCCTTGGACTATCTAGGTTACCTAGCGGGCACTAGGACTATGTAGGTTAACTACGGGGCACATGCACTATCTAGGTTACCTAGCGGGCACTTGGACTATGTACGTTCCCTAGCGGGCACTTGGACTATCTATGTTAACTAGCGGGCACTTGGACTATGTAGGATAACTAGGGGAAACTTGCACTATGTAGGTTACCTAGCGGCACTTGGACTATCTAGGTTAACTAGCGGGCACTTGGACTATCTAGGTTACGTAGCGGGCACTTGGTATGTAGGTTAACTAGCGGGCACTTGGACTATCTAGGTTAACTAGCGGGCCTTGGACTATCTAGGTTACCTAGCGGGCACTTGGACTATGAATGTTCCCTAGCGGGCAATTGGATTATCTAGGTTACCTAGCGGGCTCTTGGACTATGTAGGTCAACTAGAGGGTCCTTGGACTATCTAGGTTAGCTAACTGGCACTTGGACTATGTAGGTTAACTAGCGGACACTTGCACCATCTAGGTTAACTAGCGGGCTCTTGCACTATGTAGGTTAAATAGCGGGCCCATTGACTATGTAGGTTAACTAGCGGGCACTTGGACTATGTACGTTCCCTAGCGGGCACTTGGACTATCTATGTAAACTAGCGAGCACTTGGACTATGTAGGTTAACTAGCAGACACTTGCACTATGTAGGTTACCTAGCAGGCACTTGGACTATCTAGGTTAACTAGCGGGCACTTGGACTATCTAGGTTACGAAGCGGGCACTTGGTATGTAGGTTAACTAGCGGTCACTTGGACTATCTAGGTTAACTAGCGGGCCCTTGGACTATCTAGGTTACCTAGCGGGCACTTGGACTATATAGGTTACCTAGCGGGTACTTGGACTATGTAGGTTACCTATTGGGCACTAGTACTATCTAGGTTAACGAACGGGCACTTGGACTTCTAGGTTAACGAACGGGCACTTGGTCTATGTAGGTTGCTTACCGGGCACTTGGACTATCTAGGTTACCTAGCGGGCAGTTGGACTATATAGGTCCCCTAGCGGGCATTTGGACCATATAGATAACCTAGCGGGCATTTGGACCATATAGATAACCTAGCGGGAACTTAGACTCTGTAGGTTACCTAGCGGACACTTGGACTATCTAGGTTACCCAGCTGGCACTTGAACTATCTACGTTACCTAGCGGGTTCTTGGAGTATGTAGGTTACTTAGCGGGCTGTTGGACTATCTAGGTTACCAAGCGGGCACTTGGACTATCTAGGTTAACTAACGGGCACTTGGACTATGTAGGCTCACTATCGGGCACTTGGAGAATGTAGGTTAACTAGGGGGCACTAGGACTATGTAGGATACCTAGCGGGCCCTTGGACTATCTAGGTTACCTAGCGGGCATTTGGACTATGTAGGCTCCCTAGCGGGCACTTGGACTATCTAGGTTAACTAACGGGCACTTGGACTATGTAGATTCCCTAGCGGGCCCTTGGACTATGTAAGTTCCCTAGCGAGCACTTGGACTATGTGTGTTCCCTAAAGGGCATTTGGACTATCTAGGTTACCTAACGGGAACTTGGACTATATAGGTTCCCTAGCGGGCACTTGGACTATGTATGTTCCCTACGGACACTTGAACTATGTAAGTTATCTACCAGGCACATGGAATATGTAGGTGAACTAGCGGGCCCTTGGATTTTCTAGGTTACCTAGCCGGCACTTGGACTACGTAGGTTAACTACCGGGCACTTGCACTATCTAGGTTGCCTGGCGGGCACTTGGACTATGTACGTTCCCTAGCGGGGACTTGGACTATCTACATTACCTAGCGGGCACTTGGACTATGTACGTTACCTAGCGGGCACTTGGACTATCTAGGTTAACTAGCGGGCACTTGGACTATGTAGGATAACTAGGGGAAACTTGCACTATGTAGGTTACCTAGCGGCACTTGGACTATCTAGGTTAACTAGCGGGCACTTGGACTATCTAGGTTACGTAGCGGGCACTTGGTATGTAGGTTAACTAGCGGGCACTTGGACTATCTAGGTTAACTAGCGGGCCTTGGACTATCTAGGTTACCTAGCGGGCACTTGGACTATATAGGTTACCTAGCGGGCACTTGGACTATGTAGGTTACCTATTGGGCACTTGTACTATCTAGGTTAACGAACGGGCACTTGGACTTCTAGGTTAACGAACGGGCACTTGGTCTATGTAGGTTGTTTACCGGGCACTTGGAATATCTAGGTTAGGTAATGGGCACTTGGACTATCTAGGTTACCTAGCGGGAACTTGGACAATGTAAGTTACCCTGCGGGCACTTCGACTATCTAGGTTACCTAGCGGTCATTTCGACAGTCTTGGTTACCTAGCGGGCACTTGGACTATGTAGGATCCCTATCGGACATTTGGACTACTTAGGTTACCTAGCGGGCACTTGGACTATCTAGGTTAACTAGAGGGCACTTGGATTATCTAGGTCAACTAGCGGGCCCAGGTACTATGTAGGTTAACTAGCAAGCACTTGGACTATCTAGGTTAACCAGCGGACCTTGGACTACGTAGGTCAACTAGGGGGCCCTTGGACTATGTAGGTTCCCTATTGGGCACTTGGAGAATGTAGGTTAACTACCGGGCCCATGGACTATCTAGGTTACCTAGCGGGCACTTGGACTATGTAGGTTAACTAGTGGGCACTTGGACTATCTAGGTTAACGAACGGGCACTTGGACTTCTAGGTTAACGAACGGGCACTTGGTCTATGTAGGTTGCTTACCAGGCACTTGGACTATCTAGGTTAGGTAATGGGCACTTGGACTATCTAGGTTACCTAGCGGGAACTTGGACAATGTAAGTTACCTAGCGGGCACTTGGACTATCTAGGTTACCTAACGGGCACTTTGACTATCTAGGTTACATAGCGGGCACTTGGACTATCTAGGTTACCTAGCGGGCACTTGGACTATCTAGGTTACCTAGCAGTCACTTCAACAGTCGAGGTTACCTAGCGGGCACTTGGACTATCTAGGTTAACGAACAGGCACTTGGACTATGTAGGTTACCTAGCGGGCACTTGGACTATGTAGGATCCCTATCAGACATTTGGACTAATTAGGTTACCTAGCGGGCACTTTGACTATGTAGGTTAACTAGAGGGCACTTGGACTATCTAGGTCAACTAGCAGCCCCAGGTACTATGCAGGTTAACTAGCGAGCACTTGGACTATCTAGGTTAACTAGCGGACCTTGGACTACGTAGGTCAACTAGCGGGCCCTTGGACCTTGTAGATTAACTAGCGGGCACTTGGACGATCTAGGTTAACTAGAGGGCACCTGGATGATCAATGTTAACTAGCGGGCACTTGGACTATCTAGGTTAGCTAACGGGCACTTGGATTAAGTACGTCCCCTAGTGGGCACATGGACTATCTAGATTAACTAACGGGCACTAGGACTATAGGTTAACTAGCGGGCACTTGGACTATCTAGGTTACCTAGCTGGCACTTGGATTATGAATGTTCCCTAGCGGGCAATTGGATTATCTAGGTTACCTAGCGGGCTCTTGGACTATGTAGGTCAACTAGCGGGCCCTTGGACTATCTAGGTTAGCTAACTGGCACTTGGACTATATAGGTTAACTAGCAGACACTTGCACCATCTAGGTTAACTAGCGGGCAGTTGGACTATCTAGGTTACGTAGCGGGCACTTGGTATGTAGGTTAACTAGCGGGCACTTGGACTATCTAGGTTAACTAGCGGGCCTTGGACTATCTAGGTTACCTAGCGGGCACTTGGACTATATAGGTTACCTAGCGGGCACTTGGACTATGTAGGTTACCTATTGGGCACTTGTACTATCTAGGTTAACGAACGGGCACTTGGACTTCTAGGTTAACGAACGGGCACTTGGTCTATGTAGGTTGTTTACCGGGCACTTGGAATATCTAGGTTAGGTAATGGGCACTTGGACTATCTAGGTTACCTAGCGGGAACTTGGACAATGTAAGTTACCCTGCGGGCACTTCGACTATCTAGGTTACCTAGCGGTCATTTCGACAGTCTTGGTTACCTAGCGGGCAATTGGACTATGTAGGATCCCTATCGGACATTTGGACTACTTAGGTTACCTAGCGGGCACTTGGACTATCTAGGTTAACTAGAGGGCACTTGGATTATCTAGGTCAACTAGCGGGCCCAGGTACTATGTAGGTTAACTAGCAAGCACTTGGACTATCTAGGTTAACCAGCGGACCTTGGACTACGTAGGTCAACTAGGGGGCCCTTGGACTATGTAGGTTCCCTATTGGGCACTTGGAGAATGTAGGTTAACTACCGGGCCCATGGACTATCTAGGTTACCTAGCGGGCACTTGGACTATGTAGGTTAACTAGTGGGCACTTGGACTATCTAGGTTAACGAACGGGCACTTGGACTTCTAGGTTAACGAACGGGCACTTGGTCTATGTAGGTTGCTTACCAGGCACTTGGACTATCTAGGTTAGGTAATGGGCACTTGGACTATCTAGGTTACCTAGCGGGAACTTGGACAATGTAAGTTACCTAGCGGGCACTTGGACTATCTAGGTTACCTAACGGGCACTTTGACTATCTAGGTTACATAGCGGGCACTTGGACTATGTAGGTTACCTAGCGGGCACTTGGACTATCTAGGTTACCTAGCAGTCACTTCAACAGTCGAGGTTACCTAGCGGGCACTTGGACTATCTAGGTTAACGAACAGGCACTTGGACTATGTAGGTTACCTAGCGGGCACTTGGACTATGTAGGATCCCTATCAGACATTTGGACTAATTAGGTTACCTAGCGGGCACTTGGACTATGTAGGTTAACTAGAGGGCACTTGGACTATCTAGGTCAACTAGCAGCCCCAGGTACTATGCAGGTTAACTAGCGAGCACTTGGACTATCTAGGTTAACTAGCGGACCTTGGACTACGTAGGTCAACTAGCGGGCCCTTGGACCTTGTAGATTAACTAGCGGGCACTTGGACGATCTAGGTTAACTAGAGGGCACCTGGATGATCAATGTTAACTAGCGGGCACTTGGACTATCTAGGTTAGCTAACGGGCACTTGGATTAAGTACGTCCCCTAGTGGGCACATGGACTATCTAGATTAACTAACGGGCACTAGGACTATAGGTTAACTAGCGGGCACTTGGACTATCTAGGTTACCTAGCTGGCACTTGGACTATGAATGTTCCCTAGCGGGCAATTGGATTATCTAGGTTACCTAGCGGGCTCTTGGACTATGTAGGTCAACTAGCGGGCCCTTGGACTATCTAGGTTAGCTAACTGGCACTTGGACTATATAGGTTAACTAGCAGACACTTGCACCATCTAGGTTAACTAGCGGGCAGTTGGACTATCTAGGTTACGTAGCGGGCACTTGGTATGTAGGTTAACTAGCGGGCACTTGGACTATCTAGGTTAACTAGCGGGCCTTGGACTATCTAGGTTACCTAGCGGGCACTTGGACTATATAGGTTACCTAGCGGGCACTTGGACTATGTAGGTTACCTATTGGGCACTTGTACTATCTAGGTTAACGAACGGGCACTTGGACTTCTAGGTTAACGAACGGGCACTTGGTCTATGTAGGTTGCTTACCGGGCACTTGGAATATCTAGGTTAGGTAATGGGCACTTGGACTATCTAGGTTACCTAGCGGGAACTTGGACAATGTAAGTTACCCTGCGGGCACTTCGACTATCTAGGTTACCTAGCGGTCATTTCGACAGTCTTGGTTACCTAGCGGGCACTTGGACTATGTAGGATCCCTATCGGACATTTGGACTACTTAGGTTACCTAGCGGGCACTTGGACTATCTAGGTTAACTAGAGGGCACTTGGATTATCTAGGTCAACTAGCGGGCCCAGGTACTATGTAGGTTAACTAGTAAGCACTTGGACTATCTAGGTTAACCAGTGGACCTTGGACTACGTAGGTCAACTAGGGGGCCCTTGGACTATGTAGGTTCCCTATTGGGCACTTGGAGAATGTAGGTTAACTACCGGGCCCTTGGACTATCTAGGTTACCTAGCGGGCACTTGGACTATGTAGGTTAACTAGTGGGCACTTGGACTATCTAGGTTAACGAACGGGCACTTGGACTTCTAGGTTAACGAACGGGCACTTGGTCTATGTAGGTTGCTTACCGGGCACTTGGACTATCTAGGTTAGGTAATGGGCACTTGGACTATCTAGGTTACCTAGCGGGAACTTGGACAATGTAAGTTACCTAGCGGGCACTTGGACTATCTAGGTTACCTAACGGGCACTTTGACTATCTAGGTTACATAGCGGGCACTTGGACTATGTAGGTTACCTAGCGGGCACTTGGACTATCTAGGTTACCTAGCAGTCACTTCAACAGTCGAGGTTACCTAGCGGGCACTTGGACTATCTAGGTTAACGAACAGGCACTTGGACTATGTAGGTTACCTAGCGGGCACTTGGACTATGTAGGATCCCTATCAGACATTTGGACTAATTAGGTTACCTAGCGGGCACTTGGACTATCTAGGTTAACTAGAGGGCACTTGGACTATCTAGGTCAACTAGCAGCCCCAGGTACTATGCAGGTTAACTAGCGAGCACTTGGACTATCTAGGTTAACTAGCGGACCTTGGACTACGTAGGTCAACTAGCGGGCCCTTGGACCTTGTAGATTAACTAGCGGGCACTTGGACGATCTAGGTTAACTAGAGGGCACCTGGATGATCAATGTTAACTAGCGGGCACTTGGACTATCTAGGTTAGCTAACGGGCACTTGGACTAAGTACGTCCCCTAGTGGGCACATGGACTATCTAGATTAACTAACGGGCACTAGGACTATAGGTTAACTAGCGGGCACTTGGACTATCTAGGTTACCTAGCTGGCACTTGGACTATGAATGTTCCCTAGCGGGCAATTGGATTATCTAGGTTACCTAGCGGGCTCTTGGACTATGTAGGTCAACTAGGGGGCCCTTGGACTATCTAGGTTAGCTAACTGGCACTTGGACTATGTAGGTTAACTAGCGGACACTTGCACCATCTAGGTTACCTAGCGGGCTCTTGCACTATGTAGGTTAAATAGCGGGCCCATTGACTATGTAGGTTAACTAGCCGGCACTTGGACTATCTAGATTAACGAACGGGCACTTGGACTTCTAGTTTAACGAACGGGCACTTGGTCTATGTAGGTTGCTTACCGGGCACTTGGACTATCTAGGTTAGGTAATGGGCACTTGGACTATCTAGGTTACCTAGCGGGAACTTGGACAATGTAAGTTACCTAGCGGGCACTTGGACTATCTAGGTTACCTAACGGGCACTTTGACTATCTAGGTTACATAGCGGGCACTTGGACTATGTAGGTTACCTAGCGGGCACTTGGACTATCTAGGTTACCTAGCAGTCACTTCAACAGTCGAGGTTACGTAGCGGGCACTTGGACTATCTAGGTTAACGAACAGGCACTTGGACTATGTAGGTTACCTAGCGGGCACTTGGACTATGTAGGATTCCTATCAGACATTTGGACTAATTAGGTTACCTAGCGGGCACTTGGACTATCTAGGTTAACTAGAGGGCACTTGGACTATCTAGGTCAACTAGCAGCCCCAGGTACTATGCATGTTAACTAGCGAGCACTTGGACTATCTAGGTTAACTAGCGGACCTTGGACTACGTAGGTCAACTAGCGGGCCCTTGGACTATGTAGATTAACTAGCTGGCACTTGGACGATCTAGTTTAACTAGAGGGCACCTGGATGATCAATGTTAACTAGCGGGCACTTGGACTATCTAGGTTAGCTAACGGGCACTAGGACTATAGGTTAACTAGCGGGCACTTGGACTATCTAGGTTACCTAGCTGGCACTTGGACTATGAATGTTCCCTAGCGGGCAATTGGATTATCTAGGTTACCTAGCGGGCTCTTGGACTATGTAGGTCAACTAGAGGGCCCTTGGACTATCTAGGTTAGCTAACTGGCACTTGGACTATGTAGGTTAACTAGCGGACACTTGCACCATCTAGGTTAACTAGCGGGCTCTTGCACTATGTAGGTTAAATAGCGGGCCCATTGACTATGTAGGTTAACTAGCGGGCACTTGGACTATGTACGTTCCCTAGCGGGCACTTGGACTATCTATGTAAACTAGCGAGCACTTGGAATATGTAGGTTAACTAGCAGACACTTGCACTATGTAGGTTACCTAGCAGGCACTTGGACTATCTAGGTTAACTAGCGGGCACTTGGACTATCTAGGTTACGAAGCGGGCACTTGGTATGTAGGTTAACTAGCGGTCACTTGGACTATCTAGGTTAACTAGCGGGCCCTTGGACTATCTAGGTTACCTAGCGGGCACTTGGACTATATAGGTTACCTAGCGGGTACTTGGACTATGTAGGTTACCTATTGGGCACTTGTACTATCTAGGTTAACGAACGGGCACTTGGACTTCTAGGTTAACGAACGGGCACTTGGTCTATGTAGGTTGCTTACCGGGCACTTGGACTATCTAGGTTACCTAGCGGGCAGTTGGACTATATAGGTCCCCTAGCGGGCATTTGGACCATATAGATAACCTAGCGGGCATTTGGACCATATAGATAACCTAGCGGGAACTTAGACTCTGTAGGTTACCTAGCGGACACTTGGACTATCTAGGTTACCCAGCTGGCACTTGAACTATCTACGTTACCTAGCGGGTTCTTGGAGTATGTAGGTTACTTAGCGGGCTGTTGGACTATCTAGGTTACCAAGCGGGCACTTGGACTATCTAGGTTAACTAACGGGCACTTGGACTATGTAGGCTCACTATCGGGCACATGGAGAATGTAGGTTAACTAGGGGGCACTAGGACTATGTAGGATACCTAGCGGGCCCTTGGACTATCTAGGTTACCTAGCGGGCATTTGGACTATGTAGGCTCCCTAGCGGGCACTTGGACTATCTAGGTTAACTAACGGGCACTTGGACTATGTAGATTCCCTAGCGGGCCCTTGGACTATGTAAGTTCCCTAGCGAGCACTTGGACTATGTGTGTTCCCTAGCGGGCATTTGGACTATCTAGGTTACCTAACGGGCACTTGGACTATGTAGGTTCCCTAGCGGGCACTTGGACTATGTATGTTCCCTACGGACACTTGAACTATGTAAGTTATCTGCCAGGCACATGGAATATGTAGGTGAACTAGCGGGCCCTTGGATTTTCTAGGTTACCTAGCCGGCACTTGGACTACGTAGGTTAACTACCGGGCACTTGCACTATCTAGGTTGCCTGGCGGGCACTTGGACTATGTACGTTCCCTAGCGGGGACTTGGACTATCTACATTACCTAGCGGGCACTTGGACTATGTACGTTACCTAGCGGGCACTTGGACTATCTAGGTTAACTAGCGGGCACTTGGACTATGTAGGATAACTAGGGGAAACTTGCACTATGTAGGTTACCTAGCGGCACTTGGACTATCTAGGTTAACTAGCGGGCAGTTGGACTATCTAGGTTACGTAGCGGGCACTTGGTATGTAGGTTAACTAGCGGGCACTTGGACTATCTAGGTTAACTAGCGGGCCTTGGACTATCTAGGTTACCTAGCGGGCACTTGGACTATATAGGTTACCTAGCGGGCACTTGGACTATGTAGGTTACCTATTGGGCACTTGTACTATCTAGGTTAACGAACGGGCACTTGGACTTCTAGGTTAACGAACGGGCACTTCGTCTATGTAGGTTGTTTACCGGGCACTTGGAATATCTAGGTTAGGTAATGGGCACTTGGACTATCTAGGTTACCTAGCGGGAACTTGGACAATGTAAGTTACCCTGCGGGCACTTCGACTATCTAGGTTACCTAGCGGTCATTTCGACAGTCTTGGTTACCTAGCGGGCACTTGGACTATGTAGGATCCCTATCGGACATTTGGACTACTTAGGTTACCTAGCGGGCACTTGGACTATCTAGGTTAACTAGAGGGCACTTGGATTATCTAGGTCAACTAGCGGGCCCAGGTACTATGTAGGTTAACTAGCAAGCACTTGGACTATCTAGGTTAACCAGCGGACCTTGGACTACGTAGGTCAACTAGGGGGCCCTTGGACTATGTAGGTTCCCTATCGGGCACTTGGAGAATGTAGGTTAACTACCGGGCCCTTGGACTATCTAGGTTACCTAGCGGGCATTTGGACTATGTAGGTTAACTAGTGGGCACTTGGACTATCTAGGTTAACGAACGGGCACTTGGACTTCTAGGTTAACGAACGGGCACTTGGTCTATGTAGGTTGCTTACCGGGCACTTGGACTATCTAGGTTAGGTAATGGGCACTTGGACTATCTAGGTTACCTAGCGGGAACTTGGACAATGTAAGTTACCTAGCGGGCACTTGGACTATCTAGGTTACCTAACGGGCACTTTGACTATCTAGGTTACATAGCGGGCACTTGGACTATGTAGGTTACCTAGCGGGCACTTGGACTATCTAGGTTACCTAGCAGTCACTTCAACAGTCGAGGTTACCTAGCGGGCACTTGGACTATCTAGGTTAACGAACAGGCACTTGGACTATGTAGGTTACCTAGCGGGCACTTGGACTATGTAGGATCCCTATCAGACATTTGGACTAATTAGGTTACCTAGCGGGCACTTGGACTATCTAGGTTAACTAGAGGGCACTTGGACTATCTAGGTCAACTAGCAGCCCCAGGTACTATGCAGGTTAACTAGCGAGCACTTGGACTATCTAGGTTAACTAGCGGACCTTGGACTACGTAGGTCAACTAGCGGGCCCTTGGACCTTGTAGATTAACTAGCGGGCACTTGGACGATCTAGGTTAACTAGAGGGCACCTGGATGATCAATGTTAACTAGCAGGCACTTGGACTATCTAGGTTAGCTAACGGGCACTTGGACTAAGTACGTCCCCTAGTGGGCACATGGACTATCTAGATTAACTAACGGGCACTAGGACTATAGGTTAACTAGCGGGCACTTGGACTATCTAGGTTACCTAGCTGGCACTTGGACTATGAATGTTCCCTAGCGGGCAATTGGATTATCTAGGTTACCTAGCGGGCTCTTGGACTATGTAGGTCAACTAGCGGGCCCTTGGACTATCTAGGTTAGCTAACTGGCACTTGGACTATATAGGTTAACTAGCGGACACTTGCACCATCTAGGTTAACTAGCGGGCAGTTGGACTATCTAGGTTACGTAGCGGGCACTTGGTATGTAGGTTAACTAGCGGGCACTTGGACTATCTAGGTTAACTAGCGGGCCTTGGACTATCTAGGTTACCTAGCGGGCACTTGGACTATATAGGTTACCTAGCGGGCACTTGGACTATGTAGGTTACCTATTGGGCACTTGTACTATCTAGGTTAACGAACGGGCACTTGGACTTCTAGGTTAACGAACGGGCACTTGGTCTATGTAGGTTGCTTACCGGGCACTTGGAATATCTAGGTTAGGTAATGGACACTTGGACTATCTAGGTTACCTAGCGGGAACTTGGACAATGTAAGTTACCCTGCGGGCACTTCGACTATCTAGGTTACCTAGCGGTCATTTCGACAGTCTTGGTTACCTAGCGGGCACTTGGACTATGTAGGATCCCTACCGGACATTTGGACTACTTAGGTTACCTAGCGGGCACTTGGACTATCTAGGTTAACTAGAGGGCACTTGGATTATCTAGGTCAACTAGCGGGCCCAGGTACTATGTAGGTTAACTAGCAAGCACTTGGACTATCTAGGTTAACCAGCGGACCTTGGACTACGTAGGTCAACTAGGGGGCCCTTGGACTATGTAAGTTCCCTATCGGGCACTTGGAGAATGTAGGTTAACTACCGGGCCCTTGGACTATCTAGGTTACCTAGCGGGCACTTGGACTATGTAGGTTAACTAGTGGGCACTTGGACTATCTAGGTTAACGAACGGGCACTTGGACTTCTAGGTTAACGAACGGGCACTTGGTCTATGTAGGTTGCTTACCGGGCACTTGGACTATCTAGGTTAGGTAATGGGCACTTGGACTATCTAGGTTACCTAGCGGGAACTTGGACAATGTAAGTTACCTAGCGGGCACTTGGACTATCTAGGTTACCTAACGGGCACTTTGACTATCTAGGTTACATAGCGGGCACTTGGACTATGTAGGTTACCTAGCGGGCACTTGGACTATCTAGGTTACCTAGCAGTCACTTCAACAGTCGAGATTACCTAGCGGGCACTTGGACTATCTAGGTTAACGAACAGGCACTTGGACTATGTAGGTTACCTAGCGGGCACTTGGACTATGTAGGATCCCTATCAGACATTTGGACTAATTAGGTTACCTAGCGGGCACTTGGACTATCTAGGTTAACTAGATGGCACTTGGACTATCTAGGTCAACTAGCAGCCCCAGGTACTATGCAGGTTAACTAGCGAGCACTTGGACTATCTAGGTTAACTAGCGGACCTTGGACTACGTAGGTCAACTAGCGGGCCCTTGGACCTTGTAGATTAACTAGCGGGCACTTGGACGATCTAGGTTAACTAGAGGGCACCTGGATGATCAATGTTAACTAGCGGGCACTTGGACTATCTAGGTTAGCTAACGGGCACTTGGACTAAGTACGTCCCCTAGTGGGCACATGGACTATCTAGATTAACTAACGGGCACTAGGACTATAGGTTAACTAGCGGGCACTTGGACTATCTAGGTTACCTAGCTGGCACTTGGACTATGAATGTTCCCTAGCGGGCAATTGGATTATCTAGGTTACCTAGCGGGCTCTTGGACTATGTAGGTCAACTAGCGGGCCCTTGGACTATCTAGGTTAGCTAACTGGCACTTGGACTATGTAGGTTAACTAGCGGACACTTGCACCATCTAGGTTACCTAGCGGGCTCTTGCACTATGTAGGTTAAATAGCGGGCCCATTGACTATGTAGGTTAACTAGCCGGCACTTGGACTATCTAGGTTAACGAACGGGCACTTGGACTTCTAGGTTAACGAACGGGCACTTGGTCTATGTAGGTTGCTTACCGGGCACTTGGACTATCTAGGTTAGGTAATGGGCACTTGGACTATCTAGGTTACCTAGCGGGAACTTGGACAATGTAAGTTACCTAGCGGGCACTTGGACTATCTAGGTTACCTAACGGGCACTTTGACTATCTATGTTACATAGCGGGCACTTGGACTATGTAGGTTACCTAGCGGGCACTTGGACTATCTAGGTTACCTAGCAGTCACTTCAACAGTCGAGGTTACCTAGCGGGCACTTGGACTATCTAGGTTAACGAACAGGCACTTGGACTATGTAGGTTACCTAGCGGGCACTTGGACTATGTAGGATTCCTATCAGACATTTGGACTAATTAGGTTACCTAGCGGGCACTTGGACTATCTAGGTTAACTAGAGGGCACTTGGACTATCTAGGTCAACTAGCAGCCCCAGGTACTATGCATGTTAACTAGCGGGCACTTGGACTATCTAGGTTAACTAGCGGACCTTGGACTACGTAGGTCAACTAGCGAGCCCTTGGACTATGTAGATTAACTAGCTGGCACTTGGACGATCTAGGTTAACTAGAGGGCACCTGGATGATCAATGTTAACTAGCGGGCACTTGGACTATCTAGGTTAGCTAACGGGCACTAGGACTATAGGTTAACTAGCGGGCACTTGGACTATCTAGGTTACCTAGCTGGCACTTGGACTATGAATGTTCCCTAGCGGGCAATTGGATTATCTAGGTTACCTAGCGGGCTCTTGGACTATGTAGGTCAACTAGAGGGCCCTTGGACTATCTAGGTTAGCTAACTGGCACTTGGACTATGTAGGTTAACTAGCGGACACTTGCACCATCTAGGTTAACTAGCGGGCTCTTGCGTCTGTAGGTTAAATAGCGGGCCCATTGACTATGTAGGTTAACTAGCGGGCACTTGGACTATGTACGTTCCCTAGCGGGCACTTGGACTATCTATGTAAACTAGCGAGCACTTGGAATATGTAGGTTAACTAGCAGACACTTGCACTATGTAGGTTACCTAGCAGGCACTTGGACTATCTAGGTTAACTAGCGGGCACTTGGACTATCTAGGTTACGAAGCGGGCACTTGGTATGTAGGTTAACTAGCGGTCACTTGGACTATCTAGGTTAACTAGCGGGCCCTTGGACTATCTAGGTTTCCTAGCGGGCACTTGGACTATATAGGTTACCTAGCGGGTACTTGGACTATGTAGGTTACCTATTGGGCACTTGTACTATCTAGGTTAACGAACGGGCACTTGGACTTCTAGGTTAACGAACGGGCACTTGGTCTATGTAGGTTGCTTACCGGGCACTTGGACTATCTAGGTTACCTAGCGGGCAGTTGGACTATATAGGTCCCCTAGCGGGCATTTGGACCATATAGATAACCTAGCGGGCATTTGGACCATATAGATAACCTAGCGGGAACTTAGACTCTGTAGGTTACCTAGCGGACACTTGGACTATCTAGGTTACCCAGCTGGCACTTGAACTATCTACGTTACCTAGCGGGTTCTTGGAGTATGTAGGTTACTTAGCGGGCTGTTGGACTATCTAGGTTACCAAGCGGGCACTTGGACTATCTAGGTTAACTAACGGGCACTTGGACTATGTAGGCTCACTATCGGGCACTTGGAGAATGTAGGTTAACTAGGGGGCACTAGGACTATGTAGGATACCTAGCGGGCCCTTGGACTATCTAGGTTACCTAGCGGGCATTTGGACTATGTAGGCTCCCTAGCGGGCACTTGGACTATCTAGGTTAACTAACGGGCACTTGGACTATGTAGATTCCCTAGCGGGCCCTTGGACTATGTAAGTTCCCTAGCGAGCACTTGGACTATGTGTGTTCCCTAGCGGGCATTTGGACTATCTAGGTTACCTAACGGGCACTTGGACTATATAGGTTCCCTAGCGGGCACTTGGACTATGTATGTTCCCTACGGACACTTGAACTATGTAAGTTATCTACCAGGCACATGGAATATGTAGGTGAACTAGCGGGCCCTTGGACTTTCTAGGTTACCTAGCCGGCACTTGGACTACGTAGGTTAACTACCGGGCACTTGCACTATCTAGGTTGCCTGGCGGGCACTTGGACTATGTACGTTCCCTAGCGGGGACTTGGACTATCTACATTACCTAGCGGGCACTTGGACTATGTACGTTACCTAGCGGGCACTTGGACTATCTATGTTAACTAGCGGGCACTTGGATTATGTAGGTTCCCTATCGGGCACGTGGACTAGATTGGTTCCCTACCGGGCACTTGTTCTATCTAGGTTAACTAGCGGGCACTTGGACTATCTTGGTTAACTAGCGGGCACTTGGACTATCTAGGTTGACTAAGGGCACTTGGACTATCTAGATTAACTAGCGGGCCCTTGGACTATCTAGGTTTACTAGCAGGCACTTGGACTATCTAGGTTAACTAGCGGGCACTTTGACTATCTAGGTTAACTAGCGGGCACTTGGACTATCTAGGTTAACTAACGGACCTTGGTCTATGTAGGTTAACTAACGGGCCCGTGGACTATGTAGGTTAACAAGCGGGCACTTGGACTATCTAGGTTTCCTAGCAGGCACTAGGACAATGTACATACCCTAGCGCGCACTTGGACTATCTAGGTTACCTAGCGGGCCCTTGGACTCTCTAGGTTTACTAGCGGGCACTTGGACTATCTAGGTTAACTGGCGGGCACTTGGACTATGTAGTTTCCCTAGCGGGCACTTGGACTATGTAGGTTACCTAGAAGGCACTCGGACTATCAAGGTTACCTAGCGGGCTCTTGGACTATGTAGGTTACCAGCGGGCACTTGGACTATCTAGGTTAACGAACGTGCACTTGGACTATGTAGTTAACCTAGCGGGCACTTGGACTGTCTAGGTTACCTAGCGGGCACTTGGCCTATCTGGGTTAACAAACGGGCACTTAAACTATGTTGGTTAACTAGCGGACACTTCGACTATCTAGGTTAGCTAACGGGCAATTGGACTATCTAGGTTACCTCGCGGGCACTTGGACTATGTAGGTTCCCTAGCGGGCACTTGGACTATTTAGGTTACCTAGCAGGCACTTGGACTATCTAGGGTAACTAACGGGAACTTGGACTATGTAGGTTAACTAGTGGGCACTTGGACTATCTAGGTTAACGAACGGGCACTTGGACTTCTAGGTTAACGAACGGGCACTTGGTCTATGTAGGTTGCTTACCGGGCACTTGGACTATCTAGGTTAGGTAATGGGCACTTGGACTATCTAGGTTACCTAGCGGGAACTTGGACAATGTAAGTTACCTAGCGGGCACTTGGACTATCTAGGTTACCTAACGGGCACTTTGACTATCTATGTTACATAGCGGGCACTTGGACTATGTAGGTTACCTAGCGGGCACTTGGACTATCTAGGTTACCTAGCAGTCACTTCAACAGTCGAGGTTACCTAGCGGGCACTTGGACTATCTAGGTTAACGAACAGGCACTTGGACTATGTAGGTTACCTAGCGGGCACTTGGACTATGTAGGATCCCTATCAGACATTTGGACTAATTAGGTTACCTAGCGGGCACTTGGACTATCTAGGTTAACTAGAGGGCACTTGGACTATCTAGGTCAACTAGCAGCCCCAGGTACTATGCAGGTTAACTAGCGAGCACTTGGACTATCTAGGTTAACTAGCGGACCTTGGACTACGTAGGTCAACTAGCGGGCCCTTGGACCTTGTAGATTAACTAGCGGGCACTTGGACGATCTAGGTTAACTAGAGGGCACCTGGATGATCAATGTTAACTAGCGGGCACTTGGACTATCTAGGTTAGCTAACGGGCACTTGGACTAAGTACGTCCACTAGTGGGCACATGGACTATCTAGATTAACTAACGGGCACTAGGACTATAGGTTAACTAGCGGGCACTTGGACTATCTAGGTTACCTAGCTGGCACTTGGACTATGAATGTTCCCTAGCGGGCAATTGGATTATCTAGGTTACCTAGCGGGCTCTTGGACTATGTAGGTCAACTAGCGGGCCCTTGGACTATCTAGGTTAGCTAACTGGCACTTGGACTATGTAGGTTAACTAGCGGACACTTGCACCATCTAGGTTATCTAGCGGGCTCTTGCACTATGTAGGTTAAATAGCGGGCCCATTGACTATGTAGGTTAACTAGCCGGCACTTGGACTATCTAGGTTAACGAACGGGCACTTGGACTTCTAGGTTAAAAAACGGGCACTTGGTCTATGTAGGTTGCTTACCGGGCACTTGGACTATCTAGGTTAGGTAATGGGCACTTGGACTATCTAGGTTACCTAGCGGGAACTTGGACAATGTAAGTTACCTAGCGGGCACTTTGACTATCTAGGTTAACGAACAGGCACTTGGACTATGTAGGTTACCTAGCGGGCACTTGGACTATGTAGGATTCCTATCAGACATTTGGACTAATTAGGTTACCTAGCGGGCACTTGGACTATCTAGGTTAACTAGAGGGCACTTGGACTATCTAGGTCAACTAGCAGCCCCAGGTACTATGCATGTTAACTAGCGAGCACTTGGACTATCTAGGTTAACTAGCGGACCTTGGACTACGTAGGTCAACTAGCGGGCCCTTGGACTATGTAGATTAACTAGCTGGCACTTGGACGATCTAGGTTAACTAGAGGGCACCTGGATGATCAATGTTAACTAGCGGGCACTTGGACTATCTAGGTTAGCTAACGGGCACTAGGACTATAGGTTAACTAGCGGGCACTTGGACTATCTAGGTTACCTAGCTGGCACTTGGACTATGAATGTTCCCTAGCGGGCAATTGGATTATCTAGGTTACCTAGCGGGCTCTTGGACTATGTAGGTCAACTAGAGGGCCCTTGGACTATCTAGGTTAGCTAACTGGCACTTGGACTATGTAGGTTAACTAGCGGACACTTGCACCATCTAGGTTAACTAGCGGGCTCTTGCACTATGTAGGTTAAATAGCGGGCCCATTGACTATGTAGGTTAACTAGCGGGCACTTGGACTATGTACGTTCCCTAGCGGGCACTTGGACTATCTATGTAAACTAGCGAGCACTTGGAATATGTAGGTTAACTAGCAGACACTTGCACTATGTAGGTTACCTAGCAGGCACTTGGACTATCTAGGTTAACTAGCGGGCACTTGGACTATCTAGGTTACGAAGCGGGCACTTGGTATGTAGGTTAACTAGCGGTCACTTGGACTATCAGGGTTAACTAGCGGGCCCTTGGACTATCTAGGTTACCTAGCGGGCACTTGGACTATATAGGTTACCTAGCGGGTACTTGGACTATGTAGGTTACCTATTGGGCACTTGTACTATCTAGGTTAACGAACGGGCACTTGGACTTCTAGGTTAACGAACGGGCACTTGGTCTATGTAGGTTGCTTACCGGGCACTTGGACTTTCTAGGTTACCTAGCGGGCAGTTGGACTATATAGGTCCCCTAGCGGGCATTTGGACCATATAGATAACCTAGCGGGCATTTGGACCATATAGATAACCTAGCGGGAACTTAGACTCTGTAGGTTACCTAGCGGACACTTGGACTATCTAGGTTACCCAGCTGGCACTTGAACTATCTACGTTACCTAGCGGGTTCTTGGAGTATGTAGGTTACTTAGCGGGCTGTTGGACTATCTAGGTTACCAAGCGGGCACTTGGACTATCTAGGTTAACTAACGGGCACTTGGACTATGTAGGCTCACTATCGGGCACTTGGAGAATGTAGGTTAACTAGGGGGCACTAGGACTATGTAGGATACCTAGCGGGCCCTTGGACTATCTAGGTTACCTAGCGGGCATTTGGACTATGTAGGCTCCCTAGCGGGCACTTGGACTATCTAGGTTAACTAACGGGCACTTGGACTATGTAGATTCCCTAGCGGGCCCTTGGACTATGTAAGTTCCCTAGCGAGCACTTGGACTATGTGTGTTCCCTAGCGGGCATTTGGACTATCTAGGTTACCTAACGGGCACTTGGACTATATAGGTTCCCTAGCGGGCACTTGGACTATGTATGTTCCCTACGGACACTTGAACTATGTAAGTTATCTACCAGGCACATGGAATATGTAGGTGAACTAGCGGGCCCTTGGACTTTCTAGGTTACCTAGCCGGCACTTGGACTACGTAGGTTAACTACCGGGCACTTGCACTATCTAGGTTGCCTGGCGGGCACTTGGACTATGTACGTTCCCTAGCGGGGACTTGGACTATCTACATTACCTAGCGGGCACTTGGACTATGTACGTTACCTAGCGGGCACTTGGACTATCTATGTTAACTAGCGGGCACTTGGACTATGTAGGTTCCCTATCGGGCACGTGGACTAGATTGGTTCCCTACCGGGCACTTGTTCTATCTAGGTTAACTAGCGGGCACTTGGACGATCTTGGTTAACTAGCGGGCACTTGGACTATCTAGGTTAACTAAGGGCACTTGGACTATCTAGATTAACTAGCGGGCCCTTGGACTATCTAGGTTAACTAGCAGGCACTTGGACTATCTAGGTTAACTAGCGGGCACTTTGACTATCTAGGTTAACTAGCGGGCACTTGGACTATCTAGGTTAACTAACGGACCTTGGTCTATGTAGGTTAACTAACGGGCCCGTGGACTATGTAGGTTAACAAGCGGGCACTTGGACTATCTAGGTTTCCTAGCAGGCACTAGGACAATGTACATACCCTAGCGTGCACTTGGACTATCTAGGTTACCTAGCGGGCCCTTGGACTCTCTAGGTTTACTAGCGGGCACTTGGACTATCTAGGTTAACTGGCGGGCACTTGGACTATGTAGTTTCCCTAGCGGGCACTTGGACTATGTAGGTTACCTAGAAGGCACTCGGACTATCAAGGTTACCTAGCGGGCCCTTGGACTATGTAGGTTACCAGCGGGCACTTGGACTATCTAGGTTAACGAACGTGCACTTGGACTATGTAGTTAACCTAGCGGGCACTTGGACTGTCTAGGTTACCTAGCGGGCACTTGGCCTATCTAGGTTAACAAACGGGCACTTGAACTATGTTGGTTAACTAGCGGACACTTCGACTATCTAGGTTATCTAACGGGCAATTGGGCTATCTAGGTTACCTCGCGGGCACTTGGACTATGTAGGTTCCCTAGCGGGCACTAGGACTATTTAGGTTACCTAGCAGGCACTTGGACTATCTAGGGTAACTAACGGGAACTTGGACTATGTAGGTTAACTAGCGGGCACTTGGACTATGTACATACCCTAGCGCGCACTTGGACTATCTAGGTTAACTAACGGGCACTCGGACTATCTAGGTTAACTAGCGGGCCCTTGGACTATCTAGGTTACCTAGCAGACACTTGGATTATGAAGGATCCCTAGCAGGCACTTGGACAATCTAGGTTAATAGCGGGCACTTGGACTATCTAGGTTACCTAGAGGGCACTTGGACTATGTACTTTCCCTAGCGGGCACTGGGGCTATCTACGTTTCGTAGCGGGCACTTGGACTATGTAGGTTAACGAACGGGCACTTGGACTATGTACGTAACCTAATGGTCACTTGGACTGTCTAGGTTACCTAGCGGGGACTTGGACTATGTAGGTTAACTAGCGGGCACATGGACTATGTAGGATCCCTATCGGACATTTGTACTACTTAGGTTAACTAGCGGGCACTTTGACTATCTAGGTTAACTAACGGACCTTGGATTATGTAGGTTAACTTGCGGGCCCTTGGACTATGTCAGTTAAGAAGCGTGCACTTGGACTATCTAGGTTTCCTAGCAGGCACTTGGACTATGTACATACCCTAGCGCGCACTTGGACTATCTAGGTTACCTAGCGGGCACTTGGACTATGTACGTCCCCTAGTGGGCACTTAGACTATCTAGGTCAACTAACGGGCACTAGGACTATCTAGGTTAACTAGCGGGCACTTGGACTATCTAGGTTATCTAGCAGGCACTTGGATTATGAAGGATCCCTAGCAGGCACTTGGACTATCTAGGTTACCTAGCGGGCACTTGGACTATGTAGGTTAACTAGCGGACACTTGCACGATCTAGGTTAACTAGCGGGCCCTTGCACTATGTAGGTTAACTAGCGGGCCCATGGATTATGTAGGTTTACTAGTGGGCACTTGGACTATCTAGATTAACTAGCGGGCACTTGGACTATCTAGGTTAACTAGCGGACACTTGGATTATCTAGGTTAACTAGCTGGCACTTGGACGATCTTGGTTAACTAGTGGGCCCTTGGACTATCTAGGTTAACTAGCAGGCACTTAGACTATCTAGGTTAACTAGCGGGCACTTTGACTATCTAGGTTAACTAGCGGGCACTTGGACTATCTAGGTTAACTAACGGACCTTGGTCTATGTAGGTTAACTAGCGGGCCCGAGGACTATGTAGGTTAGCAAGCGGGCACTTGGACTATCTAGGTTTCCTAGCAGGCACTAGGACAATGTACATACCCTAGCGCGCACTTGGACTATCTAGGTTACCTAGCGGGCACTTGGACTATCTAGGTTAACTAACGGGCGATAGGACTATCTAGGTTAACTAGCGGGCACTTGGACTATCTAGGTTATCTAGCAGGCACTTGGATTATGAAGGATCCCTAGCGGGCACTTGGACTATCTAGGTTACCTAGCGGGCACTTGGATTATGTAGGTTAACTAGCGGACACTTACACGATCTAGGTTAACTAGCGGGCCCTTGCACTATTTAGTTTAACTAGCGGGCCCATGGATTATGTAGGTTTACTAGCAGGCACTTGGACTATCTAGGTTAACCAGCGGGCACTTGGACTATGTAGTTTTCCTAGCGGGCATTTGGATTATGAAGGATCCCTAGCGGGCACTTGGGCAATCTAGGTTAATAGCGGGCACTTGGACTATCTAGGTTCCTAGAGGGCACTTGGACTATGTACGTTCCCTAGCGGGCACTGGGGCTATCTACGTTACCTAGCGGGCACTTGGACTATGTAGGTTAACGAACGGACACTTGGACTATGTAGGTAAGCTAATGGTCACTTGGACTGTCTAGGTTACCTAGCAGGGACTTGGACTATGTAGGTTAACTAGAGGGAACTTGGACTATGTAGGATCCCTATCGGACATTTGTACTACTTTGGTTAACTAGCGGGCACTTTGACTATCTAGGTTAACTAATGGACCTTGGATTATGTAGGTTAACTAGCGGGCCCTTGGACTATGTAGGTTAAGAAGCGTGCACTTGGACTATCTAGGATTCCTAGCAGGCACTTGGACTATGTACATACCCTAGCGCGCACTTGGACTATCTACGTTACCTAGCGGGCACTTAGACTATGTACGTCCCCTAGTGGGCACTTGGACTATCTAGGTTACCTAGCGGACACTTGGACTATGTAGGTTAACTAGCGGACACTTGCACGATCTAGGGTAAGTAGCGGGCCCTTGCATTATGTAGGTTAACTAGCGGCCCCATGGATTATGTAGGTTTACTAGCGGGCACTTGGACTATCTAGATTAACTAGCGGGCACTTGGACTATCTAGGTTAACTAGCGGGCACTTGGATTATCTAGGTTAACTAGCGTGCACTTGGACGATCTTGGTTAACTAGCGGGCACTTGGACTATCGAGGTTAACTAGCGGGCACATGGACTATCTAGATTAACTAGCGGGCCCTTGGACTATTTAGGTTAACTAGCAGGCACTTGGACTATCTAGGTTAACAAGCGGGCACTTGGACTATCTAGGTTTCCTAGCAGGCACTAGGACAATGTACATACCCTGGCGCGCACTTGGACTATCTAGGTTACCTAGCGGGCACTTGGACTATCTAGGTTAATCAATGGGCACTAGGACTATCTAGGTTAACTAGCGGGCACTTGGACTATCTAGGTTATCTAGCAGGCACTTGGATTATGAAGGATCCCTAGCAGGCACTTGGACTATCTAGGTTACCTAGCGGGCACTTGGACTATGTAGGTTAACTAGCGGACACTTGCACGATCTAGGTTAACTAGCGGACCCTTGCACTATTTAGGTTAACTAGCGGGCCCATGGATTATGTAGGTTTACTAGCAGGCACTTGGACTATCTAGGTTAACTAGCGGGCACTTGGACTCTCTAGGTTAGCTAACTGGCAATTGGACTATCTAGGTTACCTAGCGGGCACTTGGACTATGTAGGTTCACTAGCGGGCACTTGGACTATTTAGGTTACCTAGCAGGCACTTTGACTCTCTAGGGTAACTAACGGGCACTTGGACTATGTAAGTTAACTAGCGGGCACTTGGACTATGTACATACCCTAGCGCGCACTTAGACTATCTAGGTTAACTAACAGGCACTAGGACTATCTGGGTTAACTAGCGGGCACTTGGACTATCTAGGTTACCTAGCAGGCACTTGGATTATGAAGGATCCCTAGCGGGCACTTGGACAATCTAGGTTAATAGCGGGCACTTGGACTATCTAGGTTACCTAGAGGGCACTTGGACTATATACGTTCCCTAGCGGGCACTGGGGCTATCTACGTTACGTAGCGGGCACTTGGACTATGTAGGTTAACGAACGGGCACTTGGACTATGTACGTAACCTAATGGTCACTTGGACTGTCTAGGTTACCTAGCGGGGACTTGGACTATGTAGGTTAACTAGCGGGCACTTGGACTATGTAGGATCCCTATCGGACATTTGTACTGCTTAGGTTAACTAGCGGGCACTTTGACTATCTAGGTTAACTAACGGACCTTGGATTATGTAGGTTAACTAGCGGGCCCTTGGACTATGTAGGTTAAGAAGCGTGCACTTGGACTATCTAGGTTTCCTAGCAGGCACTTGGACTATGTACATACCCTAGCGCGCACTTGGACTATCTAGGTTACATTGCGGGCACTTGGACTATGTACGTCCCCTAGTGGGCACTTGGACTATCTAGGTTAACTAATGGGCACTAGGACTATCTAGGTTAACTAGCGGGCACTTGGACTATCTAGGTTATCTAGCAGGCACTTGGATTATGAAGGATCCCTAGCGGGCACTTGGACTATCTAGGTTACCTAGTGGGCACTTGGACTATGTAGGTTAACTAGCGGACACATGCACGATCTAAGTTAACTAGCGGGCCCTTGCACTATGTAGGTTAACTAGCGGGCCCATGGATTATGTAGGTTTACTAGCGGGCACTTGGACTATCTAGATTAACTAGCGGGCACTTGGACTATCTAGGTTAACTAGCGGGCACTTGGATTATCTAGGTTAACTAGCGGGCACTTGGACGATCTTGGTTAACTAGCGGGCACTTGGACTATCTAGGTTAACTAGCGGGCACTTGGATAACGAACGGGCACTTGGATTATGTAGGTAACCTAGTGGTCACTTGAACTGTCTAGGTTACCTAGCGGGCACTTGGACTATGTAGGTTCACTAGCGGGCACTTGGACTATGTAGGTTAACTAGCGGGCCCTTGAACAGTGTAGATTAACTAGCGGCACTTGGACTATCTACGTTAACTAGCGGGCCCTAGGACTATGTAGATTCCCTAGCGGGCACTTGGACTACATAGGTTCCCTAGGGGGCACTTGGACTCTGTATGTTCCCTACAGACACTTGAAGTATGTAAGTTAACTACCGGGCACTTGGACTATGTAGGTTAACTAGCGGGCCCTTGGACTATCTAGGTTACCTAGCGGGCACTAGGACTATGTAGGTTAACTACGGGGCACATGCACTATCTAGGTTACCTAGCGGGCACTTGGACTATGTACGTACCCTAGCGGGCACTTGGACTATCTATGTTAACTAGCGGGCACTTGGACTATGTAGGATAACTAGGGGACACTTGCACTATGTAGGTTACCTAGCGGCACTTGGACTATCTAGGTTAACTAGCGGGCACTTGGACTATCTAGGTTACGTAGCGGGCACTTGGTATGTAGGTTAACTAGCGGGCACTTGGACTATCTAGGTTAACTAGCGGGCCTTGGACTATCTAGGTTACCTAGCGGGCACTTGGACTATATAGGTTACCTAGCGGGCACTTGGACTATGTAGGTTACCTATTGGGCACTTGTACTATCTAGGTTAACGAACGGGCACTTGGACTTCTAGGTTAACGAACGGGCACTTGGTCTATGTAGGTTGCTTACCGGGCACTTGGACTATCTAGGTTAGGTAATGGGCACTTGGACTATCTAGGTTACCTAGCGGGAACTTGGACAATGTAAGTTACCCTGCGGGCACTTCGACTATCTAGGTTACCTAACGGGCACTTTGACTATCTAGGTTACATAGCGGGCACTTGAACTATGTAGGTTACCTAGCGGGCACTTGGACTATCTAGGTTACCTAGCGGTCACTTCGACAGTCTTGGTTACCTAGCGGGCACTTGGACTATGTAGGATCCCTATCGGACATTTGGACTACTTAGGTTACCTAGCGGGCACTTGGACTATCTAGGTTAACTAGAGGGCACTTGGATTATCTAGGTCAACTAGCGGGCCCAGGTACTATGTAGGTTAACTAGCAAGCACTTGGACTATCTAGGTTAACCAGCGGACCTTGGACTACGTAGGTCAACTAGGGGGCCCTTGGACTATGTAGGTTCCCTATCGGGCACTTGGAGAATGTAGGTTAACTACCGGGCCCTTGGACTATCTAGGTTACCTAGCGGGCACTTGGACTATGTAGGTTAACTAGTGGGCACTTGGACTATCTAGGTTAACGAACGGGCACTTTTACTTCTAGGTTAACGAACGGGCACTTGGTCTATGTAGGTTGCTTACCGGGCACTTGGATTATCTAGGTTAGGTAATGGGCACTTGGACTATCTAGGTTACCTAGCGGGAACTTGGACAATGTAAGTTACCTAGCGGGCACTTGGACTATCTAGGTTACCTAACGGGCACTTTGACTATCTAGGTTACATAGCGGGCACTTGGACTATGTAGGTTACCTAGCGGGCACTTGGACTATCTAGGTTACCTAGCAGTCACTTCAACAGTCGAGGTTACCTAGCGGGCACTTGGACTATCTAGGTTAACGAACAGGCACTTGGACTATGTAGGTTACCTAGCGGGCACTTGGACTATGTAGGATCCCTATCAGACATTTGGACTAATTAGGTTACCTAGCGGACACTTGGACTATCTAGGTTAACTAGAGGGCACTTGGACTATCTAGGTCAACTAGCAGCCCCAGGTACTATGCAGGTTAACTAGCGAGCACTTGGACTATCTAGGTTAACTAGCGGACCTTGGACTACGTAGGTCAACTAGCGGGCCCTTGGACTATGTAGATTAACTAGCGGGCACTTGGACGATCTAGGTTAACTAGAGGGCACCTGGATGATCAATGTTAACTAGCGGGCACTTGGACTATCTAGGTTAGCTAACGGGCACTTGGACTAAGTACGTCCCCTAGTGGGCACATGGACTATCTAGATTAACTAACGGGCACTAGGACTATAGGTTAACTAGCGGGCACTTGGACTATCTAGGTTACCTAGCTGGCACTTGGACTATGAATGTTCCCTAGCGGGCAATTGGATTATCTAGGTTACCTAGCGGGCTCTTGGACTATGTAGGTCAAGTAGCGGGCCCTTGGACTATCTAGGTTAGCTAACTGGCACTTGGACTATGTAGGTTAACTAGCGGACACTTGCACCATCTAGGTTAACTAGCGGGCTCTTGCACTATGTAGGTTAAATAGCGGGCCCATTGACTATGTAGGTTAACTAGCCGTCACTTGGACTATCTAGGTTAACGAACGGGCACTTGGACTTCTAGGTTAACGAACGGGCACTTGGTCTATGTAGGTTGCTTACCGGGCACTTGGACTATCTAGGTTAGGTAATGGGCACTTGGACTATCTAGGTTACCTAGCGGGAACTTGGACAATGTAAGTTACCTAGCGGGCACTTGGACTATCTAGGTTACCTAACGGGCACTTTGACTATCTAGGTTACATAGCGGGCACTTGGACTATGTAGGTTACCTAGCGGGCACTTGGACTATCTAGGTTACCTAGCAGTCACTTCAACAGTCGAGGTTACCTAGCGGGCACTTGGACTATCTAGGTTAACGAACAGGCACTTGGACTATGTAGGTTACCTAGCGGGCATTTGGACTATGTATGATTCCTATCAGACATTTGGACTAATTAGGTTACCTAGCGGGCACTTGGACTATCTAGGTTAACTAGAGGGCACTTGGACTATCTAGGTCAACTAGAAGCCCCAGGTACTATGCATGTTAACTAGCGAGCACTTGGACTATCTAGGTTAACTAGCGGACCTTGGACTAAGTAGGTGAACTAGCGGGCCCTTGGACTATGTAGATTTACTAGCTGGCACTTGGACGATCTAGGTTAACTAGAGGGCACCTGGATGATCAATGTTAACTAGCGGGCACTTGGACTATCTAGGTTAGCTAACGGGCACTTGGACTAAGTACGTCCCCTAGTGGGCACATGGACTATCTAGATTAACTAACGGGCACTAGGACTATAGGTTACCTAGCGGGCACTTGGACTATCTAGGTTACCTAGCTGGCACTTGGACTATGAATGTTCCCTAGCGGGCAATTGGATTATCTAGGTTACCTAGCGGGCTCTTGGTCTATGTAGGTCAACTAGAGGGCCCTTGGACTATCTAGGTTAGCTAACTGGCACTTGGACTATGTAGGTTAACTAGCGGACACTTGCACCATCTAGGTTAACTAGCGGGCTCTTGCACTATGTAGGTTAAATAGCGGGCCCATTGACTATGTAGGTTAACTAGCGGGCACTTGGACTATGTACGTTCCCTAGCGGGCACTTGGACTATCTATGTAAACTAGCGAGCACTTGGAATATGTAGGTTAACTAGCAGACACTTGCACTATGTAGGTTACCTAGCAGGCACTTGGACTATCTAGGTTAACTAGCGGGCACTTGGACTATCTAGGTTACGAAGCGGGCACTTGGTATGTAGGTTAACTAGCGGTCACTTGGACTATCTAGGTTAACTAGCGGGCCCTTGGACTATCTAGGTTACCTAGCGGGCACTTGGACTATATAGGTTACCTAGCGGGTACTTGGACTATGTAGGTTACCTATTGGGCACTTGTACTATCTAGGTTAACGAACGGGCACTTGGACTTCTAGGTTAACGAACGGGCACTTGGTCTATGTAGGTTGCTTACCGGGCACTTGGACTATCTAGGTTACCTAGCGGGCAGTTGGACTATATAGGTCCCCTAGCGGGCATTTGGACCATATAGATAACCTAGCGGGCATTTGGACCATATAGATAACCTAGCGGGAACTTAGACTCTGTAGGTTACCTAGCGGACACTTGGACTATCTAGGTTACCCAGCTGGCACTTGAACTATCTACGTTACCTAGCGGGTTCTTGGAGTATGTAGGTTACTTAGCGGGCTGTTGGACTATCTAGGTTACCAAGCGGGCACTTGGACTATCTAGGTTAACTAACGGGCACTTGGACTATGTAGGCTCACTATCGGGCACTTGGAGAATGTAGGTTAACTAGGGGGCACTAGGACTATGTAGGATACCTAGCGGGCCCTTGGACTATCTAGGTTACCTAGCGGGCATTTGGACTATGTAGGCTCCCTAGCGGGCACTTGGACTATCTAGGTTAACTAACGGGCACTTGGACTATGTAGATTCCCTAGCGGGCCCTTGGACTATGTAAGTTCCCTAGCGAGCACTTGGACTATGTGTGTTCCCTAGCGGGCATTTGGACTATCTAGGTTACCTAACGGGCACTTGGACTATATAGGTTCCCTAGCGGGCACTTGGACTATGTATGTTCCCTATGGACACTTGAACTATGTAAGTTATCTACCAGGCACATGGAATATGTAGGTGAACTAGCGGGCCCTTGGACTTTCTAGGTTACCTAGCCGGCACTTGGACTACGTAGGTTAACTACCGGGCACTTGCACTATCTAGGTTGCCTGGCGGGCACTTGGACTATGTACGTTCCCTAGCGGGGACTTGGACTATCTATGTTAACTAGCGGGCACTTGGACTATGTAGGTTCCCTATCGGGCACGTGGACTAGATTGGTTCCCTACCGGGCACTTGTTCTATCTAGGTTAACTAGCGGGCACTTGGACGATCTTGGTTAACTAGCGGGCACTTGGACTATCTAGGTTAACTAAGGGCACTTGGACTATCTAGATTAACTAGCGGGCCCTTGGACTATCTAGGTTAACTAGCAGGCACTTGGACTATCTAGGTTAACTAGCGGGCACTTTGACTATCTAGGTTAACTAGCGGGAACTTGGACTATCTAGGTTAACTAACGGACCTTGGTCTATGTAGGTTAACTAACGGGCCCGTGGACTATGTAGGTTAACAAGCGGGCACTTGGACTATCTAGGTTTCCTAGCAGGCACTAGGACAATGTACATACCCTAGCGCGCAATTGGACTATCTAGGTTACCTAGCGGGCCCTTGGACTCTCTAGGTTTACTAGCGGGCACTTGGACTATCTAGGTTAACTGGCGGGCACTTAGACTATGTAGTTTCCCTAGCGGGCACTTGGACTATGTAGGTTACCTAGAAGGCACTCGGACTATCAAGGTTACCTAGCGGGCCCTTGGACTATGTAGGTTACCAGCGGGCACTTGGACTATCTAGGTTAACGAACGTGCACTTGGACTATGTAGTTAACCTAGCGGGCACTTGGACTGTCTAGGTTACCTAGCGGGCACTTGGCCTATCTAGGTTAACAAACGGGCACTTGAACTATGTTGGTTAACTAGCGGACACTTCGACTATCTAGGTTAGTTAACGGGCAATTGGACTATCTAGGTTACCTCGCGGGCACTTGGACTATGTAGGTTCCCTAGCGGGCACTTGGACTATTTAGGTTACCTAGCAGGCACTTGGACTATCTAGGGTAACTAACGGGAACTTGGACTATGTAGGTTAACTAGCGGGCACTTGGACTATGTACATACCCTAGCGCGCACTTGGACTATCTAGGTTAACTAACGGGCACTCGGACTATCTAGGTTAACTAGCGGGCCCTTGGACTATCTAGGTTACCTAGCAGACACTTGGATTATGAAGGATCCCTAGCGGGCACTTGGACAATCTAGGTTAATAGCGGGCACTTGGACTATCTAGGTTACCTAGAGGGCACTTGGACTATGTACGTCCCCTAGTGGGCACTTGGACTATCTAGGTTAACTAACGGGCACTAGGACTATCTAGGTTAACTAGCGGGCACTTGGACTATCTAGGTTATCTAGCAGGCACTTGGATTATGAAGGATCCCTAGCAGGCACTTGGACTATCTAGGTTACCTAGCGGGCACTTGGACTATGTAGGTTAACTAGCGGACACTTGCACGATCTAGGTTAACTAGCGGGCCCTTGCACTATGTAGGTTAACTAGCGGGCCCATGGATTATGTAGGTTTACTAGCGGGCACTTGGACTATCTAGATTAACTAGCGGGCACTTTGACTATCTAGGTTAACTAGCGGGCACTTGGACTATCTAGGTTAACTAACGGACCTTGGTCTATGTAGGTTAACTAGCGGGCCCGTGGACTATGTAGGTTAGCAAGCGGGCACTTGGACTATCTAGGTTTCCTAGCAGGCACTAGGACAATGTACATACCCTAGCGCGCACTTGGACTATCTAGGTTACCTAGCGGGCACTTGGACTATCTAGGTTAACTAACGGGCGATAGGACTATCTAGGTTAACTAGCGGGCACTTGGACTATCTAGGTTATCTAGCAGGCACTTGGATTATGAAGGATCCCTAGCGGGCACTTGGACTATCTAGGTTACCTAGCGGGCACTTGGATTATGTAGGTTAACTAGCGGACACTTGCACGATCTAGGTTAACTAGCGGGCCCTTGCACTATTTAGTTTAACTAGCGGGCCCATGGATTATGTAGGTTTACTAGCAGGCACTTGGACTATCTAGGTTAACCAGCGGGCACTTGGACTATGTAGTTTCCCTAGCGGGCATTTGGATTATGAAGGATCCCTAGCGGGCACTTGGGCAATCTAGGTTAATAGCGGACACTTGGACTATCTAGGTTCCTAGAGGGCACTTGGACTATGTACGTTCCCTAGCGGGCACTGGGGCTATCTACGTTACCTAGCGGGCACTTGGACTATGTAGGTTAACGAACGGACACTTGGACTATGTAGGTAAGCTAATGGTCACTTGGACTGTCTAGGTTACCTAGCAGGGACTTGGACTATGTAGGTTAACTAGAGGGAATTTGGACTATGTAGGATCCCTATCGGACATTTGTACTACTTTGGTTAACTAGCGGGCACTTTGACTATCTAGGTTAACTAATGGACCTTGGATTATGTAGGTTAACTAGCGGGCCCTTGGACTATGTAGGTTAAGAAGCGTGCACTTGGACTATCTAGGATTCCTAGCAGGCACTTGGACTATGTACATACCCTAGCGCGCACTTGGACTATCTACGTTACCTAGCGGGCACTTAGACTATGTACGTCCCCTAGTGGGCACTTGGACTATCTAGGTTACCTAGCGGGCACTTGGACTATGTAGGTTAACTAGCGGACACTTGCACGATCTAGGGTAAGTAGCGGGCCCTTGCATTATGTAGGTTAACTAGCGGCCCCATGGATTATGTAGGTTTACTAGCGGGCACTTGGACTATCTAGATTAACTAGCGGGCACTTGGACTATCTAGGTTAACTAGCGGGCACTTGGATTATCTAGGTTAACTAGCGTGCACTTGGACGATCTTGGTTAACTAGCGGGCACTTGGACTATCGAGGTTAACTAGCGGGCACATGGACTATCTAGATTAACTAGCGGGCCCTTGGACTATTTAGGTTAACTAGCAGGCACTTGGACTATCTAGGTTAACAAGCGGGCACTTGGACTATCTAGGTTTCCTAGCAGGCACTAGGACAATGTACATACCCTGGCGCGCACTTGGACTATCTAGGTTACCTAGCGGGCACTTGGACTATCTAGGTTAACTAATGGGCACTAGGACTATCTAGGTTAACTAGCGGGCACTTGGACTATCTAGGTTATCTAGCAGGCACTTGGATAATGAAGGATCCCTAGCAGGCACTTGGACTATCTAGGTTACCTAGCGGGCACTTGGACTATGTAGGTTAACTAGCGGACACTTGCACGGTCTAGGTTAACTAGCGGACCCTTGCACTATTTAGGTTAACTAGCGGGCCCATGGATTATGTAGGTTTACTAGCAGGCACTTGGACTATCTAGGTTAACTAGCGGGCACTTGGACTCTCTAGGTTAGCTAACCGGCAATTGGACTATCTAGGTTACCTAGCGGGCACTTGGACTATGTAGGTTCACTAGCGGGCACTTGGACTATTTAGGTTACCTAGCAGGCACTTTGACTATCTAGGGTAACTAACGGGCACTTGGACTATGTAAGTTAACTAGCGGGCACTTGGACTATGTACATACCCTAGCGCGCACTTGGACTATCTAGGTTAACTAACGGGCACTAGGACTATCTAGGTTAACTAGCGGGCACTTGGACTATCTAGGTTACCTAGCAGGCACTTGGATTATGAAGGATCCCTAGCGGGCACTTGGACAATCTAGGTTAATAGCGGGCACTTGGACTATCTAGGTTACCTAGAGGGCACTTGGACTATATACGTTCGCTAGCGGGCACTGGGGCTATCTACGTTACGTAGCGGGCACTTGGACTATGTAGGTTAACGAACGGGCACTTGGACTATGTACGTAACCTAATGGTCACTTGGACTGTCTAGGTTACCTAGCGGGGACTTGGACTATGTAGGTTAACTAGCGGGCACTTGGACTATGTAGGATCCCTATCGGACATTTGTACTGCTTAGGTTAACTAGCGGGCACTTTGACTATCTAGGTTAACTAAGGGACCTTGGATTATGTAGGTTAACTAGCGGGCCCTTGGACTATGTAGGTTAAGAAGCGTGCACTTGGACTATCTAGGTTTCCTAGCAGGCACTTGGACTATGTACATACCCTAGCGCGCACTTGGACTATCTAGGTTACCTAGCGGGCACTTGGACTATGTACGTCCCCTAGTGGGCACTTGGACTATCTAGGTTAACTAACGGGCAATAGGACTATCTAGGTTTACTAGCGGGCACTTGGACTATCTAGGTTATCTAGCAGGCACTTGGATTATGAAGGATCCCTAGCGGGCACTTGGACTATCTAGGTTACCTAGTGGGCACTTGGACTATGTAGGTTAACTAGCGGACACATGCACGATCTAAGTTAACTAGCGGGCCCTTGCACTATGTAGGTTAACTAGCGGGCCCATGGATTATGTAGGTTTACTAGCGGGCACTTGGACTATCTAGATTAACTAGCAGGCACTTGGACTATCTAGGTTAACTAGCGGGCACTTGGATTATCTAGGTTAACTAGCGGGCACTTGGACGATCTTGGTTAACTAGCGGGCACTTGGACTATCTAGGTTAACTAGCGGGCACTTGGATAACGAACGGGCACTTGGATTATGTAGGTAACCTAGTGGTCACTTGAACTGTCTTGGTTACCTAGCGGGCACTTGGACTATGTAGGTTAACTAGCGGGCACTTGGACTATGTAGGTTAACTAGCGGGCCCTTGAACAGTGTAGATTAACTAGCGGCACTTGGACTATCTACGTTAACTAGCGGGCCCTAGGACTATGTAGATTCCCTAGCGGGCACTTGGACTACATAGGTTCCCTAGGGGGCACTTGGACTCTGTATGTTCCCTACAGACACTTGAAGTATGTAAGTTAACTACCGGGCACTTGGACTATGTAGGTTAACTAGCGGGCCCTTGGACTATCTAGGTTACCTAGCGGGCACTAGGACTATGTAGGTTAACTACGGGGCACATGCACTATCTAGGTTACCTAGCGGGCACTTGGACTATGTACGTTCCCTAGCGGGCACTTGGACTATCTATGTTAACTAGCGGGCACTTGGACTATGTAGGATAACTAGGGGACACTTGCACTATGTAGGTTACCTAGCGGCACTTGGACTATCTAGGTTAACTAGCGGGCACTTGGACTATCTAGGTTACGTAGTGGGCACTTGGTATGTAGGTTAACTAGCGGGCACTTGGACTATCTAGGTTAACTAGCGGGCCTTGGACTATCTAGGTTACCTAGCGGGCACTTGGACTATATAGGTTACCTAGCGGGCACTTGGACTATGTAGGTTACCTATTGGGCACTTGTACTATCTAGGTTAACGAACGGGCACTTGGACTTCTAGGTTAACGAACGGGCACTTGGTCTATGTAGGTTGCTTACCGGGCACTTGGACTATCTAGGTTAGGTAATGGGCTATCTAGGCACTTGGACTATCTAGGTTACCTAGCGGGAACTTGGACAATGTAAGTTACCCTGCGGGCACTTCGACTATCTAGGTTACCTAACGGGCACTTTGACTATCTAGGTTACATAGCGGGCACTTGGACTATGTAGGTTACCTAGCGGGCATTTGGACTATCTAGGTTACCTAGCGGTCACTTCGACAGTCTTGGTTACCTAGCGGGCACTTGGACTATGTAGGATCCCTATCGGACATTTGGACTACTTAGGTTACCTAGCGGGCACTTGGACTATCTAGGTTAACTAGAGGGCACTTGGATTATCTAGGTCAACTAGCGGGCCCAGGTACTATGTAGGTTAACTAGCAAGCACTTGGACTATCTAGGTTAACCAGCGGACCTTGGACTACGTAGGTCAACTAGGGGGCCCTTGGACTATGTAGATTCCCTATCGGGCACTTGGAGAATGTAGGTTAACTACCGGGCCCTTGGACTATCTAGGTTACCTAGCGGGCACTAGGACTATGTAGGTTAACTACGGGGCACATGCACTATCTAGGTTAACTAGCGGGCACTTGGACTATGTACGTTCCCTAGCGGGCACTTGGACTATCTATGTTAACTAGCGGGCACTTGGACTATGTAGGATAACTAGGGGACACTTGCACTATGTAGGTTACCTAGCGGCACTTGGACTATCTAGGTTAACTAGCGGACACTTGCACCATCTAGGTTAACTAGCGGGCTCTTGCACTATGTAGGTTAAATAGCGGGCCCATTGACTATGTAGGTTAACTAGCCGTCACTTGGACTATCTAGGTTAACGAACGGGCACTTGGACTTCTAGGTTAACGAACGGGCACTTGGTCTATGTAGGTTGCTTACCGGGCACTTGGACTATCTAGGTTAGGTAATGGGCACTTGGACTATCTAGGTTACCTAGCGGTAACTTGGACAATGTAAGTTACCTAGCGGGCACTTGGACTATCTAGGTTACCTAACGGGCACTTTGACTATCTAGGTTACATAGCGGGCACTTGGACTATGTAGGTTACCTAGCGGGCACTTGGACTATCTAGGTTACCTAGCAGTCACTTCAACAGTCGAGGTTACCTAGCGGGCACTTGGACGATCTAGGTTAACGAACAGGCACTTGGACTATGTAGGTTACCTAGCGGGCATTTGGACTATGTACGATTCCTATCAGACATTTGGACTAATTAGGTTACCTAGCGGGCACTTGGACTATCTAGGTTAACTAGAGGGCACTTGGACTATCTAGGTCAACTAGCAGCCCCAGGTACTATGCATGTTAACTAGCGAGCACTTGGACTATCTAGTTTAACTAGCGGACCTTGGACTATGTAGGTGAACTAGCGGGCCCTTGGACTATGTAGATTTACTAGCTGGCACTTGGACGATCTAGGTTAACTAGAGGGCACCTGGATGATCAATGTTAACTAGCGGGCACTTGGACTATCTAGGTTAGCTAACGGGCACTTGGACTAAGTACGTCCCCTAGTGGGCACATGGACTATCTAGATTAACTAACGGGCACTAGGACTATAGGTTAACTAGCGGGCACTTGGACTATCTAGGTTACCTAGCTGGCACTTGGACTATGAATGTTCCCTAGCGGGCAATTGGATTATCTAGGTTACCTAGCGGGCTCTTGGACTATGTAGGTCAACTAGAGGGCCCTTGGACTATCTAGGTTAGCTAACTGGCACTTGGACTATGTAGGTTAACTAGCGGACACTTGCACCATCTAGGTTAACTAGCGGGCTCTTGCACTATGTAGGTTAAATAGCGGGCCCATTGACTATGTAGGTTAACTATCGGGCACTTGGACTATGTACGTTCCCTAGCGGGCACTTGGACTATCTATGTAAACTAGCGAGCACTTGGAATATGGAGGTTAACTAGCAGACACTTGCACTATGTAGGTTACCTAGCAGGCACTTGGACTATCTAGGTTAACTAGCGGGCACTTGGACTATCTAGGTTACGAAGCGGGCACTTGGTATGTAGGTTAACTAGCGGTCACTTGGACTATCTAGGATAACTAGCGGGCCCTTGGACTATCTAGGTTACCTAGCGGGAACTTGGACTATATAGGTTACCTAGCGGGTACTTGGACTATGTAGGTTACCTATTGGGCACTTGTACTATCTAGGTTAACGAACGGGCACTTGGACTTCTAGGTTAACGAAAGGGCACTTGGTCTATGTAGGTTGCTTACCGGGCACTTGGACTATCTAGGTTACCTAGCGGGCAGTTGGACTATATAGGTCCCCTAGCGGGCATTTGGACCATATAGATAACCTAGCGGGAACTTAGACTCTGTAGGTTACCTACCGGGCACTTGGATTATCTAGGTTACCCAGCTGGCACTTGAACTATCTACGTTACCTAGCGGGTTCTTGGAGTATGTAGGTTACTTAGCGGGCTGTTGGACTATCTAGGTTACCAAGCGGGCACTTGGACTATCTAGGTTAACTAACGGGCACTTGGACTATGTAGGCTCACTATCGGGCACTTGGAGAATGTAGGTTAACTAGGGGGCACTAGGACTATGTAGGATACCTAGCGGGCCCTTGGACTATCTAGGTTACCTAGCGGGCATTTGGACTATGTAGGCTCCCTAGCGGGCCCTTGGACTATCTAGGTTAACTAACGGGCACTTGGACTATGTAGATTCCCTAGCGGGCCCTTGGACTATGTAAGTTCCCTAGCGAGCACTTGGACTATGTGTGTTCCGTAGCGGGCATTTGGACTATCTAGGTTACCTAACGGGCACATGGACTATATAGGTTCCCTAGCGGGCACTTGGACTATGTATGTTCCCTACGGACACTTGAACTATGTAAGTTATCTACCAGGCACATGGAATATGTAGGTGAACTAGCGGGCCCTTGGACTTTCTAGGTTACCTAGCCGGCACTTGGACTACGTAGGTTAACTACCGGGCACTTGCACTATCTAGGTTGCCTGGCGGGCACTTGGACTATGTACGTTCCCTAGCGGGGACTTGGACTATCTACATTACCTAGCGGGCACTTGGACTATGTACGTTACCTAGCGGGCACTTGGACTATCTATGTTAACTAGCGGGCACTTGGACTATGTCGGTTCCCTATCGGGCACGTGGACTAGATTGGTTCCCTACCGGGCACTTGTTCTATCTAGGTTAACTAGCGGGCACTTGGACGATCTTTGTTAACTAGCGGGCACTTGGACTATCTAGGTTAACTAAGGGCACTTGGACTATCTAGATTAACTAGCGGGCCCTTGGACTATCTAGGTTAACTAGAAGGCACTTGGACCATCTAGGTTAACTAGCGGGCACTGTGACTATCTAGGTTAACTAGCGGGCACTTGGACTATCTAGGTTAACTAACGGAGCTTGGTCTATGTAGGTTAACTAACGGGCCCGTGGACTATGTAGGTTAACAAGCGGGCACTTGGACTATCTAGGTTTCCTAGCAGGCACTAGGACAATGTACATACCCTAGCGCGCACTTGGACTATCTAGGTTACCTAGCGGGCACTTGGACTATCTAGGTTAACTAGTGGGCACTTGGACTATCTAGATAAACTAGCGGGCCCTTGGACTCTCTAGGTTTACTAGCGGGCACTTGGACTATCTAGGTTAACTAGCGGGCACTTGGACTATGTAGTTTCCCTAGCGGGCACTTGGACTATGTAGGTTACCTAGAAGGCACTTGGACTATCAAGCTTACCTAGCGGGCCCTTGGACTATGTAGGTTACCAGTGGGCACTTGGACTATCTAGGTTAACGAACGTGCACTTGGACTATGTAGTTAACCTAGCGGGCACTTGGACTGTCTAGGTTACCTAGCGGGCACTTGGCCTATCTAGGTTAACAAACGGGCACTTGAACTATGTTGGTTAACTAGCGGACACTTCGACTATCTAGGTTAGCTAACGGGCAATTGGACTATCTAGGTTACCTCGCGGGCACTTGGACTATGTAGGTTCCCTAGCGGGCACTTGGACTATTTAGGTTACCTAGCAGGCACTTGGACTATCTAGGGTAACTAACGGGAACTTGGACTATGTAGGTTAACTAGCGGGCACTTGGACTATGTACATACCCTAGCGCGCACTTGGACTATCTAGGTTAACTAACGGGCACTAGGACTATCTAGGTTAACTAGCGGGCACTTGGACTATCTAGGTTACCTAGCAGACACTTGGATTATGAAGGATCCCTAGCGGGCACTTGGACTATCTAGGTTAACTAACGGGCACTTGGACTATGTAGATTCCCTAGCGGGCCCTTGGACTATGTAAGTTCCCTAGCGAGCACTTGGACTATGTGTGTTCCGTAGCGGGCATTTGGACTATCTAGGTTACCTAACGGGCACATGGACTATATAGGTTCCCTAGCGGGCACTTGGACTATGTATGTTCCCTACGGACACTTGAACTATGTAAGTTATCTACCAGGCACATGGAATATGTAGGTGAACTAGCGGGCCCTTGGACTTTCTAGGTTACCTAGCCGGCACTTGGACTACGTAGGTTAACTACCGGGCACTTGCACTATCTAGGTTGCCTGGCGGGCACTTGGACTATGTACGTTCCCTAGCGGGGACTTGGACTATCTACATTACCTAGCGGGCACTTGGACTATGTACGTTACCTAGCGGGCACTTGGACTATCTATGTTAACTAGCGGGCACTTGGACTATGTCGGTTCCCTATCGGGCACGTGGACTAGATTGGTTCCCTACCGGGCACTTGTTCTATCTAGGTTAACTAGCGGGCACTTGGACGATCTTTGTTAACTAGCGGGCACTTGGACTATCTAGGTTAACTAAGGGCACTTGGACTATCTAGATTAACTAGCGGGCCCTTGGACTATCTAGGTTAACTAGAAGGCACTTGGACCATCTAGGTTAACTAGCGGGCACTGTGACTATCTAGGTTAACTAGCGGGCACTTGGACTATCTAGGTTAACTAACGGAGCTTGGTCTATGTAGGTTAACTAACGGGCCCGTGGACTATGTAGGTTAACAAGCGGGCACTTGGACTATCTAGGTTTCCTAGCAGGCACTAGGACAATGTACATACCCTAGCGCGCACTTGGACTATCTAGGTTACCTAGCGGGCACTTGGACTATCTAGGTTAACTAGTGGGCACTTGGACTATCTAGATAAACTAGCGGGCCCTTGGACTCTCTAGGTTTACTAGCGGGCACTTGGACTATCTAGGTTAACTAGCGGGCACTTGGACTATGTAGTTTCCCTAGCGGGCACTTGGACTATGTAGGTTACCTAGAAGGCACTTGGACTATCAAGCTTACCTAGCGGGCCCTTGGACTATGTAGGTTACCAGTGGGCACTTGGACTATCTAGGTTAACGAACGTGCACTTGGACTATGTAGTTAACCTAGCGGGCACTTGGACTGTCTAGGTTACCTAGCGGGCACTTGGCCTATCTAGGTTAACAAACGGGCACTTGAACTATGTTGGTTAACTAGCGGACACTTCGACTATCTAGGTTAGCTAACGGGCAATTGGACTATCTAGGTTACCTCGCGGGCACTTGGACTATGTAGGTTCCCTAGCGGGCACTTGGACTATTTAGGTTACCTAGCAGGCACTTGGACTATCTAGGGTAACTAACGGGAACTTGGACTATGTAGGTTAACTAGCGGGCACTTGGACTATGTACATACCCTAGCGCGCACTTGGACTATCTAGGTTAACTAACGGGCACTAGGACTATCTAGGTTAACTAGCGGGCACTTGGACTATCTAGGTTACCTAGCAGACACTTGGATTATGAAGGATCCCTAGCGGGCACTTGGACTATCTAGGTTAACTAACGGGCACTTGGACTATGTAGATTCCCTAGCGGGCCCTTGGACTATGTAAGTTCCCTAGCGAGCACTTGGACTATGTGTGTTCCGTAGCGGGCATTTGGACTATCTAGGTTACCTAACGGGCACATGGACTATATAGGTTCCCTAGCGGGCACTTGGACTATGTATGTTCCCTACGGACACTTGAACTATGTAAGTTATCTACCAGGCACATGGAATATGTAGGTGAACTAGCGGGCCCTTGGACTTTCTAGGTTACCTAGCCGGCACTTGGACTACGTAGGTTAACTACCGGGCACTTGCACTATCTAGGTTGCCTGGCGGGCACTTGGACTATGTACGTTCCCTAGCGGGGACTTGGACTATCTACATTACCTAGCGGGCACTTGGACTATGTACGTTACCTAGCGGGCACTTGGACTATCTATGTTAACTAGCGGGCACTTGGACTATGTCGGTTCCCTATCGGGCACGTGGACTAGATTGGTTCCCTACCGGGCACTTGTTCTATCTAGGTTAACTAGCGGGCACTTGGACGATCTTGGTTAACTAGCGGGCACTTGGACTATCTAGGTTAACTAAGGGCACTTGGACTATCTAGATTAACTAGCGGGCCCTTGGACTATCTAGGTTAACTAGAAGGCACTTGGACCATCTAGGTTAACTAGCGGGCACTGTGACTATCTAGGTTAACTAGCGGGCACTTGGACTATCTAGGTTAACTAACGGAGCTTGGTCTATGTAGGTTAACTAACGGGCCCGTGGACTATGTAGGTTAACAAGCGGGCACTTGGACTATCTAGGTTTCCTAGCAGGCACTAGGACAATGTACATACCCTAGCGCGCACTTGGACTATCTAGGTTACCTAGCGGGCACTTGGACTATCTAGGTTAACTAGTGGGCACTTGGACTATCTAGATAAACTAGCGGGCCCTTGGACTCTCTAGGTTTACTAGCGGGCACTTGGACTATCTAGGTTAACTAGCGGGCACTTGGACTATGTAGTTTCCCTAGCGGGCACTTGGACTATGTAGGTTACCTAGAAGGCACTTGGACTATCAAGGTTACCTAGCGGGCCCTTGGACTATGTAGGTTACCAGTGGGCACTTGGACTATCTAGGTTAACGAACGTGCACTTGGACTATGTAGTTAACCTAGCGGGCACTTGGACTGTCTAGGTTACCTAGCGGGCACTTGGCCTATCTAGGTTAACAAACGGGCACTTGAACTATGTTGGTTAACTAGCGGACAATTCGACTATCTAGGTTAGCTAACGGGCAATTGGACTATCTAGGTTACCTCGCGGGCACTTGGACTATGTAGGTTCCCTAGCAGGCACTTGGACTATCTAGGGTAACTAACGGGAACTTGGACTATGTAGGTTATCTAGCGGGCACTTGGACTATGTACATACCCTAGCGCGCACTTGGACTATCTAGGTTAACTAACGGGCACTAGGACTATCTAGGTTAACTAGCGGGCACTTGGACTATCTAGGTTACCTAGCAGACACTTGGATTATGAAGGATCCCTAGCGGGCACTTGGACAATCTAGGTTAATAGCGGGCACTTGGACTATCTAGGTTACCTAGAGGGCACTTGGACTATGTACGTTCCCTAGCGGGCACTGGGGCTATCTACGTTACTTAGCGGGCACTTGGACTATGTAGGTTAACGAACGGGCACTTGGACTATGTACGTAACCTAATGGTCACTTGGACTGTCTAGGTTACCTTGCGGGGACTTGGACTATGTAGGATCCCTATCGGACATTTGTACTACTTAGGTAAACTAGCGGGCACTTTGACTATCTAGGTTAACTAACGGACCTTGGATTATGTAGGGTAACTAGCGGGCCCTTGGACTATGTCAGTTAAGAAGCGTGCACTTGGACTATCTAGGTTTCCTAGCAGGCACTTGGACTATGTACATACCCTAGCGCTCACTTGGACTATCTAGGTTACCTAGCGGGCACTTGGACTATGTACGTCCCCTAGTGGGCACTTAGACTATCTAGGTTAACTAACGGGCACTAGGACTATCTAGGTTATCTAGCAGGCACTTGGATTATGAAGGATCCCTAGCAGGCACTTGGACTATCTAGGTTACCTAGCGGGCACTTGGACTATGTAGGTTAACTGGCGGACACTTGCACGATCTAGGTTAACTAGCGGGCCCTTGCACTATGTAGGTTAACTAGCGGGCCCATGGATTATGTAGGTTTACTAGCGGGCACTTTGACTATCTAGATTAACTAGCGGGCACTTGGATTATCTAGGTTAACTAGCGGGCACTTGGATTATCTAGGTTAACTAGCGGGCACTTGGACGATCTTGGTTAACTAGCGGGCACTTGGACTATCTAGTTTAACTAGCGGGCACTTGGACTATCTAGATTAACTAGCGGGCCCTTGGACTATCTAGGTTAACTAGCAGGCACTTGGACTATCTAGGTTAACTAGCGGGCACTTTGACTATCTAGGTTAACTAGCGGGCACTTGGACTATCTAGGTTAACTAACGGACCTTGGTCTATGTAGGTTAACTAGCGGGCCCGTGGACTATGTAGGTTAGCAAGCGGGCACTTGGACTATCTAGGTTTCCTAGCAGGCATTAGGACAATGTACATACCCTAGCGCGCACTTGGACTATCTAGGTTACCTAGCGGGCACTTGGACTATCTAGGTTAACTAACGGGCGATAGGACTACCTAGGTTAACTAGCGGGCACTTGGACTATCTAGGTTATCTAGCAGGCACTTGGATTATGAAGGATCCCTAGCGGGCACTTGGACTATCTAGGTTACCTAGCGGGCACTTGGATTATGTAGGTTAACTAGCGGACACTTGCACGATCTAGGTTAACTAGCGGGCCCTTGCACTATTTAGGTTAACTAGCGGGCCCATGGATTATGTAGGTTTACTAGCAGGCACTTGGACTATCTAGGTTAACCAGCGGGCACTTGGACTATGTAGTTTCCCTAGCGGGCATTTGGATTATGAAGGATCCCTAGCGGGCACTTGGGCAATCTAGGTTAATAGCGGGCACTTGGACTATCTAGGTTCCTAGAGGGCACTTGGACTATGTACGTTCCCTAGCGGGCACTGGGGCTATCTACGTTACCTAGCGGGCACTTGGACTATGTAGGTTAACGAACGGACACTTGGACTATGTAGGTATGCTAATGGTCACTTGGACTGTCTAGGTTACCTAGCGGGGACTTGGACTATGTAGGTTAACTAGAGGGAACTTGGACTATGTAGGATCCCTATCGGACATTTGTACTACTTTGGTTAACTAGCGGGCACTTTGACTATCTAGGTTAACTAATGGACCTTGGATTATGTAGGTTAACTAGCGGGCCCTTTGACTATGTAGGTTAAGAAGCGTGCACTTGGACTATCTAGGTTTCCTAGCAGGCACTTGGACTATGTACATACCCTAGCGCGCACTTGGACTATCTACGTTACCTAGCGGGCACTTAGACTATGTACGTCCCCTAGTGGGCACTTGGACTATCTAGGTTACCTAGCGGGCACTTGGACTATGTAGGTTAACTAGCGGACACTTGCACGATCTAGGGTAAGTAGCGGGCCCTTGCACTATGTAGGTTAACTAGCGGCCCCATGGATTATGTAGGTTTACTAGCGGGCACTTGGACTATCTAGATTAACTAGCGGGCACTTGGACTATCTAGGTTAACTAGCGGGCACTTGGAATATCTAGGTTAACTAGCGTGCACTTGGACGATCTTGGTTAACTAGCGGGCACTTGGACTATCGAGGTTAACTAGCGGGCACATGGACTATCTAGATTAACTAGCGGGCCCTTGGACTATTTAGGTTAACTAGCAGGCACTTGGACTATCTGGGTCAACAAGCGGGCACTTGGACTATCTAGGTTTCCTAGCAGGCACTAGGACAATGTACATACCCTGGCGCGGACTTGGACTATCTAGGTTACCTAGCGGGCACTTGGACTATCTAGGTTAACTAATGGGCACTAGGACTATCTAGGTTAACTAGCGGGCACTTGGACTATCTAGGTTATCTAGCAGGCACTTGGATTATGAAGGATCCCTAGCAGGCACTTGGACTATCTAGGTTACCTAGCGGGCACTTGGACTATGTAGGTTAACTAGCGGACACTTGCACGATCTAGGTTAACTAGCGGACCCTTGCACTATTTAGGTTAACTAGCGGGCCCATGGATTATGTAGGTTTACTAGCAGGCACTTGGACTATCTAGGTTAACTAGCGGGCACTTGGACTCTCTAGGTTAGCTAACCGGCAATTGGACTATCTAGGTTACCTAGCGGGCACTTGGACTATGTAGGTTCACTAGCGGGCACTTGGACTATTTAGGTTACCTAGCAGGCACTTTGACTATCTAGGGTAACTAACGGGCACTTGGACTATGTAAGTTAACTAGCGGGCACTTGGACTATGTACATACCCTAGCGCGCACTTGGACTGTCTAGGTTAACTAACGGGCACTAGGACTATCTAGGTTAACTAGCGGGCACTTGGACTATCTAGCTTACCTAGCAGGCACTTGGATTATGAAGGATCCCTAGCGGGCACTTGGACAATCTAGGTTAATATCGGGCACTTGGACTATCTAGGTTACCTAGAGGGCACTTGGACTATATACGTTTCCTAGCGGGCACTGGGGCTATCTAAGTTACATAGCGGGCACTTGGACTATGTAGGTTAACGAACGGGCACTTGGACTATGTACGTAACCTAATGGTCACTTGGATTGTCTAGGTTACCTAGCGGGGACTTGGACTATGTAGGTTAACTAGCGGGCACTTGGACTATGTAGGATCCCTATCGGACATTTGTACTGCTTAGGTTAACTAGCGGGCACTTTGACTATCTAGGTTAACTAACGGACCTTGGATTATGTAGGTTAACTAGCGGGCCCTAGGACTATGTAGGTTAAGAAGCGTGCACTTGGACTATCTAGGTTTCCTAGCAGGCACTTGGACTATGTACATACCCTAGCGCGCACTTGGACTATCTAGGTTACCTAGCGGGCACTTGGACTATGTACGTCCCCTAGTGGGCACTTGGACTATCTAGGTTAACTAACGGGCGCTAGGACTATCTAGGTTAACTAGCGGGCACTTGGACTATCTAGGTTATCTAGCAGGCACTTGGATTATGAAGGATCCCTAGCGGGCACTTGGACTATCTAGGTTACCTAGTGGGCACTTGGACTATGTAGGTTAACTAGCGGACACATGCACGATCTAAGTTAACTAGCGGGCCCTTGCACTATGTAGGTTAACTAGCGGGCCCATGGATTATGTAGGTTTACTAGCAGGCACTTGGACTATCTAGGTTAACTAGCGGGCACTTGGACTATCTAGGTTAACTAGCGGGCACTTGGACTATCTAGTTTAACTAGCGGGCACTTGGACTATGTAGGTTCCCTAGCGGGCACTTGGACTATTTAGGTTACCTAGCGGGCACTTGGACTATGTACGTCCCCTAGTGGGCACTTAGACTATCTAGGTTAACTAACGGGCACTAGGACTATCTAGGTTAACTATCGGGCACTTGGACTATCTAGGTTATCTAGCAGGCACTTGGATTATGAAGGATCCCTAGCGGGCACTTGGACTATCTAGGTTAACTAGCGGGCCCTTGCACTATGTAGGTTAACTAGCGGGCCCATGGATTATGTAGGTTTACTAGCGGGCACTTGGACTATCTAGATTAACTAGGGGGCACTTGGACTATCTAGGTTAACTAGCGGGCACTTGGATTATCTAGGTTAACTAGCGGGCACTTGGACGATCTTGGTTAACTAGCGGGCACTTGGACTATCTAGTTTAACTAGCGGGCACTTGGACTATCTAGATTAACTAGCGGGCCCTTGGACTATCTAGGTTAACTAGCAGGCACTTGGACTATCTAGGTTAACTAGCGGGCACTTTGACTATCTAGGTTAACTAGCGGGCACTTGGACTATCTAGGTTATCTAGCAGTCACTTGGATTATGAAGGATCCCTAGCGGGCACTTGGAATATCTAGGTTAACTAGCGGGCCCTTGCACTATGTAGGTTAACTAGCGGGCCCATGGATTATGTAGGTTTACTAGCGGGCACTTGGACTATCTAGATTAACTAGGGGGCACTTGGACTATCTAGGTTAACTAGCGGGCACTTGGATTATCTAGGTTAACTAGCGGGCACTTGGACGATCTTGGTTAACTAGCGGGCACTTGGACTATCTAGTTTAACTAGCGGGCACTTGGACTATCTAGATTAACTAGCGGGCCCTTGGACTATCTAGGTTAACTAGCAGGCACTTGGACTATCTAGGTTAACTAGCGGGCACTTTGACTATCTAGGTTAACTAGCGGGCACTTGGACTATCTAGGTTAACTCACGGACCTTGGTCTATGTAGGTTAACTAGCAGGCCCGTGGACTATGTAGGTTAGCAAGCGGGCACTTGGACTATCTAGGTTTCCTAGCAGGCACTAGGACAATGTACATACCCTAGCGCGCACTTGGACTATCTAGGTTACCTAGCGGGCACTTGGACTATCTAGGTTAACTAACGGGCGATAGGACTATCTAGGTTAACTACCGGGCACTTGGACTATCTAGGTTATCTAGCAGGCACTTGGATTATGAAGGATCCCTAGCGGGCACTTGGACTATCTAGGTTACCTAGCGGGCACTTGGACTATGTAGGTTAACTAGCAGACACTTGCACGATCTAGGTTAAATAGCGGGCCCTTGCACTATTTAGGTTAACTAGCGGGCCCATGGATTATGTAGGTTTACTAGCAGGCACTTGGACTATCTAGGTTAACTAGCGGGCACATGGACTATGTAGTTTCCCTAGCGGGCATTTGGATTATGAAGGATCCCTAGCGGGCACTTGGGCAATCTAGGTTAATAGCGGGCACTTGGACTATCTAGGTTCCTAGAGTGCACTTGGACTATGTACGTTCCCTAGCGGGCACTTGGGCTATCTACGTTACCTAGAGGGCACTTGGACTATGTAGGTTAACGAACGGACACTTGGACTATGTAGGTAAGCTAATGGTCACTTGGACTGTCTAGGTTACCTAGCGGGGACTTGGACTATGTAGGTTAACTAGGGGGAACTTGGACTATGTAGGATCCCTATCGGACATTTGTACTACTTTGGTTAACTAGCGGGCACTTTGACTATCTAGGTTAACTAATGGACCTTGGATTATGTAGGTTAACTAGCGGGCCCTTGGACTATGTAGGTTAAGAAGCGTGCACTTGGACTATCTAGGTTTCCTAGCAGGCACTTGGACTATGTACATACCCTAGCGCGCACTTGGACTATCTACGTTACCTAGCGGGCACTTAGACTATGTACGTCCCCTAGTGGGCACTTGGACTATCTAGGTTACCTAGCGGGCACTTGGATTATGTAGCTTAACTAGCGGACACTTGCACGATCTAGGGTAAGTAGCGGGCCCTTGCACTATGTAGGTTAACTAGCGGCCCCATGGATTATGTAGGTTTACTAGCGGGCACTTGGACTATCTAGATTAACTAGGGGGCACTTGGACTATCTAGGTTAACTAGCGGGCACTTGGATTATCTAGGTTAACTAGCGGGCACTTGGACGATCTTGGTTAACTAGCGGGCACTTGGACTATCTAGTTTAACTAGCGGGCACTTGGACTATCTAGATTAACTAGCGGGCCCTTGGACTATCTAGGTTAACTAGCAGGCACTTGGACTATCTAGGTTAACTAGCGGGCACTTTGACTATCTAGGTTAACTAGCGGGCACTTGGACTATCTAGGTTAACTCACGGACCTTGGTCTATGTAGGTTAACTAGCAGGCCCGTGGACTATGTAGGTTAGCAAGCGGGCACTTGGACTATCTAGGTTTCCTAGCAGGCACTAGGACAATGTACATACCCTAGCGCGCACTTGGACTATCTAGGTTACCTAGCGGGCACTTGGACTATCTAGGTTAACTAACGGGCGATAGGACTATCTAGGTTAACTACCGGGCACTTGGACTATCTAGGTTATCTAGCAGGCACTTGGATTATGAAGGATCCCTAGCGGGCACTTGGACTATCTAGGTTACCTAGCGGGCACTTGGACTATGTAGGTTAACTAGCAGACACTTGCACGATCTAGGTTAAATAGCGGGCCCTTGCACTATTTAGGTTAACTAGCGGGCCCATGGATTATGTAGGTTTACTAGCAGGCACTTGGACTATCTAGGTTAACTAGCGGGCACATGGACTATGTAGTTTCCCTAGCGGGCATATGGATTATGAAGGATCCCTAGCGGGCACTTGGGCAATCTAGGTTAATAGCGGGCACTTGGACTATCTAGGTTCCTAGAGTGCACTTGGACTATGTACGTTCCCTAGCGGGCACTTGGGCTATCTACGTTACCTAGAGGGCACTTGGACTATGTAGGTTAACGAACGGACACTTGGACTATGTAGGTAAGCTAATGGTCACTTGGACTGTCTAGGTTACCTAGCGGGGACTTGGACTATGTAGGTTAACTAGGGGGAACTTGGACTATGTAGGATCCCTATCGGACATTTGTACTACTTTGGTTAACTAGCGGGCACTTTGACTATCTAGGTTAACTAATGGACCTTGGATTATGTAGGTTAACTAGCGGGCCCTTGGACTATGTAGGTTAAGAAGCGTGCACTTGGACTATCTAGGTTTCCTAGCAGGCACTTGGACTATGTACATACCCTAGCGCGCACTTGGACTATCTACGTTACCTAGCGGGCACTTAGACTATGTACGTCCCCTAGTGGGCACTTGGACTATCTAGGTTACCTAGCGGGCACTTGGACTATGTAGCTTAACTAGCGGACACTTGCACGATCTAGGGTAAGTAGCGGGCCCTTGCACTATGTAGGTTAACTAGCGGCCCCATGGATTATGTAGGTTTACTAGCGGGCACTTGGACTATCTAGATTAACTAGCGGGCACTTGGACTATGTAGGTTAACTAGCGGGCACTTGGATTATCTAGGTTAACTAGCGTGCACTTGGACGATCTTGGTTAACTAGCGGGCACTTGGACTATCTAGGTTAACTAGCGGGCACTTGGATTATCTAGGTTAACTAGCGTGCACTTGGACGATCTTGGTTAACTAGCGGGCACATGGACTATCTAGATTAACTAGCGGGCCCTTGGACTATTTAAGTTAACTAGCGGGCACTTGGATTATCTAGGTTAACTAGCGGGCACTTGGACGATCTTGGTTAACTAGCGGGCACTTGGACTATCTAGGTTAACTAGCGGGCACTTGGATAACGAACGGGCACTTGGATTATGTAGGTAACCTAGTGGTCACTTGGACTATCTATGTTAACTAGCGGGCACTTGGACTATGTAGGATAACTAGGGGACACTTGCACTATGTAGGTTACCTAGCGGCACTTGGACTATCTAGGTTAACTAGCGGGCACTTGGACTATCTAGGTTACGTAGCGGGCACTTGGTATGTAGGTTAACTAGCGGGCACTTGGACTATCTAGGTTAATTAGCGGGCCTTGGACTATCTAGGTTACCTAGCGGGCACTTGGACTATATAGGTTACCTAGCGGGCACTTGGACTATGTAGGTTACCTATTGGGCACTTGTACTATCTAGGTTAACGAACGGGCACTTGGACTTCTAGGTTAACGAACGGGCACTTGGTCTATGTAGGTTGCTTACCGGGCACTTGGACTATCTAGGTTAGGTAATGGGCACTTGGACTATCTAGGTTACCTAGCGGGAACTTGGACAATGTAAGTTACCCTGCGGGCACTTCGACTATCTAGGTTACCTAACGGGCACTTTGACTATCTAGGTTACATAGCGGGCACTTGGACTATGTAGGTTACCTAGCGGGCACTTGTACTATCTAGGTTACCTAGCGGTCACTTCGACAGTCTTGGTTACCTAGCGGGCACTTGGACTATGTAGGATCCCTATCGGACATTTGGACTACTTAGGTTGCCTAGCGGGCACTAGGACTATCTAGGTTAACTAGAGGGCACTTGGATTATCTAGGTCAACTAGAGGGCCCAGGTACTATGTAGGTTAACTAGCAAGCACTTGGACTATCTAGGTTAACCAGCGGACCTTGGACTACGTAGGTCAACTAGGGGGCCCTTGGACTATGTAGGTTCCCTATCGGGCACTTGGAGAATGTAGGTTAACTACCGGGCCCTTGGACTATCTAGGTTACCTAGCGGGCACTTGGAGTATGTAGGTTAACTAGTGGGCACTTGGGCTATCTAGGTTAACGAACGGGCACTTGGACTTCTAGGTTAACGAACGGGCACTTGGTCTATGTAGGTTGCTTACCGGGCACTTGGACTATCTAGGTTAGGTAATGGACACTTGGACTATCTAGGTTACCTAGCGGGAACTTGGACAATGTAAGTTACCTAGCGGGCACTTGGACTATCTAGGTTACCTAACGGGCACTTTGACTATCTAGGTTACATAGCGGGCACTTGGACTATGTAGGTTACCTAGCGGGCACTTGGACTATCTAGGTTACCTAGCAGTCACTTCAACAGTCGAGGTTACCTAGCGGGCACTTGGACTATCTAGGTTAACGAACAGGCACTTGGACTATGTAGGTTACCTAGCGGGCACTTGGACTATGTAGGATCCCTATCGGACATTTGGACTAATTAGGTTACCTAGCGGGCACTTGGACTATCTAGGTTAACTAGAGGGCACTGGGCCTATCTAGGTCAACTAGCAGCCCCAGGTACTATGCAGGTTAACTAGCGAGCACTTGGACTATCTAGGTTAACTAGCGGACCTTGGACTACGTAGGTCAACTAGCGGGCCCTTGGACTATGTAGATTAACTAGCGGGCACTTGGACGATCTAGGTTAACTAGACGGCACCTGGATGATCAATGTTAACTAGCGGGCACTTGGACTATCTAGGTTAGCTAACGGGCACTTGGACTAAGTACGTCCCCTATGGGCACATGGACTATCTAGATTAACTAACGGGCACTAGGACTATAGGTTAACTAGCGGGCACTTGGACTATCTAGGTTACCTAGCTGGCACTTGGACTATGAATGTTCCCTAGCGGGCAATTGGATTATCTAGGTTACCTAGCGGGCCCTTGGACTATGTAGGTCAACTAGCGGGCCCTTGGACTATCGAGGTTAGCTAACTGGCACTTGGACTATGTAGGTTAACTAGCGGACACTTGCACCATCTAGGTTAACTAGCGGGCTCTTGCACTATGTAGGTTAAATAGCGGGCCCATTGACTATGTAGGTTAACTAGCGGGCACTTGGACTATGTACGTTCCCTAGCGGGCACTTGGACTATCTATGTAAACTAGCGAGCACTTGGAATATGGAGGTTAACTAGCAGACACTTGCACTATGTAGGTTACCTAGCAGGCACTTGGACTATCTAGGTTAACTAGCGGGCACTTGGACTATCTAGGTTACGAAGCGGGCACTTGGTATGTAGGTTAACTAGCGGTCACTTGGACTATCTACGTTAACTAGCGGGCCCTTGGACTATCTAGGTTACCTAGCGGGAACTTGGACTATATAGGTTACCTAGCGGGTACTTGGACTATGTAGGTTACCTATTGGGCACTTGTACTATCTAGGTTAACGAACGGGCACTTGGACTTCTAGGTTAACGAACGGGCACTTGGTCTATGTAGGTTGCTTACCGGGCACTTGGACTATCTAGGTTACCTAGCGGGCACTTGGACTATATAGGTCCCCTAGCGGGCATTTGGACCATATAGATAACCTAGCGGGCATTTGGACCATATAGAAAACCTAGCGGGAACTTAGACTCTGTAGGTTACCTAGCGGGCCCTTGGACTATCTTGGTTATCCAGCTGGCACTTGAACTATCTACGTTACCTAGCGGGTTCTTGGAGTATTTAGGTTACTTACCGGGCTGTTGGACTATCTAGGTTACCAAGCGGGCACTTGGACTATCCAGGTTAACTAACGGGCACTTGGACTATGTAGGCTCACTATCGGGCACTTGGAGAATGTAGGTTAACTAGGGGGCACTAGGACTATGTAGGATACCTAGCGGGCCCTTGGACTATCTAGGTTACCTAGCGGGCATTTGGACTATGTAGGCTCCCTAGCGGGCACTTGGACTATCTAGGTTAACTAACTGGCACTTGGACTATGTAGATTCCCTAGCGGGCCCTTGGACTATGTAAGTTCCCTAGCGAGCACTTGGACTATGTGTGTTCCCTAGCGGGCATTTGACTATCTAGGTAACCTAACGGGCACTTGGACTATATAGGTTCCCTAGCGGGCACTTGGACTATGTATGTTCCCTACGGACACTTGAACTATGTAAGTTATCTACCAGGCAAATGGAATATATAGGTGAACTAGCGGGCCCTTGGAATTTCTAGGTTACCTAGCGGGCACTTGGACTATGTAGGTTAACTACCGGGCACTTGCACTATCTAGGTTGCCTGGCAGGCACTTGGACTATGTACGTTCCCTAGCGGGGACTTGGACTATCTACATTACCTAGCGGGCACTTGGACTATGTATGTTACCTAGCGGGCACTTGGACTATCTATGTTAACTAGCGGGCACTTGGACTATGTAGGTTCCCTATCGGGCACGTGGACTAGATTGGTTCCCTACCGGGCACTTGTTCTATCTAGGTTAACTAGCGGGCACTTGGACGATCTTGGTTAACTAGCGGGCACTTGGACTATCTAGGTTAACTAAGGGCACTTGGACTATCTAGATTAACTAGCGGGCCCTTGGACTATCTAGGTTAACTAGCAGGCACTTGGACTATCTAGGTTAACTAGCGGGCACTTTGACTATCTAGGTTAACTAGCGGGCACTTGGACTATCTAGGTTTCCTAGCAGGCACTAAGACAATGTACATACCCTAGCGCGCACTTGGACTATCTAGGTTACCTAGCGGGCACTTGGACTATCTAGGCTAACTAGTGGGCACTTGGACTATCTAGATAAACTAGCAGGCCCTTGGACTCTCTAGGTTTACTAGCGGGCACTTGGACTATCTAGGTTAACTAGCGGGCACTTGGACTATGTAGTTTCCCTAGCGGGCACTTGGACTATGTAGGTTAACTAGAAGGCACTTGGACTATCAAGGTTACCTAGCGGGCCCTTGGACTATGTAGGTTACCAGCGGGCACTTGGACTATCTAGGTTAATGAACGTGCACTTGGACTATGTAGTTAACCTAGTGGGCACTTGGACTGTCTAGGTTACCTAGCGGGCACTTGGCATATCTAGGTTAACAAACGGGCACTTGGACAATGTAGGTTAACTAGCGGACACTTCGACTATCTAGGTTAGCTAATGGGCAATTGGACTATCTAGGTTACCTTCGGGCACTTGGACTATGTAGGTTCCCTAGCGGGCACTTGGACTATTTAGGTTACTTAGCAGGCACTTGGACTATCTAGGGTAACTAACGGGAACTTGGACTATGTAGGTTAACTAGCGGGCACTTGGACTATGTACATACCCTAGCGCGCACTTGGACTATCTAGGTTAACTAACGGGCACTAGGACTATCTAGGTTAACTAGCGGGCACTTGGACTATCTAGGTTACCTAGCCGACACTTGGATTATGAAGGATCCCTAGCGGGCACTTGGACAATCTAGGTTAATAGCGGGCACTTGGACTATCTAGGTTACCTAGAGGGCACTTGGACTATGTACGTTCCCTAGCGGGCACTGGGGCTATCTACGTTAGGGAGCGGGCCCTTGGACTATGTAGGTTAAGAAGCGTGCACTTGGACTATCTAGGTTTCCTAGCAGGCACTTGGACTATGTACATACCCTAGCGCGCACTTGGACTATCTAGGTTCCCTAGCGGGCACTTGGACTATGAACGTCCCCTAGTGGGCACTTAGACTATCTAGGTTAACTAACGGGCACTAGGACTATCTAGGTTAACTAGCGGGCACTTGGACTATCTAGGTTATCTAGCAGGCACTTGGATTATGAAGGATCCCTAGCGGGCACTTGGACTATCTAGGTTACCTAGCGGGCACTTGGACTATGTAGGTTAACTAGCGGACACTTGCACGATCTAGGTTAACTAGTGGGCCCTTGCACTATTTAGGTTAACTAGCGGGCCCAAGGATTATGTAGGTTTACTAGCAGGCACTTGGACTATCTAGGTTAACTAGCGGGCACTTGGACTATCTAGGTTAACTAGCGGGCACTTGGACTATCTAGTTTAACTAGCGGGCACTTGGACTATGTAGGTTCCCTAGCGGGCACTTGGACTATTTAGGTTACCTAGCGGGCACTTGGACTATGTACGTCCCCTAGTGGGCACTTAGACTATCTAGGTTAACTAACGGGCACTAGGACTATCTAGGTTAACTATCGGGCACTTGGACTATCTAGGTTATCTAGCAGGCACTTGGATTATGAAGGATCCCTAGCGGGCACTTGGACTATCTAGGTTAACTAGCGGGCCCTTGCACTATGTAGGTTAACTAGCGGGCCCATGGATTATGTAGGTTTACTAGCGGGCACTTGGACTATCTAGATTAACTAGGGGGCACTTGGACTATCTAGGTTAACTAGCGGGCACTTGGATTATCTAGGTTAACTAGCGGGCACTTGGACGATCTTGGTTAACTAGCGGGCACTTGGACTATCTAGTTTAACTAGCGGGCACTTGGACTATCTAGATTAACTAGCGGGCCCTTGGACTATCTAGGTTAACTAGCAGGCACTTGGACTATCTAGGTTAACTAGCGGGCACTTTGACTATCTAGGTTAACTAGCGGGCACTTGGACTATCTAGGTTATCTAGCAGTCACTTGGATTATGAAGGATCCCTAGCGGGCACTTGGAATATCTAGGTTAACTAGCGGGCCCTTGCACTATGTAGGTTAACTAGCGGGCCCATGGATTATGTAGGTTTACTAGCGGGCACTTGGACTATCTAGATTAACTAGGGGGCACTTGGACTATCTAGGTTAACTAGCGGGCACTTGGATTATCTAGGTTAACTAGCGGGCACTTGGACGATCTTGGTTAACTAGAGGGCACTTGGACTATCTAGTTTAACTAGTGGGCACTTGGACTATCTAGATTAACTAGCGGGCCCTTGGACTATCTAGGTTAACTAGCAGGCACTTGGACTATCTAGGTTAACTAGCGGGCACTTTGACTATCTAGGTTAACTAGCGGGCACTTGGACTATCTAGGTTAACTCACGGACCTTGGTCTATGTAGGTTAACTAGCAGGCCCGTGGACTATGTAGGTTAGCAAGCGGGCACTTGGACTATCTAGGTTTCCTAGCAGGCACTAGGACAATGTACATACCCTAGCGCGCACTTGGACTATCTAGGTTACCTAGCGGGCACTTGGACTATCTAGGTTAACTAACGGGCGATAGGACTATCTAGGTTAACTACCGGGCACTTGGACTATCTAGGTTATCTAGCAGGCACTTGGATTATGAAGGATCCCTAGCGGGCACTTGGACTATCTAGGTTACCTAGCGGGCACTTGGACTATGTAGGTTAACTAGCAGACACTTGCACGATCTAGGTTAAATAGCGGGCCCTTGCACTATTTAGGTTAACTAGCGGGCCCATGGATTATGTAGGTTTACTAGCAGGCACTTGGACTATCTAGGTTAACTAGCGGGCACATGGACTATGTAGTTTCCCTAGCGGGCATTTGGATTATGAAGGATCCCTAGCGGGCACTTGGGCAATCTAGGTTAATAGCGGGCACTTGGACTATCTAGGTTCCTAGAGTGCACTTGGACTATGTACGTTCCCTAGCGGGCACTTGGGCTATCTACGTTACCTAGAGGGCACTTGGACTATGTAGGTTAACGAACGGACACTTGGACTATGTAGGTAAGCTAATGGTCATTTGGACTGTCTAGGTTACCTAGCGGGGACTTGGACTATGTAGGTTAACTAGGGGGAACTTGGACTATGTAGGATCCCTATCGGACATTTGTACTACTTTGGTTAACTAGCGGGCACTTTGACTATCTAGGTTAACTAATGGACCTTGGATTATGTAGGTTAACTAGCGGGCCCTTGGACTATGTAGGTTAAGAAGCGTGCACTTGGACTATCTAGGTTTCCTAGCAGGCACTTGGACTATGTACATACCCTAGCGCGCACTTGGACTATCTACGTTACCTAGCGGGCACTTAGACTATGTACGTCCCCTAGTGGGCACTTGGACTATCTAGGTTACCTAGCGGGCACTTGGATTATGTAGCTTAACTAGCGGACACTTGCACGATCTAGGGTAAGTAGCGGGCCCTTGCACTATGTAGGTTAACTAGCGGCCCCATGGATTATGTAGGTTTACTAGCGGGCACTTGGACTATCTAGATTAACTAGGGGGCACTTGGACTATCTAGGTTAACTAGCGGGCACTTGGATTATCTAGGTTAACTAGCGGGCACTTGGACGATCTTGGTTAACTAGCGGGCACTTGGACTATCTAGTTTAACTAGCGGGCACTTGGACTATCTAGATTAACTAGCGGGCCCTTGGACTATCTAGGTTAACTAGCAGGCACTTGGACTATCTAGGTTAACTAGCGGGCACTTTGACTATCTAGGTTAACTAGCGGGCACTTGGACTATCTAGGTTAACTCACGGACCTTGGTCTATGTAGGTTAACTAGCAGGCCCGTGGACTATGTAGGTTAGCAAGCGGGCACTTGGACTATCTAGGTTTCCTAGCAGGCACTAGGACAATGTACATACCCTAGCGCGCACTTGGACTATCTAGGTTACCTAGCGGGCACTTGGACTATCTAGGTTAACTAACGGGCGATAGGACTATCTAGGTTAACTACCGGGCACTTGGACTATCTAGGTTATCTAGCAGGCACTTGGATTATGAAGGATCCCTAGCGGGCACTTGGACTATCTAGGTTACCTAGCGGGCACTTGGACTATGTAGGTTAACTAGCAGACACTTGCACGATCTAGGTTAAATAGCGGGCCCTTGCACTATTTAGGTTAACTAGCGGGCCCATGGATTATGTAGGTTTACTAGCAGGCACTTGGACTATCTAGGTTAACTAGCGGGCACATGGACTATGTAGTTTCCCTAGCGGGCATTTGGATTATGAAGGATCCCTAGCGGGCACTTGGGCAATCTAGGTTAATAGCGGGCACATGGACTATCTAGGTTCCTAGAGTGCACTTGGACTATGTACGTTCCCTAGCGGGCACTTGGGCTATCTACGTTACCTAGAGGGCACTTGGACTATGTAGGTTAACGAACGGACACTTGGACTATGTAGGTAAGCTAATGGTCACTTGGACTGTCTAGGTTACCTAGCGGGGACTTGGACTATGTAGGTTAACTAGGGGGAACTTGGACTATGTAGGATCCCTATCGGACATTTGTACTACTTTGGTTAACTAGCGGGCACTTTGACTATCTAGGTTAACTAATGGACCTTGGATTATGTAGGTTAACTAGCGGGCCCTTGGACTATGTAGGTTAAGAAGCGTGCACTTGGACTATCTAGGTTTCCTAGCAGGCACTTGGACTATGTACATACCCTAGCGCGCACTTGGACTATCTACGTTACCTAGCGGGCACTTAGACTATGTACGTCCCCTAGTGGGCACTTGGACTATCTAGGTTACCTAGCGGGCACTTGGACTATGTAGCTTAACTAGCGGACACTTGCACGATCTAGGGTAAGTAGCGGGCCCTTGCACTATGTAGGTTAACTAGCGGCCCCATGGATTATGTAGGTTTACTAGCGGGCACTTGGACTATCTAGATTAACTAGCGGGCACTTGGACTATGTAGGTTAACTAGCGGGCACTTGGATTATCTAGGTTAACTAGCGTGCACTTGGACGATCTTGGTTAACTAGCGGGCACTTGGACTATCTAGGTTAACTAGCGGGCACTTGGATTATCTAGGTTAACTAGCGTGCACTTGGACGATCTTGGTTAACTAGCGGGCACATGGACTATCTAGATTAACTAGCGGGCCCTTGGACTATTTAAGTTAACTAGCGGGCACTTGGATTATCTAGGTTAACTAGCGGGCACTTGGACGATCTTGGTTAACTAGCGGGCACTTGGACTATCTAGGTTAACTAGCGGGCACTTGGATAACGAACGGGCACTTGGATTATGTAGGTAACCTAGTGGTCACTTGGACTATCTATGTTAACTAGCGGGCACTTGGACTATGTAGGATAACTAGGGGACACTTGCACTATGTAGGTTACCTAGCGGCACTTGGACTATCTAGGTTAACTAGCGGGCACTTGGACTATCTAGGTTACGTAGCGGGCACTTGGTATGTAGGTTAACTAGTGGGCACTTGGACTATCTAGGTTAATTAGCGGGCCTTGGACTATCTAGGTTACCTAGCGGGCACTTGGACTATATAGGTTACCTAGCGGGCACTTGGACTATGTAGGTTACCTATTGGGCACTTGTACTATCTAGGTTAACGAACGGGCACTTGGACTTCTAGGTTAACGAACGGGCACTTGGTCTATGTAGGTTGCTTACCGGGCACTTGGACTATCTAGGTTAGGTAATGGGCACTTGGACTATCTAGGTTACCTAGCGGGAACTTGGACAATGTAAGTTACCCTGCGGGCACTTCGACTATCTAGGTTACCTAACGGGCACTTTGACTATCTAGGTTACATAGCGGGCACTTGGACTATGTAGGTTACCTAGCGGGCACTTGTACTATCTAGGTTACCTAGCGGTCACTTCGACAGTCTTGGTTACCTAGCGGGCACTTGGACTATGTAGGATCCCTATCGGACATTTGGACTACTTAGGTTGCCTAGCGGGCACTAGGACTATCTAGGTTAACTAGAGGGCACTTGGATTATCTAGGTCAACTAGAGGGCCCAGGTACTATGTAGGTTAACTAGCAAGCACTTGGACTATCTAGGTTAACCAGCGGACCTTGGACTACGTAGGTCAACTAGGGGGCCCTTGGACTATGTAGGTTCCCTATCGGGCACTTGGAGAATGTAGGTTAACTACCGGGCCCTTGGACTATCTAGGTTACCTAGCGGGCACTTGGAGTATGTAGGTTAACTAGTGGGCACTTGGGCTATCTAGGTTAACGAACGGGCACTTGGACTTCTAGGTTAACGAACGGGCACTTGGTCTATGTAGGTTGCTTACCGGGCACTTGGACTATCTAGGTTAGGTAATGGACACTTGGACTATCTAGGTTACCTAGCGGGAACTTGGACAATGTAAGTTACCTAGCGGGCACTTGGACTATCTAGGTTACCTAACGGGCACTTTGACTATCTAGGTTACATAGCGGGCACTTGGACTATGTAGGTTACCTAGCGGGCACTTGGACTATCTAGGTTACCTAGCAGTCACTTCAACAGTCGAGGTTACCTAGCGGGCACTTGGACTATCTAGGTTAACGAACAGGCACTTGGACTATGTAGGTTACCTAGCGGGCACTTGGACTATGTAGGATCCCTATCGGACATTTGGACTAATTAGGTTACCTAGCGGGCACTTGGACTATCTAGGTTAACTAGAGGGCACTGGGCCTATCTAGGTCAACTAGCAGCCCCAGGTACTATGCAGGTTAACTAGCGAGCACTTGGACTATCTAGGTTAACTAGCGGACCTTGGACTACGTAGGTCAACTAGCGGGCCCTTGGACTATGTAGATTAACTAGCGGGCACTTGGACGATCTAGGTTAACTAGACGGCACCTGGATGATCAATGTTAACTAGCGGGCACTTGGACTATCTAGGTTAGCTAACGGGCACTTGGACTAAGTACGTCCCCTATGGGCACATGGACTATCTAGATTAACTAACGGGCACTAGGACTATAGGTTAACTAGCGGGCATTGGACTATCTAGGTTACCTAGCTGGCACTTGGACTATGAATGTTCCCTAGCGGGCAATTGGATTATCTAGGTTACCTAGCGGGCCCTTGGACTATGTAGGTCAACTAGCGGGCCCTTGGACTATCGAGGTTAGCTAACTGGCACTTGGACTATGTAGGTTAACTAGCAGACACTTGCACCATCTAGGTTAACTAGCGGGCTCTTGCACTATGTAGGTTAAATAGCGGGCCCATTGACTATGTAGGTTAACTAGCGGGCACTTGGACTATGTACGTTCCCTAGCGGGCACTTGGACTATCTATGTAAACTAGCGAGCACTTGGAATATGGAGGTTAACTAGCAGACACTTGCACTATGTAGGTTACCTAGCAGGCACTTGGACTATCTAGGTTAACTAGCGGGCACTTGGACTATCTAGGTTACGAAGCGGGCACTTGGTATGTAGGTTAACTAGCGGTCACTTGGACTATCTACGTTAACTAGCGGGCCCTTGGACTATCTAGGTTACCTAGCGGGAACTTGGACTATATAGGTTACCTAGCGGGTACTTGGACTATGTAGGTTACCTATTGGGCACTTGTACTATCTAGGTTAACGAACGGGCACTTGGACTTCTAGGTTAACGAACGGGCACTTGGTCTATGTAGGTTGCTTACCGGGCACTTGGACTATCTAGGTTACCTAGCGGGCACTTGGACTATATAGGTCCCCTAGCGGGCATTTGGACCATATAGATAACCTAGCGGGCATTTGGACCATATAGAAAACCTAGCGGGAACTTAGACTCTGTAGGTTACCTAGCGGGCCCTTGGACTATCTTGGTTATCCAGCTGGCACTTGAACTATCTACGTTACCTAGCGGGTTCTTGGAGTATTTAGGTTACTTACCGGGCTGTTGGACTATCTAGGTTACCAAGCGGGCACTTGGACTATCCAGGTTAACTAACGGGCACTTGGACTATGTAGGCTCACTATCGGGCACTTGGAGAATGTAGGTTAACTAGGGGGCACTAGGACTATGTAGGATACCTAGCGGGCCCTTGGACTATCTAGGTTACCTAGCGGGCATTTGGACTATGTAGGCTCCCTAGCGGGCACTTGGACTATCTAGGTTAACTAACTGGCACTTGGACTATGTAGATTCCCTAGCGGGCCCTTGGACTATGTAAGTTCCCTAGCGAGCACTTGGACTATGTGTGTTCCCTAGCGGGCATTTGACTATCTAGGTAACCTAACGGGCACTTGGACTATATAGGTTCCCTAGCGGGCACTTGGACTATGTATGTTCCCTACGGACACTTGAACTATGTAAGTTATCTACCAGGCAAATGGAATATATAGGTGAACTAGCGGGCCCTTGGAATTTCTAGGTTACCTAGCGGGCACTTGGACTATGTAGGTTAACTACCGGGCACTTGCACTATCTAGGTTGCCTGGCAGGCACTTGGACTATGTACGTTCCCCAGCGGGGACTTGGACTATCTACATTACCTAGCGGGCACTTGGACTATGTATGTTACCTAGCGGGCACTTGGACTATCTATGTTAACTAGCGGGCACTTGGACTATGTAGGTTCCCTATCGGGCACGTGGACTAGATTGGTTCCCTACCGGGCACTTGTTCTATCTAGGTTAACTAGCGGGCACTTGGACGATCTTGGTTAACTAGCGGGCACTTGGACTATCTAGGTTAACTAAGGGCACTTGGACTATCTAGATTAACTAGCGGGCCCTTGGACTATCTAGGTTAACTAGCAGGCACTTGGACTATCTAGGTTAACTAGCGGGCACTTTGACTATCTAGGTTAACTAGCGGGCACTTGGACTATCTAGGTTTCCTAGCAGGCACTAAGACAATGTACATACCCTAGCGCGCACTTGGACTATCTAGGTTACCTAGCGGGCACTTGGACTATCTAGGCTAACTAGTGGGCACTTGGACTATCTAGATAAACTAGCAGGCCCTTGGACTCTCTAGGTTTACTAGCGGGCACTTGGACTATCTAGGTTAACTAGCGGGCACTTGGACTATGTAGTTTCCCTAGCGGGCACTTGGACTATGTAGGTTAACTAGAAGGCACTTGGACTATCAAGGTTACCTAGCGGGCCCTTGGACTATGTAGGTTACCAGCGGGCACTTGGACTATCTAGGTTAATGAACGTGCACTTGGACTATGTAGTTAACCTAGTGGGCACTTGGACTGTCTAGGTTACCTAGCGGGCACTTGGCATATCTAGGTTAACAAACGGGCACTTGGACAATGTAGGTTAACTAGCGGACACTTCGACTATCTAGGTTAGCTAATGGGCAATTGGACTATCTAGGTTACCTTCGGGCACTTGGACTATGTAGGTTCCCTAGCGGGCACTTGGACTATTTAGGTTACTTAGCAGGCACTTGGACTATCTAGGGTAACTAACGGGAACTTGGACTATGTAGGTTAACTAGCGGGCACTTGGACTATGTACATACCCTAGCGCGCACTTGGACTATCTAGGTTAACTAACGGGCACTAGGACTATCTAGGTTAACTAGCGGGCACTTGGACTATCTAGGTTACCTAGCCGACACTTGGATTATGAAGGATCCCTAGCGGGCACTTGGACAATCTAGGTTAATAGCGGGCACTTGGACTATCTAGGTTACCTAGAGGGCACTTGGACTATGTACGTTCCCTAGCGGGCACTGGGGCTATCTACGTTAGGGAGCGGGCCCTTGGACTATGTAGGTTAAGAAGCGTGCACTTGGACTATCTAGGTTTCCTAGCAGGCACTTGGACTATGTACATACCCTAGCGCGCACTTGGACTATCTAGGTTCCCTAGCGGGCACTTGGACTATGAACGTCCCCTAGTGGGCACTTAGACTATCTAGGTTAACTAACGGGCACTAGGACTATCTAGGTTAACTAGCGGGCACTTGGACTATCTAGGTTATCTAGCAGGCACTTGGATTATGAAGGATCCCTAGCGGGCACTTGGACTATCTAGGTTACCTAGCGGGCACTTGGACTATGTAGGTTAACTAGCGGACACTTGCACGATCTAGGTTAACTAGTGGGCCCTTGCACTATTTAGGTTAACTAGCGGGCCCAAGGATTATGTAGGTTTACTAGCAGGCACTTGGACTATCTAGGTTAACTAGCGGGCACTTGGACTATCTAGGTTAACTAGCGGGCACTTGGACTATCTAGTTTAACTAGCGGGCACTTGGACTATGTAGGTTCCCTAGCGGGCACTTGGACTATTTAGGTTACCTAGCGGGCACTTGGACTATGTACGTCCCCTAGTGGGCACTTAGACTATCTAGGTTAACTAACGGGCACTAGGACTATCTAGGTTAACTATCGGGCACTTGGACTATCTAGGTTATCTAGCAGGCACTTGGATTATGAAGGATCCCTAGCGGGCACTTGGACTATCTAGGTTAACTAGCGGGCCCTTGCACTATGTAGGTTAACTAGCGGGCCCATGGATTATGTAGGTTTACTAGCGGGCACTTGGACTATCTAGATTAACTAGGGGGCACTTGGACTATCTAGGTTAACTAGCGGGCACTTGGATTATCTAGGTTAACTAGCGGGCACTTGGACGATCTTGGTTAACTAGCGGGCACTTGGACTATCTAGTTTAACTAGCGGGCACTTGGACTATCTAGATTAACTAGCGGGCCCTTGGACTATCTAGGTTAACTAGCAGGCACTTGGACTATCTAGGTTAACTAGCGGGCACTTTGACTATCTAGGTTAACTAGCGGGCACTTGGACTATCTAGGTTATCTAGCAGTCACTTGGATTATGAAGGATCCCTAGCGGGCACTTGGAATATCTAGGTTAACTAGCGGGCCCTTGCACTATGTAGGTTAACTAGCGGGCCCATGGATTATGTAGGTTTACTAGCGGGCACTTGGACTATCTAGATTAACTAGGGGGCACTTGGACTATCTAGGTTAACTAGCGGGCACTTGGATTATCTAGGTTAACTAGCGGGCACTTGGACGATCTTGGTTAACTAGCGGGCACTTGGACTATCTAGTTTAACTAGCGGGCACTTGGACTATCTAGATTAACTAGCGGGCCCTTGGACTATCTAGGTTAACTAGCAGGCACTTGGACTATCTAGGTTAACTAGCGGGCACTTTGACTATCTAGGTTAACTAGCGGGCACTTGGACTATCTAGGTTAACTCACGGACCTTGGTCTATGTAGGTTAACTAGCAGGCCCGTGGACTATGTAGGTTAGCAAGCGGGCACTTGGACTATCTAGGTTTCCTAGCAGGCACTAGGACAATGTACATACCCTAGCGCGCACTTGGACTATCTAGGTTACCTAGCGGGCACTTGGACTATCTAGGTTAACTAACGGGCGATAGGACTATCTAGGTTAACTACCGGGCACTTGGACTATCTAGGTTATCTAGCAGGCACTTGGATTATGAAGGATCCCTAGCGGGCACTTGGACTATCTAGGTTACCTAGCGGGCACTTGGACTATGTAGGTTAACTAGCAGACACTTGCACGATCTAGGTTAAATAGCGGGCCCTTGCACTATTTAGGTTAACTAGCGGGCCCATGGATTATGTAGGTTTACTAGCAGGCACTTGGACTATCTAGGTTAACTAGCGGGCACATGGACTATGTAGTTTCCCTAGCGGGCATTTGGATTATGAAGGATCCCTAGCGGGCACTTGGGCAATCTAGGTTAATAGCGGGCACTTGGACTATCTAGGTTCCTAGAGTGCACTTGGACTATGTACGTTCCCTAGCGGGCACTTGGGCTATCTACGTTACCTAGAGGGCACTTGGACTATGTAGGTTAACGAACGGACACTTGGACTATGTAGGTAAGCTAATGGTCACTTGGACTGTCTAGGTTACCTAGCGGGGACTTGGACTATGTAGGTTAACTAGGGGGAACTTGGACTATGTAGGATCCCTATCGGACATTTGTACTACTTTGGTTAACTAGCGGGCACTTTGACTATCTAGGTTAACTAATGGACCTTGGATTATGTAGGTTAACTAGCGGGCCCTTGGACTATGTAGGTTAAGAAGCGTGCACTTGGACTATCTAGGTTTCCTAGCAGGCACTTGGACTATGTACATACCCTAGCGCGCACTTGGACTATCTACGTTACCTAGCGGGCACTTAGACTATGTACGTCCCCTAGTGGGCACTTGGACTATCTAGGTTACCTAGCGGGCACTTGGACTATGTAGCTTAACTAGCGGACACTTGCACGATCTAGGGTAAGTAGCGGGCCCTTGCACTATGTAGGTTAACTAGCGGCCCCATGGATTATGTAGGTTTACTAGCGGGCACTTGGACTATCTAGATTAACTAGCGGGCACTTGGACTATGTAGGTTAACTAGCGGGCACTTGGATTATCTAGGTTAACTAGCGTGCACTTGGACGATCTTGGTTAACTAGCGGGCACTTGGACTATCTAGGTTAACTAGCGGGCACTTGGATTATCTAGGTTAACTAGCGTGCACTTGGACGATCTTGGTTAACTAGCGGGCACATGGACTATCTAGATTAACTAGCGGGCCCTTGGACTATTTAAGTTAACTAGCGGGCACTTGGATTATCTAGGTTAACTAGCGGGCACTTGGACGATCTTGGTTAACTAGCGGGCACTTGGACTATCTAGGTTAACTAGCGGGCACTTGGATAACGAACGGGCACTTGGATTATGTAGGTAACCTAGTGGTCACTTGAACTATCTAGGTTACCTAGCGGGCACTTGGACTATGTAGGTTAACTAGTGGGCACTTGGAATATGTAGGTTAACTAGCGGGCCCTTGAACAGTGTAGATTAACTAGTGGCACTTGGACTATCTACGTTAACTAGCGGGCCCTAGGACTATGTAGATTCCCTAGCGGGCCTTGGACTACATAGGTTCCCTAGGGGGCACTTGGACTCTGTATGTTCCCTACAGACACTTGAAGTATGTAAGTTAACTACCGGGCACTTGGACTATGTAGGTTAACTAGCGGGCCCTTGGACTATCTAGGTTACCTAGCGGGCACTAGGACTATGTAGGTTAACTACGGGGCACATGCACTATCTAGGTTACCTAGCGGGCACTTGGACTATGTACGTTCCCTAGCGGGCACTTGGACTATCTATGTTAACTAGCGGGCACTTGGACTATGTAGGATAACTAGGGGACACTTGCACTATGTAGGTTACCTAGCGGCACTTGGACTATCTAGGTTAACTAGCGGGTACTTGGACTATCTAGGTTACGTACCGGGCACTTGGTATGTAGGTTAACTAGCGGGCACTTGGACTATCTAGGTTAACTAGCGGGCCTTGGACTATCTATGTTACCTAGCGGGCACTTGGACTATATAGGTTACCTAGCGGGCACTTGTACTATCTAGGTTAACGAACGGGCACTTGGACTTCTAGGTTAACGAACGGGCACTTGGTCTATGTAGGTTGCTTACCGGGCACTTGGACTATCTAGGTTAGGTAATGGGCACTTGGACTATCTAGGTTACCTAGTGGGAACTTGGACAATGTAAGTTACCCTGCGGGCACTTCGACTATCTAGGTTACCTAACGGGCACTTTGACTATCTAGGTTACATAGCGGGCACTTGGACTATGTAGGTTACCTAGCGTGCACTTGGACTATCTAGGTTACCTAGCGGTCACTTCGACAGTCTTGGTTACCTAGCGGGCACTTGGACTATGTAGGATCCCTATCGGACATTTGGACTACTTAGGTTACCTAGCGGGCACTTGGACTAACTAGGTTAACTAGAGGGCACTTGGATTATCTAGGTCAACTAGCGGGCCCAGGTACTATGTAGGTTAACTAGCAAGCACTGGGACTATCTAGGTTAACAAGCGGACCTTGGACTACGTAGGTCAACTAGGGGGCCCTTGGACTATGTAGGTTCCCTATCGGGCACTTGGAGAATGTAGGTTAACTACCGGGCCCTTGGACTATCTAGGTTACCTAGCGGGCACTTGGACTATGTAGGTTAACTAGTGGGCACTTGGACTATCTAGGTTAACGAACGGGCACTTGGACTTCTAGGTTAACGAACGGGCACTTGATCTATGTAGGTTGCTTACCGGGCACTTGGACTATCTAGGTTAGGTAATGGGCACTTGGACTATCTAGGTTACCTAGCGGGAACTTGGACAATGTAAGTTACCTAGCGGGCACTTGGACTATCTAGGTTACCTAACGGGCACTTTGACTATCTAGGTTACATAGCGGGCACTTGGACTATGTAGGTTACCTAGCGGGCACTTGGACTATCTAGGTTACCTAGCAGTCACTTCAACAGTCGAGGTTACCTAGCGGGCACTTGGACTATCTAGGTTAACGAACAGGCACTTGGACTATGTAGGTTACCTAGCGGGCACTTGGACTATGTAGGATCCCTATCGGACATTTGGACTAATTAGGTTACCTAGCGGGCACTTGGACTATCTAGGTTAACTAGAGGGCACTTGGACTATCTAGGTCAACTAGCAGCTCCAGGTACTATGCAGGTTAACTAGCGAGCACTTGGACTATCTAGGTTAACTAGCGGACCTTGGACTACGTAGGTCAACTAGCGGGCCCTTGGACTATGTAGATTAACTAGCGGGCACTTGGACGATCTAGGTTAACTAGAGGGCACCTGGATGATCAATGTTAACTAGCGGGCACTTGGACTATCTAGGTTAGCTAACGGGCACTTGGACTAAGTACGTCCCCTATGGGCACATGGACTATCTAGATTAACTAACGGGCACTAGGACTATAGGTTAACTAGCGGGCACTTGGACTATCTAGGTTACCTAGCTGGCACTTGGACTATGAATGTTCCCTAGCGAGCAATTGGAATATCTAGGTTACCTAGCGGGCTCTTGGACTATGTAGGTTAACTAGCGGACACTTGCACCATCTAGTTTAACTAGCGGGCTCTTGCACTATGTAGGTTAAATAGCGGGCCCATTGACTATGTAGGTTAACTAGCCGGCACTTGGACTATCTAGGTTAACGAACGGGCACTTGGACTTCTAGGTTAACGAACGGGCACTTGGTCTATGTAGGTTGCTTACCGGGCACTTGGACTATCTAGGTTAGGTAATGGGCACTTGGACTATCTAGGTTACCTAGCGGGAACTTGGACAATGTAAGTTACCTAGCGGGCACTTGGACTATCTAGGTTACCTAACGGGCACTTTGACAATCTAGGTTACATAGGGGGCACTTGGACTATGTAGGTTACCTAGCGGGCACTTGGACTATCTAGGTTAACGAACAGGCACTTGGACTATGTAGGTTACCTAGCGGGCACTTGGACTATGTAGGATCCCTATCGGACATTTGGACTTATTAGGTTACCTAGCGGGCACTTGGACTATCAAGGTTAACTAGAGGGCAGTTGGACTATCTAGGTCAACTAGCAGCCCCAGGTACTATGCAGGTTAACTAGCGAGCACTTGGACTATCTAGGTTAACTAGCGGACCTTGGACTACGTAGGTCAACTAGCGGGCCCTTGGACTATGTAGATTAACTAGCGGGCACTTGGACGATCTAGGTTAACTAGACGGCACCTGGATGATCAATGTTAACTAGCGGGCACTTGGACTATCTAGGTTAGCTAATGGGCACTTGGACTAATTACGTCCCCTAGTGGGCACATGGACTATCTAGATTAACTAACGGGCACTAGGACTATAGGTTAACTAGCGGGCACTTGGACTATCTAGGTTACCTAGCTGGCACTTGGACTATGAATGTTCCCTAGCGGGCAATTGGATTATCTAGGTTACCTAGCGGGCTCTTGGACTATGTAGGACAACTAGAGGGCCCTTGGACTATCTAGGTTAGCTAACTGGCACTTGGACTATGTAGGTTAACTAGTGGACACTTGCACCATCTAGGTTAACTAGCGGGATCTTGCACTATGTAGGTTAAATAGCGGGCCCATTGACTATGTAGGTTAACTAGCGGGCACTTGGACTATGTACGTTCCCTAGCGGGCACTTGGACTGTCTATGTAAACTAGCGGTAACATGGACTATCTAGGTTAACTAGCGGGCCCTTGGTCTATCTAGGTTACCTAGCGGGCACTTGGACTATATAGGTTACCTAGCGGGTACTTGGACTATGTAGGTTACCTATTGGGCACTTGTACTATCTAGGTTAACGAACGGGCACTTGGACTTCTAAGTTAACGAACGGGCACTTGGTCTATGTAGGTTGCTTACCGGGCACTTGGACTATCTAGGTTACCTAGCGGGCACTTGTACTATATAGGTCCCCTAGCGGGCATTTGGACCATATAGATAACCTAGCGGGCATTTGGACCATATAGATAACCTAGCGGGAACTTAGACTCTGTAGGTTACCTAGCGGGCACTTGGACTATCTAGGTTACCCAGCTGGCACTTGAACTATCTACGTTACCTAGCGGGTTCTTGGAGTATGTAGGTTACTTAGCGGGCTGTTGGACTATCTAGGTTACCAAGCGGGCACTTGGACTATCTAGGTTAACTAACGGGCACTTGGACTATGTAGGCTCACTATCGGGCACTTGGAGATTGTAGGTTAACTAGGGGGCACTAGGACTATGTAGGATACCTAGCGGGCCCTTGGACTATCTAGGTTACCTAGCGGGCATTTGGACTATGTAGGCTCCCTAGCGGGCACTTGGACTATCTAGGTTAACTAACGGGCACATGGACTATGTAGATTCCCTAGCGGGCCCTTGGACTATGTAAGTTCCCTAGCGAGCACTTGGACTATGTGTGTTCCCTAGCGGGCATTTGGACTATCTAGGTTACCTAACGGGCACTTGGACTATATAGGTTCCCTAGCGGGCACTTGGACTATGTATGTTCCCTACGGATACTTGAACTATGTAAGTTATCTACCAGGCACATGGAATATGTAGGTGAACTAGAGGGCCCTTGGACTTTCTAGGTTACCTAGCGGGCACTTTGACTACGTAGGTTAACTACCGGGCACTTGCACTATCTAGGTTGCCTGGCGGGCACTTGGACTATGTACGTTCCCTAGCGGGGACTTGGACTATCTACATTACCTAGCGGGCACTTGGACTATGTACGTTACCTAGCGGGCATTTGGACTATCTATGTTAACTAGCGGGCACTTGGACTATGCAGGTTCCCTATCGGGCACGTGGACTAGATTGGTTCCCTACCGGGCACTTGTTCTATCTAGGTTAACTAGCGGGCACTTGGACTATCTAGGTTAACTAGCGAGCACTTGATCTATCTAGGTAAACTAGCGGGCATTTGGACTATTAGGGTCCCTAACGGGCATTTGGACTATATTGGTTACCTAGCGGGCACTTGGACTATGTAGGTTAACGAACGGGCACTTGGATTATGTAGGTAACCTAGTGGTCACTTGAACTGTCTAGGTTACCTAGGGGGCACTTGGACTATGTAGGTTACCTAGCGGCACTTGGACTATCTAGGTTAACTAGCGTGCACTTGGACTATGTAGGTTCCTTAGCGGGCACTTGGACTAACTAGTTTACCTAGCGGGCACTTGGCCTATGTAGGTTAACTAGTGGACAGTTGCACGATCTAGGTTACATAGCTGGAACTTGGACTATATAAGTTACCTTTCAGGCACTTGGACTATGTAGGTTACCTAGCGGGCACTTGGACTATCTAGGTTAACGAACGTGCACTTGGACTATGTAGGTAACCTAGCGGACACTTGGACAATCTAGGTTACCTAGCGGGCACTTGGACTATCTAGGTTACCTAGCGGGCACTTGGACTATGTAAGTTACCTAGTGGGCCCTTGGACTATATAGGTTACCTAGCGGGCACGTGGAATATGTAGGTTAACTAGCGGGCACTTGGACTATCTAGGTTACCGAACGGGCATTTGGACTATGTAAGTAACGTAGCGGGAACTTGGACAGTCTAGGTTACCTAGCGGGTTCTTGGACTTCTAGGTTAACGAACGGGCACTTGGACTATGTATGTTGCATAGTGGGCAATTGGACTATCTAGGTTAGGTAACGGGCACTTGTACTATCTAGGTTACCTAGCGGGAACTTGGACTATGTAGTTTACCTAGCGGGCACTTGGACTATCTAGGTTACCTAACAGACACTTGAATCATGTAGGTTTCTTAGCGGGCACTTGGACTATGTAGGTTAACGAACGTGCACTTGGACTATGTAGGTAACCTAGCGGACAATTGGACAGCCTAGGTTACCATCGGGCACTTGGACTTTCTAGGTTAACTAACGGGCACTTGGACTATGTAGGTTCCCTATCGGGCCCTTGGAGAATGTAGGTTAGCTAGCGGGCCCTTGGACTATCTAGGTTACCTAGCGGGCACTAGGACTATATAGGTTACCTAGCGGGCACTTGGACTATGTAGGTTACCTAGAGAGCACTTGGACTATCTAGGTTAACGAACGGGCACTTGTACTTCTCGGTTAACGAACGGACACTTGGTCTATGTAGGTTGCTTACCGGGCACTTGGACTATCTAGGTTAGGTAATGGGCACTTGGACTATCTAGGTTACCTAGCGGGAACTTGGACAATGTAAGTTACCTAGCGGGCACTTGGACTATCTAGGTTACCTAACGGGCACTTTGACTATCTAGGTTACATAGCGGGCACTTGGACTATGTAGGTTACCTAGCGGGCACTTGGACTATATAGGTTACCTAGGGGTCACTTCGACAGTCTAGGTTACATAGCGGGCACTTGGACGATCTAGGTTAACTAGAGGCTACTTGGATGGTCAATGTTAACTAGCGGGCACTTGGACTATCTAGGTTAGCTAACGGGCACTTGGACTAAGTATGTCACCTAGTGGGCACATGGACTATCTAGATTAACTAACGGGCACTAGGACTATAGGTTACCTAGCGGGCACTTGGACTATCTAGGTTACCTAGCTGGCACTTGGACTATGAATGTTCCCTAGCGGGCAATTGGATTATCTAGGTTACCTAGCGGGCACTTGGACTATGTAGGTCAACTAGCGGGCCCTTGGACTATCTAGGTTAGCTAATTGGCACTTGGACTATGTAGGTTAACTAGCGGACACTTGCACGATCTAGGTTGACTAGCGGGCTCTTGCACTATGTAGGTAAACTAGCGAGCCCATTGACTATATAGGTTAACTAGCGGCACTTGGACGATCTAGGGTAACTAGTGGGCACTTGGATTATCTAGGTTACCTAGCGGGCACTTGGACTATATAGGTTCCCTAGCGGGCATTTGGACCATATAGAAAACCTAGCGGGCATTTGGACCATATAGATAACCTAGCGGGAACTTAGACTCTGTAGGTTACCTAGCGGGCACTTGGACTATCTAGGTTTCCTAGCTGGCACTTGAACTATCTACGTTACCTAGCGGGTTCTTGGAGTATGTAGGTTACTTAGCGGGCTGTTGGACTATCTAGGTTACCAAGCGGGCACTTGGACTATCTAGGTTAACTAACGGGCACTTGGACTATGTAGCCTCACTATCGGGCACTTGGAGAATGTAGGTTAACTAGGGGGCACTAGGACTATGTAGGATACCTAGCGGGCCCTTGGACTATCTAGGTTACCTAGCAGGCATTTGGACTATGTAGGCTCCCTAGCGGGCACTTGGACTATCTAGGTTAACTAACGGGCACTTGGACTATGTAGGTTCCCTAGCGGACCCTTGGACTATGTAAGTTCCCTAGCGAGCACTAGGACTATGTGGGTTCCCTAGCGGGCATTTGGACTATCTAGGTTACCTAGCGGGCACTTGGACTATGTACGTTACCTAGCGGGCACTTGGACTATCTATGTTAACTAGCGGGCACTTGGACTATGTAGGTTCCCTATCGGGCACGTGGACTAGATTGGTTCCCTACAGGGCACTTGTTCTATCTAGGTTAACTAGCGGGCACTTGGACTATCTAGGTTAACTAGCGAGCACTTGATCTATCTATGTAAACTAGCGGGCATTTGGACTATTAGGGTCCCTAACGGGCATTTGGACTATATTGGTTACCTAGCGGGCACTTGGACTATGTAGGTTAACGAACGGGCACTTGGATTATGTAGGTAACCTAGTGGTCACTTGAACTGTCTAGGTTACCTAGCGGGCACTTGGACTATGTAGGTTAACTAGCGGGCCCTTGAACAGTGTAGATTAACTAGCGGCACTTGGACTATCTACGTTAACTAGCGGGCCCTAGGTCTATGTAGATTCCCTAGCGGGCACTTGGACTACATAGGTTCCCTAGGGGGCACTTGGACTCTGTATGTTCCCTACAGACACTTGAACTATGTAAGTTAACTACCGGGCACTTGGACTATGTAGGTTAACTAGCGGGCCCTTGGACTATCTAGGTTACCTAGCGGGCACTAGGACTATGTAGGTTAACTACGGGGCACATGCACTATCTAGGTTACCTAGCGGGCACTTGGACTATGTACGTTCCCTAGCGGGCACTTGGACTATCTATGTTAACTAGCGTGCACTTGGACTATGTAGGTTCCTTAGCGGGCACTTGGACTAACTAGTTTACCTAGCGGGCACTTGGCCTATGTAGGTTAACTAGTGGACAGTTGCACGATCTAGGTTACATAGCTGGAACTTGGACTATATAAGTTACCTTTCAGGCACTTGGACTATGTAGGTTACCTAGCGGGCACTTGGACAATCTAGGTTACCTAGCGGGCAATTGGACTATCTAGGTTAACGAACGGGCAATTGGACTATCTAGGCTATCTAGCGGGCACTTGGACTATGTAAGTTACCTAGTGGGCCCTTGGACTATCTAGGTTACCTAGCGGGCACTTGGACTATGTAGGATAACTAGAGGGCACTTGGACTATCTAGGTTACCGAACGGGCATTTGGACTATGTAAGTAACCTAGCGGGAACTTGGACAGTCTAGGTTACCTAGCGGGTTCTTGGACTTCAAGGTTAACGAATGGGCACATGGACTATGTATGTTGCATAGTGGGCAATTGGACTATCTAGGTTAGGTAACGGGCACTTGTACTATCTAGGTTACCTAGCGGGAACTTGGACTATGTAGTTTACCTAGCGGGCACTTGGACTATCTAGGTTACCTAACGGACACTTGAACCATCTAGGTTTCTTAGCGGGCACTTGGACTATGTAGGTTAACTAACGGGCACTTGGACTATCTAGGTTAACGAACGTGCACTTGGACTATGTAGGTAACCTAGCGGACAATTGGACAGCCTAGGTTACAATCGGGCACTTGGACTTTCTAGGTTAACTAACGGGCACTTGGACTATGTAGGTTCCCTATCGGGCACTTGGAGAATGTTGGTTAACTAGCGGGCCCTTGGACTATCTAGGTTTCCTAGCGGGCACTAGGACTATATAGGTTACCTAGCGGGCACTTGGACTATGTAGGTTACCTAGAGGGCACTTGGACTATCTAGGTTAACGAACGGGCACTTGTACTTCTCGGTTAACGAACGCGCACTTGGTCTATGTAGGTTGCTTACCGGGCACTTGGACTATCTAGGTTAGGTAATGGGCACTTGGACTATCTAGGTTACATAGCGGGAACTTGGGCAATGTAAGTTACCTAGCGGGCACTTGGACTATCTAGGTTACCTAAAGGGCACTTTGACTATCTAGGTTACATAGCGGGCACTTGGACTATGTAGGTTACCTAGCGGGCACTTGGACTATCTAGGTTGCCTAGCGGTCACTTCGACAGTCTAGGTTACCTAGCGGGCACTTGGACGATCTAGGTTAACTAGAGGGCACTTGGATGATCAATGTTAACTAGCAGGCACTTGGACTATCTAGGTTAGCTAACGGGCACTTGGACTAAGTACGTCCCCTAGTGGGCACATGGACTATCTAGATTAACTAACGGGCACTAGGACTATCTAGGTTAACTAGCCGGCCCTTGGACTATCTAGGTTACCTAGGTGGCACTTGGACTATGAATGTTCCCTAGCGGGCAATTGGATTATCTAGGTTACCAAGCGGGCACTTGGACTATGTAAGTCAACTAGCGGGCCCTTGGACTATCTAGGTTAGCTAACTGGCACTTGGACTATGTAGTTTAACTAGAGGACACTTGCACGATCTAGGTTAACTAGCGGGCTCTTGCACTATGTAGGTTAACTAGCGGGCACATTGACTATGTAGGTTAACTAGCGGGCACTTGGACTATCTATGTTAACTAGCGGGCACTTGGAATATGTAGGTTAACTAGCGGACACTTGCACTATGTAGGTTACCTAGCAGGCACTTGGACTATCTAGGTTAACTAGCAGGCACTTGGGCTATCTAGGTTAACTAGCGGACACTTGCACTATGTAGGTTACCTAGCAGGCACTTGGACTACGTAGGTTACCTAGTGGGCACTTGGACTATCTAGGTTAACGAACGGGCACTTGGAATTCTAGGTCAACGAACGGGCACTTGGTCTATGTAGGTTGCTTACCGGGCACTTGGACTATCTAGGTTAGGTAATGGGCACTTGGACTATATAGGTTACCTACCGGGAACTTGGACAATGTAAGTTACCTAGCGGGCACTTGGACTATCTAGGTTACCTAACGGGCACTTTGACTATCTAGGTTACATAGCGGGCACTTGGACTATGTAGTTTACCTAGCGGGCACTTGGACTATCTAGGTTACCTAGCGGTCACTTCCACAGTCTAGGTTACCTTGCGGGCACTTGGACTATCTAGGTTAACGAACGGGCACTTGGACTATGTAGGTTACCTAGCGGGCACTTGGACTATGTAGGATCCCTATCGGACATTTGGACTACTTAGGTTACCTAGCGGGCACTTGGACTATCTAGGTTAACTAGAGGGCCCTTGGACTATCTAGGTTACCTAGCGGGCACTTGGACTATGTAGGATAACTAGAGGGCACTTGGACTATCTAGGTTACCGAACGGGCATTTGGACAATGTAAGTAACCTAGCGGGAACTTGGACAGTCTAGGTTACCTAGCGGGTTCTTGGACTTCAAGGTTAACGAATGGGCACATGGCCTATGTATGTTGCATATGGGCAATTGGACTATCTAGGTTAGGTAACGGGCACTTGTACTATCTAGGTTACCTAGCGGGAACTTGGACTATGTAGTTTACCTAGCGGGCACTTGGACTATCTAGGTTACCTAACGGACACTTGAACCATCTAGGTTTCTTAGCGGGCACTTGGACTATGTAGGTTAACTAACGGGCACTTGGAGTATATAGGTTACCTAGCGGACCCTTGGACTATGTAGGTTACCTAGCGGGCACTTGGACTATCTAGGTTAATGAACGTGCACTTGGACTATGTAGGTAACCTAGCGGACAATTGGACAGCCTAGGTTACAATCGGGCACTTGGACTTTCCAGGTTAACTAACGGGCACTTGGACTATGTAGGTTCCCTATCGGGCACTTGGAGAATGTAGGTTAACTAGCGGGCCCTTGGACTATCTAGGTTACCTAGCGGGCACTAGGACTATATAGGTTACCTAGCGGGCACTTGGACTATGTAGGTTACCTAGAGGGTACTTGGACAATCTAGGTTAACGAACGGGCACTTGTACTTCTCGGTTAACGAACGCGCACTTGGTCTATGTAGGTTGCTTACCGGGCACTTGGACTATCTAGGTTAGGTAATGGGCACTTGGACTATCTAGGTTACATAGCGGGAACTTGGGCAATGTAAGTTACCTAGCGGGCACTTGGACTATCTAGGTTACCTAAAGGGCACTTTGACTATCTAGGTTACATAGCGGGCACTTGGACTATGTAGGTTACCTAGCGGGCACTTGGACTATCTAGGTTGCCTAGCGGTCACTTCGACAGTCTAGGTTACCTAGCGGGCACTTGGACGATCTAGGTTAACTAGAGGGCACTTGGATGATCAATGTTAACTAGCAGGCACTTGGACTATCTAGGTTAGCTAACGGGCACTTGGACTAAGTACGTCCCCTAGTGGGCACATGGACTATCTAGATTAACTAACGGGCACTAGGACTATCTAGGTTAACTAGCCGGCCCTTGGACTATCTAGGTTACCTAGCTGGCACTTGGACTATGAATGTTCCCTAGCGGGCAATTGGATTATCTAGGTTACCAAGCGGGCACTTGGACTATGTAAGTCAACTAGCGGGCCCTTGGACTATCTAGGTTAGCTAACTGGCACTTGGACTATGTAGTTTAACTAGAGGACACTTGCACGATCTAGGTTAACTAGCGGGCTCTTGCACTATGTAGGTTAAAGCGGGCACATTGACTATGTAGGTTAACTAGCGGGCACTTGGACTATCTATGTTAACTAGCGGGCACTTGGAATATGTAGGTTAACTAGCGGACACTTGCACTATGTAGGTTACCTAGCAGGCACTTGGACTATCTAGGTTAACTAGCAGGCACTTGGGCTATCTAGGTTAACTAGCGGACACTTGTACTATGTAGGTTACCTAGCAGGCACTTGGACTACGTAGGTTACCTAGTGGGCACTTGGACTATCTAGGTTAACGAACGGGCACTTGGAATTCTAGGTCAACGAACGGGCACTTGGTCTATGTAGGTTGCTTACCGGGCACTTGGACTATCTAGGTTAGGTAATGGGCACTTGGACTATATAGGTTACCTACCGGGAACTTGGACAATGTAAGTTACCTAGCGGGCACTTGGACTATCTAGGTTACCTAACGGGCACTTTGACTATCTAGGTTACATAGCGGGCACTTGGACTATGTAGGTTACCTAGCGGGCACTTGGACTATCTAGGTTACCTAGCGGTCACTTCCACAGTCTAGGTTACCTTGCGGGCACTTGGACTATCTAGGTTAACGAACGGGCACTTGGACTATGTAGGTTACCTAGCGGGCACTTGGACTATGTAGGATCCCTATCGGACATTTGGACTACTTAGGTTACCTAGCGGGCACTTGGACTATCTAGGTTAACTAGAGGGCACTTGGACTATCTAGGTCAACTAGCGGGCCCAGGTACTATGTAGGGTAACTAGCGAGCACTTCGACTATCTAGGGTAACTAGCGGACCTTGGACTACGTAGGTCAACTAGCGGGCCCTTGGACTATGTAGGTTAACTAGCGGGCACTTGGACGATCTAGGTTAACTAGAGGGCACTTGGATGATCAATGTTAACTAGGGGGCACTTGGACTATCTAGGTTAGCTAACGGGCACTTGGACTAAGTACGTCCCCTAGTGGGCACATGGACTATCTAGATTAACTAACGGGAACTAGGACTATCGGTTAACTAGCGGGCACTTGGACTATCTAGGTTACCTAGCTGGCACTTGGACTATGAATGTTCCCTAGCGGGCAATTGGATTATCTAGGTTATCTAGCGGGCACTTGGACTATGTAGGTCAACTAGCGGGCCCTTGGACTATCTAGGTTAGCTAATTGGCACTTGGACTATGTAGGTTAACTAGCGGACACTTGCACCATCTAGGTTAACTAGCGGGCTCTTGCACTATGTAGGTTAAATAGCGGGCCCATTGACTATGTAGGGTAACTAGCGGGCACTTGGACTATGTACGTTACCTCGCGGGCACTTGGACTATCTATGTTAACTAGCGGGCACTTGGAATATGTAGGTTAACTAGCAGACACTTGCACTATGTAGGTTACCTAGCAGGCATTTTGACTATCTAGGTTAACTAGCGGGCACTTGGACTATCTAGGTTACGTAGCGGGCACTTGGTATGTAGGTTAACTAGCGGTCACTTGGACTATCTAGGTTAACTAGCGGGCCCTTGGACTATCTAGGTTACCTAGCGGGCACTTGGAATATATAGGTTACCTAGCGGGCACTTGGACTATGTAGGTTACCTATTGGGCACTTGTACTATCTAGGTTAACGAACGGGCACTTGGACTTCTCGGTTAACGAACGGGCACTTGGTCTATGTTGGTTGCTTACCGGGCACTTGGACTATCTAGGTTAGGTAATGGGCATTTGGACTATCTAGGTTACATAGCGGGAACTTGGACAATGTAAGTTACCTAGCGGGCACTTGGACTATCTAGGTTACCTAACGGGCACTTTGACTATCTAGGTTACATAGCGGGCACTTGGACTATGTAGGTTACCTAGCGGGCACTTGAACTATCTAGGTTGCCTAGCGGTCACTTCGACAGTCTAGGTTACCTAGCGGGCACTTGGACGATCTAGGTTAACTAGAGGGCACTTGGATGATCAATGTTAACTAGCAGGCACTTGGACAATCTAGGTTAGCTAACGGGCACTTGGACTAAGTACGTCCCCTAGTGGGCACATGGACTATTTAGATTAACTAACGGGCACTAGGACTATCTAGGTTAACTAGCCGGCCCTTGGACTATCTAGGTTAGCTAGCTGGCACTTGGACTATGAATGTTCTCTAGCGGGCAATTGGATTATCTAGGTTACCAAGCGGGCACTTGGACTATGTAAGTCAACTAGCGGGCCCTTGGACTATCTAGGTTAGCTAACTGGCACTTGGACTATGTAGTTTAACTAGAGGACACTTGCACGATCTAGGTTAACTAGCGGGCTCTTGCACTATGTAGGTTAACTAGCGGGCACATTGACTATGTAGGTTAACTAGCGGGCACTTGGACTATCTATGTTAACTAGCAGGCACTTGGAATATGTAGGTTAACTAGCGGACACTTGCACTATGTAGGTTACCTAGCAGGCACTTGGACTACGTAGGTTACCTAGTGGGCACTTGGACTATCTAGGTTAACGAACGGGCACTTGGAATTCTAGGTTAACGAACGGGCACTTGGTCTATGTAGGTTGCTTACCGGGCACTTGGACTATCTAGGTTAGGTAATGGGTACTTGGACTATATAGGTTACCTAGCGGAAACGTGGACAATGTAAGTTACCTAGCGGGCACTTGGACTATCTAGGTTACCTAACGGGCACGTTGACTATCTAGGTTACATAGCGGGCACTTGGACTATGTAGGTTACCTAGCGGGCACTTGGAGTATCTAGGTTACCTAGCGGTCACTTCCACAGTCTAGGTTACCTTGCGGGCACTTGGATTATCTAGGTTAACGAACGGGCACTTGGACTATGTAGGTTACCTAGCGGGCACTTGGACTATGTAGGATCCCTATCGGACATTTGGACTACTTAGGTTACCTAGCGGGCACTTGGACTATCTAGGTTAACTAGAGGGCACTTGGACTATCTAGGTCAACTAGCGGGCCCAGGTACTATGTAGGGTAACTAGCGAGCACTTGGACTATCTAGTTAACTAACGGACCTTGGATTACGTAGGTCAACTAGCGGGCCCTTGGAATATGTAGGTTAACTAGCGGGCACTTGGACTATCTAGGTTAACTAGAGGGCACTTGGACTATCTAGGTCAACTAGCGGGCCCAGGTACTATGTAGGGTAACTAGCGAGCACTTGGACTATCTAGTTAACTAACGGACCTTGGATTACGTAGGTCAACTAGCGGGCCCTTGGAATATGTAGGTTAACTAGCGGGCACTTGGATGATCAATGTTAACTAGCGGGCACTTGGACTATCTAGGTTAGCTAACGGGCACTTGGACAAAGTACGTCCCCTAGTGGGCACATGGACTATCTAGATTAACTAACGGGCACTAGGACTATAGGTTAACTAGCGGGCACTTGGACTATCTAGGTTACCTAGCTGGCACTTGGACTATGAATGTTCCCTAGCGGGCAATTGGATTATCTAGGTTACCTAGCGGGCACTTGGACTATGTAGGTCAACTAGCGGGCCCTTGGACTATCTAGGTTAGCTAACTGGCACTTGGACTATGTAGGTTAACTAGCCGACACTTGCACCATCTAGGTTAACTAGCGGGCTCTTGCACTATGTAGGTTAAATAGCGGGCCCATTGACTATGTAGGGTAACTAGCGGGCACTTGGACTATGTACGTTCCCTAGCGGGCACTTGGACTATCTATGTTAACTAGCGGGCACTTGGAATATGTAGGTTAACTAGCAGACACTTGCACTATGTAGGTTACCTAGCAGGCATTTGGACTATCTAGGTTAACTAGCGGGCACTTGGACTATCTAGGTTACGTAGCGGGCACTTGGTATGTAGGTTAACTAGCGGGCACTTGGACTATCTAGGTTAACTAGCGGGCCTTTGGACTATCTAGGTTACCTAGCGGGAACTTGGACAATGTAAGTTACCTAGCGGGCACTTGGACTATCTAGGTTACCTAACGGGCACTTTGACTATCTAGGTTACATAGCGGGCACTTGGACTATGTAGGTTACCTAGCGGGCACTTGGACTATCTAGGTTGCCTAGCGGTCACTTCGACAGTCTAGGTTACCTAGCGGGCACTTGGACGATCTAGGTTAACTAGAGGGCACTTGGATGATCAATGTTAACTAGCAGGCACTTGGACTATCTAGGTTAGCTAACGGGCACTTGGACTAAGTACGTCCCCTAGTGGGCACATGGACTATCTAGATTAACTAACGGGCACTAGGACTATCTAGGTTAACTAGCCGGCCCTTGGACTATCTAGGTTAGCTAGCTGGCACTTGGACTATGAATGTTCTCTAGCGGGCAATTGGATTATCTAGGTTACCAAGCGGGCACTTGGACTATGTAAGTCAACTAGGGGGCCCTTGGACTATCTAGGTTAGCTAACTGGCACTTGGACTATGTAGTTTAACTAGAGGACACTTGCACGATCTAGGTTAACTAGCGGGCTCTTGCACTATGTAGGTTAACTAGCGGGCACATTGACTATGTAGGTTAACTAGCGGGCACTTGGACTATCTATGTTAACTAGCAGGCACTTGGAATATGTAGGTTAACTAGCGGACACTTGCACTATGTAGGTTACCTAGCAGGCACTTGGACTATCTAGGTTAACTAGCAGGCACTTGGGCTATCTAGGTTAACTAGCGGACACTTGCACTATGTAGGTTACCTAGCAGGCACTTGGACTACGTAGGTTACCTAGTGGGCACTTGGACTATCTAGGTTAACGAACGGGCACTTGGAATTCTAGGTTAACGAACGGGCACTTGGTCTATGTAGGTTGCTTACCGGGCACTTGGACTATCTAGGTTAGGTAATGGGTACTTGGACTATATAGGTTACCTAGCGGAAACGTGGACAATGTAAGTTACCTAGCGGGCACTTGGACTATCTAGGTTACCTAACGGGCACTTTGACTATCTAGGTTACATAGCGGGCACTTGGACTATGTAGGTTACCTAGCGGGCACTTGGAGTATCTAGGTTACCTAGCGGTCACTTCCACAGTCTAGGTTACCTTGCGGGCACTTGGATTATCTAGGTTAACGAACGGGCACTCGGACTATGTAGATTACCTAGCGGGCACTTGGACTATGTAGGATCCCTATCGGACATTTGGACTACTTAGGTTACCTAGCGGGCACTTGGACTATCTAGGTTAACTAGAGGGCACTTGGACTATCTAGGTCAACTAGCGGGCCCAGGTACTATGTAGGGTAACTAGCGAGCACTTGGACTATCTAGTTAACTAACGGACCTTGGATTACGTAGGTCAACTAGCGGGCCCTTGGAATATGTAGGTTAACTAGCGGGCACTTGGACTATCTAGGTTAACTAGAGGGCACTTGGACTATCTAGGTCAACTAGCGGGCCCAGGTACTATGTAGGGTAACTAGCGAGCACTTGGACTATCTAGTTAACTAACGGACCTTGGATTACGTAGGTCAACTAGCGGGCCCTTGGAATATGTAGGTTAACTAGCGGGCACTTGGATGATCAATGTTAACTAGCGGGCACTTGGACTATCTAGGTTAGCTAACGGGCACTTGGACAAAGTACGTCCCCTAGTGGGCACATGGACTATCTAGATTAACTAACGGGCACTAGGACTATAGGTTAACTAGCGGGCACTTGGACTATCTAGGTTAGCTAACGGGCACTTGGACTAAGTACGTCCCCTAGTGGGCACATGGACTATCTAGATTAACTAACGGGCACTAGGACTATCGGTTAACTAGCGGGCACTTGGACTATCTAGGTTACCTAGCTGGCACTTGGACTATGAATGTTCCCTAGCGGGCAATTGGATTATCTAGGTTATCTAGCGGGCACTTGGACTATATAGGTCAACTAGCGGGCCCTTGGACTATCTAGGTTAGCTAATTGGCACTTGGACTATGTAGGTTAACTAGCAGACACTTGCACAATCTAGGTTAACTAGCGGGCTCTTGCACTATGTAGGTTAAATAGCGGGCCCATTGACTATGTAGGGTAACTAGCGGGCACTTGGACTATGTACGTTACCTAGCGGGCACTTGGACTATCTATGTTAACTAGCGGGCACTTGGAATATGTAGGTTAACTAGCAGACACTTGCACTATGTAGGTTACCTAGCAGGCATTTGGACTATCTAGGTTAACTAGCGGGCACTTGGACTATCTAGGTTACGTAGCGGGCACTTGGTATGTAGGTTAACTAGCGGTCACTTGGACTATCTAGGTTAACTAGCGGGCCCTTGGACTATCTAGGTTACCTAGCGGGCACTTGGAATATATAGGTTACCTAGCGGGCACTTGGACTATGTAGGTTACCTATTGGGCACTTGTACTATCTAGGTTAACGAACGGGCACTTGGACTTCTCGGTTAACGAACGGGCACTTGGTCTATGTTGGTTGCTTACCGGGCACTTGGACTATCTAGGTTAGGTAATGGGCATTTGGACTATCTAGGTTACATAGCGGGAACTTGGACAATGTAAGTTACCTAGCGGGCACTTGGACTATCTAGGTTACCTAACGGGCACTTTGACTATCTAGGTTACATAGCGGGCACTTGGACTATGTAGGTTACCTAGCGGGCACTTGGACTATCTAGGTTGCCTAGCGGTCACTTCGACAGTCTAGGTTACCTAGCGGGCACTTGGACGATCTAGGTTAACTAGAGGGCACTTGGATGATCAATGTTAACTAGCAGGCACTTGGACTATCTAGGTTAGCTAACGGGCACTTGGACTAAGTACGTCCCCTAGTGGGCACATGGACTATCTAGATTAACTAACGGGCACTAGGACTATCTAGGTTAACTAGCCGGCCCTTGGACTATCTAGGTTAGCTAGCTGGCACTTGGACTATGAATGTTCTCTAGCGGGCAATTGGATTATCTAGGTTACCAAGCGGGCACTTGGACTATGTAAGTCAACTAGCGGGCCCTTGGACTATCTAGGTTAGCTAACTGGCACTTGGACTATGTAGTTTAACTAGAGGACACTTGCACGATCTAGGTTAACTAGCGGGCTCTTGCACTATGTAGGTTAACTAGCGGGCACATTGACTATGTAGGTTAACTAGCGGGCACTTGGACTATCTATGTTAACTAGCAGGCACTTGGAATATGTAGGTTAACTAGCGGACACTTGCACTATGTAGGTTACCTAGCAGGCACTTGGACTATCTAGGTTAACTAGCAGGCACTTGGGCTATCTAGGTTAACTAGCGGACACTTGCACTATGTAGGTTACCTAGCAGGCACTTGGACTACGTAGGTTACCTAGTGGGCACTTGGACTATCTAGGTTAACGAACGGGCACTTGGAATTCTAGGTTAACGAACGGGCACTTGGTCTATGTAGGTTGCTTACCGGGCACTTGGACTATCTAGGTTAGGTAATGGGTACTTGGACTATATAGGTTACCTAGCGGGAACTTGGACAATGTAAGTTACCTAGCGGGCACTTGGACTATCTACGTTACCTAACGGGCACTTTGACTATCTAGGTTACATAGCGGGCACTTGGACTATGTAGGTTACCTAGCGGGCACTTGGATTATCTAGGTTAACGAACGGGCACTTGGACTATGTAGGTTACCTAGCGGGCACTTGGACTATGTAGGATCCCTATCGGACATTTGGACTACTTAGGTTACCTAGCGGGCACTTGGACTATCTAGGTTAACTAGAGGGCACTTGGACTATCTAGGTCAACTAGCGGGCCCAGGTACTATGTAGGGTAACTAGCGAGCACTTGGACTATCTAGTTAAGTAACGGACCTTGGATTACGTAGGTCAACTAGCGGGCCCTTGGAATATGTAGGTTAACTAGCGGGCACTTGGACTATCTAGGTTAACTAGAGGGCACTTGGACTATCTAGGTCAACTAGCGGGCCCAGGTACTATGTAGGGTAACTAGCGAGCACTTGGACTATCTAGTTAACTAACGGACCTTGGATTACGTAGGTCAACTAGCGGGCCCTTGGAATATGTAGGTTAACTAGCGGGCACTTGGATGATCAATGTTAACTAGCGGGCACTTGGACTATCTAGGTTAGCTAACGGGCACTTGGACAAAGTACGTCCCCTAGTGGGCACATGGACTATCTAGATTAACTAACGGGCACTAGGACTATAGGTTAACTAGCGGGCACTTGGACTATCTAGGTTACCTAGCTGGCACTTGGACTATGAATGTTCCCTAGCGGGCAATTGGATTATCTAGGTTACCTAGCGGGCACTTGGACTATGTAGGTCAACTAGCGGGCCCTTGGACTATCTAGGTTAGCTAACAGGCACTTGGACTATGTAGGTTAACTAGCCGACACTTGCACCATCTAGGTTAACTAGCGGGCTCTTGCACTATGTAGGTTAAATAGCGGGCCCATTGACTATGTAGGGTAACTAGCGGGCACTTGGACTATGTACGTTCCCTAGCGGGCACTTGGACTATCTATGTTAACTAGCGGGCACTTGGAATATGTAGGTTAACTAGCAGACACTTGCACTATGTAGGTTACCTAGCAGGCATTTGGACTATCTAGGTTAACTAGCGGGGACTTGGACTATCTAGGTTACGTAGCGGGCACTTGGTATGTAGGTTAACTAGCGGGCACTTGGACTATCTAGGTTAACTAGCGGGCCTTTGGACTATCTAGGTTACCTAGCGGGAACTTGGACAATGTAAGTTACCTAGCGGGCACTTGGACTATCTAGGTTACCTAACGGGCACTTTGACTATCTAGGTTACATAGCGGGCACTTGGACTATGTAGGTTACCTAGCGGGCACTTGGACTATCTAGGTTGCCTAGCGGTCACTTCGACAGTCTAGGTTACCTAGCGGGCACTTGGACGATCTAGGTTAACTAGAGGGCACTTGGATGATCAATGTTAACTAGCAGGCACTTGGACTATCTAGGTTAGCTAACGGGCACTTGGACTAAGTACGTCCCCTAGTGGGCACATGGACTATCTAGATTAACTAACGGGCACTAGGACTATCTAGGTTAACTAGCCGGCCCTTGGACTATCTAGGTTAGCTAGCTGGCACTTGGACTATGAATGTTCTCTAGCGGGCAATTGGATTATCTAGGTTACCAAGCGGGCACTTGGACTATGTAAGTCAACTAGCGGGCCCTTGGACTATCTAGGTTAGCTAACTGGCACTTGGACTATGTAGTTTAACTAGAGGACACTTGCACGATCTAGGTTAACTAGCGGGCTCTTGCACTATGTAGGTTAACTAGCGGGCACATTGACTATGTAGGTTAACTAGCGGGCACTTGGACTATCTATGTTAACTAGCAGGCACTTGGAATATGTAGGTTAACTAGCGGACACTTGCACTATGTAGGTTACCTAGCAGGCACTTGGACTATCTAGGTTACCTAGCAGGCACTTGGGCTATCTAGGTTAACTAGCGGACACGTGCACTATGTAGGTTACCTAGCAGGCACTTGGACTACGTAGGTTACCTAGTGGGCACTTGGACTATCTAGGTTAACGAACGGGCACTTGGAATTCTAGGTTAACGAACGGGCACTTGGTCTATGTAGGTTGCTTACCGGGCACTTGGACTATCTAGGTTAGGTAATGGGTACTTGGACTATATAGGTTACCTAGCGGAAACGTGGACAATGTAAGTTACCTAGCGGGCACTTGGACTATCTAGGTTACCTAACGGGCACTTTGACTATCTAGGTTACATAGCGGGCACTTGGACTATGTAGGTTACCTAGCGGGCACTTGGAGTATCTAGGTTACCTAGCGGTCACTTCCACAGTCTAGGTTACCTTGCGGGCACTTGGATTATCTAGGTTAACGAACGGGCACTCGGACTATGTAGATTACCTAGCGGGCACTTGGACTATGTAGGATCCCTATCGGACATTTGGACTACTTAGGTTACCTAGCGGGCACTTGGACTATCTAGGTTAACTAGAGGGCACTTGGACTATCTAGGTCAACTAGCGGGCCCAGGTACTATGTAGGGTAACTAGCGAGCACTTGGACTATCTAGTTAACTAACGGACCTTGGATTACGTAGGTCAACTAGCGGGCCCTTGGAATATGTAGGTTAACTAGCGGGCACTTGGACTATCTAGGTTAACTAGAGGGCACTTGGACTATCTAGGTCAACTAGCGGGCCCAGGTACTATGTAGGGCAACTAGCGAGCACTTGGACTATCTAGTTAACTAACGGACCTTGGATTACGTAGGTCAACTAGCGGGCCCTTGGAATATGTAGGTTAACTAGCGGGCACTTGGATGATCAATGTTAACTAGCGGGCACTTGGACTATCTAGGTTAGCTAATGGGCACTTGGACAAAGTACGTCCCCTAGTGGGCACATGGACTATCTAGATTAACTAACGGGCACTAGGACTATAGGTTAACTAGCGGGCACTTGGACTATCTAGGTTAGCTAACGGGCACATGGACTAAGTACGTCCCCTAGTGGGCACATGGACTATCTAGATTAACTAACGGGCACTGGGACTATCGGTTAACTAGCGGGCACTTGGACTATCTAGGATACCTAGCTGGCACTTGGACTATGAATGTTCCCTAGCGGGCAATTGGATTATCTAGGTTATCTAGAGGGCACTTGGACTATATAGGTCAACTAGCGGGCCCTTGGACTATCTAGGTTAGCTAATTGGCACTTGGACTATGTAGGTTAACTAGCGGACACTTGCACAATCTAGGTTAACTAGCGGGCTCTTGCACTATGTAGGTTAAATAGCGGGCCCATTGACTATGTAGGGTAACTAGCGGGCACTTGGACTATGTACGTTACCTAGCGGGCACTTGGACTATGTACGTTACCTAGCGGGCACTTGGACTATCTATGTTAACTAGCGGGCACTTGGAATATGTAGGTTAACTAGCAGACACTTGCACTATGTAGGTTACCTAGCAGGCATTTGGACTATCTAGGTTAACTAGCGGGCACTTGGACTATCTAGGTTACGTAGCGGGCACTTGGTATGTAGGTTAACTAGCGGTCACTTGGACTATCTAGGTTAACTAGCGGGCCCTTGGACTATCTAGGTTACCTAGCGGGCACTTGGAATATATAGGTTACCTAGCGGGCACTTGGACTATGTAGGTTACCTATTGGGCACTTGTACTATCTAGGTTAACGAACGGGCACTTGGACTTCTCGGTTAACGAACGGGCACTTGGTCTATGTTGGTTGCTTACCGGGCACTTGGACTATCTAGGTTAGGTAATGGGCATTTGGACTATCTAGGTTACATAGCGGGAACTTGGACAATGTAAGTTACCTAGCGGGCACTTGGACTATCTAGGTTACCTAACGGGCACTTTGACTATCTAGGTTACATAGCGGGCACTTGGACTATGTAGGTTACCTAGCGGGCACTTGGACTATCTAGGTTGCCTAGCGGTCACTTCGACAGTCTAGGTTACCAAGCGGGCACTTGGACGATCTAGGTTAACTAGAGGGCACTTGGATGATCAATGTTAACTAGCAGGCACTTGGACTATCTAGGTTAGCTAACGGGCACTTGGACTAAGTACGTCCCCTAGTGGGCACATGGACTATCTAGATAAACTAACGGGCACTAGGACTATCTAGGTTAACTAGCCGGCCCTTGGACTATCTAGGTTAGCTAGCTGGCACTTGGACTATGAATGTTCTCTAGCGGGCAATTGGATTATCTAGGTTACCAAGCGGGCACTTGGACTATGTAAGTCAACTAGCGGGCCCTTGGACTATCTAGGTTAGCTAACTGGCACTTGGACTATGTAGTTTAACTAGAGGACACTTGCACGATCTAGGTTAACTAGCGGGCTCTTGCACTATGTAGGTTAACTAGCGGGCACATTGACTATGTAGGTTAACTAGCGGGCACTTGGACTATCTATGTTAACTAGCAGGCACTTGGAATATGTAGGTTAACTAGCGGACACTTGCACTATGTAGGTTACCTAGCAGGCACTTGGACTATCTAGGTTAACTAGCAGGCACTTGGGCTATCTAGGTTAACTAGCGGACACTTGCACTATGTAGGTTACCTAGCAGGCACTTGGACTACGTAGGTTACCTAGTGGGCACTTGGACTATCTAGGTTAACGAACGGGCACTTGGAATTCTAGGTTAACGAACGGGCACTTGGTCTATGTAGGTTGCTTACCGGGCACTTGGACTATCTAGGTTAGGTAATGGGTACTTGGACTATATAGGTTACCTAGCGGGAACTTGGACAATGTAAGTTACCTAGCGGGCACTTGGACTATCTAGGTTACCTAACGGGCACTTTGACTATCTAGGTTACATAGCGGGCACTTGGACTATGTAGGTTACCTAGCGGGCACTTGGATTATCTAGGTTAACGAACGGGCACTTGGACTATGTAGGTTACCTAGCGGGCACTTGGACTATGTAGGATCCCTATCGGACATTTGGACTACTTAGGTTACCTAGCGGGCACTTGGACTATATAGGTTAACTAGAGGGCACTTGGACTATCTAGGTCAACTAGCGGGCCCAGGTACTATGTAGGGTAACTAGCGAGCACTTGGACTATCTAGTTAACTAACGGACCTTGGATTACGTAGGTCAACTAGCGGGCCCTTGGAATATGTAGGTTAACTAGCGGGCACTTGGACTATCTAGGTTAACTAGAGGGCACTTGGACTATCTAGGTCAACTAGCGGGCCCAGGTACTATGTAGGGTAACTAGCGAGCACTTGGACTATCTAGTTAACTAACGGACCTTGGATTACGTAGGTCAACTAGCGGGCCCTTGGAATATGTAGGTTAACTAGAGGACACTTGCACTATGTAGGTTACCTAGCAGGCACTTGGACTACGTAGGTTACCTAGTGGGCACTTGGACTATCTAGGTTAACGAACGGGCACTTGGAATTCTAGGTTAACGAACGGGCACTTGGTCTATGTAGGTTGCTTACCGGGCACTTGGACTATCTAGGTTAGGTAATGGGTACTTGGACTATATAGGTTACCTAGAGGGAACTTGGACAATGTAAGTTACCTAGCGGGCACTTGGACTATCTAGGTTACCTAACGGGCACTTTGACTATCTAGGTTACATAGCGGGCACTTGGACTATGTAGGTTACCTAGCGGGCACTTGGATTATCTAGGTTAACGAACGGGCACTTGGACTATGTAGGTTACCTAGCGGGCACTTGGACTATGTAGGATCCCTATCGGACATTTGGACTACTTAGGTTACCTAGCGGGCACTTGGACTATCTAGGTTAACTAGAGGGCACTTGGACTATCTAGGTCAACTAGCGGGCCCAGGTACTATGTAGGGTAACTAGCGAGCACTTGGACTATCTAGTTAACTAACGGACCTTGGATTACGTAGGTCAACTAGCGGGCCCTTGGAATATGTAGGTTAACTAGCGGGCACTTGGACTATCTAGGTTAACTAGAGGGCACTTGGACTATCTAGGTCAACTAGCGGGCCCAGGTACTATGTAGGGTAACTAGCGAGCACTTGGACTATCTAGTTAACTAACGGACCTTGGATTACGTAGGTCAACTAGCGGGCCCTTGGAATATGTAGGTTAACTAGCGGGCACTTGGATGATCAATGTTAACTAGCGGGCACTTGGACTATCTAGGTTAGCTAACGGGCACTTGGACAAAGTACGTCCCCTAGTGGGCACATGGACTATCTAGATTAACTAACGGGCACTAGGACTATAGGTTAACTAGCGGGCACTTGGACTATCTAGGTTACCTAGCTGGCACTTGGACTATGAATGTTCCCTAGCGGGCAATTGGATTATCTAGGTTACCTAGCGGGCACTTGGACTATGTAGGTCAACTAGCGGGCCCTTGGACTATCTAGGTTAGCTAACTGGCACTTGGACTATGTAGGTTAACTAGCCGACACTTGCACCATCTAGGTTAACTAGCGGGCTCTTGCACTATGTAGGTTAAATAGCGGGCCCATTGACTATGTAGGGTAACTAGCGGGCACTTGGACTATGTCCGTTCCCTAGCGGGCACTTGGACTATCTATGTTAACTAGCGGGCACTTGGAATATGTAGGTTAACTAGCAGACACTTGCACTATGTAGGTTACCTAGCAGGCATTTGGACTATCTAGGTTAACTAGCGGGCACTTGGACTATCTAGGTTACGTAGCGGGCACTTGGTATGTAGGTTAACTAGCGGGCACTTGGACTATCTAGGTTAACTAGCGGGCCTTTGGACTATCTAGGTTACCTAGCGGGCATTTGGACTGTATAGGTTACCTAGCGGGCACTTGGACTATGTAGGTTACCTATTGGGCACTTGTACTATCTAGGTTAACGAACGGGCACTTGGACTTCTAGGTTAACGAACGGGCACTTGGTCTATGTAGGTTGCTTACCGGGCACTTGGACTATCTAGGTTAGGTAATGGGCACTTTGACTATCTAGGTTACCTAGCGGGCACTTGGACTATGTAGGTTACCTAGCGGGCACTTGGACTATCTAGGTTACCTAGCGGTCACTTCGACAGTCTAGGTTACCTAGCGGGCAGTTGGACTATGTAGGATCCCTATCGGACATTTGGACTACTAAGGTTACCTAGCGGGCACTTGGACTATCTAGGTTAACTAGAGGGCACTTGGATTATCTAGGTCAACTAGCGGGCCCAGGTACTATGTAGGTTAACTAGCGAGCACTTGGACTATCTAGGTTAACCAGCGGACCTTGGACTTTGTAGGTCAAGTAGGGGGCCCTTGGACTATGTAGGTTAACTAGCGGGCACTTGGACGATCTAGGTTAACTAGAGGGCACTTGGACTAAGTACGTCCCCTAGTGGGCACATGGACTATCTAGATTAACTAACGGGCACTAGGACTATAGGTTACCTAGCGGGCACTTGGACTATCTAGGTTACCTAGCTGGCACTTGGACTATGAATGTTCCCTAGCGGGCAATTGGATTATCTAGGTTACCTAGCGGGCACTTGGACTATGTAGGTCAACTAGCGGGCCCTTGGACTATCTAGGTTAGCTAACTGGCCCTTGGACTATGTAGGTTAACTAGCGGACACTTGCACGATCTAGGTTAACTAGCTGGCTCTTGCACTATATAGGTAAACTAGCGAGCCCATTGACTATATAGGTTAACTAGCGGGCACTTGGACGATCTAGGTTAACTAGTGGGCATTTGGATTATCTAGGTTACCTAGCGGGCACTTGGACTATCTAGGTTACCGAACGGGCATTTGGACTATGTAAGTAACGTAGCGGTAACTTGGACAGTCTAGGTTACCTAGCGGGTTCTTGGACTTCTAGGTTAACGAACGGGCACTTGGCCTATGTATGTTGCATAGTGGGCAATTGGACTATCTAGGTTAGGTAACGGGCACTTGGACAATCTAGGTTACCTAGCGGGAACTTGGACTATGTAGTTTACCTAGCGGGCACTTGGACTATCTAGGTTACCTAACAGACACTTGAACCATCTAGGTTTCTTAGCGGGCACTTGGACTATGTAGGTTAACGAACGTGCACTTGGACTATGTAGGTAACCTAGCGGACAATTGGACAGCCTAGGTTACCATCGGGCACTTGGACTTTCTAGGTTAACTAACGGGCACTTGGACTATGTAGGTTCCCTATCGGGCCCTTGGAGAATGTAGGTTAACTAGCGGGCCCTTGGACTATCTAGGTTACCTAGCGGGCACTTGGACTATATAGGTTACCTAGCGCGCACTTGGACTATGTAGGTTAACTAGTGGGCACTTGGACTATCTAGGTTAACGAACGGGCACTTGTACTTCTCGGTTAACGAACGGGCACTTGGTCTATATAGGTTGCTTACCGGGCACTTGGACTATCTAGGTTACGTAATGGGCACTTGGACTAGCTAGGTTACCTAGCGGGAACTTGGACAATGTAAGTTACCTAGCGGGCACTTGGACTATCTAGGTTACCTAACGGGCACTTTGACTATCTAAGTTACATAGCGGGCACTTGGACTTTGTAGGTTACCTAGCGGGCACTTGGACTATCTAGGTTACCTAGCGGTCACTTCGACAGTCTAGGTTACCTAGCGGGCACTTGGACGATCTAGGTTAACTAGAGGGCACTTGGATGATCAATGTTAACTAGCGGGCACTTGGACTATCTAGGTTAGCTAACGGGCACTTGGACTAAGTACTTCCCCTAGTGGGCACATGGACTATCTCGATTAACTAACGGGCACTTGGACTATCTAGGCTAACTAGCCGGCACTTGGACTATCTAGGTTACCTAGCTGGCACTTGGACTATGAATGTTCCCTAGCGGGCAATTGGATTATCTAGGTTACCTAGCGGGCACTTGGACTATGTAGGTCAACTAGCGGGCCCTTGGACTATCTAGGTTAGCTAACTGGCACTTGGACTATGTAGGTTAACTAGCGGACACTTGCACGATCTAGGTTAACTAGCGGGCTCTTGCACTATATAGGTAAACTAGCGAGCCCATTGACAATATAGGTTAACTAGCGGCACTTGGACGATCTAGGTTAACTAGTGGGCACTTGGATTATCTAGGTTACCTAGCGGGCACATGGAGTATATAGGTTCCCTAGCGGGCATTTGGACTATATAGAAAACCTAGCGGGCATTTGGACCACATAGATAACCTAGCGGGAACTTAGACTCTGTAGGTTACCTGGCGGGCACTTGGACTATCTAGGTTACCTAGCTGGCACTTGAACTATCTACGTTACTTAGCGGGTTCTTGGAGTATGTAGGTTACTTAGCGGGCTGTTGGACTATCTAGGTTACCAAGCGGGCACTTGGACTATCTAGGTTAACTAACGGGCACTTGGACTATGTAGGCTCACTATCGGGCACTTGGAGAATGTAGGTTAACTAGGGGGCACTAGGACTATGTAGTATACCTAGCGGGCCCTTGGACTATCTAGGTTACCTAGCGGGAATTTGGACTATGTAGGCTCCCTAGCGGGTACTTGGACTATCTAGGTTAACTAACGGGCACTTGGACTATGTAGGTTCCCTAGCGGACCCTTGGACTATGTAAGTTCCCTAGCGAGCACTTGGACTATGTGGGTTCCCTAGCGGGCATTTGGACTATCTAGCTTACCTAGCGGGCACTTGGAGTATGTACGTTACCTAGCGGGCACTTGGACTATCTATGTTAACTAGCGGGCACTTGGACTATGTAGGTTCCCTATCGGGCACGTGGACTAGATTGGTTCCCTACCGGGCACTTGTTCTATCTAGGTTAACTAGCGGGCACTTGGACTATCTATGTTAACTAGCGAGCACTTGATCAATCTAGGTTAACTAGCGGGCATTTGGACTATTAGGGTCCCTAACGGGCATTTGGACTATATTGGTTACCTAGCGGGCACTTGGACTATGTAGGTTAACGAACGGGCACTTGGATTATGTAGGTAACCTAGTGGTCACTTGAACTGTCTAGGTTACCTAGCGGACACTTGGACTATGTAGGTTAACTAGCGAGCCCTTGAACAGTGTAGATTAACTAGCGGCACTTGGACTATCTACGTTAACTAGCGGGCCCTAGGACTATGTAGATTCCCTAGCGGGCACTTGGACTACATAGGTTCCCTAGGGGGCACTTGGACTCTGTATGTTCCCTACAGACACTTGAACTATGTAAGTTAACTACCGGGCACTTGGACTATGTAGGTTAACTAGCGGGCCCTTGGACTATCTAGGTTACCTAGCGGGCACTAGGACTATGTAGGTTAACTACGGGGCACATGCACTATCTAGGTTACCTAGCGGGCACTTGGACTATGTACGTTCCCTAGCGGGCACTTGGACTATCTATGTTAACTAGCGGGCACTTGGACTATGTAGGTTAACTAGGGGACACTTGCACTATGTAGGTTACCTAGCGGCACTTGGACTATCTAGGTTAACTAGCGTGCACTTGGACTATGTAGGTTCCTTAGCGGGCACTTGGACTAACTAGTTTACCTAGCGGGCACGATCTAGGTTACATAGCTGGAACTTGGACTATATAAGTTACCTTTCAGGCACTTGGACTATGTAGGTTACCTAGCGGGCACTTGGACTATCTAGGTTAACGAACGTGCACTTGGACTATGTAGGTAACCTAGCGGACACTTGGACAATCTAGGTTACCTAGCGGGCAATTGGACTATCTAGGTTAACGAACGGGCACTTGGACTATCTAGGCTACCTAGCGGGCACTTGGACTATGTAAGTTACCTAGTGGGCCCTTGGACTATCTAGGTTACCTAGCGGGCACTTGGTCTATGTAGGTTAACTAGCGGGCACTTGGACAATCTAGGTTACCGAACGGGCATTTGGACTATGTAAGTAACCTAGCGGGAACTTGGACAGTCTAGGTTACCTAGCGGGTTCTTGGACTTCTAGGTTAACGAATGGGCACATGGACTATGTATGTTGCATAGTGGGCAATTGGACTATCTAGGTTAGGTAACGGGCACTTGTACTATCTAGGTTACCTAGCGGGAACTTGGACTATGTAGTTTACCTAGCGGGCACTTGGACAATCTAGGTTACCTAACGGACACTTGAACCATCTAGGTTTCTTAGCGGGCACTTGGACTATGTAGGTTAACTAACGGGCACTTGGACTATATAGGTTACCTAGCGGACCCTTGGACTATGTAGGTTACCTAGCGGGCACTTGGACTATCTAGGTTAACGAACGTGCACTTGGACTATGTAGGCAACCTAGCGGACAATTGGACAGCCTAGGTTACCATCAGGCACTTGGACTTTCTAGGTTAACTAACGGGCACTTGGACTATGTAGGTTCCCTATCGGGCACTTGGAGAATGTAGGTTAACTAGCGGGCCCTTGGACTATCTAGGTTACATAGCGGGCACTAGGACTATATAGGTTACCTAGCGGGCACTTGGACTATGTAGGTTACCTAGAGGGCACTTGGACTATCTATGTTAACGAACGGGTACTTGTACTTCTCGGTTAACGAACGGGCACTTGGTCTATGTAGGTTGCTTACCGGGCACTTGGACTATCTAGGTTAGGTAATGGGCACTTGGACTATCTAGGTTACATAGCGGGAACTTGGACAATATAAGTTACCTAGCGGGCACTTGGACTATCTAGGTTACCTAACGGGCACTTTGACGATCTAGGTTACATAGCGGGCACTTGGACTATGTAGGTTACCTAGCGGGCACTTGGACTATCTAGGTTACCTAGCGGTCACTTCGACAGTCTAGGTTACCTAGCGGGCACTTGGACGATCTAGGTTACATAGCGGGCACTTGGACTATGTAGGTTACCTAGCGGGCACTTGGACTATCTAGGTTACCTAGCGGTCACTTCGACAGTCTAGGTTACCTAGCGGGCATTTGGACGATCTAGGTTAACTAGAGGGCACTTGGATGATCAATGTTAACTAGTAGGCACTTGGACTATCTAGGTTAGCTAACGGGCACTTGGACTAAGTACGTCCCCTAGTAGGCACATGGACTATCTAGATTAACTAACGGGCACTAGGACTATCTAGGTTAACTAGCCAGCCCTTGGACTATCTAGGTTACCTAGCTGGCACTTGGACTATGAATGTTCCCTAGCGGGCAATTGGATTATCTAGGTTACCAAGCGGGCACTTGGACTATGTAAGTCAACTAGGGGGCCCTTGGACTATCTAGGTTAGCTAACTGGCACTTGGACTATGTAGTTTAACTAGCGGACACTTGCACGATCTAGGTTAACTAGCGGGCTCTTGCACTATGTACGTTAACTAGCGGGCCCATTGACTATGTAGGTTAACTAGCGGGCCCTTGGACTATCTATGTTAACTAGCGGGCACTTGGAATATGTAGGTTAACAAGCGGACACTTGCACTATGTAGGTTACCTAGCAGGCACTTGGACTATCTAGGTTAACTAGCAGGCACTTGGGCTATCTAGGTTAACTAGCGGACACTTGCACTATGTAGGTTACCTAGCAGGCACTTGGACTACGTAGGTTACCTAGTGGGCACTTGGACTATCTAGGTTAACGAACGGGCACTTGGACTTCTAGGTTAACGAACGGGCACTTGGTCTATGTAGGTTGCTTACCGGGCACTTGGACTATCTAGGTTAGGTAATGGGCACTTGGACTATATAGGTTACCTAGCGGGAACTTGGACAATGTAAGTTACCTAGCGGGCACTTGTTCTATCTAGGTTACCTAACGGGCACTTTGACTATCTAGGTTACATAGCGGGCACTTGGACTATGTAGTTTACCTAGCGGGCACTTGGACTATCTAGGTTACCTAGCGGTCACTTCCACAGTCTAGGTTATCTTGCGGGCACTTGGACTATCTAGGTTAACGAACGGGCACTTGGACTATGTAGGTTACCTAGCGGGCACTTGGACTATGTAGGATCCCTATCGGACATTTGGACTACTTAGGTTACCTAGCGGGCACTTGGACTATCTAGGTTAACTAGAGGGCACTTGGACTATCTAGGTCAACTAGCGGGCCCAGGTACTATGTAGGGTAACTAGCGAGCACTTCGACTATCTAGGGTAACTAGCGGACCTTGGACTACGTAGGTCAACTAGCGGGCCCTTGGACTATGTAGGTTAACTAGCGGGCACTTGGACGATCTAGGTTAACTAGAGGGCACTTGGATGATCAATGTTAACTAGCGGGCACTTGGACTATCTAGGTTAGCTAACGGGCACTTGGACTAAGTACGTCCCCTAGTGGGCACATGGACTCTCTAGATTAACTAACGGGCACTAGAACTATAGGTTACCTAGCGGGCACTTGGACTATCTAGGTTACCTAGCTGGCACTTGGACTATGAATGTTCCCTAGCGGGCAATTGGATTATCTAGGTTACCTAGCGGGCACTTGGAATATGTAGGTCAACTAGCGGGCCCTTGGACTATCTAGGTTAGCTAACTGGCACTTGGACTATGTAGGTTAACTAGCGGACACTTGCACCATCTAGGTTAACTAGCGGGCTCTTGCACTATGTAGGTTAAATAGCGGGCCCATTGACTATGTAGGTTAACTAGCGGGCACTTGGACTATGTACGTTCCCTAGCGGGCACTTGGACTATCTATGTTAACTAGCGGGCACTTGGAATATGTAGGTTAACTAGCGGACAGTTGCACTATGTAGGTTACCTAGCAGGCATTTGGACTATCTAGGTTAACTAGCGTGCACTTGGACTATCTAGGTTAAATAGCGGGCCCTTGGACTATCTAGGTTAGCTAGCGGGCACTTGGACTATATAGGTTACCTAGCGGGCACTTGGACTATGTAGGTTACCTATTGGGCACTTGTACTATCTAGGTTAACGAACGGGCACTTGGACTTCTAGGTTAACGAACGGGCACTTGGTCTATGTAGGTTGCTTACCGGGCACTTGGACTATCTAGGTTAGGTAATGGGCACTTGGACTATCTAGGTTACCTAGCGGGAACTTGGACAATGTAAGTTACCTAGCGGGCACTTGGACTATCTAGGTTACCTAACGGGCACTTTGACTATCTAGGTTACATAGCGGGCACTTGGACTATGTAGGTTACCTAGCGGGCACTTGGACTATCTAGGTTACCTAGCGGTCACTTCGACAGTCTAGGTTACCTATCGGGCACTTGGACTATGTAGGATCCCTATCGGACATTTGGACTACTTAGGTTACCTAGCGGGCCCTTGGACTATCTAGGTTAACTAGAGGGCACTTGGATTATCTAGGTCAACTAGCGGGCCCAGGTACTATGTAGGTTAACTAGCGAGCACTTGGACTATCTAGGTTAACCAGCGGACCTTGGACTACGTAGGTCAACTAGGGGGCCCTTGGACTATGTAGGTTAACTAGGGGGCACTTGGACGATCTAGGTTAACTAGATGGCTCTTGGATGATCAATGTTAACTAGCGGGCACTTGGACTATCTAGGTTAGCTAACGGGCACTTGGACTAAGTACGTCCCCTAGTGGGCACATGGACTATCTAGATTAACTAACGGGCACTAGGACTATAGGTTACCTAGCGGGCACTTGGACTATCTAGGTTACCTAGCTGGCACTTGGACTATGAATGTTCCCTAGCGGGCAATTGGATTATCTAGGTTACCTAGCGGGCACTTGGACTATGTAGGTCAACTAGCGGGCCCTTGGACTATCTAGGTTAGCTAACTGGCACTTGGACTATGTAGGTTAACTAGCAGACACTTGCACGATCTAGGTTAACTAGCGGGCTCTTGCACTATGTAGGTAAACTAGCGAGCCCATTGACTATATAGGTTAACTAGCGGGCACTTGGACGATCTAGGTTAACTAGTGGGCACTTGGATTATCTAGGTTACCTAGCGGGCACTTGGACTATATACGTTCCCTAGAGGGCATTTGGACCATATAGAAAACCTAGCGGGCATTTGGACCATATAGATAACCTAGCGGGAACTTAGACTCTGTAGGTTACCGAGCCGGCACTTGGACTATCTAGGTTACCTAGCGGGCACTTGGACTATCTAGGTTACCTAGCTGGCACTTGAACTATCTACGTTACCTAGCGGGTTCTTGGAGTATGTAGGTTACTTAGCGGGCTGTTGGACTATCTAGGTTACCAAGCGGGCACTTGGACTATCTAGGTTAACTAACGGGCACTTGGACTATGTAGGCTCACTATCGGGCACTTGGAGAATGTAGGTTAACTAGGGGGCACTAGGACTATGTAGGATACCTAGCGGGCCCTTGGACTATCTAGGTTACCTAGCAGGCATTTGGACTATGTAGGCTCCCTAGCGGGCACTTGGACTATCTAGGTTAACTAACGGGCACTTGGACTATGTAGGTTCCCTAGCGGACCCTTGGACTATGTAAGTTCCCTAGCGAGCACTTGGACTATGTGGGTTCCCTAGCGGGCATTTGGACTATCTAGGTTACCTAGCGGGCACTTGGACTATGTACGTTACCTAGCGGGCACTTGGACTATCTATGTTAACTAACGGGCACTTGGACTATGTAGGTTCCCTATCGGGCACGTGGACTAGATTGGTTCCCTACCGGGCACTTGTTCTATCTAGGTTAACTAGCGGGCACTTGGACTATCTCGGTTAACTATCGAGCACTTGATCTATCTAGGTAAACTAGCGGGCATTTGGACTATTAGGGTCCCTAACGGGCATTTGGACTATATTGGTTACCTAGCGGGCACTTGGACTATGTAGGTTAACGAACGGGCACTTGGATTATTTAGGTAACCTAGTGGTCACTTGAACTGTCTAGGTTACCTAGCGGGCACTTGGACTATGTAGGTTAACTAGCGAGCCCTTGAACAGTGTAGATTAACTAGCGGCACTTGGACTATCTACGTTAACTAGCGGGCCCTAGGACTATGTAGATTCCCTAGCGGGCACTTGTACTACATAGGTTCCCTAGGGGGCACTTGGACTCTGTATGTTCCCTACAGACACTTGAAATATGTATGTTCCCTACAGACACTTGAACTATGTAAGTTAACTACCGGGCACTTGGACTATGTAGGTTAACTAGCGGGCCCTTGGACTATCTAGGTTACCTAGCGGGCACTAGGACTATGTAGGTTAACTACGGGGCACATGCACTATCTAGGTTACCTAGCGGGCACTTGGACTATGTACGTTCCCTAGCGGGCACTTGGACTATCTAGGTTAGCTAACGGGCACTTGGACTAAGTACGTCCCCTAGTGGGCACATGGACTATCTAGATTAACTAACGGGCACTAGGACTATAGGTTACCTAGCGGGCACTTGGACTATCTAGGTTACCTAGCTGGAACTTGGACTATGAATGTTCCCTAGCGGGCAATTGGATTATCTAGGTTACCTAGCGGGCACTTGGACTATGTAGGTCAACTAGCGGGCCCTTGGACTATCTAGGTTAGCTAACTGGCACTTGGACTATGTAGGTTAACTAGCGGACACTTGCACGATCTAGGTTAACTAGCGGGCTCTTGCACTATGTAGGTAAACTAGCGAGCCCATTGACTATATAGGTTAACTAGCGGGCACTTGGACGATCTAGGTTAACTAGTGGGCACTTGGATTATCTAGGTTACCTAGCGGGCACTTGGAGTATATAGGTTCCCTAGCGGGCATTTGGACCATATAGAAAACCTAGCGGGCATTTGGACCATATAGATATCCTAGCGGGAACTTAGACTCTGTAGGTTACCTAGCGGGCACTTGGACTATCTAGGTTACCTAGCTGGCACTTGAACTATCTACGTTACTTAGCGGGTTCTTGGAGTATGTAGGTTACTTAGCGGGCTGTTGGACTATCTAGGTTACCAAGCGGGCACTTGGACTATCTAGGTTGACTAACGGGCACTTGGACTATGTAGGCTCACTATCGGGCACTTGGAGAATGTAGGTTAACTAGGGGGCACTAGGACTATGTAGGACACCTAGCGGGCCCTTGGACTATCTAGGTTACCTAGCAGGCATTTGGACTATGTAGGCTCCCTAGCGGGCACATGGACTATCTAGGTTAACTAACGGGCACTTGGACTATGTAGGTTCCCTAGCGGAAACTTGGACTATGTAGTTTACCTAGCGGGCACTTGGACTATCTAGGTTACCTAACGGACACTTGAACCATCTAGGATTCTTAGCGGGCACTTGGACTATGTAGGTTAACTAACGGGCACTTGGACTATATAGGTTACCTAGCGGACCCTTGGACTATGTAGGTTACCTAGCGGGCACTTGGACTATCTAGGTTAACGAACGTGCACTTGGACTATGTAGGCAACCTAGCGGACAATTGGACAGCCTAGGTTACCATCAGGCACTTGGACTTTCTAGGTTAACTAACGGGCATTTGGACTATGTAGGTTCCCTATCGGGCACTTGGAGAATGTAGGTTAACTAGCGGGCCCTTGGACTATCTAGGTTACCTAGCGGGCACTAGGACTATATAGGTTACCTAGCGGGCATTTGGACTATGTAGGTTACCTAGAGGGCACTTGGACTATCTATGTTAACGAACGGGTACTTGTACTTCTCGGTTAACGAACGGGCACTTGGTCTATGTAGGTTGCTTACCGGGCACTTGGACTATCTAGGTTAGGTAATGGGCACTTGGACTATCTAGGTTACATAGCGGGAACTTGGACAATATAAGTTACCTAGCGGGCACTTGGACTATCTAGGTTACCTAACGGGCACTTTGACTATCTAGGTTACATAGCGGGCACTTGGACTATGAAGGTTACCTAGCGGGCACTTGGACTATCTAGGTTACCTAGCGGTCACTTCGACAGTCTAGGTTACCTAGCGGGCACTTGGACGATCTAGGTTAACTAGAGGGCACTTGGATGATCAATGTTAACTAACAGGCACTTGGACTATCTAGGTTAGCTAACGGGCACTTGGACTAAGTACGTCCCCTAGTGGGCACATGGACTATCTAGATTAACTAACGGGCACTAGGACTATCTAGGTTAACTAGCCGGCCCTTGGACTATCTAGGTTACCTAGCTGGGACTTGGACTATGAATGTTCCCTAGCGGGCAATTGGATTATCTAGGTTACCAAGCGGGCACTTGGACTATGTAAGTCAACTAGCGGGCCCTTGGACTATCTAGGTTAGCTAACTGGCACTTGGACTATGTAGTTTAACTAGCGGACACTTGCACGATCTAGGTTAACTAGCGGGCTCTTGCACTATGTAGGTTAACTAGCGGGCCCATTGACTATGTAGGTTCACTAGCGGGCACTTGGACTATCTATGTTAACTAGCGGGCACTTGGAATATGTAGGTTAACTAGCGGACACATGCACTATGTAGGTTACCTAGCAGCACTTGGACAATCTAGGTTAACTAGCAGGCACTTGGGCTATCTAGGTTAACTAGCGGACACTTGCACTATGTAGGTTACCTAGCAGGCACTTGGACTTCGTAGGTTACCTAGTGAGCACTTGGACTATCTAGGTTAACGAACGGGCACTTGGACTTCTAGGTTAACGAACGGGCACTTGGTCTATGTAGGTTGCTTACCGGGCACTCGGACTATCTAGGTTAGGTAATGGGCACTTGGACTATATAGGTTACCTAGCGGGAACTTGGACAATGTAAGTTACCTAGCGGGCATTTGGACTATCTAGGTTACCTAACGGGCACTTTGACTATCTAGGTTACATAGCGGGCACTTGGACTATGTAGGTTACCTAGCGGGCACTTGGACTATCTAGGTTACCTAGCGGTCACTTCCACAGTCTAGGTTACCTTGCGGGCACTTGGACTATCTAGGTTAACGAACGGGCACTTGGACTATGTAGGTTACCTAGCGGGCACTTGGACTATGTAGGATTCCTATCGGATATTTGGACTACTTAGGTTACCTAGCGGGCACTTCGACTATCTAGGTTAACTAGAGGGCACTTGGACTATCTACGTCAACTAGCGGGCCAAGGTACTATGTAGGGTAACTAGCGAGCACTTGGACTATCTAGGATAACTAGCGGACCTTGGACTACGTAGGTCAACTAGCGGGCCCTTGGACTATGTAGGTTAACTAGCGGGCACTAGGACGATCTAGGTTAACTAGAGGGCCCTTGGATGATCAATGTTATCTAGCGGGCACTTGGATTATCTAGGTTAGCTAACGGGCACTTGGACTAAGTACGTCTCCTAGTGGGAACATGGACTATCTAGATTAACTAACGGGCACTAGGACTATAGGTTAACTAGCGGGCACTTGGACTATCTAGGTTACTTAGTTGGCATTTGGACTATGAATGTTCCCTAGCGGGCACTTGGACTATGTAGGTCAACTAGCGGGCCCTTGGACTATCTAGGTTAGCTAACTGGCACTTGGACTATGTAGGTTAACTAGCGGACACTTGAACCATCTAGGTTAACTAGCGGGCTCTTGCACTATGTAGGTTAAATAGCGGGCCCATTGACTATGTAGGTTAACTAGCGGGCACTTGGACTATGTACGTTCCCTAGCGGGCACTTGGACTATATATGTTAACTAGCGGGCACTTGGAATATGTAGGTTAACTAGGGGACACTTGCACTATGTAGGTTACCTAGCAGGCATTTGGACTATCTAGGTTAACTAGCGGGCACTTGGACTATCTAGGTTACGTAGCGGGCACTTGGTATGTAGGTTAACTAGCGGGCACTTGGACTATCTAGGTTAACTAGCGGGCCCTTGGACTATCTAGGTTACCTAGCGGGCACTTGGACTACGTAGGTTACCTAGTGGGCACTTGGACTATCTAGGTTAACGAACGGGCACTTGGATTTCTAGGTTAACGAACGGGCACTTGGTCTATGTAGGTTGCTTACCGGGCACTTGGACTATCTAGGTTAAGTAATGGGCACTTGGACTATCTAGGTTACCTAGCGGGAACTTGGACAATGTAAGTTACCTAGCGGGGACTTGGACTATCTAGGTTACCTAATGGGCATTTTGACTATCTAGGTTACATAGCGGGCACTTGGACTATGTAGGTTACCTAGCGGGCACTTCGACAGTCTAGGTTACCTAGCGGGCACTTGGACTATGTAGGATCCCTATCGGACATTTGGACTACTTAGGTTACCTAGCGGGCACTTGGACTATCTAGGTTAACTAGAGGGCACTTGGATTATCTAGGTCAACTAGCGGGCCCAGGTACTATGTAGGTTAACTAGCGAGCACTTGGACTATCTAGGTTAACCAGCGGACCTTGGACTACGTAGGTCAACTAGGGGGCCCTTGGACTCTGTAGGTTAACTAGCGGGCACTTGGACGATCTAGGTTAACTAGAGGGCACTTGGATGATCAATGTTAACTAGCGGGCACTTGGACTATCTAGGTTAGCTAACGGGCACTTGGACTAAGTACGTCCTCTAGTGGGCACATGGACTATCTAGATTAACTAACGGGCACTAGGACTATAGGTTACCTAGCGGGCAATTGGACTATCTAGCTTACCTAGCTGGCACTTGGACTATGAATATTCCCTAGCGGGCAATTGGATTATCTAGGTTACCTAGCGTGCACTTGGACTATGTAGGTCAACTAGCGGGCCCTTGGACTATCTAGGTTAGCTAACTGGCACTTGGACTATGTAGGTTAACTAGCGGACACTTGCACGATCTAGGTTAACTAGCGGGCTCTTGCACTATGTAGGTAAACTAGCGAGCCCATTGACTATATAGGTTAACTAGCGGGCACTTGGACGATCTAGGTTAACTAGTGGGCACTTGGATTATCTAGGTTACCTATCGGGCACTTGGACTATCTAGGTTACCGAACGGGCATTTGGACTATGTAAGTAACGTAGCGGGAACTTGGACAGTCTAGGTTACCTAGCGGGTTCTTGGACTTCTAGGTTAACGAACGGGCACTTGGTCTATGTATGTTGCATAGTGGGCAATTGGACTATCTAGGTTAGGTAACGGGCACTTGGACTATCTAGGTTACCTAGCGGGAACTTGGACTATGTAGTTTACCTAGCGGGCACTTGGACTATCTAGGTTACCTAACAGACACTTGAGCCATCTAGGTTTCTTAGCGGGCACTTGGACTATGTAGGTTAACGAACGTGCAATTGGACTATGTAGGTAACCTAGCGGACAATTGGACAGCCTAGGTTACCATCGGGCACTTGGACTTTCTAGGTTAACTAACGGGCACTTGGACTATGTAGGTTCCCTATCGGGCACTTGGAGAATGTAGGTTAACTAGCGGGCCCTTGGACTATCTAGGTTACCTAGCGGGCACTAGGACTATATAGGTTACCTAGCGGGCACTTGGACTATGTAGGTTACCTAGAGGGCACTTGGACTATCTAGGTTAACGAACGGGCACTTGTACTTCTCGGTTAACGAACGGGCACTTGGTCTATGTAGGTTGCTTACCGGGCACTTGGATTATCTAGGTTAGGTAATGGGCACTTGGACTATATAGATTACCTAGCGGGAACTTGGACAATGTAAGTTACCTAGCGGGCACTTGGACTATCTAGGTTACCTAACGGGCACTTTGACTATCTAGGTTACATAGGGGGCACTTGGACTATGTAGGTTACCTAGCGGGCACTTGGATGATCTAGGTTACCTAGCGGTCACTTCGACAGACTAGGTTACCTAGCGGGCACTTGGACGATCTAGGTTAACTAGAGGGCACTTGGATGATCAATGTTAACTAGCGGGCACTTGGACTATCTAGGTTAGCTAATGGGCACTTGGACTAAGTACTTCCCCTAGTGGGCACATGGACTATCTAGATTAACTAACGGGCACTAGGACTATCTAGGTTAACTAGCCGGCACTTGGACTATCTAGGTTACCTAGCTGGCACTAGACTATGAATGTTCCCTAGCGGGCAATTGGATTATCTAGGTTACCAAGCGGGTACTTGGACTATGTAAGTCAACTAGCGGGCCCTTGGACTATCTAGGTTAGCTAACTGGCACTTGGACTATGTAGTTTAACTAGCGGACACTTGCACGATCTAGGTTAACTAGCGGGCTCTTGCACTATGTAGGTTAACTAGCGGGCCCATTGACTATGTAGGTTAACTAGCGGGCACTTGGACTATCTATGTTAACTAGCGGGCACTTGGAATATGTAGGTTAACTAGCAGACACTTGCACTATGTAGGTTACCTAGCAGCACTTGGACTATCTAGGTTAACTAACAGGCACTTGGACTATCTAGGTTAACTAGCGGACATTTGCACTATGTAGGTTACCTAGCAGGCACTTGGACTACGTTGGTTACCTAGTGGGCACTTGGACTATCTAGGTTAACGAACGGGCACTTGGACATCTAGGTTAACGAACGGGCACTTGGTCTATGTAGGTTGCTTACCAGGCACTTGGACTATCTAGGTTAGGTAATGGGCACTTGGACTATCTAGGTTACCTAGCGGGAACATGGACAATGTAAGTTACCTAGCGGGCACTTGGACTATCTAGGTTACTTAACGGGCACTTTGACTATCTAGGTTACATAGCGGGCATATGGACTATGTAGGTTACCTAGCGGGCACTTGGACTATCTAGGTTACCTAGCGGTCACTTCGACAGTCTAGGTTACCTAGCGGGCACTTGGACTATGTAGGATCCCTATCGGACATTTGGACTACTTAGGTTACCTAGCGGGCACTTGGACTATCTAGGTTAACTAGAGGGCACTTGGATTATCTAGGTCAACTAGCGGGCCCAGGTGCTATGTAGGTTAACTAGCGAGCACTTGGACTATCTAGGTTAACCAGCGGACCTTGGACTATGTAGGTCAACTAGGGGGCCCTTGGACTATGTAGGTTAACTAGCGGGCACTTGGACGATCTAGGTTAACTAGAGGGCACTTGGATGATCAATGTTAACTAGCGGGCACTTGGACTATCTAGGTTAGCTAACGGGCACTTGGACTAAGTACGTCCCCTAGTGGGCACATGGACTATCTAGATTAACTAACGGGCACTAGGACTATAGGTTACCTAGCGGGCACTTGGACTATCTAGGTTACCTAGCTGGCACTTGGACTATGAATGTTCCCTAGCGGGCAATTGGATTATCTAGGTTACCTAGCGGGCACTTGGACTATTAGGTCAACTAGCGGGCCCTTGGACTATCTAGGTTAGCTAACTGGCACTTGGACTATGTAGGTTAACTAGCGGACACTTGCACTATCTAGGTTAACTAACGGGCTCTTGCACTATGTAGGTAAACTAGCGAGCCCATTGACTATATAGGTTAACTAGTGGGCACTTGGACAATCTAGGTTAACTAGTGGGTACTTGGATTATCTAGGTTACCTAGCGGGCTCTTGCACTATGTAGGTAAACTAGCGAGCCCATTGACTATATAGGTTAACTAGCGGGCACTTGGACAATCTAGGTTAACTAGTGGGCACTTGGATTATCTAGGTTACCTAGCGGGCACTTGGACTATATAGGTTCCCTAGCGGGCATTTGGACCATATAGATAACCTAGCGGGAACTTATACTCTGTAGGTTACCTAGCGGGCACTTAGACTATCTAGGTTACCTAGCTGGCACTTGAACTATCTACGTTACCTAGCGGGTTCTTGGAGTATGTAGGTTACTTAGCGGGCTGTTGGACTATCTAGGTTACCAAGCGGGCACTTGCACTATCTAGGTTAACTAACGGGCACTTGGACTATGTAGGCTCCCTAGCGGGCACTTGGACTATCTAGGTTAACTAACGGGCACTTGGACTATGTAGGTTCCCTAGCGGACCCTTGGACTATGTAAGTTCCCTAGCGAGCACTTGGACTATGTGGGTTCCCTAGCGGGCATTTGGACTATCTAGGTTACCTAGCGGGCACTTGGACTATGTACGTTACCTAGCGGGCACTTGGACTATCTATGTTAACTAGCGGGCACTTGGACTATGTAGGTTCCCTATCGGGCACGTGGACTATTTTGGTTCCCTACCGGGCACTTGTTCTATCTAGGTTAACTAGCGGGCACTTGGACCATCTCTGTTAACTATCGAGCACTTGATCTATCTAGGTAAACTAGCGGGCACTTGGACTATTAGGGTCCCTAACGGGCATTTGGACTATATTGGTTACCTAGCGGGCACTTGGACTATGTAGGTTAACGAACGGGCACTTGGATTATGTAGGTAACCTAGTGGTCACTTGAACTGTCTAGGTTACCTAGCGGGCACTTGGACTATGTAGGTTAACTAGCGGGCCCTTGAACAATGTAGATTAACTAGCGGCACTTGGACTATCTACGTTAACTAGCGGGCCCTAGGACTATGTAGATTCCCTAGCGGGCACTTGGACTACATAGGTTCCCTAGGGGGCACTTGGACTCTGTATGTTCCCTACAGACACTTGAACTATGTAAGTTAACTACCGGGTACTTGGACTATGTAGGTTAACTAGCGGGCCCTTGGACTATCTAGGTTACCTAGCGGGCACTAGGACTATGTAGGTTAACTACGGGGCACATGCACTATCTAGGTTACCTAGCGGGCACTTGGACTATGTACTTTCCCTTGCCGGCACTTGGACTATCTATGTTAACTAGCGGGCACTTGGACTATGTAGGTTAACTAGGGGACACTTGGACTATGTAGGTTCCTTAGCGGGCACTTGGACTAACTAGTTTACCTAGCGGGCACTTGGCCTATGTAGGTTAACTAGTGGACAGTTGCACGATCTAGGTTACATAGCTGGAACTTGGACTATATAAGTTACCTTTCAGGCACTTGGACTATGTAGGTTACCTAGCGGGCACTTGGACTATCTAGGTTAACGAACGTGCACTTGGACTATGTAGGTAACCTAGCGGACACTTGGACAATCTAGGTTACCTAGCGGGCAATTGGACTATCTAGGTTAACGAACGGGCACTTGGACTATCTAGGCTACCTAGCGGGCACTTGGACTATGTAAGTTACCTAGTGGGCCCTTGGACTATCTAGGTTACCTAGCGGGCCCTTGGACTATGTAGGTTAACTAGCGGGCACTTGGACTATCTAGGTTACCGAACGGGCATTTGGACTATGTAAGTAACCTAGCGGGAACTTGGACAGTCTAGGTAACCTAGCGGGTTCTTGGACTTCTAGGTTAACGAATGGGCACTTGGACTATGTATGTTGCATAGTGGGCAATTGGACTATCTAGGTTAGGTAACGGGCACTTGGACTATCTAGGTTACCTAGCGGGAACTTGGACTATGTAGTTTACCTAGCGGGCACTTGGACTATCTAGGTTACCTAACGGACACTTGAACCATCTAGGTTTCTTAGCGGGTACTTGGACTATGTAGGTTAACTAACGGGCACTTGGACTATATAGGTTACCTAGCGGACCCTTGGACTATGTAGGTTACCTAGCGGGCACTTGGACTATCTAGGTTAACGAACGTGCACTTGGACTATGTAGGTAACCTAGCGGACAATTGGACAGCCTAGGTTACCATCGGGCACTTGGACTTTCTAGGTTAACTAACGGGCACTTGGACTATGTAGGTTCCCTATCGGGCACTTGGAGAATGTAGGTTAACTAGCGGGCCCTTGGACTATCTAGGTTACCTAGCGGGCACTAGGACTATATAGGTTACCTAGCGGGCACTTGGACTATGTAGGTTACCTAGAGGGCACTTGGACTATCTAGGTTAACGAACGGGCACTTGTACTTCTCGGTTAACGAACGGGCACTTGGTCTATGTAGGTTGCTTACCGGGCACTTGGATTATCTAGGTTAGGTAATGGGCACTTGGACTATATAGATTACCTAGCGGGAACTTGGACAATGTAAGTTACCTAGCGGGCACTTGGACTATCTAGGTTACCTAACGGGCACTTTGACTATCTAGGTTACATAGGGGGCACTTGGACTATGTAGGTTACCTAGCGGGCACTTGGATGATCTAGGTTACCTAGCGGTCACTTCGACAGTCTAGGTTACCTAGCGGGCACTTGGACGATCTAGGTTAACTAGAGGGCACTTGGATGATCAATGTTAACTAGCGGGCACTTGGACTATCTAGGTTAGCTAACGGGCACTTGGACTAAGTACTTCCCCTAGTGGGCACATGGACTATCTAGATTAACTAACGGGCACTAGGACTATCTAGGTTAACTAGCCGGCACTTGGACTATCTAGGTTACCTAGCTGGCACTAGACTATGAATGTTCCCTAGCGGGCAATTGGATTATCTAGGTTACCAAGCGGGCACTTGGACTATGTAAGTCAACTAGCGGGCCCTTGGACTATCTAGGTTAGCTAACTGGCACTTGGACTATGTAGTTTAACTAGCGGACACTTGCACGATCTAGGTTAACTAGCGGGCCCATTGACTATGTAGGTTAACTAGCGGGCACTTGGACTATCTATGTTAACTAGCGGGCACTTGGAATATGTAGGTTAACTAGCAGACACTTGCACTATGTAGGTTACCTAGCAGCACTTGGACTATCTAGGTTAACTAACAGGCACTTGGACTATCTAGGTTAACTAGCGGACATTTGCACTATGTAGGTTACCTAGCAGGCACTTGGACTACGTTGGTTACCTAGTGGGCACTTGGACTATCTAGGTTAACGAACGGGCACTTGGACATCTAGGTTAACGAACGGGCACTTGGTCTATGTAGGTTGCTTACCAGGCACTTGGACTATCTAGGTTAGGTAATGGGCACTTGGACTATCTAGGTTACCTAGCGGAAACATGGACAATGTAAGTTACCTAGCGGGCACTTGGACTATCTAGGTTACTTAACGGGCACTTTGACTATCTAGGTTACATAGCGGGCATATGGACTATGTAGGTTACCTAGCGGGCACTTGGACTATCTAGGTTACCTAGCGGTCACTTCGACAGTCTAGGTTACCTAGCGGGCACTTGGACTATGTAGGATCCCTATCGGACATTTGGACTACTTAGGTTACCTAGCGGGCACTTGGACTATCTAGGTTAACTAGAGGGCACTTGGATTATCTAGGTCAACTAGCGGGCCCAGGTGCTATGTAGGTTAACTAGCGAGCACTTGGACTATCTAGGTTAACCAGCGGACCTTGGACTATGTAGGTCAACTAGGGGGCCCTTGGACTATGTAGGTTAACTAGCGGGCACTTGGACGATCTAGGTTAACTAGAGGGCACTTGGATGATCAATGTTAACTAGCGGGCACTTGGACTATCTAGGTTAGCTAACGGGCACTTGGACTAAGTACGTCCCCTAGTGGGCACATTTACTATCTAGATTAACTAACGGGCACTAGGACTATAGGTTACCTAGCGGGCACTTGGACTATCTAGGTTACCTAGCTGGCACTTGGACTATGAATGTTCCCTAGCGGGCAATTGGATTATCTAGGTTACCTAGCGGGCACTTGGACTATTAGGTCAACTAGCGGGCCCTTGGACTATCTAGGTTAGCTAACTGGCACTTGGACTATGTAGGTTAACTAGCGGACACTTGCACGATCTAGGTTAAATAGCGGGCTCTTGCACTATGTAGGTAAACTAGCGAGCCCATTGACTATATAGGTTAACTAGCGGGCACTTGGACAATCTAGGTTAACTAGTGGGTACTTGGATTATCTAGGTTACCTAGCGGGCTCTTGCACTATGTAGGTAAACTAGCGAGCCCATTGACTATATAGGTTAACTAGCGGGCACTTGGACAATCTAGGTTAACTAGTGGGCACTTGGATTATCTAGGTTACCTAGCGGGCACTTGGAATATATAGGTTCCCTAGCGGGCATTTGGACCATATAGATAACCTAGCGGGAACTTATACTCTGTAGGTAACCTAGCGGGCACTTGGACTATCTAGGTTACCTAGCTGGCACTTGAACTATCTACGTTACCTAGCGGGTTCTTGGAGTATGTAGGTTACTTAGCGGGCTGTTGGACTATCTAGGTTACCAAGCGGGCACTTGCACTATCTAGGTTAACTAACGGGCACTTGGACTATGTAGGCTCCCTAGCGGGTACTTGGACTATCTAGGTTAACTAACGGGCACTTGGACTATGTAGGTTCCCTAGCGGACCCTTGGACTATGTAAGTTCCCTAGCGAGCACTTGGACTATGTGGGTTCCCTAGCGGGCATTTGGACTATCTAGGTTACCTAGCGGGCACTTGGACTATGTACGTTACCTAGCGGGCACTTGGACTATCTATGTTAACTAGCGGGCACTTGGACTATGTAGGTTCCCTATCGGGCACGTGGACTATTTTGGTTCCCTACCGGGCACTTGTTCTATCTAGGTTAACTAGCGGGCACTTGGACCATCTCGGTTAACTATCGAGCACTTGATCTATCTAGGTAAACTAGTGGGCATTTGGACTATTAGGGTCCCTAACGGGCATTTGGACTATATTGGTTACCTAGCGGGCACTTGGACTATGTAGGTTAACGAACGAGCACTTGGATTATGTAGGTAACCTAGTGGTCACTTGAACTGTCTAGGTTACCTAGCGGGCACTTGGACTATGTAGGTTAACTAGCGAGCCCTTGAACAGTGTAGATTAACTAGCGGCACTTGGACTATCTACGTTAACTAGCGGGCCCTAGGACTATGTAGATTCCCTAGCGGGCACTTGGACTACATAGGTTCCCTAGGGGGCACTTGGACTCTGTATGTTCCCTACAGACACTTGAACTATGTAAGTTAACTACCGGGCACTTGGACTATGTAGGTTAACTAGCGGGCCCTTGGACTATCTAGGTTACCTAGCGGGCACTAGGACTATGTAGGTTAACTACGGGGCACATGCACTATCTAGGTTACCTAGCGGGCACTTGGACTATGTACTTTCCCTTGCGGGCACTTGGACTATCTATGTTAACTAGCGGGCACTTGGACTATGTAGGTTAACTAGGGGACACTTGCACTATGTAGGTTACCTAGCGGCACTTGGACTATCTAGGTTAACTAGCGTGCACTTGGACTATGTAGGTTCCTTAGCGGGCACTTGGACTAACTAGTTTACCTAGCGGGCACTTGGCCTATGTAGGTTAACTAGTGGACAGTTGCACGATCTAGGTTACATAGCTGGAACTTGGACTATATAAGTTACCTTTCAGGCACTTGGACTATGTAGGTTACCTAGCGGGCACTTGGACTATCTAGGTTAACGAACGTGCACTTGGACTATGTAGGTAACCTAGCGGACACTTGGACAATCTAGGTTACCTAGCGGGCAATTGGACTATCTAGGTTAACGAACGGGCACTTGGACTATCTAGGCTACCTAGCGGGCACTTGGACTATGTAAGTTACCTAGTGGGCCCTTGGACTATCTAGGTTACCTAGCGGGCCCTTGGACTATGTAGGTTAACTAGCGGGCACTTGGACTATCTAGGTTACCGAACGGGCATTTGGACTATGTAAGTAACCTAGCGGGAACTTGGACAGTCTAGGTAACCTAGCGGGTTCTTGGACTTCTAGGTTAACGAATGGGCACATGGACTATGTATGTTGCATAGTGGGCAATTGGACTATCTAGGTTAGGTAACGGGCACTTGGACTATCTAGGTTACCTAGCGGGAACTTGGACTATGTAGTTTACCTAGCGGGCACTTGGACTATCTAGGTTACCTAACGGACACTTGAACCATCTTGGTTTCTTAGCGGGTACTTGGACTATGTAGGTTAACTAACGGGCACTTGGACTATAAAGGTTACCTAGCGGACCCTTGGACTATGTAGGTTACCTAGCGGGCACTTGGACTATCTAGGTTAACGAACGTGCACTTGGACTATGTAGGTAACCTAGCGGACAATTGGACAGCCTAGGTTACCATCGGGCACTTGGACTTTCTAGGTTAACTAACGGGCACTTGGACTATGTAGGTTCCCTATCGGGCACTTGGAGAATGTAGGTTAACTAGCGGGCCCTTGGACTATCTAGGTTACCTAGCGGGCACTAGGACTATATAGGTTAACTAGCGGGCACTTGGACTATGTAGGTTACCTAGAGGGCACTTGGACTATCTAGGTTAACGAACGGGCACTTGTACTTCTCGGTTAACGAACGGGCACTTGGTCTATGTAGGTTGCTTACCAGGCACTTGGACTATCTAGGTTAGGTAATGGGCACTTGGACTATCTAGGTTACCTAGCGGGAACATGGACAATGTAAGTTACCTAGCGGGCACTTGGACTATCTAGGTTACCTAACGGGCACTTTGACTATCTAGGTTACATAGCGTGCACTTGGACTATGTAGGTTACCTAGCGGGCACTTGGATGATCTAGGTTATCTAGCGGTCACTTCGACAGTCTAGGTTACCTAGCGGGCAATTGGACGATCTAGGTTAACTAGAGGGCACTTGGATGATCAATGTTAACTAGCGGGCACTTGGACTATCTAGGTTAGCTAACGGGCACTTGGACTAAGTACTTCCCCTAGTGGGCACATGGACTATCTAGATTAACTAACGGGCACTAGGACTATCTAGGTTAACTAGCCGGCACTTGGACTATCTAGGTTACCTAGCTGGCACTTGGACTATGAATGTTCCCTAGCGGGCAATTGGATTATCTAGGTTACCAAGCGGGCACTTGGACTATGTAAGTCAACTAGCGGGCCCTTGGACTATCTAGGTTAGCTAACTGGCACTTGGACTATGTAGTTTAACTAGCGGACACTTGCACGATCTAGGTTAACTAGCGGGCTCTTGCACTATGTAGGTTAACTAGCGGGCCCATTGACTATGTAGGTTAACTAGCGGGCACTTGGACTATCTATGTTAACTAGCGGGCACTTGGAATATGTAGGTTAACTAGCAGACACTTGCACTATGTAGGTTACCTAGCAGCACTTGGACTATCTAGGTTAACTAACAGGCACTTGGACTATCTAGGTTAACTAGCGGACATTTGCACTATGTAGGTTACCTAGCAGGCACTTGGACTACGTTGGTTACCTAGTGGGCACTTGGACTATCTAGGTTAACGAACGGGCACTTGGACATCTAGGTTAACGAACGGGCACTTGGTCTATGTAGGTTGCTTACCAGGCACTTGGACTATCTAGGTTAGATAATGGGCACTTGGACTATCTAGGTTACCTAGCGGGAACATGGACAATGTAAGTTACCTAGCGGGCACTTGGACTATCTAGGTTACCTAACGGGCACTTTGACTATCTAGGTTACATAGCGGGCATATGGACTATGTAGGTTACCTAGCGGGCACTTGGACTATCTAGGTTACCTAGCGGTCACTTCGACAGTCTAGGTTACCTAGCGGGCACTTGGACTATGTAGGATCCCTATCGGACATTTGGACTACTTAGGTTACCTAGCGGGCACTTGGACTATCTAGGTTAACTAGAGGGCACTTGGATTATCTAGGTCAACTAGCGGGCCCAGGTACTATGTAGGTTAACTAGCGAGCACTTGGACTATCTAGGTTAACCAGCGGACCTTGGACTTTGTAGGTCAACTAGGGGGCCCTTGGACTATGTAGGTTAACTAGCGGGCACTTGGATTATCTAGGTTAGCTAACGGGCACTTGGACTAAGTACGTCCCCTAGTGGGCACATGGACTATCTAGATTAACTAACGGGCACTAGGACTATAGGTTACCTAGCGGGCACTTGGACTATATAGGTTACCTAGCTGGCACTTGGACTATGAATGTTCCCTAGCGGGCAATTGGATTATCTAGGTTACCTAGCGGGCACTTGGACTATGTAGGTCAACTAGCGGGCCCTTGGACTATCTAGGTTAGCTAACTGGCACTTGGACTATGTAGGTTAACTAGCGGACACTTGCACGATCTAGGTTAACTAGCGGGGTCTTGCACTATGTAGGTAAACTAGCGAGCCCATTGACTATATAGGTTAACTAGCGGGCACTTGGACGATCTAGGTTAACTAGTGGGCACTTGGATTATCTAGGTTACCTAGCGGGCACTTGGACTATATAGGTTCCCTAGCGGGCATTTGGACCATATAGATAACCTAGCGGGAACTTATACTCTGTAGGTTACCTAGCGGGCACTTGGACTATCTAGGTTACCTAGCTGGCACTTGAACTATCTACGTTACCTAGCGGGTTCTTGGCGTATGTAGGTTACTTAGCGGGCTGTTGGACTATCTAGGTTACCAAGCGGGCACTTGCACTATCTAGGTTAACTAACGGGCACTTGGACTATGTAGGCTCCCTAGCGGGCACTTGGACTATCTATGTTAACTAACGGGCACTTGGACTATGTAGGTTCCCTAGCGGACCCTTGGACTATGTAAGTTCCCTAGCGAGCACTTGGACTATGTGTGTTCCCTAGCGGGCATTTGGACTATCTAGGTTACCTAGCGGGCACTTGGACTATGTACGTTACCTAGCGGGCACTTGGACTATCTATGTTAACTAGCGGGCACTTGGACTATGTAGGTTCCCTATCGGGCACGTGGACTAGATTGGTTCCCTACCGGGCACTTGTTCTATCTAGGTTAACTAGCGGGCACTTGGACTATCTCGGTTAACTATCGAGCACTTGATCTATCTAGGTAAACTACCGGGCATTTGGACTATTAGGGTCCCTAACGGGCATTTGGACTATATTGGTTACCTAGCGGGCACTTGGACTATGTAGGTTAACGAACGGGCACTTGGATTATGTAGGTAACCTAGTGGTCACTTGAACTGTCTAGGTTACCTAGCGGGCACTTGGACTATGTAGGTTAACTAGCGGGCCCTTGAACAGTGTAGATTAACTAGCGGCACTTGGACTATCTACGTTAACTAGCGGGCCCTAGGACTATGTAGATTCCCTAGCGGGCACTTGGACTACATAGGTTCCCTAGGGGGCACTTGGACTCTGTATGTTCCCTACAGACACTTGAACTATGTAAGTTAACTACCGGGCACTTGGACTATGTAGGTTAACTAGCGGGCCCTTGGACTATCTAGGTTACCTAGCGGGCACTAGGACTATGTAGGTTAACTACGGGGCACATGCACTATCTAGGTTACCTAGCGGGCACTTGGACTATGTACGTTCCCTAGCGGGCACTTGGACTATCTATGTTAACTAGCGGGCACTTGGACTATGTAGGTTAACTAGGGGACACTTGCACTATGTAGGTTACCTAGCGGCACTTGGACTATCTAGGTTAACTAGCGTGCACTTGGACTATGTAGGTTCCTTAGCGGGCACTTGGACTAACTAGTTTACCTAGCGGGCACTTGGCCTATGTAGGTTAACTAGTGGACAGTTGCACGATCTAGGTTACATAGCTGGAACTTGGACTATATAAGTTACCTTTCAGGCATTTGGACTATGTAGGTTACCTAGCGGGCACTTGGACTATCTAGGTTAACGAACGTGCACTTGGACTATGTAGGTAACCTAGCGGACACTTGGACAATCTAGGTTACCTAGCGGGCAATTGGACTATCTAGGTTAACGAACGGGCACTTGGACTATCTAGGCTACCTAGCGGGCACTTGGACTATGTAAGTTACCTAGTGGTCCCTTGGACTATCTAGGTTACCTAGCGGGCCCTTGGACTATGTAGGTTAACTAGCGGGCACTTGGACTATCTAGGTTACCGAACGGGCATTTGGACTATGTAAGTAACCTAGCGGGAACTTGGACAGTCTAGGTAACCTAGCGGGTTCTTGGACTTCTAGGTTAACGAATGGGCACTTGGACTATGTATGTTGCATAGTGGGCAATTGGACTATCTAGGTTAGGTAACGGGCACTTGGACTATCTAGGTTACCTAGCGGGAACTTGGACTATGTAGTTTACCTAGCGGGCACTTGGACTATCTAGGTTACCTAACGGACACTTGAACCATCTAGGTTTCTTAGCGGGCACTTGGACTATGTAGGTTAACTAACGGGCACTTGGACTATATAGGTTACCTAGCGGACCCTTGGACTATGTAGGTTACCTAGCGGGCACTTGGACTATCTAGGTTAACGAACGTGCACTTGGACTATGTAGGTAACCTAGCGGACAATTGGACAGCCTAGGTTACCATTGGGCACTTGGACTTTCTAGGTTAACTAACGGGCACTTGGACTATGTAGGTTCCCTATCGGGCACTTGGAGAATGTAGGTTAACTAGCGGGCCCTTGGAATATCTAGGTTACCTAGCGGGCACTAGGACTATATAGGTTACCTAGCGGGCACATGGACTATGTAGGTTACCTAGAGGGCACTTGGACTATCTAGGTTAACGAACGGGCACTTGTACTTCTCGGTTAACGAACGGGCACTTGGTCTATGTAGGTTGCTTACCAGGCACTTGGACTATCTAGGTTAGGTAATGGGCACTTGGACTATCTAGGTTACCTAGCGGGAACATGGACAATGTAAGTTACCTAGCGGGCACTTGGACTATCTAGGTTACCTAACGGGCACTTTGACTATCTAGGTTACATAGCGGGCACTTGGACTATGTAGGTTACCTAGCGGGCACTTGGACTATCTAGGTTACCTAACGGGCACTTTGACTATCTAGGTTACATAGCGGGCACTTGGACTATCTAGGTTACCTAGCGGGCATTTGGATGGTCTAGGTTATCTAGCGGTCACTTCGACAGTCTAGGTTACCTAGCGGGCACTTGGACGATCTAGGTTAACTAGAGGGCACCGGATGATCAATGTTAACTAGCGGGCACTTGGACTATCTAGGTTAGCTAACGGGCACTTGGACTAAGTACTTCCCCTAGTGGGCACATGGACTATCTAGATTAACTAACGGGCACTAGGACTATCTAGGTTAACTAGCCGGCACTTGGACTATCTAGGTTACCTAGCTGGCACTTGGACTATGAATGTTCCCTAGCGGGCAATTGGATTATCTAGGTTACCAAGCGGGCACTTGGACTATGTAAGTCAACTAGCGGGCCCTTGGACTATCTAGGTTAGCTAACTGGCACTTGGACTATGTAGTTTAACTAGCGGACACTTGCACGATCTAGGTTAACTAGCGGGCTCTTGCACTATGTAGGTTAACTAGCGGGCCCATTGACTATGTAGGTTAACTAGCGGGCACTTGGACTATCTATGTTAACTAGCGGGCACTTGGAATATGTAGGTTAACTAGCAGACACTTGCACTATGTAGGTTACCTAGCAGCACTTGGACTATCTAGGTTAACTAACAGGCACTTGGACTATCTAGGTTAACTAGCGGACATTTGCACTATGTAGGTTACCTAGCAGGCACTTGGACTACGTTGGTTACCTAGTGGGCACTTGGACTATCTAGGTTAACGAACGGGCACTTGGACATCTAGGTTAACGAACGGGCACTTGGTCTATGTAGGTTGCTTACCAGGCACTTGGACTATCTAGGTTAGGTAATGGGCACTTGGACTATCTAGGTTACCTAGCGGGAACATGGACAATGTAAGTTACCTAGCGGGCACTTGGACTATCTAGGTTACCTAACGGGCACTTTGACTATCTAGGTTACATAGCGGGCATATGGACTATGTAGGTTACCTAGCGGGCACTTGGACTATCTAGGTTACCTAGCGGTCACTTCGACAGTCTAGGTTACCTAGCGGGCACTTGGACTATGTAGGATCCCTATCGGACATTTGGACTACTTAGGTTACCTAGCGGGCACTTGGACTATCTAGGTTAACTAGAGGGCACTTGGATTATCTAGGTCAACTAGCGGGCCCAGGTACTATGTAGGTTAACTAGCGAGCACTTGGACTATCTAGGTTAACCAGCGGACCTTGGACTATGTAGGTCAACTAGGGGGCCCTTGGACTATGTAGGTTAACTAGCGGGCACTTGGACGATCTAGGTTAACTAGAGGGCACTTGGATGATCAATGTTAACTAGCGGGCACTTGGACTATCTAGGTTAGGTAACGGGCACTTGGACTAAGTACGTCCCCTAGTGGGCACATGGACTATCTAGATTAACTAACGGGCACTAGGACTATAGGTTACCTAGCGGGCACTTGGACTATCTAGGTTACCTAGCTGGCACTTGGACTATGAATGTTCCCTAGCGGGCAATTGGATTATCTAGGTTACCTAGCGGGCACTTGGACTATGTAGGTCAACTAGCGGGCCCTTGGACTATCTAGGTTAGCTAACTGGCACTTGGACTATGTAGGTTAACTAGCGGACACTTGCACGATCTAGGTTAACTAGCGGGGTCTTGCACTATGTAGGTAAACTAGCGAGCCCATTGACTATATAGGTTAACTAGCGGGCACTTGGACGATCTAGGTTAACTAGTGGGCACTTGGATTATCTAGGTTACCTAGCGGGCACTTGGACTATATAGGTTCCCTAGCGGGCATTTGGACCATATAGATAACCTAGCGGGAACTTATACTCTGTAGGTTACCTAGCGGGCACTTGGACTATCTAGGTTACCTAGCTGGCACTTGAACTATCTACGTTACCTAGCGGGTTCTTGGCGTATGTAGGTTACTTAGCGGGCTGTTGGACTATCTAGGTTACCAAGCGGGCACTTGCACTATCTAGGTTAACTAACGGGCACTTGGACTATGTAGGCTCCCTAGCGGGCACTTGGACTATCTATGTTAACTAACGGGCACTTGGACTATGTAGGTTCCCTAGCGGACCCTTGGACTATGTAAGTTCCCTAGCGAGCACTTGGACTATGTGTGTTCCCTAGCGGGCATTTGGACTATCTAGGTTACCTAGCGGGCACTTGGACTATGTACGTTACCTAGCGGGCACTTGGACTATCTATGTTAACTAGCGGGCACTTGGACTATGTAGGTTCCCTATCGGGCACGTGGACTAGATTGGTTCTCTACCGGGCACTTGTTCTATCTAGGTTAACTAGCGGGCACTTGGACTATCTCGGTTAACTATCGAGCACTTGATCTATCTAGGTAAACTAGCGGGCATTTGGACTATTAGGGTCCCTAACGGGCATTTGGACTATATTGGTTACCTAGCGGGCACTTGGACTATGTAGGTTAACGAACGGGCACTTGGATTATGTAGGTAACCTAGTGGTCACTTGAACTGTCTAGGTTACCTAGCGGGCACTTGGACTATGTAGGTTAACTAGCGGGCCCTTGAACAGTGTAGATTAACTAGCGGCACTTGGACTATCTACGTTAACTAGCGGGCCCTAGGACTATGTAGATTCCCTAGCGGGCACTTGGACTACATAGGTTCCCTAGGGGGCACTTGGACTGTGTATGTTCCCTACAGACACTTGAACTATGTAAGTTAACTACCGGGCACTTGGACTATGTAGGTTAACTAGCGGGCCCTTGGACTATCTAGGTTACCTAGCGGGCACTAGGACTATGTAGGTTAACTACGGGGCACATGCACTATCTAGGTTACCTAGCGGGCACTTGGACTATGTACGTTCCCTAGCGGGCACTTGGACTATCTATGTTAACTAGCGGGCACTTGGACTATGTAGGTTAACTAGGGGACACTTGCACTATGTAGGTTACCTAGCGGCACTTGGACTATCTAGGTTAACTAGCGTGCACTTGGACTATGTAGGTTCCTTAGCGGGCACTTGGACTAACAAGTTTACCTAGCGGGCACTTGGCCTATGTAGGTTAACTCGTGGACAGTTGCACGATCTAGGTTACATAGCTGGAACTTGGACTATATAAGTTACCTTTCAGGCACTTGGACTATGTAGGTTACCTAGCAGGCACTTGGACTATCTAGGTTAACGAACGTGCACTTGGACTATGTAGGTAACCTAGCGGACACTTGGACAATCTAGGTTACCTAGCGGGCACTTGGACTATCTAGGCTACCTAGCGGGCACTTGGACTATGTAAGTTACCTAGTGGGCCCTTGGACTATCTAGGTTACCTAGCGGGCCCTTGGACTATGTAGGTTAACTAGCGGGCACTTGGACTATCTAGGTTACCGAACGGGCATTTGGACTATGTAAGTAACCTAGCGGGAACTTGGACAGTCTAGGTAACCTAGCGGGTTCTTGGACTTCTAGGTTAACGAATGGGCACTTGGACTATGTATGTTGCATAGTGGGCAATTGGACTATCTAGGTTAGGTAACGGGCACTTGGACTATCTAGGTTACCTAGCGGGAACTTGGACTATGTAGTTTACCTAGCGGGCACTTGGACTATCTAGGTTACCTAACGGACACTTGAACCATCTAGGTTTCTTAGCGGGTACTTGGACTATGTAGGTTAACTAACGGGCACTTGGACTATATAGGTTACCTAGCGGACCCTTGGACTATGTAGGTTACCTAGCGGGCACTTGGACTATCTAGGTTAACGAACGTGCACTTGGACTATGTAGGTAACCTAGCGGACAATTGGACAGCCTAGGTTACCATCGGGCACTTGGACTTTCTAGGTTAACTAACGGGCACTTGGACTATGTAGGTTCCCTATCGGGCACTTGTAGAATGTAGGATAACTAGCGGGCCCTTGGAATATCTAGGTTACCTAGCGGGCACTAGGACTATATAGGTTACCTAGCGGGCACATGGACTATGTAGGTTACCTAGAGGGCACTTGGACTATCTAGGTTAACGAACGGGCACTTGTACTTCTCGGTTAACGAACGGGCACTTGGTCTATGTAGGTTGCTTACCAGGCACTTGGACTATCTAGGTTAGGTAATGGGCACTTGGACTATCTAGGTTACCTAGCGGGAACATGGACAATGTAAGTTACCTAGCGGGCACTTGGACTATCTAGGTTACCTAACGGGCACTTTGACTATCTAGGTTACATAGCGGGCACTTGGACTATGTAGGTTACCTAGCGGGCACTTGGACTATCTAGGTTACCTAACGGGCACTTTGACTATCTAGGTTACATAGCGGGCACTTGGACTATCTAGGTTACCTAGCGGGCACTTGGATGGTCTAGGTTATCTAGCGGTCACTTCGACAGTCTAGGTTACCTAGCGGGCACTTGGACGATCTAGGTTAACTAGAGGGCACCGGATGATCAATGTTAACTAGCGGGCACTTGGACTATCTAGGTTAGCTAACGGGCACTTGGACTAAGTACTTCCCCTAGTGGGCACATGGACTATCTAGATTAACTAACGGGCACTAGGACTATCTAGGTTAACTAGCCGGCACTTGGACTATCTAGGTTACCTAGCTGGCACTTGGACTATGAATGTTCCCTAGCGGGCAATTGGATTATCTAGGTTACCAAGCGGGCACTTGGACTATGTAAGTCAACTAGCGGGCCCTTGGACTATCTAGGTTAGCTAACTGGCACTTGGACTATGTAGTTTAACTAGCGGACACTTGCACGATCTAGGTTAACTAGCGGGCTCTTGCACTATGTAGGTTAACTAGCGGGCCCATTGACTATGTAGGTTAACTAGCGGGCACTTGGACTATCTATGTTAACTAGCGGGCACTTGGAATATGTAGGTTAACTAGCAGACACTTGCACTATGTAGGTTACCTAGCAGCACTTGGACTATCTAGGTTAACTAACAGGCACTTGGACTATCTAGGTTAACTAGCGGACATTTGCACTATGTAGGTTACCTAGCAGGCACTTGGACTACGTTGGTTACCTAGTGGGCACTTGGACTATCTAGGTTAACGAACGGGCACTTGGACATCTAGGTTAACGAACGGGCACTTGGTCTATGTAGGTTGCTTACCAGGCACTTGGACTATCTAGGTTAGGTAATGGGCACTTGGACTATCTAGGTTACCTAGCGGGAACATGGACAATGTAAGTTACCTAGCGGGCACTTGGACTATCTAGGTTACCTAACGGGCACTTTGACTATCTAGGTTACATAGCGGGCATATGGACTATGTAGGTTACCTAGCGGGCACTTGGACTATCTAGGTTACCTAGCGGTCACTTCGACAGTCTAGGTTACCTAGCGGGCACTTGGACTATGTAGGATCCCTATCGGACATTTGGACTACTTAGGTTACCTAGCGGGCACTTGGACTATCTAGGTTAACTAGAGGGCACTTGGATTATCTAGGTCAACTAGCGGGCCCAGGTACTATGTAGGTTAACTAGCGAGCACTTGGACTATCTAGGTTAACCAGCGGACCTTGGACTATGTAGGTCAACTAGGGGGCCCTTGGACTATGTAGGTTAACTAGCGGGCTCTTGGACGATCTAGGTTAACTAGAGGGCACTTGGATGACCAATGTTAACTAGCGGGCACTTGGACTATCTAGGTTAGCTAACGGGCACTTGGACTAAGTACGTCCCCTAGTGGGCACATGGACTATCTAGATTTACTAACGGGCACTAGGACTATAGGTTACCTAGCGGGCACTTGGACTATCTAGGTTACCTAGCTGGCACTTGGACTATGAATGTTCCCTAGCGGGCTTTTGGATTATCTAGGTTACCTAGCGGGCACTTGGACTATGTAGGTCAACTAGCGGGCCCTTGGACTTTCTAGGTTAGCTAACTGGCTCTTGGACTATGTAGGTTAACTAGCGGACACTTGCACGATCTAGGTTAACTAGCGGGGTCTTGCACTATGTAGGTAAACTAGCGAGCCCATTGACTATATAGGTTAACTAGCGGGCACTTGGACGATCTAGGTTAACTAGTGGGCACTTGGATTATCTAGGTTACCTAGCGGGCACTTGGACTATATAGGTTCCCTAGCGGGCATTTGGACCATATAGATAACCTAGCGGGAACTTATACTCTGTAGGTTACCTAGCGGGCACTTGGACTATCTAGGTTACCTAGCTGGCACTTGAACTATCTACGTTACCTAGCGGGTTCTTGGAGTATGTAGGTTACTTAGCGGGCTGTTGGACTATCTAGGTTACCAAGCGGGCACTTGCACTATCTAGGTTAACTAACGGGCACTTGGACTATGTAGGCTCCCTAGCGGGCACTTGGACTATCTATGTTAACTAACGGGCACTTGGACTATGTAGGTTCCCTAGCGGACCCTTGGACTATGTAAGTTCCCTAGCGAGCACTTGGACTATGTGTGTTCCCTAGCGGGCATTTGGACTATCTAGGTTACCTAGCGGGCACTTGGACTATGTACGTTACCTAGCGGGCACTTGGACTATCTATGTTAACTAGCGGGCACTTGGACTATGTAGGTTCCCTATCGGGCACGTGGACTAGATTGGTTCTCTACCGGGCACTTGTTCTATCTAGGTTAACTAGCGGGCACTTGGACTATCTCGGTTAACTATCGAGCACTTGATCTATCTAGGTAAACTAGCGGGCATTTGGACTATTAGGGTCCCTAACGGGCATTTGGACTATATTGGTTACCTAGCGGGCACTTGGACTATGTAGGTTAACGAACGGGCACTTGGATTATGTAGGTAACCTAGTGGTCACTTGAACTGTCTAGGTTACCTAGCGGGCACTTGGACTATGTAGGTTAACTAGCGGGCCCTTGAACAGTGTAGATTAACTAGCGGCACTTGGAGTATCTACGTTAACTAGCGGGCCATAGGACTATGTAGATTCCCTAGCGGGCACTTGGACTACATAGGTTCCCTAGGGGGCACTTGGACTCTGTATGTTCCCTACAGACACTTGAACTATGTAAGTTAACTACCGGGCACTAGGACTATGTAGGTTAACTACGGGGCACATGCACTATCTAGGTTACCTAGCGGGCACTTGGACTATGTACTTTCCCTAGCGGGCACTTGGATTATCTATGTTAACTAGCGGGCACTTGGACTATGTAGGTTAACTAGGGGACACTTGCACTATGTAGGTTACCTAGCGGCACTTGGACTATCTAGGTTAACTAGCGTGCACTTGTACTATGTAGGTTCCTTAGCGGGCACTTGGACTAACTAGTTTACCTAGCGGGCACTTGGCCTTCGTAGGTTAACCAGTGGACAGTTGCACGATCTAGGTTACATAGCTGGAACTTGGACTATATAAGTTACCTTTCAGGCACTTGGACTAGTAGGTTACCTAGCGGGCACTTGGACTATCTAGGTTAACGAACGTGCACTTGGACTATGTAGGTAACCTAGCGGACACTTGGACAATCTAGGTTACCTAGCGGGCAATTGGACTATCTAGGTTAACGAACGGGCACTTGGACTATGTAGGCTACCTAGCGGGCACTTGGACTATGTAAGTTACCTAGTGGGCCCTTGGACTATCTAGGTTACCTAGCGGGCCCTTGGACTATGTAGGTTAACTAGCGGGCACTTGGACTATCTAGGTTACCTAACGGGCATTTGGACTATGTAAGTAACCTAGCGGGAACTTGGACAGTCTAGGTAACCTAGCGGGTTCTTGGACTTCTAGGTTAACGAATGGGCACATGGACTATGTATGTTGCATAGTGGGCAATTGGACTATCTAGGTTAGGTAACGGGCACTTGGACTATCTAGGTTACCTAGCGGGAACTTGGACTATGTAGTTTACCTAGCGGGCACTTGGACTATCTAGGTTACCTAACGGACACTTGAACCATCTAGGTTTCTTAGCGGGTACTTGGACTATGTAGGTTAACTAACGGGCACTTGGACTATATAGGTTACCTAGCGGACCCTTGGACTATGTAGGTTACCTAGCGGGCACTTGGACTATCTAGGTTAACGAACGTGCACTTGGACTATGTAGGTAACCTAGCGGACAATTGGACAGCCTAGGTTACCATCGGGCACTTGGACTTTCTAGGTTAACTAACGGGCACTTGGACTCTGTAGGTTCCCTATCGGGCACTTGGAGAATGTAGGTTAACTAGCGGGCCCTTGGACTATCTAGGTTACCTAGCGGGCACTAGGACTATATAGGTTACCTAGCGGGCACTTGGACTATGTAGGTTACCTAGAGGGCACTTGGACTATCTAGGTTAACGAACGGGCACTTGTACTTCTCGGTTAACGAACGGGCACTTGTTCTATTTAGGTTGCTTACCGGGCACTTGGACTATCTAGGTTAGGTAATGGGCACTTGGTCTATCTAGGTTACATAGCGGGAACTTGGACAATGTAAGTTACCTAGCGGGCACTTGGACTATCTAGGTTACCTAACGGGCACTTTGACTATCTAGGTTACATAGCGGGCACTTGGACTATGTAGGTTACCTAGCGGGCACTTGGACTATCTAGGTTACCTAGCGGTCACTTCGACAGTCTAGGTTACCTAGCGGGCACTTGGACGATCTAGGTTAACTAGAGGGCACTTGGATGATCAATGTTAACTAGCGGGCACTTGGACTATCTAGGTTAGCTAACGGGCACTTGGACTAAGTACTTCCCCTAGTGGGCACATGGACTATCTAGATTAACTAACGGGCACTAGGACTATCTAGGTTAACTAGCCGGCCCTTGGACTATCTAGGTTACCTAGCTGGCACTTGGACTATGAATGTTCTCTAGCGGGCAATTGGATTATCTAGGTTACCAAGCGGCACTTGGACTATGTAAGTCAACTAGCGGGCCCTTGGACTATCTAGGTTAGCTAACTGGCACATGGACTATGTAGTTTAACTAGCGGACACTTGCACGATCTAGGTTAGCTAGCGGGCTCTTGCACTATGTAGGTTAACTAGCGGGCACTTGGACTATCTATGTTAACTAGCGGGCACTTGGAATATGTAGGTTAACTAGCAGACACTTGCACTATGTAGGTTACCTAGCAGCACTTGGATTATCTAGGTTAAGTAACAGGCACTTGGACTATCTAGGTTAACTAGCGGACACTTGCACTATGTAGGTTACCTAGCAGGCACTTGGACTACGTTGGTTACCTAGTGGGCACTTGGACTATCTAGGTTAACGAACGGGCACTTGGACATCTAGGTTAACGAACGGGCACTTGGTCTTTGTAGGTTGCTTACCGGGCACTTGGACTATCTAGGTTAGGTAATGGGCACTTGGACTATCTAGGTTACCTAGCGGGAACTTGGACAATGTAAGTTACCTAGCGGGCACTTGGACTATCTAGGTTACCTAACGGGCACTTTGACTATCTAGGTTACATAGCGGGCACTTGGACTATGTAGGTTACCTAGCGGGCACTTGGACTATCTAGGTTACCTAGCGGTCACTTCGACAGTCTAGGTTACCTAGCGGGCACTTGGACTATGTAGGATCCCTATCGGACATTTGGACTACTTAGGTTACCTAGCGGGCACTTGGACTATCTAGGTTAACTAGAGGGCACTTGGATTATCTAGGTCAACTAGCGGGCCCAGGTACTATGTAGGTTAACTAGCGAGCACTTGGACTATCTAGGTTAACCAGCGGACCTTGGACTACGTAGGTCAACTAGGGGGCCCTTGGACTATGTAGGTTAACTAGCGGGCACTTGGACGATCTAGGTTAACTAGAGGGCACTTGGATGATCAATGTTAACTAGCGGGCACTTGGACTATCTAGGTTAGCTAACGGGCACTTGGACTAAGTACGTCCCCTAGTGGGCACATGGACTATCTAGATTAACTAACGGGCACTAGGACTATAGGTTACCTAGCGGGCACTTGGACTATCTAGATTACCTAGCTGGCACATGGACTATGAATGTTCCCTAGCGGGCAATTGGATTATCTAGGTTACCTAGCGGCCACTTGGACTATGTAGGTCAACTAGCGGGCCCTTGGACTATCTAGGTTAGCTAACTGGCACTTGGACTATGTAGGTTAACTAGCGGACACTTGCACGATCTAGGTTAACTAGCGGGCTCTTGCACTATGTAGGTAAACTAGCGAGCCCATTGACTATATAGGTTAACTAGCGGGCACTTGGACGATCTAGGTTAACTAGTGGGCACTTGGATTATCTAGGTTACCTAGCGGGCACTTGGACTATATAGGTTCCCTAGCGGGCATTTGGACCATATAGAAAACCTAGCGGGCATTTGGACCATATAGATAACCTAGCGGGAACTTAGACTCTGTAGGTTACCTAGCGTGCACTTGGACTATCTAGGTTACCTAGCTGGCACTTGAACTATCTACGTTACCTAGCGGGTTCTTGGAGTATGTAGGTTACTTAGCGGGCAGTTGGACTATCTAGGTTACCAAGCGGGCACTTGGACTATCTAGGTTAACTAACGGGCACTTGGACTATTTAGGCTCACTATCGGGCACTTGTAGAATATAGGTTAACTAGGGGGCACTAGGACTATGTAGGATACCTAGCGGGCCCTTGGACTATCTAGGTTACCTAGCAGGCATTTGGACTATGTAGGCTCCCTAGCGGGCACTTGGACTATCTAGGTTAACTAACGGGCACTTGGACTATGTAGGTTCCCTAGCGGACCCTTGGACTATGTAAGTTCCCTAGCGAGCATTTGGACTATGTGGGTTCCCTAGCGGGCATTTGGACTATCTAGGTTACCTAGCGGGCACTTGGACTATGTACGTTACCTAGCGGGCACTTGGACTATCTATGTTAACTAGCGGGCACTTGGACTATGTAGGTTCCCTATCGGGCACGTGGACTAGATTGGTTCCCTACCAGGCACTTTTTCTATCTAGGTTAACTAGCGGGCACTTGGACTATGTAGGTTAACTAGCGGGCCCTTGGACTATCTAGGTTACCTAGCGGGCACTAGGACTATGTAGGTTAACTACGGGGCACATGCACTATCTAGGTTACCTCGCGGGCACTTGGACTATGTACGTTCCCTAGCGGGCACATGGACTATCTATGTTAACTAGCGGGCACTTGGACTATGTAGGTTCCCTATCGGGCACGTGGACTAGATTGGTTCCCTACCGAGCACTTGTTCTATCTAGGTTAACTAGCGGGCACTTGGACTATCTAGGTTAACTAGCGAGCACTTGATCTATCTAGGTAAACTAGCGGGCATTTGGACTATTAGGGTCCCTAACGGGCATTTGGACTATTTTGGTTACCTAGCGGGCACTTGGACTATGTAGGTTAACGAACGGGCACTTGGATTATGTAGGTAACCTAGTGGTCACTTGAACTGTCTAGGTTACCTAGCGGGCACTTGGACTATGTAGGTTAACTAGCGAGCCCTTGAACAGTGTAGATTAACTAGCGGCACTTGGACTATCTACGTTAACTAGCGGGCCCTAGGACTATGTAGATTCCCTAGCGGGCACTTGGACTACATAGGTTCCCTAGGGGGCACTTGGACTCTGTATGTTCCCTACAGACACTTGAACTATGTAAGTTAACTACCGGGCACTTGGACTATGTAGGTTAACTAGCGGGCCCTTGGACTATCTAGGTTACCTAGCGGGCACTAGGACTATGTAGGTTAACTACGGGGCACATGCACTATCTAGGTTACCTAGCGGGCACTTGGACTATGTACGTTCCCTAGCGGGCACTTGGACTATCTATGTTAACTAGCGGGCACTTGGACTATGTAGGTTAACTAGGGGACACTTGCACTATGTAGGTTACCTAGCGGCACTTGGACTATCTAGGTTAACTAGCGTGCACTTGGACTATGTAGGTTCCTTAGCGGGCACTTGGACTAACTAGTTTACCTAGTGGGCACTTGGCCTATGTAGGTTAACTAGTGGACAGTTGCACGATCTAGGTTACATAGCTGGAACTTGGACTATATAAGTTACCTTTCAGGCATTTGGACAATGTAGGTTACCTAGCGGGCACTTGGACTATCTAGGTTAACGAACGTGCACTTGGACTATGTAGGTAACCTAGCGGACACTTGGACAATCTAGGTTACCTAGCGGGCAATTGGACTATCTAGGTTAACGAACGGGCACTTGGACTATCTAGGCTACCTAGCGGGCACTTGGACTGTGTAAGTTACCTAATGGGCCCTTGGACTATCTAGGTTACCTAGCGGGCACTTGGACTATGTAGGTGAACTAGCGGGCACTTGGACTATCTAGGTTACCGAACGGGCATTTGGACTATGTAAGTAACCTAGCGGGAACTTGGACAGTCTAGGTTACCTAGCGGGTTCTTGGACTTCTAGGTTAACGAATGGGCACATGGACTATGTATGTTGCATAGTGGGCAATTGGACTATCTAGGTTAGGTAACGGGCACTTGGACTATCTAGGTTACCTAGCGGGAACTTGGACTATGTAGTTTACCTAGCGGGCACTTGGACTATCTAGGTTACCTAACGGACACTTGAACCATCTAGGTTTCTTAGCGGGCACTTGGACTATGTAGGTTAACTAACGGGCACTTGGACTATATAGGTTACCTAGCGGACCCTTGGACTATGTAGGTTACCTAGCGGGCACTTGGACTATCTAGGTTAAAGAACATGCACTTGGACTATGTAGGTAACCTAGCGGACAATTGGACAGCCTAGGTTACCATCGGGCACTTGGACTTTCTAGGTTAACTAACGGGCACTTGGACTATGTAGGTTCCCTATCGGGCTCTTGGAGAATGTAGGTTAACTAGCGGGCCCTTGGACTATCTAGGTTACCTAGCGGGCACTAGGACTATATAGGTTACCTAGCGGGCACTTGGACTATGTAGGTTACCTAGAGGGCACTTGGACTATCTAGGTTAACGAACGGGCACTTGTACTTCTCGGTTAACGAACGGACACTTGGTCTATGTAGGTTGCTTACCGGGCACTTGGACTATCTAGGTTAGGTAATGGGCACTTCGACTATCTAGGTTACCTAGCGGGAACTTGGACAATGTAAGTTACCTAGCGGGCACTTGGACTATCTAGGTTACCTAACGGGCACTTTGACTATCTAGGTTACATAGCGGGCACTTGGACTATGTAGGTTACCTAGCGGGCACTTGGACTATCTAGGTTACCTAGCGGTCACTTCGACAGTCTAGGTTACCTAGCGGGCACTTGGACGATCTAGGTTAACTAGAGGGCACTTGGATGATCAATGTTAACTAGCGGGCACTTGGACTATCTAGGTTAGCTAACGGGCACTTGGACTAAGTACTTCCCCTAGTGGGCACATGGACTATCTAGATTAACTAACGGGCACTAGGACTATCTAGGTTAACTAGCCGGCCCTTGGACTATCTAGGTTACCTAGCTGGCACTTGGACTATGAATGTTCCCTAGCGGGCAATTGGATTATCTAGGTTACCAAGCGGGCACTTGGACTATGTAAGTCAACTAGCGGGCCCTTGGACTATCTAGGTTAGCTAACTGGCACTTGGACTATGTAGTTTAACTAGCGGACACTTGCACGATCTAGGTTAACTAGCGGGCTCTTGCACTATGTAGGTTAACTAGCGGGCACTTGGACTATCTATGTTAACTAGCGGGCACTTGGAATATGTAGGTTAACTAGCAGGCACTTGCACTATGTAGGTTACCTAGCAGCACTTGGACTATCTAGGTTAACTAACAGGCACTTGGACTATCTAGGTTAACTAGCGGACACTTGCACTATGTAGGTTACCTAGCAGGCACTTGGACTACGTTGGTTACCTAGTGGGCACTTGGACTATCTAGGTTAACGAACGGGCACTTGGACATCTAGGTTAACGAACGGGCACTTGGTCTATGTAGGTTGCTTACCGGGCACTTGGACTATCTAGGTTAGGTAATGGGCACTTGGACTATCTAGGTTACCTAGCGGGAACTTGGACAATGTAAGTTACCTAGCGGGCACTTGGACTATCTAGGTTACCTAACGGGCACTTTGACTATCTAGGTTACATAGCGGGCACTTGGACTATATAGGTTACCTAGCGGTCACTTCGACAGTCTAGGTTACCTAGCGGGCACTTGGACTATGTAGGATCCCTATCGGACATTTGGACTACTTAGGTTACCTAGCGGGCACTTGGACTATCTAGGTTAACTAGAGGGCACTTGGATTATCTAGGTCAACTAGCGGGCCCAGGTACTATGTAGGTTAACTAGCGAGCACTTGGACTATCTAGGTTAACCAGCGGACCTTGGACTACGTAGGTCAACTAGGGGGCCCTTGGACTATGTAGGTTAACTAGCGGGCACTTGGACGATCTAGGTTAACTAGAGGGCACTTGGATGATCAATGTTAACTAGCGGGCACTTGGACTATCTAGGTTAGCTAACGGGCACTTGGACTATGTAGGTTCCCTAGCGGACCCTTGGACTATGTAAGTTCCCTAGCGAGCACTTGGACTATGTGTGTTCCCTAGCGGGCATTTGGACTATCTAGGTTACCTAGCGGGCACTTGGACTATGTACGTTGCCTAGCGGGCACTTGGACTATCTATGTTAACTAGCGGGCACTTGGACTATGTAGGTTCCCTATCGGGCACGTGGACTAGATTGGTTCCCTACCGGGCACTTGTTCTATCTAGGTTAACTAGCGGGCACTTGGACTATCTCGGTTAACTATCGAGCACTTGATCTATCTAGGTAAACTAGCGGGCATTTGGACTATTAGGGTCCCTAACGGGCATTTGGACTATATTGGTTACCTAGCGGGCACTTGGACTATGTAGGTTAACGAACGGGCACTTGGATTATGTAGGTAACCTAGTGGTCACTTGAACTGTCTAGGTTACCTAGCGGGCACTTGGACTATGTAGGTTAACTAGCGGGCCCTTGAACAGTGTAGATTAACTAGCGGCACTTGGAGTATCTACGTTAACTAGCGGGCCATAGGACTATGTAGATTCCCTAGCGGGCACTTGGACTACATAGGTTCCCTAGGGGGCACTTGGACTCTGTATGTTCCCTACAGACACTTGAACTATGTAAGTTAACTACCGGGCACTAGGACTATGTAGGTTAACTACGGGGCACATGCACTATCTAGGTTACCTAGCGGGCACTTGGACTATGTACTTTCCCTAGCGGGCACTTGGACTATCTATGTTAACTAGCGGGCACTTGGACTATGTAGGTTAACTAGGGGACACTTGCACTATGTAGGTTACCTAGCGGCACTTGGACTATCTAGGTTAACTAGCGTGCACTTGGACTATGTAGGTTCCTTAGCGGGCACTTGGACTAACTAGTTTACCTAGCGGGCACTTGGCCTTCGTAGGTTAACTAGTGGACAGTTGCACGATCTAGGTTACATAGCTGGAACTTGGACTATATAAGTTACCTTTCAGGCACTTGGACTAGTAGGTTACCTAGCGGTCACTTGGACTATCTAGGTTAACGAACGTGCACTTGGACTATGTAGGTAACCTAGCGGACACTTGGACAATCTAGGTTACCTAGCGGGCAATTGGACTATCTAGGTTAACGAACGGGCACTTGGACTATGTAGGCTACCTAGCGGGCACTTGGACTATGTAAGTTACCTAGTGGGCCCTTGGACTATCTAGGTTACCTAGCGGGCCCTTGGACTATGTAGGTTAACTAGCGGGCACTTGGACTATCTAGGTTACCTAACGGGCATTTGGACTATGTAAGTAACCTAGCGGGAACTTGGACAGTCTAGGTAACCTAGCGGGTTCTTGGACTTCTAGGTTAACGAATGGGCACATGGACTATGTATGTTGCATAGTGGGCAATTGGACTATCTAGGTTAGGTAACGGGCACTTAGACTATCTAGGTTACCTAGCGGGAACTTGGACTATGTAGTTTACCTAGCGGGCACTTGGACTATCTAGGTTACCTAACGGACACTTGAACCATCTAGGTTTCTTAGCGGGTACTTGGACTATGTAGGTTAACTAACGGGCACTTGGACTATATAGGTTACCTAGCGGACCCTTGGACTATGTAGGTTACCTAGCGGGCACTTGGACTATCTAGGTTAACGAACGTGCACTTGGACTATGTAGGTAACCTAGCGGACAATTGGACAGCCTAGGTTACCATCGGGCACTTGGACTTTCTAGGTTAACTAACGGGCACTTGGACTATGTAGGTTCCCTATCGGGCACTTGGAGAATGTAGGTTAACTAGCGGGCCCTTGGACTATCTAGGTTACCTAGCGGGCACTAGGACTATATAGGTTACCTAGCGGGCACTTGGACTATGTAGGTTACCTAGAGGGCACTTGGACTATCTAGGTTAACGAACGGGCACTTGTACTTCTCGGTTAACGAACGGGCACTTGTTCTATTTAGGTTGCTTACCGGGCACTTGGACTATCTAGGTTAGGTAATGGGCACTTGGACTATCTAGGTTACATAGCGGGAACTTGGACAATGTAAGTTACCTAGCGGGCACTTGGACTATCTAGGTTACCTAACGGGCACTTTGACTATCTAGGTTACATAGCGGGCACTTGGACTATGTAGGTTACCTAGCGGGCACTTGGACTATCTAGGTTACCTAGCGGTCACTTCGACAGTCTAGGTTACCTAGCGGGCACTTGGACGATCTAGGTTAACTAGAGGGCACTTGGATGATCAATGTTAACTAGCGGGCACTTGGACTATCTAGGTTAGCTAACGGGCACTTGGACTAAGTACTTCCCCTAGTGGGCACATGGACTATCTAGATTAACTAACGGGCACTAGGACTATCTAGGTTAACTAGCCGGCCCTTGGACTATCTAGGTTACCTAGCTGGCACTTGGACTATGAATGTTCTCTAGCGGGCAATTGGATTATCTAGGTTACCAAGCGGCACTTGGACTATGTAAGTCAACTAGCGGGCCCTTGGACTATCTAGGTTAGCTAACTGGCACATGGACTATGTAGTTTAACTAGCGGACACTTGCACGATCTAGGTTAGCTAGCGGGCTCTTGCACTATGTAGGTTAACTAGCGAGCCCATTGACTATATAGGTTAACTAGCGGGCACTTGGACGATCTAGGTTAACTAGTGGGCACTTGGATTATCTAGGTTACCTAGCGGGCACTTGGACTATATAGGTTCCCTAGCGGGCATTTGGACCATATAGAAAACCTAGCGGGCATTTGGACCATATAGATAACCTAGCGGGAACTTAGACTCTGTAGGTTACCTAGCGTGCACTTGGACTATCTAGGTTACCTAGCTGGCACTTGAACTATCTACGTTACCTAGCGGGTTCTTGGAGTATGTAGGTTACTTAGCGGGCTGTTGGACTATCTAGGTTACCAAGCGGGCACTTGGACTATCTAGGTTAACTAACGGGCACTTGGACTATTTAGGCTCACTATCGGGCACTTGGAGAATATAGGTTAACTAGGGGGCACTAGGACTATGTAGGATACCTAGCGGGCCCTTGGACTATCTAGGTTACCTAGCAGGCATTTGGACTATGTAGGCTCCCTAGCGGGCACTTGGACTATCTAGGTTAACTAACGGGCACTTGGACTATGTAGGTTCCCTAGCGGACCCTTGGACTATGTAAGTTCCCTAGCGAGCATTTGGACTATGTGGGTTCCCTAGCGGGCATTTGGACTATCTAGGTTACCTAGCGGGCACTTGGACTATGTACGTTACCTAGCGGGCACTTGGACTATCTATGTTAACTAGCGGGCACTTGGACTATGTAAGTTCCCTATCGGGCACGTGGACTAGATTGGTTCCCTACCAGGCACTTTTTCTATCTAGGTTAACTAGCGGGCACTTGGACTATGTAGGTTAACTAGCGGGCCCTTGGACTATCTAGGTTACCTAGCGGGCACTAGGACTATGTAGGTTAACTACGGGGCACATGCACTATCTAGGTTACCTCGCGGGCACTTGGACTATGTACGTTCCCTAGCGGGCACATGGACTATCTATGTTAACTAGCGGGCACTTGGACTATGTAGGTTCCCTATCGGGCACGTGGACTAGATTGGTTCCCTACCGAGCACTTGTTCTATCTAGGTTAACTAGCGGGCACTTGGACTATCTAGGTTAACTAGCGAGCACTTGATCTATCTAGGTAAACTAGCGGGCATTTGGACTATTAGGGTCCCTAACGGGCATTTGGACTATTTTGGTTACCTAGCGGGCACTTGGACTATGTAGGTTAACGAACGGGCACTTGGATTATGTAGGTAACCTAGTGGTCACTTGAACTGTCTAGGTTACCTAGCGGGCACTTGGACTATGTAGGTTAACTAGCGAGCCCTGGAACAGTGTAGATTAACTAGCGGCACTTGGACTATCTACGTTAACTAGCGGGCCCTAGGACTATGTAGATTCCCTAGCGGGCACTTGGACTACATAGGTTCCCTAGGGGGCACTTGGACTCTGTATGTTCCCTACAGACACTTGAACTATGTAAGTTAACTACCGGGCACTTGGACTATGTAGGTTAACTAGCGGGCCCTTGGACTATCTAGGTTACCTAGCGGGCACTAGGACTATGTAGGTTAACTACGGGGCACATGCACTATCTAGGTTACCTAGCGGGCACTTGGACTATGTACGTTCCCTAGCGGGCACTTGGACTATCTATGTTAACTAGCGGGCACTTGGACTATGTAGGTTAACTAGGGGACACTTGCACTATGTAGGTTACCTAGCGGCACTTGGACTATCTAGGTTAACTAGCGTGCACTTGGACTATGTAGGTTCCTTAGCGGGCACTTGGACTAACTAGTTTACCTAGCGGGCACTTGGCCTATGTAGGTTAACTAGTGGACAGTTGCACGATCTAGGTTACATAGCTGGAACTTGGACTATATAAGTTACCTTTCAGGCATTTGGACTATGTAGGTTACCTAGCGGGCACTTGGACTATCTAGGTTAACGAACGTGCACTTGGACTATGTAGGTAACCTAGCGGACACTTGGACAATCTAGGTTACCTAGCGGGCAATTGGACTATCTAGGTTAACGAACGGGCACTTGTACTATCTAGGCTACCTAGCGGGCACTTGGACTGTGTAAGTTACCTAATGGGCCCTTGGACTATCTAGGTTACCTAGCGGGCACTTGGACTATGTAGGTGAACTAGCGGGCACTTGGACTATCTAGGTTACCGAACGGGCATTTGGACTATGTAAGTAACCTAGCGGGAACTTGGACAGTCTAGGTTACCTAGCGGGTTCTTGGACTTCTAGGTTAACGAATGGGCACATGGACTATGTATGTTGCATAGTGGGCAATTGGACTATCTAGGTTAGGTAACGGGCACTTGGACTATCTAGGTTACCTAGCGGGAACTTGGACTATGTAGTTTACCTAGCGGGCACTTGGACTATCTAGGTTACCTAACGGACACTTGAACCATCTAGGTTTCTTAGCGGGCACTTGGACTATGTAGGTTAACTAACGGGCACTTGGACTATATAGGTTACCTAGCGGACCCTTGGACTATGTAGGTTACCTAGCGGGCACTTGGACTATCTAGGTTAAAGAACATGCACTTGGACTATGTAGGTAACCTAGCGGACAATTGGACAGCCTAGGTTACCATCGGGCACTTGGACTTTCTAGGTTAACTAACGGGCACTTGGACTATGTAGGTTCCCTATCGGGCTCTTGGAGAATGTAGGTTAACTAGCGGGCCCTTGGACTATCTAGGTTACCTAGCGGGCACTAGGACTATATAGGTTACCTAGCGGGCACTTGGACTATGTAGGTTACCTAGAGGGCACTTGGACTATCTAGGTTAACGAACGGGCACTTGTACTTCTCGGTTAACGAACGGACACTTGGTCTATGTAGGTTGCTTACCGGGCACTTGGACTATCTAGGTTAGGTAATGGGCACTTCGACTATCTAGGTTACCTAGCGGGAACTTGGACAATGTAAGTTACCTAGCGGGCACTTGGACTATCTAGGTTACCTAACGGGCACTTTGACTATCTAGGTTACATAGCGGGCACTTGGACTATGTAGGTTACCTAGCGGGCACTTGGACTATCTAGGTTACCTAGCGGTCACTTCGACAGTCTAGGTTACCTAGCGGGCACTTGGACGATCTAGGTTAACTAGAGGGCACTTGGATGATCAATGTTAACTAGCGGGCACTTGGACTATCTAGGTTAGCTAACGGGCACTTGGACTAAGTACTTCCCCTAGTGGGCACATGGACTATCTAGATTAACTAACGGGCACTAGGACTATCTAGGTTAACTAGCCGGCCCTTGGACTATCTAGGTTACCTAGCTGGCACTTGGACTATGAATGTTCCCTAGCGGGCAATTGGATTATCTAGGTTACCTAGCGGGCACTTGGACTATGTAAGTCAACTAGCGGGCCCTTGGACTATCTAGGTTAGCTAACTGGCACTTGGACTATGTAGTTTAACTAGCGGACACTTGCACGATCTAGGTTAACTAGCGGGCTCTTGCACTATGTAGGTTAACTAGCGGGCACTTGGACTATCTATGTTAACTAGCGGGCACTTGGAATATGTAGGTTAACTAGCAGGCACTTGCACTATGTAGGTTACCTAGCAGCACTTGGACTATCTAGGTTAACTAACAGGCACTTGGACTATCTAGGTTAACTAGCGGACACTTGCACTATGTAGGTTACCTAGCAGGCACTTGGACTACGTTGGTTACCTAGTGGGCACTTGGACTATCTAGGTTAACGAACGGGCACTTGGACATCTAGGTTAACGAACGGGCACTTGGTCTATGTAGGTTGCTTACCGGGCACTTGGACTATCTAGGTTAGGTAATGGGCACTTGGACTATCTAGGTTACCTAGCGGGAACTTGGACAATGTAAGTTACCTAGCGGGCACTTGGACTATCTAGGTTACCTAACGGGCACTTTGACTATCTAGGTTACATAGCGGGCACTTGGACTATATAGGTTACCTAGCGGTCACTTCGACAGTCTAGGTTACCTAGCGGGCACTTGGACTATGTAGGATCCCTATCGGACATTTGGACTACTTAGGTTACCTAGCGGGCACTTGGACTATCTAGGTTAACTAGAGGGCACTTGGATTATCTAGGTCAACTAGCGGGCCCAGGTACTATGTAGGTTAACTAGCGAGCACTTGGACTATCTAGGTTAACCAGCGGACCTTGGACTACGTAGGTCAACTAGGGGGCCCTTGGACTATGTAGGTTAACTAGCGGGCACTTGGACGATCTAGGTTAACTAGAGGGCACTTGGATGATCAATGTTAACTAGCGGGCACTTGGACTATCTAGGTTAGCTAACGGGCACTTGGACTAAATACGTCCCCTAGTGGGCACATGGACTATCTAGATTAACTAACGGGCACTAGGACTATAGGTTACCTAGCGGGCACTTGGACTATCTAGATTACCTAGCTGGCACTTGGACTATGAATGTTCCCTAGCGGGCAATTGGATTATCTAGGTTACCTAGCGGGCACTTGGACTATGTAGGTCAACTAGCGGGCCCTTGGACTATCTAGGTTAGCTAACTGGCACTTGGACTATGTAGGTTAACTAGCGGACACTTGCACGATCTAGATTAACTAGCGGGCTCTTGCACTATGTAGGTAAACTAGCGAGCCCATTGACTATATAGGTTAACTAGCGGGCACTTGGACGATCTAGGTTAACTAGTGGGCACTTGGATTATCTAGGTTACCTAGCGGGCACTTGGACTATATAGGTTCCCTAGCGGGCATTTGGACCATATAGAAAACCTAGCGGGCATTTGGACCATATAGATAACCTAGCGGGAACTTAGACTCTGTAGGTTACCTAGCGTGCACTTGGACTATCTAGGTTACCTAGCTGGCACTTGAACTATCTACGTTACCTAGCGGGTTCTTGGAGTATGTAGGTTACTTAGCGGGCTGTTGGACTATCTAGGTTACCAAGCGGGCACTTGGACTATCTAGGTTAACTAACGGGCACTTGGACTATTTAGGCTCACTATCGGGCACTTGGAGAATATAGGTTAACTAGGGGGCACTAGGACTATGTAGGATACCTAGCGGGCCCTTGGACTATCTAGGTTACCTAGCAGGCATTTGGACTATGTAGGCTCCCTAGCGGGCACTTGGACTATCTAGGTTAACTAACGGGCACTTGGACTATGTAGGTTCCCTAGCGGACCCTTGGACTATGTAAGTTCCCTAGCGAGCATTTGGACTATGTGGGTTACCTAGCGGGCATTTGGACTATCTAGGTTACCTAGCGGGCACTTGGACTATGTACGTTACCTAGCGGGCACTTGGACTATCTATGTTAACTAGCGGGCACTTGGACTATGTAGGTTCCCTATCGGGCACGTGGACTAGATTGGTTCCCTACCAGGCACTTTTTCTATCTAGGTTAACTAGCGGGCACTTGGACTATGTAGGTTAACTAGCGGGCCCTTGGACTATCTAGGTTACCTAGCGGGCACTAGGACTATGTAGGTTAACTACGGGGCACATGCACTATCTAGGTTACCTCGCGGGCACTTGGACTATGTACGTTCCCTAGCGGGCACATGGACTATCTATGTTAACTAGCGGGCACTTGGACTATGTAGGTTCCCTATCGGGCACGTGGACTAGATTGGTTCCCTACCGAGCACTTGTTCTATCTAGGTTAACTAGCGGGCACTTGGACTATCTAGGTTAACTAGCGAGCACTTGATCTATCTAGGTAAACTAGCGGGCATTTGGACTATTAGGGTCCCTAACGGGCATTTGGACTATTTTGGTTACCTAGCGGGCACTTGGACTATGTAGGTTAACGAACGGGCACTTGGATTATGTAGGTAACCTAGTGGTCACTTGAACTGTCTAGGTTACCTAGCGGGCACTTGGACTATGTAGGTTAACTAGCGAGCCCTGGAACAGTGTAGATTAACTAGCGGCACTTGGACTATCTACGTTAACTAGCGGGCCCTAGGACTATGTAGATTCCCTAGCGGGCACTTGGACTACATAGGTTCCCTAGGGGGCACTTGGACTCTGTATGTTCCCTACAGACACTTGAACTATGTAAGTTAACTACCGGGCACTTGGACTATGTAGGTTAACTAGCGGGCCCTTGGACTATCTAGGTTACCTAGCGGGCACTAGGACTATGTAGGTTAACTACGGGGCACATGCACTATCTAGGTTACCTAGCGGGCACTTGGACTATGTACGTTCCCTAGCGGGCACTTGGACTATCTATGTTAACTAGCGGGCACTTGGACTATGTAGGTTAACTAGGGGACACTTGCACTATGTAGGTTACCTAGCGGCACTTGGACTATCTAGGTTAACTAGCGTGCACTTGTACTATGTAGGTTCCTTAGCGGGCACTTGGACTAACTAGTTTACCTAGCGTGCACTTGGCCTATGTAGGTTAACTAGTGGACAGTTGCACGATCTAGGTTACATAGCTGGAACTTGGACTATATAAGTTACCTTTCAGGCACTTGGACTATGTAGGTTACCTAGTGGGCACTTGGACTATCTAGGTTAACGAACGTGCACTTGGACTATGTAGGTAACCTAGCGGACACTTGGACAATCTAGGTTACCTAGCGGGCAATTGGACTATCTAGGTTAACGAACGGGCACTTGGACTATCTAGGCTACCTAGCGGGCACTTGGACTATGTAAGTTACCTAGTGGGCCCTTGGACTATCTAGGTTACCTAGCGGGCACTTGGACTATGTAGGTTAACTAGCGGGCACTTGGACTATCTAGGTTACCGAACGGGCATTTGGACTATGTAAGTAACCTAGCGGGAACTTGGACAGTCTAGGTTACCTAGCGGGTTCTTGGACTTCTAGGTTAACGAATGGGCACATGGACTATGTATGTTGCATAGTGGGCAATTGGCCTATCTAGGTTAGGTAATGGGCACTTGGACTATCTAGGTTACCTAGCGGGAACTTGGACTATGTAGTTTACCTAGCGGGCACTTGGACTATCTAGGTTACCTAACGGACACTTGAACCATCTAGGTTTCTTAGCGGGCACTTGGACTATGTAGGTTAACTAACGGGCACTTGGACTATATAGGTTACCTAGCGGACCCTTGGACTATGTAGGTTACCTAGCGGGCACTTGGACTATCTAGGTTAAAGAACATGCACTTGGACTATGTAGGTAACCTAGCGGACAATTGGACAGCCTAGGTTACCATCGGGCACTTGGACTTTCTAGGTTAACTAACGGGCACTTGGACTATGTAGGTTCCCTATCGGGCTCATGGAGAATGTAGGTTAACTAGCGGGCCCTTGGACTATCTAGGTTACCTAGCGGGCACTAGGACTATATAGGTTACCTAGCGGGCACTTGGACTATGTAGGTTACCTAGAGGGCACTTGGACTATCTAGGTTAACGAACGGGCACTTGTACTTCTCGGTTAACGAACGGACACTTGGTCTATGTAGGTTGCTTACCGGGCACTTGGACTATCTAGGTTAGGTAATGGGCACTTCGACTATCTAGGTTACCTAGCGGGAACTTGGACAATGTAAGTTACCTAGCGGGCACTTGGACTATCTAGGTTACCTAACGGGCACTTTGACTATCTAGGTTACATAGCGGGCACTTGGACTATGTAGGTTACCTAGCAGGCACTTGGACTATCTAGGTTACCTAGCGGTCACTTCGACAGTCTAGGTTACCTAGCGGGCACTTGGACGATCTAGGTTAACTAGAGGGCACTTGGATGATCAATGTTAACTAGCGGGCACTTGGACTATCTAGGTTAGCTAACGGGCACTTGGACTAAGTACTTCCCCTAGTGGGCACATGGACTATCTAGATTAACTAACGGGCACTAGGACTATCTAGGTTAACTAGCCGGCCCTTGGACTATCTAGGTTACCTAGCTGGCACTTGGACTATGAATGTTCCCTAGCGGGCAATTGGATTATCTAGGTTACCAAGCGGGCACTTGGACTATGTAAGTCAACTAGCGGGCCCTTGGACTATCTAGGTTAGCTAACTGGCACTTGGACTATGTAGTTTAACTAGCGGACACTTGCACGATCTAGGTTAACTAGCGGGCTCTTGCACTATGTAGGTTAACTAGCGGGCACTTGGACTATCTATGTTAACTAGCGGGCACTTGGAATATGTAGGTTAACTAGCAGGCACTTGCACTATGTAGGTTACCTAGCAGCACTTGGACTATCTAGGTTAACTAACAGGCACTTGGACTATCTAGGTTAACTAGCGGACACTTGCACTATGTAGGTTACCTAGCAGGCACTTGGACTACGTTGGTTACCTAGTGGGCACTTGGACTATCTAGGTTAACGAACGGGCACTTGGACATCTAGGTTAACGAACGGGCACTTGGTCTATGTAGGTTGCTTACCGGGCACTTGGACTATCTAGGTTAGGTAATGGGCACTTGGACTATCTAGGTTACCTAGCGGGAACTTGGACAATGTAAGTTACCTAGCGGGCACTTGGACTATCTAGGTTACCTAACGGGCACTTTGACTATCTAGGTTACATAGAGGGCACTTGGACTATGTAGGTTACCTAGCGGGCACTTGGACTATCAAGGTTACCTAGCGGTCACTTCGACAGTCTAGGTTACCTAGCGGGCACTTGGACTATGTAGGATCCCTATCGGACATTTGGACTACTTAGGTTACCTAGCGGGCACTTGGACTATCTAGGTTAACTAGAGGGCACTTGGATTATCTAGGTCAACTAGCGGGCCCAGGTACTATGTAGGTTAACTAGCGAGCACTTGGACTATCTAGGTTAACCAGCGGACCTTGGACTACGTAGGTCAACTAGGGGGCCCTTGGACTATGTAGGTTAACTAGCGGGCACTTGGACGATCTAGGTTAACTAGAGGGCACTTGGATGATCAATGTTAACTTGCGGGCACTTGGACTATCTAGGTTAGCTAACGGGCACTTGGACTAAGTACGTCCCCTAGTGGGCACATGGACTATCTAGATTAACTAACGGGCACTAGGACTATAGGTTACCTAGCGGGCACTTGGACTATCTAGGTTACCTAGCTGGCACTTGGACTATGAATGTTCCCTAGCGGGCAATTGGATTATCTAGGTTACCTAGCGGGCACTTGGACTATGTAGGTCAACTAGCGGGCCCTTGGACTATCTAGGTTAGCTAACTGGCACTTGGACTATGTAGGTTAACTAGCGGACACTTGCACGATCTAGGTTAACTAGCGGGCTCTTGCACTATGTAGGTAAACTAGCGAGCCCATTGACTATATAGGTTAACTAGCGGGCACTTGGACGATCTAGGTTAACTAGTGGGCACTTGGATTTTCTAGGTTACCTAGCGGGCACTTGGACTATATAGGTTCCCTAGCGGGCATTTGGACCATATAGAAAACCTAGCGGGCATTTGGACCATATAGATAACCTAGCGGGAACTTAGACTCTGTAGGTTACCTAGCGGGCACTTGGACTATCTAGTTTACCTAACTGGCACTTGAACTATCTACGTTACCTAGCGGGTTCTTGGAGTATGTAGGTTACTTAGCGGGCTGTTGGACTATCTAGGTTACCAAGCGGGCACTTGGACTATCTAGGTTAACTAACGGGCACTTGGACTATGTAGGCTCACTATCGGGCACTTGGAGAATGTAGGTTAACTAGGGGGCACTAGGACTATGTAGGATACCTAGCGGGCCCTTGGACTATCTAGGTTACCTAGCAGGCATTTGGACTATGTAGGCACCCAGCGGGCACTTGGACTATCTAGGTTAACTAACGGGCACTTGGACTATGTAGGTTCCCTAGCGGACCCTTGGACTATGTAAGTTCCCTAGCGAGCACTTGGACTATGTGGGTTCCCTAGCGGGCATTTGGACTATCTAGGTTACCTAGCGGGCACTTGGACTATGTACGTTACCTAGCGGGCACTTGGACTATCTATGTTAACTAGCGGGCACTTGGACTATGTAGGTTCCCTATCGGGCACGTGGACTAGATTGGTTCCCTACCGGGCACTTGTTCTATCTAGGTTAACTAGCGGGCACTTGGACTATCTCGGTTAACTATCGAGCACTTGATCTATCTAGGTAAACTAGCGGGCATTTGGACTATTAGGGTCCCTAACGGGCATTTGGACTATATTGGTTACCTAGCGGGCACTTGGACTATGTAGGTTAACGAACGGGCACTTGGATTATGTAGGTAACCTAGTGGTCACTTGAACTGTCTAGGTTACCTAGCGGGCACTTGGACTATGTAGGTTAACTAGCGAGCCCTGGAACAGTGTAGATTAACTAGCGGCACTTGGACTATCTACGTTAACTAGCGGGCCCTAGGACTATGTAGATTCCCTAGCGGGCACTTGGACTACATAGGTTCCCTAGGGGGCACTTGGACTCTGTATGTTCCCTACAGACACTTGAACTATGTAAGTTAACTACCGGGCACTTGGACTATGTAGGTTAACTAGCGGGCCCTTGGACTATCTAGGTTACCTAGCGGGCACTAGGACTATGTAGGTTAACTACGGGGCACATGCACTATCTAGGTTACCTAGCGGGCACTTGGACTATGTACGTTCCCTAGCGGGCACTTGGACTATCTATGTTAACTAGCGGGCACTTGGACTATGTAGGTTAACTAGGGGACACTTGCACTATGTAGGTTACCTAGCGGCACTTGGACTATCTAGTTTAACTAGCGTGCACTTGGACTATGTAGGTTCCTTAGCGGGCACTTGGACTAACTAGTTTACCTAGCGGGCACTTGGCCTATGTAGGTTAACTAGTGGACAGTTGCACGATCTAGGTTACATAGCTGGAACTTGGACTATATAAGTTACCTTTCAGGCACTTGGACTATGTAGGTTACCTAGTGGGCACTTGGACTATCTAGGATAACGAACGTGCACTTGGACTATGTAGGTAACCTAGCGGACACTTGGACAATCTAGGTTACCTAGCGGGCAATTGGACTATCTAGGTTAACGAACGGGCACTTGGACTATCTAGGCTACCTAGCGGGCACTTGGACTGTGTAAGTTACCTAGTGGGCCCTTGGACTATCTAGGTTACCTAGCGGGCACTTGGACTATGTAGGTTAACTAGCGGGCACTTGGACTATCTAGGTTACCGAACGGGCATTTGGACTATGTAAGTAACCTAGCGGGAACTTGGACAGTCTAGGTTAACTAGCGGGTTCTTGGACTTCTAGGTTAACTAATGGGCACATGGACTATGTATGTTGCATAGTGGGCAATTGGACTATCTAGGTTAGGTAACGGGCACTTGGACTATCTAGGTTACCTAGCGGGAACTTGGACTATGTAGTTTACCTAGCAGGCACTTGGACTATCTAGGTTACCTAACGGACACTTGAACCATCTAGGTTTCTTAGCGGGCACTTGGACTATGTAGGTTAACTAACGGGCACTTGGACTATATAGGTTACCTAGCGGACCCTTGGACTATGTAGGTTACCTAGCGGGCACTTGGACTATCTAGGTTAAAGAACATGCACTTGGACTATGTAGGTAACCTAGCGGACAATTGGACAGCCTAGGTTACCATCGGGCACTTGGACTTTCTAGGTTAACTAACGGGCACTTGGACTATGTAGGTTCCCTATCGGGCTCTTGGAGAATGTAGGTTAACTAGCGGGCCCTTGGACTATCTAGGTTACCTAGCGGGCACTAGGACTATATAGGTTACCTAGCGGGCACTTGGACTATGTAGGTTACCTAGAGGGCACTTGGACTATCTAGGTTAACGAACGGGCACTTGTACTTCTCGGTTAACGAACGGACACTTGGTCTATGTAGGTTGCTTACCGGGCACTTGGACTATCTAGGTTAGGTAATGGGCACTTCGACTATCTAGGTTACCTAGCGGGAACTTGGACAATGTAAGTTACCTAGCGGGCACTTGGACTATCTAGGTAACCTAATGGGCACTTTGACTATCTAGGTTACATAGCGGGCACTTGGACTATGTAGGTTACCTAGCGGGCACTTGGACTATCTAGGTTACCTAGCGGTCACTTCGACAGTCTAGGTTACCTAGCGGGCACTTGGACGATCTAGGTTAACTAGAGGGCACCTGGATGATCAATGTTAACTAGCGGGCACTTGGACTATCTAGGTTAGCTAACGGGCACTTGGACTAAGTACTTCCCCTAGTGGGCACATGGACTATCTAGATTAACTAACGGGCACTAGGACTATCTAGGTTAACTAGCCGGCCCTTGGACTATCTAGGTTACCTAGCTGGCACTTGGACTATGAATGTTCCCTAGCGGGCAATTGGATTATCTAGGTTACCAAGCGGGCACTTGGAGTATGTAAGTCAACTAGCGGGCCCTTGGACTATCTAGGTTAGCTAACTGGCACTTGGACTATGTAGTTTAACTAGCGGACACTTGCACGATCTAGGTTAACTAGCGGGCTCTTGCACTATGTAGGTTAACTAGCGGGCACTTGTTCTATCTATGTTAACTAGCGGGCACTTGGAATATGTAGGTTAACTAGCAGGCACTTGCACTATGTAGGTTACCTAGCAGCACTTGGACTATCTAGGTTAACTAACAGGCACTTGGACTATCTAGGTTAACTAGCGGACACTTGCACTATGTAGGTTACCTAGCAGGCACTTGGACTACGTTGGTTACCTAGTGGGCACTTGGACTATCTAGGTTAACGAACGGGCACTTGGACATCTAGGTTAACGAACGGGCACTTGGTCTATGTAGGTTGCTTACCGGGCACTTGGACTATCTAGGTTAGGTAATGGGCACTTGGACTATCTAGGTTACCTAGCGGGAACTTGGACAATGTAAGTTACCTAGCGGGCACTTGGACTATCTAGGTTACCTAACGGGCACTTTGACTATCTAGGTTACATAGCGGGCACTTGGAATATGTAGGTTACCTAGCGGGCACTTGGACTATCTAGGTTACCTAGCGGTCACTTCGACAGTCTAGGTTACCTAGCGGGCACTTGGACTATGTAGGATCCCTATCGGACATTTGGACTACTTAGGTTACCTAGCGGGCACTTGGACTATCTAGGTTAACTAGAGGGCACTTGGATTATCTAGGTCAACTAGCGGGCCCAGGTACTATGTAGGTTAACTAGCGAGCACTTGGACTATCTAGGTTAACCAGCGGACCTTGGACTACGTAGGTCAACTAGGGGGCCCTTTGACTATGTAGGTTAACTAGCGGGCACTTGGACGATCTAGGTTAACTAGAGGGCACTTTGATGATCAATGTTAACTTGCGGGCACTTGGACTATCTAGGTTAGCTAACGGGCACTTGGACTAAGTACGTCCCCTAGTGGGCACATGGACTATCTAGATTAACTAACGGGCACTAGGACTATAGGTTACCTAGCGGGCACTTGGACTATCTAGGTTACCTAGCTGGCACTTGGACTATGAATGTTCCCTAGCGGGCAATTGGATTATCTAGGTTACCTAGCGGGCACTTGGACTATGTAGGTCAACTAGCGGGCCCTTGGACTATCTAGGTTAGCTAACTGGCACTTGGACTATGTAGGTTAACTAGCGGACACTTGCACGATCTAGGTTAACTAGCGGGCTCTTGCACTATGTAGGTAAACTAGCGAGCCCATTGACTATATAGGTTAACTAGCGGGCACTTGGACGATCTAGGTTAACTAGTGGGCACTTGGATTATCTAGGTTACCTAGCGGGCACTTGGACTATATAGGTTCCCTAGCGGGCATTTGGACCATATAGAAAACCTAGCGGGCATTTGGACCATATAGATAACCTAGCGGGAACTTAGACTCTGTAGGTTACCTAGCGGGCACTTGGACTATCTAGGTTACCTAACTGGCACTTGAACTATCTACGTTACCTAGCGGGTTCTTGGAGTATGTAGGTTACTTAGCGGGCTGTTGGACTATCTAGGTTACCAAGCGGGCACTTGGACTATCTAGGTTAACTAACGGGCACTTGGACTATGTAGGCTCACTATCGGGCACTTGGAGAATGTAGGTTAACTAGGGGGCACTAGGACTATGTAGGATACCTAGCGGGCCCTTGGACTATCTAGGTTACCTAGCAGGCATTTGGACTATGTAGGCTCCCTAGCGGGCACTTGGACTATCTAGGTTAACTAACGGGCACTTGGACTATGTAGGTTCCCTAGCGGACCCTTGGACTATGTAAGTTCCCTAGCGAGCACTTGGACTATGTGGGTTCCCTAGCGGGCATTTGGACTATCTAGGTTACCTAGCGGGCACTTGGACTATGTACATTACCTAGCGGGCACTTGGACTATCTATGTTAACTAGCGGGCACTTGGAGTATGTAGGTTCCCTATCGGGCACGTGGACTAGATTGGTTCCCTACCGGGCACTTGTTCTATCTAGGTTAACTAGCGGGCACTTGGACTATCTCGGTTAACTATCGAGCACTTGATCTATCTAGGTAAACTAGCGGGCATTTGGACTATTAGGGTCCCTAACGGGCATTTGGACTATATTGGTTACCTAGCGGGCACTTGGACTATGTAGGTTAACGAACGGGCACTTGGATTATGTAGGTAACCTAGTGGTCACTTGAACTGTCTAGGTTACCTAGCGGGCACTTGGACTATGTAGGTTAACTAGCGAGCCCTGGAACAGTGTAGATTAACTAGCGGCACTTGGACTATCTACGTTAACTAGCGGGCCCTAGGACTATGTAGATTCCCTAGCGGGCACTTGGACTACATAGGTTCCCTAGGGGGCACTTGGACTCTGTATGTTCCCTACAGACACTTGAACTATGTAAGTTAACTACCGGGCACTTGGACTATGTAGGTTAACTAGCGGGCCCTTGGACTATCTAGGTTACCTAGCGGGCACTAGGACTATGTAGGTTAACTACGGGGCACATGCACTATCTAGGTTACCTAGCGGGCACTTGGACTATGTACGTTCCCTAGCGGGCACTTGGACTATCTATGTTAACTAGCGGGCACTTGGACTATGTAGGTTAACTAGGGGACACTTGCACTATGTAGGTTACCTAGCGGCACTTGGACTATCTAGGTTAACTAGCGTGCACTTGGACTATGTAGGTTCCTTAGCGGGCACTTGGACTAACTAGTTTACCTAGCGGGCACTTGGCCTATGTAGGTTAACTAGTGGACAGTTGCACGATCTAGGTTACATAGCTGGAACTTGGACTATATAAGTTTCCTTTCAGGCACTTGGACTATGTAGGTTACCTAGTGGGCACTTGGACTATCTAGGTTAACGAACGTGCACTTGGACTATGTAGGTAACCTAGCGGACACTTGGACAATCTAGGTTACCTAGCGGGCAATTGGACTATCTAGGTTAACGAACGGGCACTTGGACTATCTAGGCTACCTAGCGGGCACTTGGACTATGTAAGTTACCTAGTGGGCCCTTGGACTATCTAGGTTACCTAGCGGGCACTTGGACTATGTAGGTTAACTAGCGGGCACTTGGACTATCTAGGTTACCGAACGGGCATTTGGACTATGTAAGTAACCTAGCGGGAACTTGGACAGTCTAGGTTACCTAGCGGGTTCTTGGACTTCTAGGTTAACGAATGGGCACATGGACTATGTATGTTGCATAGTGGGCAATTGGACTATCTAGGTTAGGTAACGGGCACTTGGACTATCTAGGTTACCTAGCGGGAACTTGGACTATGTAGTTTACCTAGCGGGCACTTGGACTATCTAGGTTACCTAACGGACACTTGAACCATCTAGGTTTCTTAGCGGGCACTTGGACTATGTAGGTTAACTAACGGGCACTTGGACTATATAGGTTACCTAGCGGACCCTTGGACTATGTAGGTTACCTAGCGGGCACTTGGACTATCTAGGTTAAAGAACATGCACTTGGACTATGTAGGTAACCTAGCGGACAATTGGACAGCCTAGGTTACCATCGGGCACTTGGACTTTCTAGGTTAACTAACGGGCACTTGGACTATGTAGGTTCCCTATCAGGCTCTTGGAGAATGTAGGTTAACTAGCGGGCCCTTGGACTATCTAGGTTACATAGCGGGCACTAGGACTATATAGGTTACCTAGCGGGCACTTGGACTATGTAGGTTACCTAGAGGGCACTTGGACTATCTAGGTTAACGAACGGACACTTGTACTTCTCGGTTAACGAACGGACACTTGGTCTATGTAGGTTGCTTACCGGGCACTTGGACTATCTAGGTTAGGTAATGGGCACTTCGACTATCTAGGTTACCTAGCGGGAACTTGGACAATGTAAGTTACCTAGCGGGCACTTGGACTATCTAGGTTACCTAACGGGCACTTTGACTATCTAGGTTACATAGCGGGCACTTGGACTATGTAGGTTACCTAGCGGGCACTTGGACTATCTAGGTTACCTAGCGGTCACTTCGACAGTCTAGGTTACCTAGCGGGCACTTGGACGATCTAGGTTAACTAGAGGGCACTTGGATGATCAATGTTAACTAGCGGGCACTTGGACTATCTAGGTTAGCTAACGGGCACTTGGACTAAGTACTTCCCCTAGTGGGCACATGGACTATCTAGATTAACTAACGGGCACTAGGACTATCTAGGTTAACTAGCCGGCCCTTGGACTATCTAGGTTACCTAGCTGGCACTTGGACTATGAATGTTCCCTAGCGGGCAATTGGATTATCTAGGTTACCAAGAGGGCACTTGGACTATGTAAGTCAACTAGCGGGCCCTTGGACTATCTAGGTTAGCTAACTGGCACTTGGACTATGTTGTTTAACTAGCGGACACTTGCACGATCTAGGTTAACTAGCGGGCTCTTGCACTATGTAGGTTAACTAGCGGGCACTTGGACTATCTATGTTAACTAGCGGGCACTTGGAATATGTAGGTTAACTAGCAGGCACTTGCACTATGTATGTTACCTAGTAGCACTTGGACTATCTAGGTTAACTAACAGGCACTTGGACTATCTAGGTTAACTAGCGGACACTTACACTATGTAGGTTACCTAGCAGGCACTTGGACTACGTTGGTTACCTAGTGGGCACTTGGACTATCTAGGTTAACGAACGGGCACTTGGACATCTAGGTTAACGAACGGGCACTTGGTCTATGTAGGTTGCTTACCGGGCACTTGGACTATCTAGGTTAGGTAATGGGCACTTGGACTATCTAGGTTACCTAGCGGGAACTTGGACAATGTAAGTTACCTAGCGGGCACTTGGACTATCTAGGTTACCTAACGGGCACTTTGACTATCTAGGTTACATAGCGGGCACTTGGACTATCTAGGTTACCTAGCGGTCACTTCGACAGTCTAGGTTACCTAGCGGGCACTTGGACTATGTAGGATCCCTATCGGACATTTGGACTACTTAGGTTACCTAGCGGGCACTTGGACTATCTAGGTTAACTAGAGGGCACTTGAACTATATAGGTCAACTAGCGGGCCCAGGTACTATGTAGGTTAACTAGCGAGCACTTGGACTATCTAGGTTAACCAGTGGACCTTGGACTACGTAGGTCAACTAGGGGGCCCTTGGACTATGTAGGTTAACTAGCGGGCACTTGGACGATCTAGGTTAACTAGAGGGCACTTGGATGATCAATGTTAACTTGCGGGCACTTGGACTATCTAGGTTAGCTAACGGGCACTTGGACTATGTACGTCCCCTAGTGGGCACATGGACTATCTAGATTAACTAACGGGCACTAGGACTATAGGTTACCTAGCGGGCACTTGGACTATCTAGGTTACCTAGCTGGCACTTGGACTACGAATGTTCCCTAGCGGGCAATTGGATTATCTAGGTTACCTAGCGGGCACTTGGACTATGTAGGTTAACTAGCGGGCCCTTGGACTATCTAGGTTAGCTAACTGGCACTTGGACTATGTAGGTTAACTAGCGGACACTTGCACGATCTAGGTTAACTAGCGGGCTCTTGCACTATGTAGGTAAACTAGCGAGCCCATTGACTATATAGGTTAACTAGCGGGCACTTGGACGATCTAGGTTAACTAGTGAGCACTTGGATTATCTAGGTTACCTAGCGGGCACTTGGACTATATAGGTTCCCTAGCGGGCATTTGTACCATATAGAAAACCTAGCGGGCATTTGGACCATATAGATAACCTAGCGGGAACTTAGACTCTGTAGGTTACCTAGCGGGCACTTGGACTATCTAGGTTACCTAGCTGGCACTTGAACTATCTACGTTACCTAGCGGGTTCTTGGAGTATGTAGGTTACTTACCGGGCTGTTGGACTATCTAGGTTACCAAGCGGACACTTGGACTATCTAGTTTACCTAGCAGGCACATGGACTATGTAGGTTAACTAGCGAGTACTTGGACTCTAGGTTACCTAGCGGGCACTTGGACTATCTAGGTTACCTAGCGGGCCCTTGGACTATGTAGGTTTCCTAGCGGGCACCTGGACTATCTAGGTTAACGAACGGGCACTTGGACTATGCAGGTTACCTAGCAGGCACTTGGGCTATGTAGGATCACTATCAGACATTTGGACTACTTAGGTTACCTAGCGGGCACTTGGACTATCTAGGTTAACGAACGGGCACTTGAACTTCTCGGTTAACGAACGGGCACTTGGTCTATGTAGGTTGCTTACCGGGCACTTGGACTATCTAGGTTACGTAAGGGGCACTTGGACTATCTAGGTTACCTAGCGGGAACTTGGACAATGTAAGTTACCTAGCGGGCACTTGGACTATCTAGGTTACCTAACGGGCACTTTGACTATCTAGGTTACATAGCGGGCAGTTGGACTATGTAGGTTACCTAGCGGGCACTTGGACTATCTAGGTTACCTAGCGGTCACTTCGACAGTCTAGGTTACCTAGCGGGCACTTGGACTATGTAGGATCCCTATGGACATTTGGACTACTTAGGTTACCTAGCGGGCACTTGGAGTATCTAGGTTAACTAGAGGGCACTTGGATTATCTAGGTCAACTAGCGTGCCCAGGTACTATGTAGGTTAACTAGCGAGCACTTGGACTATCTAGGTTAACTAGCGGACCTTGGACTACGTAGGTCAACTAGCGGGCCCTTGGACTATGTATGTTAACTAGCGGACACTTGCACGATCTAGGTTAACTAGCGGGCACTTGGACGATCTAGGTTAACTAGCGGGCACTTGGATTATCTAGGTTAACTAGCGGGCACTTGGACTATATAGGTTCCCTAGCGGGCATTTGGACCATATAGATAACCTAGCGGGCATTTGGACCATATAGATAAAATAGCGGGAACTTAGACTCTGTAGGTTACCTAGCGGGCACTTGGGCTATCTAGGTTACCTAGCTGGCACTTGAACTATCTACGTTACCTAGCGGGTTCTTGGAGTATGTAGGTTACTTAGCGGGCTGTTGGACTATCTAGGTTACCAAGCGGGCACTTGGACTATCTAGGTTAACTAACGGGCACTTGGACTATGTAGGCTCACTATCGGGCACTTGGAGAATGTAGGTTAACTTGGGGGCACTAGGACTATGTAGGATACCTAGCGGGCCCTTGGACTATCTAGGTTACCTAGCGGGCATTTGGACTATGTAGGCTCCCTAGCGGGCACGTGGACGATCTAGGTTAACTAACGGGCACTTGGACTATGTAGGTTCCCTAGCGGGCCCTTGGACTATGTAAGTTCCCTAGCGAGCACTTGGACTATGTGGGTTCCCTAGCGGGCATTTGGACTATCTAGGTTACCTAACGGGCACTTGGACTATATAGGTTCCCTAGCGGGCACTTGGACTATGTATGTTCCCTACGGACACTTGAACTATGTAAGTTAACTACCAGGCACATGGAATATGTAGGTGAACTAGCGGGCCCTTGGACTTTCTAGGTTACCTAGCGGGCACTTGGACTACGTAGGTTAACTGCCGGGCACTTGCACAATCTAGGTTGCCTGGCGGGCACTTGGACTATGTACGTTCCCTAGCGGGCACTTGGACTATCTATGTTAACTAGCGGGCACTTAGACTATGTAGGTTAACTAGGGGACACTTGCACTATGTAGGTTACCTAGCGGCACTTGGACTATCTAGGATAACTAGCGTGCACTTGGACTATGTAGGTTCCTTAGCGGGCACTTGAAATAACTAGATTACCTAGCGGGCACTTGGCCTATGTAGGTTAACTAGTGGACAGTTGCACGATCTAGGTTACATAGCTGGAACTTGGACTATATAAGTTACCTTTCATGTTCTTGGACTATGTAGGTTACCTAGCGGGCACTTGGACTATCTAGGTTAACGAACGTGCACTTGGACTATATAGGTAACCTAGCGGACAATTGGACAATCTAGGTTACCTAGCGGGCAATTGGACTATCTAGGTTAACGAACGGGTACTTGGACTATCTAGGCTACCTAGCGGGCACTTGGACTATGTAAGTTACCTAGTGGGCCCTTGGACTATCTAGGTTACCTAGCGGGCACTTGGACTATGTAGGTTAACTAGCGGGCACTTGGACTATCTAGGTTACCGAACGGGCATTTGGACTATGTAAGTAAACTAGCGGGAACTTGGACAGGCTAGGTTACCTAGTGGGTTCTTGGACTTCTAGGTTAACGAACGGGCACATGGACTATGTATGTTGCATAGTGGGCAATTGGACTATCTAGGTTAGGTAACGGGCACTTGGACTATCTAGGTTACCTAGCGGGAACTTGGACTATGTAGTTTACCTAGCGGGCAATTGGACTATCTAGGTTACCTAACGGACACTTGAACCATCTAGGTTTCTTAGCGGGCACTTGGACTATGTAGGTTAACTAACGGGCACTTGGACTATATAGGTTACCTAGCGGACCCTTGGAATATGTAGGTTACCTAGCAGGCACTTGGACTATCTAGGTTAACGAACGTGCACTTGGACTATGTAGGTAACCTAGCGGACAATTGGACAGCCTAGGTTACCATCGGGCACTTGGACTTTCTAGGTTAACTAACGGGCACTTGTACTATGTAGGTTCCCTATCGGGCACTTGGAGAATGTAGGTTAACTAGCGGGCCCTTGGACTATCTAGGTTACCTAGTGGGCACTTGGACTATATAGGTTACCTAGCGGGCACTTGGACTATGTAGGTTACCTAGAGGGCACTTGGACTATCTAGGTTAACGAACGGGCACTTGTACTTCTCGGTTAACGAACGGGCACTTGGTCTATGTAGGTTGCTTACCGGGCACTTGGACTATCTAGGTTAGGTAATGGGCACTTGGACTATCTAGGTTACATAGCGGGAATATGGACAATGTAAGTTACCTAGCGGGCACTTGGACTATCTAGGTTACCTAACGGGCACTTTGACTATCTAGGTTACATAGGGGGCACTTGGACTATGTAGGTTACCTAGCGGGCACTTTGACTATCTAGGTTACATAGCGGGCACTTGGACTATGTAGGTTACCTAGCGGGCAATTGGACTATCTAGGTTAACGAACGGGCACTTGGACTATGTAGGTTACCTAGCGGGCACTTGGACTATGTAGGATCCCTATCGGACATTTGGACTACTTAGGTTACCTAGCGGGCAATTGGACTATCTAGGTTAACTAGAGGGCACTTGGACTATATAGGTCAACTAGCGGGCCCAGGTACTATGTAGGTTAACTAGCGAGCACTTGGACTATCTAGGTTAACTAGCGGACCTTGGACTACGTAGGTCCAGTAGTGGGCACTTGGACTATGTAGGTTAACTAGCGGGCACTTGGACGATCTAGGTTAACTAGAGGGCACTTGGATGATCAATGTTAACTAGCGGGCACTTGGACAATCTAGTTTAGCTAACGGGCACTTGGACTAAGTACGTCCCCTAGTGGGCACATGGACTATCTAGATTAACTAACGGGCACTAGGACTATCTAGGTTAACTAGCCAGCACTTGGACTATCTAGGTTACCTAGCTGGCACTTGGACTATGAATGTTCCCTAGCGGGCAATTGGATTATCTAGGTTACCTAGCGGGCACTTGGACTATGTAGGTCAACTAGCGGGCCCTTGGACTATCTAGGTTAGCTAACTGGCACTTGGACTATGTAGGTTAACTAGCGGACACTTGCACGATCTAGGTTAACTAGCGGGCTCTTGCACTATGTAGGTAAACTAGCGGGCCCATTGACTATGTAGGTTAACTAGCGGGCACTTTGACGGTCCAGTTTAACTAGCGGGCACATGGACGATATAAGTTAACTAGCGGACACTTGGATTATCTAGGTTACCTAGCGGGCACTTGGACTATGTAGGTTCCCTAGCGGGCATTTGGACTATATAGATAACCTAGCGGGAACTTAGACTCTGTAGGTTACCTAGCGGGCACTTGGACTATCTAGTTTACCTAGCTGGCACTTGAACTATCTACATTACCTAGCGGGTTCTTGGAGTATGTAGGTTACTTAGCGGGCTGTTGGACTATCTAGGTTACCAAGCGGGCACTTGGACTATCTAGGTTAACTAACAGGCACTTGGATTATGTAGGTTCACTATCGGGCACTTGGACAATGTAGGTTAACTAGGGGGCACTAGGACTATGTAGGTTACCTAGCGGGCCCTTGGACTATCTAGGTTACCTAGCGGGCATTTGGACTATGAAGGCTCCCTAGCGGGCACTTGGACGATCTAGGTTAACTAACGGGCACTTGCACTATGTAGGTTCCCTAGCGGACCCTTGGACTATGTAACTTCCCTAGCGTGCACTTTGACTATGTGGGTTCCCTAGCGGGCATTTGGACTATCTATGTTAGCTAACGGGCACTTGGACTATATAGGTTCCCTAGCGGGCACTTGGACTATGTATGTTCCCTACGGACACTTGAACTATGTAAGTTAACTACCAGGCACTTGGACTATGTAGGTTAACTAGCGGGCCCTTGGACTATCTAGGTTACCTAGCGGGCTGTTTGACTATATAGGTTAACTAGCGGGCACTTGGACTATCTAGGTTAACTAACGGGCACTTGGACTATGTAGGTTCCCTAGCGGGCCCTTGGACTATGTAAGTTCCCTAGCGGGCACTTGGACTATGTGGGTTCCCTAGCGGGCATTTGGACTATCTATGTTACCTAACGGGTACTTGGACTATGTAGGTTCCCAAGCGGGCACTTGGACTATGTATGTTCCCTATGGACACTTGAACTATGTAAGTTAATCACCAGGCACTTGGATTATGTAGGTTAACTAGCGGGCCCTTGGACTATCTAGGTTAACTACAGGGCACTTGCACTATCTAGGTTACCTGGCGGGCACTTGGACTATGTACGTTCCCTAGCGGGCACTTGGACTATCTATGTTAACTCGCGGGCACTTGGACTATGTAGGTTAACTAGGGGACACTTGCACTATGTAGGTTACCTAGCGGGCACTTGAACTATCTTGGTTAACTAGCATGCACTTGGACTATGTAGCTTCCTTAGCGGGCACTTGGACTATCTAGTTTACCTAGCAGGCACATGGACTATGTAGGTTAACTATCGAGTACTTGGACTCTTGGTTACCTAGCGGGCACTTGGACTATCTAGGTTAGCTAGCGGGCCCTTGGACTATGTAGGTTTCCTAGCGGACACCTGGACTATCTAGGTTAACGAACAGGCACTTGGACTATATAGGTAACCTAGCGGGCACTTGGAGAGTCTAGGTTACCTAGCGGGCACTTGGACTATCTAGGTTAACGAACGGGCACTTGGACTATGCAGGTTACCTAGCGGGCATTTGGACTATGTAGGATCCCTATCGGACATTTGGACTACTTAGGTTACCTAGCGGGCACTTGGACTTTCTAGGTTAACTAGCGGGCACTTGGACTATCTAGGTCAACTAGCGGGCCCTTGTACTATGTAGGTTAACTAGCGAGCACTTGGACTACCTAGGATAACTAGCGGACCTTGGACTACGTAGGTTAACTAGCGGGCCCTTTGTCTATGTAGGTTAACTAGCGGGCACTTGAACGATCTAGGTTAACTAGAGGGCATTTGGACTATCTAGGTTAACTAGCGTGCACTTGGACTATCTAGGATAAATAGCGAGCACTTGGTTGATCAATGTTAACCAGCGGGCACTTGGACTATCTAGGTTAGCTAACGGGCACTTGGACTAAGTACGTCCTCTAGTGGGCACATGGACTATCTAGGTTAACTAACGGGCACTAGGATTATCTAGGTTAACTAGCGGGCACTTGGACTATGAATGTTCCCTAGCGGGCACTTGGAATATCTAGGTTACCTAGCGGGCACTTGGACTATATAGGTCAACTAGCGGGCCCTTGGACTATCTAGTTTAGCTAAGTGGCACTGGAACTATGTAGGTTAACTAGCGGACACTTGCACGATCTAGGTTAACTAGCGGGCTCTTGCATTATGTAAGTTAATAACGGGCCCATTGACTATGTAGGTTAACTAGCGGGCACTTGGACGATCTAGGTTAACTAGCGGGCACTTGGACGATATAGGTTAACTAGCGGGCACTTGGATTATATGGGTGACCAAGCGGGCACTTGCATTATGTAGGTTCCCTAGCGAGCATTTGGACTATATAGATAAGCTACCGGGCACTTTGACTCTGTAGGTTACCTAGCGGGCACTGGGACTATCTAGGTTACCAAGATGGTACTTGAACTATCTACGTTAACTAGCGGGTAGTTGGAGTATGTAGGTTACCTACTGGGATGTTGGACTATCTAGGTTATCAAGCGGGCACTTGGAATTTCTAGGTTAACTAACGGGCACTTGGACTATGTAGGCTCACTATCGGGCACTTGGAGAATGTAGGTTAACTAGGGGGCACTAGGACTATGTAGGTTACCTAGCGGGCCCTTGGACTATCTAGGTTACCTAACGGGCATTTGGACTATGTAGGCTCCCTAGCGGAATTTGGACTATATAGATTACCTAGGGGCACTTAGACCTTGTAGGTTACCTAGCGGGCACTTGGACTATCTAGGTTACCTAGCTGGCACTTGAACTATCTACGTTACCTAGCGGGTTCTTGGAGTATGTAGGTTACTTAGCGGGCTGTTGGACTATCTAGGTTACCAAGCGGGCACTTGGACTATCTAGGTTAACTAACGGGCACTTGGACTATGTAGGCTCACTATCGGGCACTTGGAGAATGTAGGTTAACTTGGGGGCACTTGGACTATGTAGGTTCCCTAGCGGGCCCTTGGACTATGTAAGTTCCCTAGCGGGCACTGGGACTATGTGGGTTCCCTAGCGGCCATTTAGACAATGTAGTTTACCTAACGGGCACTTGGATTATGTAGGTTACCTATCAGGCACGTGGACTAGATTGGTTCCCTACCGGGCACTTGGAATATCTAGGTTAACTAGCGGGCACTTGGACTATCTTGGTTAACTAGCGAGCACTTGATCTATCTAGGTTAACTAACGGGCACTTGGACTATGTAGGCTCACTATCGGGCACTTGGAGAATGTAGGTTAACTTGGGGGCACTAGGACTATGTAGGATACCTAGCGGGCCCTTGGACTATCTAGGTTACCTAGCGGGCATTTGGACTATGTAGGCTCCCTAGCGGGCACGTGGACGATCTAGGTTAACTAACGGGCACTTGGACTATGTAGGTTCCCTAGCGGGCCCTTGGACTATGTAAGTTCCCTAGCGAGCACTTGGACTATGTGGGTTCCCTAGCGGGCATTTGGACTATCTAGGTTACCTAACGGGCACTTGGACTATATAGGTTCCCTAGCGGGCACTTGGACTATGTATGTTCCCTACGGACACTTGAACTATGTAAGTTAACTACCAGGCACATGGAATATGTAGGTGAACTAGCGGGCCCTTGGACTTTCTAGGTTACCTAGCGGGCACTTGGACTACGTAGGTTAACTGCCGGGCACTTGCACAATCTAGGTTGCCTGGCGGGCACTTGGACTATGTACGTTCCCTAGCGGGCACTTGGACTATCTATGTTAACTAGCGGGCACTTAGACTATGTAGGTTAACTAGGGGACACTTGCACTATGTAGGTTACCTAGCGGCACTTGGACTATCTAGGATAACTAGCGTGCACTTGGACTATGTAGGTTCCTTAGCGGGCACTTGAAATAACTAGATTACCTAGCGGGCACTTGGCCTATGTAGGTTAACTAGTGGACAGTTGCACGATCTAGGTTACATAGCTGGAACTTGGACTATATAAGTTACCTTTCATGTTCTTGGACTATGTAGGTTACCTAGCGGGCACTTGGACTATCTAGGTTAACGAACGTGCACTTGGACTATATAGGTAACCTAGCGGACAATTGGACAATCTAGGTTACCTAGCGGGCAATTGGACTATCTAGGTTAACGAACGGGTACTTGGACTATCTAGGCTACCTAGCGGGCACTTGGACTATGTAAGTTACCTAGTGGGCCCTTGGACTATCTAGGTTACCTAGCGGGCACTTGGACTATGTAGGTTAACTAGCGGGCACTTGGACTATCTAGGTTACCGAACGGGCATTTGGACTATGTAAGTAAACTAGCGGGAACTTGGACAGGCTAGGTTACCTAGTGGGTTCTTGGACTTCTAGGTTAACGAACGGGCACATGGACTATGTATGTTGCATAGTGGGCAATTGGACTATCTAGGTTAGGTAACGGGCACTTGGACTATCTAGGTTACCTAGCGGGAACTTGGACTATGTAGTTTACCTAGCGGGCAATTGGACTATCTAGGTTACCTAACGGACACTTGAACCATCTAGGTTTCTTAGCGGGCACTTGGACTATGTAGGTTAACTAACGGGCACTTGGACTATATAGGTTACCTAGCGGACCCTTGGAATATGTAGGTTACCTAGCAGGCACATGGACTATCTAGGTTAACGAACGTGCACTTGGACTATGTAGGTAACCTAGCGGACAATTGGACAGCCTAGGTTACCATCGGGCACTTGGACTTTCTAGGTTAACTAACGGGCACTTGTACTATGTAGGTTCCCTATCGGGCACTTGGAGAATGTAGGTTAACTAGCGGGCCCTTGGACTATCTAGGTTACCTAGTGGGCACTTGGACTATATAGGTTACCTAGCGGGCACTTGGACTATGTAGGTTACCTAGAGGGCACTTGGACTATCTAGGTTAACGAACGGGCACTTGTACTTCTCGGTTAACGAACGGGCACTTGGTCTATGTAGGTTGCTTACCGGGCACTTGGACTATCTAGGTTAGGTAATGGGCACTTGGACTATCTAGGTTACATAGCGGGAATATGGACAATGTAAGTTACCTAGCGGGCACTTGGACTATCTAGGTTACCTAACGGGCACTTTGACTATCTAGGTTACATAGGGGGCACTTGGACTATGTAGGTTACCTAGCGGGCACTTTGACTATCTAGGTTACATAGCGGGCACTTGGACTATGTAGGTTACCTAGCGGGCAATTGGACTATCTAGGTTAACGAACGGGCACTTGGACTATGTAGGTTACCTAGCGGGCACTTGGACTATGTAGGATCCCTATCGGACATTTGGACTACTTAGGTTACCTAGCGGGCAATTGGACTATCTAGGTTAACTAGAGGGCACTTGGACTATATAGGTCAACTAGCGGGCCCAGGTACTATGTAGGTTAACTAGCGAGCACTTGGACTATCTAGGTTAACTAGCGGACCTTGGACTACGTAGGTCCAGTAGTGGGCACTTGGACTATGTAGGTTAACTAGCGGGCACTTGGACGATCTAGGTTAACTAGAGGGCACTTGGATGATCAATGTTAACTAGCGGGCACTTGGACAATCTAGTTTAGCTAACGGGCACTTGGACTAAGTACGTCCCCTAGTGGGCACATGGACTATCTAGATTAACTAACGGGCACTAGGACTATCTAGGTTAACTAGCCAGCACTTGGACTATCTAGGTTACCTAGCTGGCACTTGGACTATGAATGTTCCCTAGCGGGCAATTGGATTATCTAGGTTACCTAGCGGGCACTTGGACTATGTAGGTCAACTAGCGGGCCCTTGGACTATCTAGGTTAGCTAACTGGCACTTGGACTATGTAGGTTAACTAGCGGACACTTGCACGATCTAGGTTAACTAGCGGGCTCTTGCACTATGTAGGTAAACTAGCGGGCCCATTGACTATGTAGGTTAACTAGCGGGCACTTTGACGGTCCAGTTTAACTAGCGGGCACTTGGACGATATAAGTTAACTAGCGGACACTTGGATTATCTAGGTTACCTAGCGGGCACTTGGACTATGTAGGTTCCCTAGCGGGCATTTGGACTATATAGATAACCTAGCGGGAACTTAGACTCTGTAGGTTACCTAGCGGGCACTTGGACTATCTAGTTTACCTAGCTGGCACTTGAACTATCTACATTACCTAGCGGGTTCTTGGAGTATGTAGGTTACTTAGCGGGCTGTTGGACTATCTAGGTTACCAAGCGGGCACTTGGACTATCTAGGTTAACTAACAGGCACTTGGATTATGTAGGTTCACTATCGGGCACTTGGACAATGTAGGTTAACTAGGGGGCACTAGGACTATGTAGGTTACCTAGCGGGCCCTTGGACTATCTAGGTTACCTAGCGGGCATTTGGACTATGAAGGCTCCCTAGCGGGCACTTGGACGATCTAGGTTAACTAACGGGCACTTGCACTATGTAGGTTCCCTAGCGGACCCTTGGACTATGTAACTTCCCTAGCGTGCACTTTGACTATGTGGGTTCCCTAGCGGGCATTTGGACTATCTATGTTAGCTAACGGGCACTTGGACTATATAGGTTCCCTAGCGGGCACTTGGACTATGTATGTTCCCTACGGACACTTGAACTATGTAAGTTAACTACCAGGCACTTGGACTATGTAGGTTAACTAGCGGGCCCTTGGACTATCTAGGTTACCTAGCGGGCTGTTTGACTATATAGGTTAACTAGCGGGCACTTGGACTATCTAGGTTAACTAACGGGCACTTGGACTATGTAGGTTCCCTAGCGGGCCCTTGGACTATGTAAGTTCCCTAGCGGGCACTTGGACTATGTGGGTTCCCTAGCGGGCATTTGGACTATCTATGTTACCTAACGGGTACTTGGACTATGTAGGTTCCCAAGCGGGCACTTGGACTATGTATGTTCCCTATGGACACTTGAACTATGTAAGTTAATCACCAGGCACTTGGATTATGTAGGTTAACTAGCGGGCCCTTGGACTATCTAGGTTAACTACAGGGCACTTGCACTATCTAGGTTACCTGGCGGGCACTTGGACTATGTACGTTCCCTAGCGGGCACTTGGACTATCTATGTTAACTCGCGGGCACTTGGACTATGTAGGTTAACTAGGGGACACTTGCACTATGTAGGTTACCTAGCGGGCACTTGAACTATCTTGGTTAACTAGCATGCACTTGGACTATGTAGCTTCCTTAGCGGGCACTTGGACTATCTAGTTTACCTAGCAGGCACATGGACTATGTAGGTTAACTATCGAGTACTTGGACTCTTGGTTACCTAGCGGGCACTTGGACTATCTAGGTTAACGAACAGGCACTTGGACTATATAGGTAACCTAGCGGGCACTTGGAGAGTCTAGGTTACCTAGCGGGCACTTGGACTATCTAGGTTAATGAACGGGCACTTGGACTATGCAGGTTACCTAGCGGGCATTTGGACTATGTAGGATCCCTATCGGACATTTGGACTACTTAGGTTACCTAGCGGGCACTTGGACTTTCTAGGTTAACTAGCGGGCACTTGGACTATCTAGGTCAACTAGCGGGCCCTTGTACTATGTAGGTTAACTAGCGAGCACTTGGACTACCTAGGATAACTAGCGGACCTTGGACTACGTAGGTTAACTAGCGGGCCCTTTGTCTATGTAGGTTAACTAGCGGGCACTTGAACGATCTAGGTTAACTAGAGGGCATTTGGACTATCTAGGTTAACTAGCGTGCACTTGGACTATCTAGGATAAATAGCGAGCACTTGGTTGATCAATGTTAACCAGCGGGCACTTGGACTATCTAGGTTAGCTAACGGGCACTTGGACTAAGTACGTCCTCTAGTGGGCACATGGACTATCTAGGTTAACTAACGGGCACTAGGATTATCTAGGTTAACTAGCGGGCACTTGGACTATGAATGTTCCCTAGCGGGCACTTGGAATATCTAGGTTACCTAGCGGGCACTTGGACTATATAGGTCAACTAGCGGGCCCTTGGACTATCTAGTTTAGCTAAGTGGCACTGGAACTATGTAGGTTAACTAGCGGACACTTGCACGATCTAGGTTAACTAGCGGGCTCTTGCATTATGTAAGTTAATAACGGGCCCATTGACTATGTAGGTTAACTAGCGGGCACTTGGACGATCTAGGTTAACTAGCGGGCACTTGGACGATATAGGTTAACTAGCGGGCACTTGGATTATATGGGTGACCAAGCGGGCACTTGCATTATGTAGGTTCCCTAGCGAGCATTTGGACTATATAGATAAGCTACCGGGCACTTTGACTCTGTAGGTTACCTAGCGGGCACTGGGACTATCTAGGTTACCAAGATGGTACTTGAACTATCTACGTTAACTAGCGGGTAGTTGGAGTATGTAGGTTACCTACTGGGATGTTGGACTATCTAGGTTATCAAGCGGGCACTTGGAATTTCTAGGTTAACTAACGGGCACTTGGACTATGTAGGCTCACTATCGGGCACTTGGAGAATGTAGGTTAACTAGGGGGCACTAGGACTATGTAGGTTACCTAGCGGGCCCTTGGACTATCTAGGTTACCTAACGGGCATTTGGACTATGTAGGCTCCCTAGCGGAATTTGGACTATATAGATTACCTAGGGGCACTTAGACCTTGTAGGTTACCTAGCGGGCACTTGGACTATCTAGGTTACCTAGCTGGCACTTGAACTATCTACGTTACCTAGCGGGTTCTTGGAGTATGTAGGTTACTTAGCGGGCTGTTGGACTATCTAGGTTACCAAGCGGGCACTTGGACTATCTAGGTTAACTAACGGGCACTTGGACTATGTAGGCTCACTATCGGGCACTTGGAGAATGTAGGTTAACTTGGGGGCACTTGGACTATGTAGGTTCCCTAGCGGGCCCTTGGACTATGTAAGTTCCCTAGCGGGCACTGGGACTATGTGGGTTCCCTAGCGGCCATTTGGACAATGTAGTTTACCTAACGGGCACTTGGATTATGTAGGTTACCAATCAGGCACGTGGACTAGATTGGTTCCCTACCGGGCACTTGGAATATCTAGGTTAACTAGCGGGCACTTGGACTATCTTGGTTAACTAGCGAGCACTTGATCTATCTAGGTTAACTAGCGGGCATTTGGACTATTAGGGTCCCTAACGGGCATTTGGACTATATTGGTTACCTAGCGGGCACTTGGACTATCTACGTTAACTAGCAGTCCCTAAGTCTATGTAGATTCCCTATCAGGCACTTGAACTACATAGGTTCCCTAGGCGGCACTTGGACTCTGTATGTTCCCAACAGACACTTGAACTATGTAAGTTAACTACCGGGCACTTGGACTATGTAGGTTAACTAGCGGGCCCTTGGACTATCTAGGTTACCTAACGGGCACTTGGACTATGTAGGTTAACTACCGGGCACATAAACTATCTAGGTTACCTAGCGGGCACTTGGACTATGTACGTACCCTAGCGGGCACTTGGACTATCTATGTTAACTAGCGGGCACTTGGACTATGTAGGTTAACTAGGGGACACTTGCACTATGTAGGTTACCTAGCGGCACTTGGACTATCTAGGTTAACTAGCGGGCACTTGGGCTATGTAGGTTAACTAGCGGACAGTTGCACGATCTAGGTTGCATAGCTGGAACTTGGCCTATATAGGTTACCTTGCGGGCACTTGGACTATGTAGGTTACCTGGCGGGCACGTGGACTATCTAGGTTAACGAACGTGCACTTGGACTATGTAGGTAACCTAGCGGACACTTGGACAATCTAGGTTACCTAGCGGGCAATTGGACTATCTAGGTTAACAAACGGGCACTTGGACTATCTAGGTTACCTAGCGGGCACTTGGACTATGTAAGTTACCTAGCGGGCCCTTGGACTATCTAGGTTACCTAGCGGGCACTTGGACTATGTAGGTTAACTAGCGGGCACTTGGACTATCTAGGTTACCGAACGGGCATTTGGACTATGTAGGTAACCTAGCGGGAACTTGGACAGTCTAGGTTACCTAGCGGGTTCTTGGACTTCTAGGTTAACGAACGGGCACTTGGACTATGTATGTTGCATAGCGGGCAATTGGACTATCTAGGTTAGGTAACGGGCACTTGGACTATCTAGGTTACCTAGCGGGAACTTGGACTATGTAGTTTACCTAGCCGGCACTTGGACTATCTAGGTTACCTAACGGACACTTGGACCATCAAGGTTTCTTAGCGGGCACTTGGACTATGTAGGTTAACTAACGGGCACTTGGACTATATAGGTTACCTAGCGGACCTTTGGACTATGTAGGTTACCTAGCGGGCACTTTGACTATCTAGGTTAACGAACATGCACTTGGACTATGTAGGTAACCTAGCGGACAATTGGACAGTCTAGGTTACCATCGGGCACTTAGATTATCTAGGTTAACGAAAGGGCACTTGGACTATGTAAGTTACCTAGCGGGCACTTGGATTATCTAGGTTAGCTAAAAGGAAATGGAATATCTAGGTTACCTAGCGGGCACGTAGACTTTGTAGGTTACCTTGGGGGCACTTTTACTATCTAGGTTACCTAACTGGAACTTGGACTATGTAGGTTACCTAGCGGACACTTGGATGATCTAGGTTAACTAGGGGGCACTTGGAATATCTAGGTTAACTAGCTGGCCCTTGGACTATGTAGGTTAACTAGGGGGAACTTGGACTATCTAGGTTAACTAGCGGGTTCTTGGACTATGTAGGTTAACTAGCGGGCACTTGGACTATCTAGGTTAACTAGCTGACCTTGGACTATGTAGGTAAACTAGCGGGCACTTGCACAATGCAGATTCCCTAGCGGGCATTTTCACTATGTAGGTTCCCTACGGGCACTTGGACTATCTAGGTTCCCTAACGGGCACTTGGAATATGTAGGTTCCCTATCGGGCACTTGGACTATGTAGGTTAACTAGCGGACACTTGCACGATCTAGGTTAACTAGCGGGCCCTTGCACTATGTAAGTTAACTAGCGGGCCCATGGATTATGTAGGTTTACTAGCAGGCACTTGGACTATCTAGGTTAACTAGAGGGAACTTGGACTATGTAGTTTCCTTAGCGGGCATTTGGACTATTTAGGTTACCAAGCGGGAACTTGGACTATGTAGGTTACCTAGCAGTCACTTGGACTATCTAGGTTAACTAACGGGCACTTGGACTATGTAGGTTGCCTAGCGGGCACTTGGACTATGTAGGTTAACTAGCGGGCACTTGGACTGTCTAGGTAACCTAGCGGGCACTTGGACTATCTAGGTTAACGAACGGGCACTTGGACTATGTAGGTAACCTAGCGGGCACTTGGACTATCTAGGTTAACGAATGGGCACTTGGACTATGTAGGTTACCTAGCGGGCACTTGGACTATGTAGGATCCCTATCGGACATTTGTACTACTTAGTTTAACTAGCGGGCACTTTGACTATCTAGGTTAACTAGCGGGCACTTGGACTATCTAGGTTTAGTAGCGGGCACTTGGATTATGTAGGTTACCTAGCAGGCACTTGGACTATCTAGGTTAACTAGCGGATCTTGAACTATGTAGGTTACCTAGCGTGCCCTTGGACTATGTAGGTTAACTAGCGGGCACTGGACTATCTAGGTTTCCTAGCACGCACTTGGAGTATGTACATACCCTAGCGCGCACTTGGACTTTCTAGGTTAACTAACGGGCCCATGGATTATGTAGTTTCCCTAGCGGGCATTTGGACTATTTCGGTTACCAAGCTGGACCTTGGACTATGTAGGTTACCTAGCAGGCACTTGGACTATCTAGGTTAACTAACGGGCACTTGGACTATGTAGGTTACCTAGCGGGCACTTGGACTTTGTAGGATCCCTATCGGACAATTGTAGTACTTAGGTTAACTAGCGGGCACTTTGACTCTAGGTTAACTAGCGGTCACTTGGATTATCTAGGTCAACTAGCGGGCCCTTATACTATGTAGGTTAACTAGCGGACACTGGGACTATCAAGGTTTCCTAGCAGGCACTTGGACTATGTACATACCCTAGCGCGCACTTGGACTATCTAGGTTAACTAACGGGCACTAGGACTATCTAGGTTAACTAGCGGGCACTTGGACTATCTAGGTTACCTAGCAGGCACTTGGATTATGAAGGATCCCTAGCGGGCACTTGGACAATCTAGGTTAACTAGCGGGCACTTGGACTATCAGAGTTAACAAGTGAGCCCTTGGACTATGTAGGTTAACTAGCGGGCCCTTGGACTATCTAGGTTACCTAGCGGGCACTTGGACTATATAGGTTACCTAGCGCGCACTTGGACTATGTAGGTTACCTAGTGAGCACTTGGACTATCTAAGTTAACGAAGGGGCACTAGGAATATGCAGGTAACCTAGCGGGCACTTGGACTGTCTAGGTTACTTAGCGCGCACTTGGACTTCTAGGTTAACGAACGGGCACTTGGACTATGTAGGGTGTTTAGCGGGCACTAGGACTATCTAGGTTAGGTAACGGGCACTTTGAGTATCTAGGTTACCTAGTGGGAACTTGGACAATGTAAGTTACCTAGCGGGCACTTGGGCTATCTAGGTTACCTAACAGGCACATTGACTGTCTAGGTTACATAGCGGGCACTTGGACTATGTAGGTTACCTAGCAGGCACTTGGACTATCTAAGTTACCTTTCGGGCCCTTGGACAATGTAGGTTTCCTAGCGGGCACTTGGACTATCTAGGTTAACGAACGGGCACTTGGAATATGTAGGTAACCTAGCGGGCACTTGAACAGTCTAGGTTACCTAGCGGGCACTTGGATTATCTAGGTTAACGAACGGACACTTGGAGTATGTAGGTAACCTAGCGGACACTTGGACAGTCTAGGTTACCTAGCGGGCAATTGGACTATCTAGGTTAATGAACGGGCACTTGGACTATCTAGGTTACCTAGCGGCACTTGGACTATGTAAGTTACCTAGCGGGCACTTGGACTATCTAAGTTAACTAGCGGACCTTGGACTATGTAGGTTAACTAGGGGGCACTTGGCCTATGTAAGTCCCCTAGTGGGCACTTGGACTATGTAGGTTAAATAGCGGGCATTAGGACTATCTAGGTTACCTAGCAGGCACTTAGATTATGAAGGATCCCTAGCCGGCACTTGGACTATCTAGGTTACCTTGCGGGCACGTGGACTATGTAGGTTAACTAGCGGACACTTGCATGATCTAGGTTAACTAGCGGGCCCATGGATTATGTAGGTTTACTAGCAGGCACTTGTTCTATCTAGGTTAACTAGCGGGCACTTGGACTATGTAGTTTCCTAGCGGGCATTTGTACTTTTTATGTTACCAACGGGAACTTGGACTATGTAGGTTACCTAGCGGACACTTGGACTATCTAGGTTACCTAGCAGGCACTTTGACTATCTAGGTTAACTAACGGGCACTTGGATTATGTAGGTTCCCTATCGGGCACTTGGACTATGTAGGTTAACTAGCGGGAACTTGGACTGTCTAAGTAACCTAGCAGGCACTTGGACTATCTAGGTTAAAGAACGGGAACTTGGACTATGTAGGTAACCTAGCGGGCACTTGGACTGTCTAGGTTACCTAGCGGGCACTTTGACTATCTAGGTTAACAAACTGGCACTTGGACTATGTAGGTTACCTAGCGGGCCTTTGGACTATGTAGGAACACTATCGGACATTTGTACTACGTAGGTTAACTAGCGGGCACTTTGACTATCTAGGTTAACTAGCAGGCACTTGGACTATCTAGGGCAACTAGCGGGCCCTTGTACTATGTAGATTAACTAGCGGGCCCTTGGACTATGTAGGTTAACTACTGGGCACTTGGACTATCTAGGTTTCCTAGCAGGCACTCGGAATATGTACATACCCTAGTGCGCACTTGGACTATCTAGGTTACCTAGCGGGCACTTGGACTATGTACGGCCCCTAGTGGGCACTTGGACTATCTAGGTTATCTAACGGGCACTAGGACTATCTAGGTTAACTCGCGGACACTTGCACTATGTACGTTACCGAGCAGGCACTTGGACTACGTAGGTTACCTAGTGGGCACGGGGACTATCTAGGTTAACGAACGGGCACTTGGACTTCTAGGTTAACGAACGGACACTTGGTCTGTGTAGGTTGCTTACCGGGCACTTGGACTATCTAGGTTAGGTAATGGGCACTTGGACTATCTAGGTTACCTAGCGGGAACTTGGACAATGTAAGTTACCTAGCAGGCACTTGGACTATCTAAGTTAACCTACATAGTCCAAGTGCCCGATAGGGAACCTACATAGTCCAACTGCCCGCTGGGAACCTACATAGTCCAAGTGCTCGCTAGGCAACCTACATAGTCCAAGTGCCCGTTAGTTAACCTAGATAATCAAAGTGCCTGCTAGGTAACCTAAATAGTCCAAGTGGCCGCTAGGGAACCTACATAGTCCAAGTGCCCGCTAGGTAACCTAGATAGTCCAATTGCCCGTTAGCTAACCTAGATAGTCGAAGTGTCCGCTAGTTAACCTACATAGTCCAAGAGCCCGTTCGTTAACCTAGATAGTCCAAGTGCCCGCTAGGTAACCTAAGTAGTCCAAATGTCCGATAGGGATCCTACATAGTCCAAGTGCCCGCTGGTAACCTACATAGTCCAAGGGCCCGCTAGTTATCCTTGATAGTCCAAGTGCCTTCTAGTTAACCTACATAGTCCAAGTGCCCGCTAGGTAACCTACATAATCCAAGTGCCCTCTAGGTAACCTAAATAATCCAAATGCCCGCTAGGGAAACTACATAGTCCAAGTGCCCGCTAGTTAACCTAGATAGTCCAAGTGCCCGCTAGTAAACCTAGATAGTCCAAGGGCCCGCTAGTTAATCTAGATAGTCCAAGTGCCTGCTAGTTAACCTAGATAGTCCAAGTGCCCGCTAGTTAACCTACATAGTCCAAGGGCCCGCTAGTTAATCTAGATAGTCCAAGTGCCCGCTAGTTAACCTAGATAGTACAAGTGCCCGCTAGTTAACCTAGATCATCCAAGTGCCCGCTAGTTAACCTAGATAATGCAAGTCCCCGATAGTTAACCTACATAGTCCAAGGGCCCTCTAGTTAACCTAGATAGTTCAAGTGCCCGCTAGGGGACGTACATAGTCCAAGTGCTCGCTAGGCAACCTACATAGTCCAAGTGCCCGTTAGTTAACCTAGATAGTCAAAGTGCCTGCTAGGTAACCTACATAGTCCAAGTGCCCGCTAGGTAACCTAGATAGTCCAATTGCCCGTTAGCTAACCTAGATAGTCGAAGTGTCCGCTAGTTAACCTACATAGTCCAAGTGCCCGTTCGTTAACCTAGATAGGCCAAGTGCCCGCTAGGTAACCTAGACAGTCCAAGTGCCTGCTAGGTACCTACATAGTCCAAGTGCCCGTTCGTTAACCTAGATAGTCCAAGTGCCCGCTCATAAACTACATAGTCCAAGGGCCCACTAGGTAACCTAAATAATCCAAATGCCCGCTAGGGAAGCTACATAGTCCAAGTGCCCGTTAGTTAACCTAGATAGTCCAAGTGCCCACTAGGGGACGTACATAGTCCAAGTGCCTGCTAGGTAACCTAGATAGTCCAAGTGCGCTCTAGGGTATGTACATAGTCCGAGTGCCGGCTAGGAAACCTAGATAGTCCACGTGCCCACTAGTTAACCTACATAGTCCAAGGGCCTGCTAGTTAACCTACATAGTCCAAGGTCCGCTAGTTAACCTAGATAGTCCAAGTGCCCGCTAGTTAACCTACATAGTGCAATGGCCCGCTAGTTAACCTAGATCGTGCAAGTGTCCGCTAGTTAACCTACATAGTCCACGTGCCTGCTAGGTAACCTAGATAGTCCAAGTGCCCGCTAGGCATCCTTCATAATCCAAGTGCCTGCTAGGTAACCTAGATAGTCCAAGTGCCCGCTAGTTAACCTAGATAGTCCTAGTGCCCGATAGTTAACCTAGATAGTTCAAGTGCCCACTAGGGGACGTACATAGTCCAAGGGCCCGCTAGTTAACCTACATAGTCCAAGGTCCGTTAGTTAACCTAGATAGTCCAAGTGCCCGCTAGTTAACCTACATAGTACAAGGGCCCGCTAGTTGACCTAGATAGTCCAAGTGCCCGCTAGTTAACCTAGATAGTCAAAGTGCCCGCTAGTTAACCTAAGTAGTACAAATGTCCGATAGGGATCCTACATAGTCCAAGTGCCCGCTAGTTAACCTACATAGTCCAAGTCCCCGCTAGGTAACCTAGACAGTCCAAGTGACCATTAGGTTACCTACATAGTCCAAGTGCCCGTTCGTTTACCTACATAGTCCAAGTGCCCGCTAGGTAACGTAGATAGCCCAAGTGCCCGCTAGGGAACGTACATAGTCCAAGTGCCCTCTAGGTAACCTAGATAGTCCAAGTGCCCGCTAGTTAACGTAGATTGTCCAAGTGCCCGCTAGGGATCCTTCATAATCCAAGTGCCTGCTAGGTAACCTATATAGTCCAAGTGCCCGCTAGTTTACCTAGATAGTCCTCGTGCCCGTTAGTAAACCTAGATAGTCCAAGTGCGCGCTAGGGTATGTACATAGTCCAAGTGCCTGCTAGGAAACCTAGATAGTCCAAGTGCCCACTAGTTAACCTACATAGTCCAAGGGCACGCTAGGTAATTTACATAGTCCAAGGTCCGCTATTTAACCTAGATAATCCAAGTGCCCGCTAGTTAACCTACATAGTACAAGGGCCCGCTAGTTGACCTAGATAGTCCAAGTGCCCGCTAGCTAACCTAGAGAGTCAAAGTGCCCGCTGTTAACCTAAGTAGTACAAATGTCCAATAGGGATCCTACATAGTCCAAGTGCCCGCTAGGGAACCTACATAGTCCAAGTCCCCGCTAGGTAACCTAGACAGTCCAAGTGACCATTAGGTTACCTACATAGTCCAAGAGCCCGTTCGTTAACCTACATTGTCCAAGTGCCCACTAGTTAACCTAAGTAGTCCAAATGTCCGATAAGGATCCTACATAGTCCAAGTGCCCGCTAGGTAACCTACATAGTCCAAGTGCCCGTTCGTTAAACTAGATAGGCCAAGTGCCCGCTAGGTAACCTAGACAGTCCAAGTGCCCGCTAGTTTACCTACATAGTCCAAGTGCCCGTTCATTAACCTAGATCGTCCAAGTGCCTGCTAGGTTACCTAGACAGTCCAAGTGCCCGCTTGTTAACCTACATAGTCCATGTGCCCGATAGGGAACCTACATAATCCAAGTGCCCGATAGGGAACCTACATAATCCAAGTTCACGCTAGGGAACCTACATAGTCCAAGTGCCCGCTAGGCAACCTACATAGTCCAAGTGCCCGTTAGTTAACCTAGATAGTCCAAGTGCCCACTAGGGGACGTACATAGTCCAAGTGCCCGCTAGGTAACCTACATAGTCCAAGTTCCCGATGGTAACCTAAATCTTCCAAATGCCCTCTAGGGAAACTACATAGTCCAAGTGCCTAATAGTTAACCTAGATAGTCCAAGTGCCTGCTAGTAAACCTACATAATCCATGGGCCCGCTAGTTAACCTAAATAGTGCAAGGGCCCGCTAGTTAACCTAGATCGTGCAAGTGTCCGCTAGTTAACCTACATAGTCCAAGTGCCCGCTAGGTAACCTAGATAGTCCAAGTGCCCGCTAGGGATCCTTCATAATCCAAGTGCCTGCTAGGTAACCTAGATAGTCCAAGTGCCCGCTAGTTTACCTAGATAGTCCTAGTGCCCGTTAGTAAACCTAGATAGTCCAAGTGCGCGCTAGGGTATGTACATAGTCCAAGTGCCTGCTAGGAAACCTAGATAGTCCAAGTGCCCGCTAGTTAACCTACATAGTCCAAGGTCCGTTAGTTAACCTAGATAGTCGAAGTGCCAGCTAGTTAACCTACATAGTACAAGAGCCCGCTAGTTGACCTAGATATTCCAAATGCCCGCTAGTTAACCTAGATAGTCAAAGTGCCCGGTAGTTAACCTAAGTAGTACAAATGTCCGATAGGCATCCTACATAGTCCAAGTGCCCGCTAGGTAACCTACATAGTCCAAGTGCCCGTTCGTTAACCTAGATAGTCAAAGTGCCTGCTAGGTAACCTAGACACTCCAAGTGCACGCTAGGTTACCTACGTAGTCCAAGTGACCATTCGTTAACCTAGATAGTCCAAGTGCCCGCTAGGTTACCTAGACAGTCCAAGTGCCCGCTAGTTAACCTACATAGTCCAAGTGCCCGATAGGGAACCTACATAATCCAAGTGCCCGATAGGGAACTTACATAATCCAAGTGCCCGCTAGGGAACCTAGATAATCCAAGTGCCCGCTAGTTAACCTACATAGTCCAAGGGCCCTCTAGTTAACCTAGATAGTCCAAGTGCCCGCTAGGGGACGTACATACTCCAAGTGCTCGCTAGGCAACCTACATAGTCCAAGTGCCCGTTAGTTAACCTAGATAGTCAAAGTGCCTGCTAGGTAAACTACATAGTCCAAGTGCCCGCTAGGGAACCTACATAGTCCAAGTGCCCGCTAGGTAACCTAGATAGTCCAATTGCCCGTTAGCTAACCTAGATAGTCGAAGTGTCCTCTAGTTAACATACATAGTCCAAGTGCCCATTCGTTAACCTAGATAGGCCTAGTGCCCGCTAGGTAACCTAGACAGTCCTAGTGCCTGCTAGGTTACCTACATAGTCCAAGTGCACGTTCGTTAACCTAGATAGTCCAAGTGCCCGCTCTTAACCTACATAGTTCAAGGGCCCGCTAGGTATCCTTGATAGTCCAAGTGCCTTCTAGTTAACCTACATAGTCCAAGTGCTCGCTAGGTAACCTACATAGTCCAAGTGCCCACTAGGTAACCTAAATAATCCAAATGCACGCTAGGGAAACTACATTGTCCAAGTGCCCGTTAGTTAACCTAGATAGTCCAAGTGCCCACTAGAGTACGTACATAGTCCAAGTGCCCGCTAGCTAACCTAGATAGTCCAAGTGCGCGCTAGTGTATGTACATAGTCCGAGTGACGGCTAGGAAACCTAGATAGTCCAAGTGCCCGCTAGTTAACCTACATAGTCCAAGGGCCTGCTAGTTAACCTACATAGTCCAAGGTCCGCTAGTTAACCTAGATAATCCAAGTGCCCGCTAGTTAACCTAGATATTCCAAGGGCCCGCTAGTTAACCTAAATATCCAAATGTCCGATAGGGATCCTACATAGTCCAAATGCCGCTATGTAACCTACATAGTCCAAGTGCCCGTTCGTTAACCTAGATAGTCAAAGTGCCCGCTAGGTTACCTAGACAGTCCAAGTGCCCGCTAGTTAACCTACATAGTCCAAGTGCCCGATAGGGAACCTACATAATCCAAGTTCCAGAGAGGGAACCTACATACTACAAGTGCCCGCTAGGGAACCTACATAGTCCAAGTGCCCGCTTGGTAACCTACATAGTCCAAGTTCCCGATGGTAACCTAAATAGTCCAAATGCCCGCTAGGGAAACTACATAGTCCAAGTGCCTGCTAGTTAACCTAGATAGTCCAAGTGCCTGCTAGTAAACCTACATAATCCATGGGCCCGCTAGTTAACCTACATAGTGCAATAGCCCGCTAGTTAACCTAGATCATGCAAGTGTCCGCTAGTTAACCTACATAGTCCACGTGCCTGCTAGGTAACCTAGATAGTCCAAGTGCCCGCTAGGCATCCTTCATAATCCAAGTGCCTGCTAGGTAACCTAGATAGTCCAAGTGCCCGCTAGTTAACCTAGATAGTCCTAGTGCCCGTTAGTTAACCTAGATAGTCCAAGTGCCCACTAGGGTACGTACATAGTCCAAGGGCCCGCTAGTTAACCTACATAGTACAAGGGCCCGCTAGTTGACCTAGATAGTCCAAGTGCCCGCTAGTTAACCTAGATAGTCAAAGTTCCCCGCTAGTTAACCTAAGTAATACAAAAGTCCGATAGGGATCATACATAATCCAAGTGCCCGCTAGTTAACCTACATAGTCCAAGTCCCCGCTAGGTAACCTAGACAGTCCAAGTGACCATTAGTTTACCTACATAGTCCAAGCGCCCGTTCGTTAACCTATATAGTCCAAGTGCCCACTACGTAACGTAGATAGCCCAAGTGCCCGCTAGGAAACGTACATAGTCCAAGTGCCCACAAGGTAACCTAGACAGTCCAATTGCCCGCTAGTTAACCTAGACAGTCCAAGTACCCGATAGGGAACCTACATAGTCCAACTGCCCGCTGGGAACCTACATAGTCCAAGTGCTCGCTAGGCAACCTACATAGTCCAAGTGCCCGTTAGTTAACCTGGATAGTCAAAGTGCCTGCTAGGTAACCTAAATAGTCCAAGTGCCCGCCAGGGAACCTACATAGTCCAAGTGCCCGCGAGGTAACCTAGATAGTCCAATTGCCCGTTAGCTAATCTAGATAGTCGAAGTGTCTGCTAGTTAACCTACATAGTCCAAGAGCCTGTTCGTTAACCTAGATAGTCCAAGTGCCCGCTAGGTAACCTAAGTAGTCCAAATGTCCGATAGGGATCCTACATAGTCCAAGTGCCCGCTAGGTAACCTACATAGTCCAAGTGCCCGTTCGTTAACCTAGATAGGTCAAGTGCCCGCTAGGTAACCTAGACAGTCCTAGTGCCCGCTAGGTTACCTACATAGTCCAAGTGCACGTACGTTAACCTAGATAGTCCAAGTGCCCGCTGGTAACCTACATAGTCCAAGGGCCCGCTAGGTAACCTTGATAGTCCAAGTACCTTCTAGTTAACCTACATAGTACAAGTGCCCGCTAGGTAACCTACATAGTAACCAAGTGCCCACTAGATAACCTAAATAATCCTAATGCCCGCTAGGAAAACTACATAGTCCAAGTGCTCGCTAGTTAACCTAGATAGTCCAAGTGCCCGCTTGTAAACCTAGATAGTCCAAGGGCCCGCTAGTTAATCTAGATAGTCCAAGTGCCCGCTAGTTAACCTAGATAGTCGAAGGGCCCGCTAGTTAATCTAGATAGTCCAAGTGCCCACTAGTTAACCTAGATAGTCCAAGTGCCCGCTAGTTAACCTAGATCGTCCAAGTGCCCGCTAGTTAACCTACATAGTCCAAGTGCCCGTTCGTTAACCTAGATAGGCCAAGTGCCCGCTAGGCAACCTAGACAGTCCAAGTACCTGCTAGGTTACCTACATAGTCCAAGTGCACGTTCGTTAACCTAGATAATCCAAGTGCCCGCTGGTTACCTACATAGTCCAAGGGCCCGCTAGGTAACCTTGATAGTCCAAGTGCCTTCTAGTTAACCTACATAGTCCAAGTGCCCGCTAGGTAACCTACATAGTCCAAGTGCCACTAGGTAACCTATATAATCCAAACGCCAGCTAGGGAAACTACATAGTCCAAGTGCCCGTTAGTTAACCTAGATAGTCCAAGTGCCCACTAGGGGACGTACATAGTCCAAGTGCCCGCTAGGTAACCTACATAGTCCAAGTTCCCGATGGTAAGCTAAAGAGTCCAAAAGCCGCTAGGGAAACTACATAGTCCAAGTGCCTGCTAGTTAACCTAGATAGTCCAAGTGCCTGCTAGTAAACCTACATAATCCATGGGCCCGCTAGTTAACCTGCATAGTGCAATAGCCCGCTAGTTAACCTAGATCGTGCAAGTGTCCGCTAGTTAACCTACATAATCCACGTGCCTGCTAGGTAACCTAGATAGTCCAAGTGCCCGCTAGGCATCCTTCATAATCCAAATGCCTGCTATGTAACCTAGATAGTCCAAGTGCCCGCTAGTTAACCTAGATAGTCCTAGTGCCCGTTAGTTAACCTAGATAGTCCAAGTGCCCACTAGGGGACGTACATAGTCCAAGGGCCCGCTAGTTAACCTACATAGTCCACGGTCCGTTAGTTAACCTAGATAGTCCAAGTGCCCGCTAGTTAACCTACATAGTACAAGGGCCGCTAGTTGACCTAGATAGTCAAAGTGCCCGCTAGTTAACCTAAGTAGTATAAATGTCCGATAGGGTTCCTACATAGTCCAAGTGCCCGCTAGTTAACCAACATAGTCCAAGTCCCCGCTAGGTAACCTAGACAGTCATAGTGACCATTAGGTTACCTACATAGTCCAAGTGCCCGTTCGTTAACCTACATAGTCCAAGTGCCAGCTAGGTAACGTAGATAGCCCAAGTGCCCGCTAGGAAACGTACATAGTCCAAGTGCCCTCTAGTTAACATAGACAGCCCAAGTACCCGATAGGGAACCTACATAGTCCAACTGCCCGCTGGGAACCTACATAGTCCAAGTGCTCGCTAAGCAACCTACATAGTCCAAGTGCCCGTTAGTTAACCTAGATAGTCAAAGGGCCTGCTAGGTAAACTACATAGTCCAAGTGCCCGCTAGGGAACCTACATAGTCCAAGTGCCTGCTAGGTAACCTAGATAGTCCAATTGCCCGTTAGCTAACCTAGATAGTCGAAGTGTCCGCTAGTTAACCTACATAGTCCAAGTGCCCATTCGTTAACCTAGATAGGCCAAGTGCCCGCTAGGTAACCTAGACAGTCCTAGTGCCTGCTAGGTTACCTACATAGTCCAAGTGCACGTTCGTTAACCTAGATAGTCCAAGTGCCCGCTCTTAACCTACATAGTTCAAGGGCCCGCTAGGTATCCTTGATAGTCCAAGTGCCTTCTAGTTAACCTACATAGTCCAAGTGCTCGCTAGGTAACCTACATAGTCCAAGTGCCCACTAGGTAACCTAAATAATCCAAATGCACGCTAGGGAAACTACATAGTCCAAGTGCCCGCTAGCTAACCTAGATAGTCCAAGTGCGCGCTAGGGTATGTACTTAGTCCGAGTGCCGGCTAGGAAACCTAGATAGTCCATGTGCCCGCTAGTTAACCTACATAGTCCAAGGGCCTGCTAGTTAACCTACATAGTCCAAGGTCCGCTAGTTAACCTAGATAATCCAAGTGCCCGCTAGTTAACCTAGATATTCCAAGTGCCAGCCAGTTAACCTAAATATCCAAATGTCCGATTGGTATCCTACATAGTCCAAGTGCCCGCTAGGTAACCTACATAGTCCAAGTGCCCGTTCGTTAACCTAGATAGTCAAACTGCCCGCTAGGTTACCTAGACAGTCCAAGTGCCCGCTAGTTAACCTACATAGTCCAAGTGCCCGTTCGTTAACCTAGATAGTCAAAGTGCCAGCTAGGTAACCAAGACACTCCAAGTGCCCGCTAGGTTACCTACGTAGTCAAAGTGCCCGTTCGTTAACCTAGATAGTCCAAGTGCCCGCTAGGTTACCTAGACAGTCCAAGTGCGCTAGTAAACCTACATAGTCCAAGTGCCCGATAGGGAACCTACATAATCCAAGTGCCCGATAGGGAACTTACATAATCCAAGTGTCCGCTAGGGAACCTACATATTCCAAGTGCCCGCTAGGCAACCTACATAGTCCAAATGCCCGTTAGTTAACCTAGATAGTCCAAGTGCCCACTAGGGGACGTAGATAGTCCAAGTGCCCGCTAGGTAACCTAGATAATCCAAGTGCCCGCTAGTTAACCTACATAGTCCAAGGGCCCTCTAGTTAACCTAGATAGTCCAAGTGCCCGCTAGGGGACGTACATACTCCAAGTGCTCGCTAGGCAACCTACATAGTCCAAGTGCCCGTTAGTTAACCTAGATAGTCAAAGTGCCTGCTAGGTAAACTACATAGTCCAAGTGCCCGCTAGGGAACCTACATAGTCCAAGTGCCCGCTAGGTAACCTAGATAGTCCAATTGCCCGTTAGCTAACCTAGATAGTCGAAGTGTCCGCTAGTTAACCTACATAGTCCAAGTGCCCATTCGTTAACCTAGATAGGCCAAGTGCCCGCTAGGTAACCTAGACAGTCCTAGTGCCTGCTAGGTTACCTACATAGTCCAAGTGCACGTTCGTTAACCTAGATAGTCCAAGTGCCCGCTCTTAACCTACATAGTTCAAGGGCCCGCTAGGTATCCTTGATAGTCCAAGTGCCTTCTAGTTAACCTACATAGTCCAAGTGCTCGCTAGGTAACCTACATAGTCCAAGTGCCCACTAGGTAACCTAAATAATCCAAATGCACGCTAGGGAAACTACATTGTCCAAGTGCCCGTTAGTTAACCTAGATAGTCCAAGTGCCCACTAGGGTACGTACATAGTCCAAGTGCCCGCTAGCTAACCTAGATAGTCCAAGTGCGCGCTAGGGTATGTACATAGTCCGAGTGACGGCTAGGAAACCTAGATAGTCCAAGTGCCCGCTAGTTAACCTACATAGTCCAAGGGCCTGCTAGTTAACCTACATAGTCCAAGGTCCGCTAGTTAACCTAGATAATCCAAGTGCCCGCTAGTTAACCTAGATATTCCAAGTGCCCGCTAGTTAACCTAAATATCCAAATGTCCGATAGGGATCCTACATAGTCCAAATGCCCGCTATGTAACCTACATAGTCCAAGTGCCCGTTCGTTAACCTAGATAGTCAAAGTGCCCGCTAGGTTACCTAGACAGTCCAAGTGCCCGCTAGTTAACCTACATAGTCCAAGTGCCCGATAGGGAACCTACATAATCCAAGTGCCAGATAGGGAACCTACATACTCCAAGTGCCCGCTAGGGAACCTACATAGTCCAAGTGCCCGCTAGGTAACCTACATAGTCCAAGTTCCCGATGGTAACCTAAATAGTCCAAATGCCCGCTAGGGAAACTACATAGTCCAAGTGCCTGCTAGTTAACCTAGATAGTCCAAGTGCCTGCTAGTAAACCTACATAATCCATGGGCCCGCTAGTTAACCTACATAGTGCAATAGCCCGTTAGTTAACCTAGATCATGCAAGTGTCCGCTAGTTAACCTACATAGTCCACGTGCCTGCTAGGTAACCTAGATAGTCCAAGTGCCCGCTAGGCATCCTTCATAATCCAAGTGCCTGCTAGGTAACCTAGATAGTCCAAGTGCCCGCTAGTTAACCTAGATAGTCCTAGTGCCCGTTAGTTAACCTAGATAGTCCAAGTGCCCACTAGGGTACGTACATAGTCCAAGGGCCCGCTAGTTAACCTACATAGTACAAGGGCCCGCTAGTTGACCTAGATAGTCCAAGTGCCCGCTAGTTAACCTAGATAGTCAAAGTTCCCCGCTAGTTAACCTAAGTAATACAAAAGTCCGATAGGGATCCTACATAATCCAAGTGCCCGCTAGTTAACCTACATAGTCCAAGTCCCCGCTAGGTAACCTAGACAGTCCAAGTGACCATTAGGTTACTACATAGTCCAAGCGCCCGTTCGTTAACCTATATAGTCCAAGTGCCCACTACGTAACGTAGATAGCCCAAGTGCCCGCTAGGAAACGTACATAGTCCAAGTGCCCACTAGGTAACCTAGACAGTCCAATTGCCCGCTAGTTAACCTAGACAGTCCAAGTACCCGATAGGGAACCTACATAGTCCAACTGCCCGCTGGGAACCTACATAGTCCAAGTGCTCGCTAGGCAACCTACATAGTCCAAGTGCCCGTTAGTTAACCTGGATAGTCAAAGTGCCTGCTAGGTAACCTAAATAGTCCAAGTGCCCGCCAGGGAACCTACATAGTCCAAGTGCCCGCGAGGTAACCTAGATAGTCCAATTGCCCGTTAGCTAATCTAGATAGTCGAAGTGTCTGCTAGTTAACCTACATAGTCCAAGAGCCTGTTCGTTAACCTAGATAGTCCAAGTGCCCGCTAGGTAACCTAAGTAGTCCAAATGTCCGATAGGGATCCTACATAGTCCAAGTGCCCGCTAGGTAACCTACATAGTCCAAGTGCCCGTTCGTTAACCTAGATAGGTCAAGTGCCCGCTAGGTAACCTAGACAGTCCTAGTGCCCGCTAGGTTACCTACATAGTCCAAGTGCACGTACGTTAACCTAGATAGTCCAAGTGCCCGCTGGTAACCTACATAGTCCAAGGGCCCGCTAGGTAACCTTGATAGTCCAAGTACCTTCTAGTTAACCTACATAGTACAAGTGCCCGCTAGGTAACCTACATAGTAACCAAGTGCCCACTAGATAACCTAAATAATCCTAATGCCCGCTAGGGAAACTACATAGTCCAAGTGCTCGCTAGTTAACCTAGATAGTCCAAGTGCCCGCTTGTAAACCTAGATAGTCCAAGGGCCCGCTAGTTAATCTAGATAGTCCAAGTGCCCGCTAGTTAACCTAGATAGTCGAAGGGCCCGCTAGTTAATCTAGATAGTCCAAGTGCCCACTAGTTAACCTAGATAGTCCAAGTGCCCGCTAGTTAACCTAGATCGTCCAAGTGCCCGCTAGTTAACCTAGATAATCCAAGTGCCCGATAGTTAACCTACATAGTCAAAGGGCCCTCTAGTTAACCTAGATAGTCCAAGTGCCCGCTAGGGGACGTACATACTCCAAGTGCTCGCTAGGCAACTTACATAGTCCAAGTGCCCGTTAGTTAACCTAGATAGTCAAAGTGCCTGCTAGGTAACCTAAATAGTCCAAGTGCCCGCAAGGGAACCTACAGAGTCCAAGTGCCCGCTAGGTAACCTAGATAGTCCAATTGCCCGTTAGCTAACCTAGATAGTCGAAGTGTCCGCTAGTTAACCTACATAGTCCAAGTGCCCGTTCGTTAACCTAGATAGGCCAAGTGCCCGCTAGGTAACCTAGACAGTCCAAGTACCTGCTAGGTTACCTACATAGTCCAAGTGCACGTTCGTTAACCTAGATAATCCAAGTGCCCGCTGGTTACCTACATAGTCCAAGGGCCCGCTAGGTAACCTTGATAGTCCAAGTGCCTTCTAGTTAACCTACATAGTCCAAGTGCCCGCTAGGTAACCTACATAGTCCAAGTGACACTAGGTAACCTATATAATCCAAACGCCCGCTAGGGAAACTACATAGTCCAAGTGCCCGTTAGTTAACCTAGATAGTCCAAGTGCCCACTAGGGGACGTACATAGTCCAAGTGCCCGCTAGGTAACCTACATAGTCCAAGTTCCCGATGGTAAGCTAAAGAGTCCAAAAGCCCGCTAGGGAAACTACATAGTCCAAGTGCCTGCTAGTTAACCTAGATAGTCCAAGTGCCTGCTAGTAAACCTACATAATCCATGGGCCCGCTAGTTAACCTGCATAGTGCAATAGCCCGCTAGTTAACCTAGATCGTGCAAGTGTCCGCTAGTTAACCTACATAGTCCACGTGCCTGCTAGGTAACCTAGATAGTCCAAGTGCCCGCTAGGCATCCTTCATAATCCAAATGCCTGCTATGTAACCTAGATAGTCCAAGTGCCCGCTAGTTAACCTAGATAGTCCTAGTGCCCGTTAGTTAACCTAGATAGTCCAAGTGCCCACTAGGGGACGTACATAGTCCAAGGGCCCGCTAGTTAACCTACATAGTCCACGGTCCGTTAGTTAACCTAGATAGTCCAAGTGCCCGCTAGTTAACCTACATAGTACAAGGGCCCGCTAGTTGACCTAGATAGTCAAAGTGCCCGCTAGTTAACCTAAGTAGTACAAATGTCCGATAGGGATCCTACATAGTCCAAGTGCCCGCTAGTTAACCAACATAGTCCAAGTCCCCGCTAGGTAACCTAGACAGTCATAGTGACCATTAGGTTACCTACATAGTCCAAGTGCCCGTTCGTTAACCTACATAGTCCAAGTGCCAGCTAGGTAACGGAGATAGCCCAAGTGCCCGCTAGGAAACATACATAGTCCAAGTGCCCTCTAGTTAACCTAGACAGCCCAAGTACCCGATAGGGAACCTACATAGTCCAACTGCCCGCTGGGAACCTACATAGTCCAAGTGCTCGCTAGGCAACCTACATAGTCCAAGTGCCCGTTAGTTAACCTAGATAGTCAAAGGGCCTGCTAGGTAAACTACATAGTCCAAGTGCCCGCTAGGGAACCTACATAGTCCAAGTGCCTGCTAGGTAACCTAGATAGTCCAATTGCCCGTTAGCTAACCTAGATAGTCGAAGTGTCCGCTAGTTAACCTACATAGTCCAAGTGCCCATTCGTTAACCTAGATAGGCCAAGTGCCCGCTAGGTAACCTAGACAGTCCTAGTGCCTGCTAGGTTACCTACATAGTCCAAGTGCACGTTCGTTAACCTAGATAGTCCAAGTGCCCGCTCTTAACCTACATAGTTCAAGGGCCCGCTAGGTATCCTTGATAGTCCAAGTGCCTTCTAGTTAACCTACATAGTCCAAGTGCTCGCTAGGTAACCTACATAGTCCAAGTGCCCACTAGGTAACCTAAATAATCCAAATGCACGCTAGGGAAACTACATAGTCCAAGTGCCCGCTAGCTAACCTAGATAGTCCAAGTGCGCGCTAGGGTATGTACTTAGTCCGAGTGCCGGCTAGGAAACCTAGATAGTCCATGTGCCCGCTAGTTAACCTACATAGTCCAAGGGCCTGCTAGTTAACCTACATAGTCCAAGGTCCGCTAGTTAACCTAGATAATCCAAGTGCCCGCTAGTTAACCTAGATATTCCAAGTGCCAGCCAGTTAACCTAAATATCCAAATGTCCGATTGGTATCCTACATAGTCCAAGTGCCGGCTAGGTAACCTACATAGTCCAAGTGCCCGTTCGTTAACCTAGATAGTCAAAGTGCCCGCTAGGTTACCTAGACAGTCCAAGTGCCCGCTAGTTAACCTACATAGTCCAAGTGCCCGTTTGTTAACCTAGATAGTCAAAGTGCCAGCTCGGTAACCTAGACACTCCAAGTGCCCGCTAGGTTACCTACGTAGTCTAAGTGCCCGTTCGTTAACCTAGATAGTCCAAGTGCCCGCTAGGTTACCTAGACAGTCCAAGTGCCCGCTAGTTAACCTACATAGTCCAAGTGCCCGATAGGGAACCTACATAATCCAAGTGCCCAATAGGGAACTTACATAATCCAAGTGTCCGCTAGGGAACCTACATATTCCAACTGCCCGCTAGGCAACCTACATAGTCCAAATGCCCGTTAGTTAACCTAGATAGTCCAATTGCCCACTAGGGGACGTACATAGTCCAAGTGCCCGCTAGGTAACCTAGATAATCCAAGTGCCCGCTAGTTAACCTACATAGTCCAAGGGCCCTCTAGTTAACCTAGATAGTCCAAGTGCCCGCTAGGGGACGTACATACTCCAAGTGCTCGCTAGGCAACCTACATAGTCCAAGTGCCCGTTAGTTAACCTAGATAGTCAAAGTGCCTGCTAGGTAAACTACATAGTCCAAGTGCCCGCTAGGGAACCTACATAGTCCAAGTGCCCGCTAGGTAACCTAGATAGTCCAATTGCCCGTTAGCTAACCTAGATAGTCGAAGTGTCCGCTAGTTAACCTACATAGTCCAAGTGCCCATTCGTTAACCTAGATAGGCCAAGTGCCCGCTAGGTAACCTAGACAGTCCTAGTGCCTGCTAGGTTACCTACATAGTCCAAGTGCACGTTCGTTAACCTAGATAGTCCAAGTGCCCGCTCTTAACCTATATATTTCAAGGGCCCGCTAGGTATCCTTTATAGTCCAAGTGCCTTCTAGTTAACCTACATAGTCCAAGTGCTCGCTAGGTAACCTACATAGTCCAAGTGCCCACTAGGTAACCTAAATAATCCAAATGCACGCTAGGGAAACTACATAGTCCAAGTGCCCGTTAGTTAACCTAGATAGTCCAAGTGCCCACTAGGGTACGTACATAGTCCAAGTGCCCGCTAGCTAACCTAGATAGTCCAAGTGCGCGCTAGGGTATGTACATAGTCCGAGTGCCGGCTAGGAAACCTAGATAGTCCAAGTGCCCGCTAGTTAACCTACATAGTCCAAGGGCCTGCTAGTTAACCTACATAGTCCAAGGTCCGCTAGTTAACCTAGATAATCCAAGTGCCCGCTAGATAACCTAGATATTCCAAGTGCCCGCTAGTTAACCTAAATATCCAAATGTCCGATAGGGATCCTACATAGTCCAAGTGCCCGCTAGGTTACCTAGACAGTCCAAGTGCCCGCTAGTTAACCTACATAGTCCAAGTGCCCGATAGGGAACCTACATAATCCAAGTGCCAGATAGGGAACCTACGTACTCCAAGTGCCCGCTAGGGAACCTACATAGTCCAAGTGCCCGCTAGGTAATCTACATAGTCCAAGTTCCCGATGGTAACCTAAATAGTCCAAATGCCCGCTAGGGAAACTACATAGTCCAAGTGCCTGCTAGTTAACCTAGATAGTCCAAGTGCCTGCTAGTAAACCTACATAATCCATGGGCCCGCTAGTTAACCTACATAGTGCAATAGCCCGCTAGTTAACCTAGATCATGCAAGTGTCCGCTAGTTAACCTACATAGTCCACGTGCCTGCTAGGTAACCTAGATAGTCCAAGTGCCTGATAGGCATCCTTCATAATCCAAGTGCCTGCTAGGTAACCTAGATAGTCCAAGTGCCCGCCAGTTAACCTAGATAGTCCTAGTGCCCGTTAGTTAACCTAGACAGTCCAAGTGCCCACTAGGGTACGTACATAGTCCAAGGGCCCGCTAGTTAACCTACATAGTACAAGGGCCCGCTAGTTGACCCAGATAGTCCAAGTGCCCGCTAGTTAACCTAGATAGTCAAAGTTCCCCGCTAGTTAACCTAAGTAATACAAAAGTCCGATAGGGATCCTACATAATCCAAGTGCCCGCTAGTTAACCTACATAGTCCAAGTCCCCGCTAGGTAACCTAGACAGTCCAAGTGACCATTAGGTTACCTACATAGTCCAAGCGCCCGTTCGTTAACCTATATAGTCCAAGTGCCCACTACGTAACGTAGATAGCCCAAGTGCCCGCTAGGAAACGTACATAGTCCAAGTGCCCACTAGGTAACCTAGACAGTCCAATTGCCCGCTAGTTAACCTAGACAGTCCAAGTACCCGATAGGGAACCTACATAGTCCAACTGCCCGCTGGGAACCTACATAGTCCAAGTGCTCGCTAGGCAACCTACATAGTCCAAGTGCCCGTTAGTTAACCTAGATAGTCAAAGTGCCTGCTAGGTAACCTAAATAGTCCAAGTGCCCGCCAGGGAACCTACATAGTCCAAGTGCCCGCGAGGTAACCTAGATAGTCCAATTGCCCGTTAGCTAATCTAGATAGTCGAAGTGTCTGCTAGTTAACCTACATAGTCCAAGAGCCTGTTCGTTAACCTAGATAGTCCAAGTGCCCGCTAGGTAACCTAAGTAGTCCAAATGTCCGATAGAGATCCTACATAGTGCAAGTGCCCGCTAGGTAACCTACATAGTCCAAGTGCCCGTTCGTTAACCTAGATAGGTCAAGTGCCCGCTAGGTAACCTAGACAGTCCTAGTGCCCGCTAGGTTACCTACATAGTCCAAGTGCACGTACGTTAACCTAGATAGTCCAAGTGCCCGCTGGTAACCTACATAGTCCAAGGGCCCGCTAGGTAACCTTGATAGTCCAAGTACTTTCTAGTTAACCTACATAGTACAAGTACCCGCTAGGTAACCTACATAGTAACCAAGTGCCCACTAGGTAACCTAAATAATCCTAATGCCCGCTAGGGAAACTACATAGTCCAAGTGCCCGCTAGTAAACCTAGATAGTCCAAGGGCCCACTAGTTAATCTAGATAGTCCAAGTGCCCGCTAGTTAACCTAGATAGTCGAAGGGCCCGCTAGTTAATCTAGATAGTCCAAGTGCCCACTAGTTAACCTAGATAGTCCAAGTGCTCGCTAGTTAACCTAGATAGTCCAAGTGCCCGCTAGTAAACCTAGATAGTCCAAGGGCCCGCTAGTTAATCTAGATAGTCCAAGTGCCCGCTAGTTAACCTAGATAGTCGAAGGGCCCGCTAGTTAATCTAGATAGTCCAAGTGCCCACTAGTTAACCTAGATAGTCCAAGTGCCCGCTAGTTAACCTAGATCGTCCAAGTGCCCGCTAGTTAACCTAGATAATCCAAGTGCCCGATAGTTAAACTACATAGTCAAAGGGCCCTCTAGTTAACCTAGATAGTCCAAGTGCCCGCTAGGGGACGTACATACTCCAAGGGCTCGCTAGGCAACTTACATAGTCCAAGTGCCCGTTAGTTAACCTAGATAGTCAAAGTGCCTGCTAGGTAACCTAAATAGTCCAAGTGCCCGCTAGGGAACCTACAGAGTCCAAGTGCCCGCTAGGTAACCTAGATAGTCCAATTGCCCGTTAGCTAACCTAGATAGTCGAAGTGTCCGCTAGTTAACCTACATAGTCCAAGTGCCCGTTCGTTAACCTAGATAGGCCAAGTGCCCGCTAGGTAACCTAGACAGTCCAAGTACCTGCTAGGTTACCTACATAGTCCAAGTGCACGTTCGTTAACCTAGATAATCCAAGTGCCCGCTGGTTACCTACATAGTCCAAGGGCCCGCTAGGTAACCTTGATAGTCCAAGTGCCTTCTAGTTAACCTACATAGTCCAAGTGCCACTAGGTAACCTATATAATCCAAACGCCCGCTAGGGAAACTACATAGTCCAAGTGCCCGTTAGTTAACCTAGATAGTCCAAGTGCCCACTAGGGGACGTACATAGTCCAAGTGCCCGCTAGGTAACCTACATAGTCCAAGTTCCCGATGGTAAGCTAAAGAGTCCAAAAGCCCGCTAGGGAAACTACATAGTCCAAGTGCCTGCTAGTTAACCTAGATAGTCCAAGTGCCTGCTAGTAAACCTACATAATCCATGGGCCCGCTAGTTAACCTGCATAGTGCAATAGCCCGCTAGTTAACCTAGATCGTGCAAGTGTCCGCTAGTTAACCTACATAGTCCACGTGCCTGCTAGGTAACCTAGATAGTCCAAGTGCCCGCTAGGCATCCTTCATAATCCAAATGCCTGCTATGTAACCTAGATAGTCCAAGTGCCCGCTAGTTAACCTAGATAGTCCTAGTGCCCGTTAGTTAACCTAGATAGTCCAAGTGCCCACTAGGGGACGTACATAGTCCAAGGGCCCGCTAGTTAACCTAGATCGTCCAAGTGCCCGCTAGTTAACCTAGATAATCCAAGTGCCCGATAGTTAAACTACATAGTCAAAGGGCCCTCTAGTTAACCTAGATAGTCCAAGTGCCCGCTAGGGGACGTACATACTCCAAGGGCTCGCTAGGCAACTTACATAGTCCAAGTGCCCGTTAGTTAACCTAGATAGTCAAAGTGCCTGCTAGGTAACCTAAATAGTCCAAGTGCCCGCTAGGGAACCTACAGAGTCCAAGTGCCCGCTAGGTAACCTAGATAGTCCAATTGCCCGTTAGCTAACCTAGATAGTCGAAGTGTCCGCTAGTTAACCTACATAGTCCAAGTGCCCGTTCGTTAACCTAGATAGGCCAAGTGCCCGCTAGGTAACCTAGACAGTCCAAGTACCTGCTAGGTTACCTACATAGTCCAAGTGCACGTTCGTTAACCTAGATAATCCAAGTGCCCGCTGGTTACCTACATAGTCCAAGGGCCCGCTAGGTAACCTTGATAGTCCAAGTGCCTTCTAGTTAACCTACATAGTCCAAGTGCCACTAGGTAACCTATATAATCCAAACGCCCGCTAGGGAAACTACATAGTCCAAGTGCCCGTTAGTTAACCTAGATAGTCCAAGTGCCCACTAGGGGACGTACATAGTCCAAGTGCCCGCTAGGTAACCTACATAGTCCAAGTTCCCGATGGTAAGCTAAAGAGTCCAAAAGCCCGCTAGGGAAACTACATAGTCCAAGTGCCTGCTAGTTAACCTAGATAGTCCAAGTGCCTGCTAGTAAACCTACATAATCCATGGGCCCGCTAGTTAACCTGCATAGTGCAATAGCCCGCTAGTTAACCTAGATCGTGCAAGTGTCCGCTAGTTAACCTACATAGTCCACGTGCCTGCTAGGTAACCTAGATAGTCCAAGTGCCCGCTAGGCATCCTTCATAATCCAAATGCCTGCTATGTAACCTAGATAGTCCAAGTGCCCGCTAGTTAACCTAGATAGTCCTAGTGCCCGTTAGTTAACCTAGATAGTCCAAGTGCCCACTAGGGGACGTACATAGTCCAAGGGCCCGCTAGTTAACCTACATAGTCCACGGTCCGTTAGTTAACCTAGATAGTCCAAGTGCCCGCTAGTTAACCTACATAGTACAAGGGCCCGCTAGTTGACCTAGATAGTCAAAGTGCCCGCTAGTTAACCTAAGTAGTACAAATGTCCGATAGGGATCCTACATAGTCCAAGTGCCCACTAGTTAACCAACATAGTCCAAGTCCCCGCTAGGTAACCTAGACAGTTAGTGACCATTAGGTTACCTACATAGTCCAAGTGCCCGTTCGTTAACCTACATAGTCCAAGTGCCCGCTAGGTAACGTAGATAGCCCAAGTGCCCGCTAGGAAACGTACATAGTCCAAGTGCCCTCTAGTTAACCTAGACAGCCCAAGTACCCGATAGGGAACCTACATAGTCCAACTGCCCGCTGGGAACCTACATAGTCCAAGTGCTCGCTAGGCAACCTACATAGTCCAAGTGCCCGTTAGTTAACCTAGATAGTCAAAGTGCCTGCTAGGTAAACTACATAGTCCAAGTGCCCGCTAGGGAACCTACATAGTCCAAGTGCCCGCAAGGTAACCTAGATAGTCCTATTGCCCGTTAGCTAACCTAGATAGTCGAAGTGTCCGCTAGTTAACCTACATAGTCCAAGTGCCCATTCGTTAACCTAGATAGGCCAAGTGCCCGCTAGGTAACCTAGACAGTCCTAGTGCCTGCTAGGTTACCTACATAGTCCAAGTGCCCGTTCGTTAACCTAGATAGTCAAAGTGCCAGCTAGGTAACCTAGACACTCCAAGTGCCCGCTAGGGTACCTACGTAGTCTAAGTGCCCGTTCGTTAACCTAGATAGTCCAAGTGCCCGATAGGTTACCTAGACAGTCCAAGTGCCCGCTAGTTAACCTACATAGTCCAAGTGCCCGATAGGGAACCTACATAATCCAAGTGCCCGATAGGGAACTTACATAATCCAAGTGTCCGCTAGGGAACCTACATATTCCAAGTGCCCGCTAGGCAACCTACATAGTCCAAATGCCCGTTAGTTAACCTAGATAGTCCAAGTGCCCACTAGGGGACGTAGATAGTCCAAGTGCCCGCTAGGTAACCTAGATAATCCAAGTGCCCGCTAGTTAACCTACATAGTCCAAGGGCCCTCTAGTTAACCTAGATAGTCCAAGTGCCCGCTAGGGGACGTACATACTCCAAGTGCTCGCTAGGCAACCTACATAGTCCAAGTGCCCGTTAGTTAACCTAGATAGTCAAAGTGCCTGCTAGGTAAACTACATAGTCCAAGTGCCCGCTAGGGAACCTACATAGTCCAAGTGCCCGCTAGGTAACCTAGATAGTCCAATTGCCCGTTAGCTAACCTAGATAGTCGAAGTGTCCGCTAGTTAACCTACATAGTCCAAGTGCCCATTCGTTAACCTAGATAGGCCAAGTGCCCGCTAGGTAACCTAGACAGTCCTAGTGCCTGCTAGGTTACCTACATAGTCCAAGTGCACGTTCGTTAACCTAGATAGTCCAAGTGCCCGCTCTTAACCTATATAGTTCAAGGGCCCGCTAGGTATCCTTGATAGTCCAAGTGCCTTCTAGCTAACCTACATAGTCCAAGTGCTCGCTAGGTAACCTACATAGTCCAAGTGCCCACTAGGTAACCTAAATAATCCAAATGCACGCTAGGGAAACTACATAGTCCAAGTGCCCGTTAGTTAACCTAGATAGTCCAAGTGCCCACTAGGGTACGTACATAGTCCAAGTGCCCGCTAGCTAACCTAGATAGTCCAAGTGCGCGCTAGGGTATGTACATAGTCCGAGTGCCGGCTAGGAAACCTAGATAGTCCAAGTGCCCGCTAGTTAACCTACATAGTCCAAGGGCCTGCTAGTTAACCTACATAGTCCAAGGTCCGCTAGTTAACCTAGATAATCCAAGTGCCCGCTAGATAACCTAGATATTCCAAGTGCCCGCTAGTTAACCTAAATATCCAAATGTCCGATAGGGATCCTACATAGTCCAAGTGCCCGCTAGGTAACCTACATAGTCCAAGTGCCCGTTCGTTAACCTAGATAGTCAAAGTGCCCGCTAGGTTACCTAGACAGTCCAAGTGCCCGCTAGTTAACCTACATAGTCCAAGTGCCCTATAGGGAACCTACATAATCCAAGTGCCAGATAGGGAACCTACGTACTCCAAGTGCCCGCTAAGGAACCTACATAGTCCAAGTGCCCGCTAGGTAACCTACATAGTCCAAGTTCCAGATGGTAACCTAAATAGTCCAAATGCCCGCTAGGGAAACTACATAGTCCAAGTGCCTGCTAGTTAACCTAGATAGTCCAAGTGCCTGCTAGTAAACCTACATAATCCATGGGCCCGCTAGTTAACCTACATAGTGCAATAGCCCGCTAGTTAACCTAGATCATGCAAGTGTCCGCTAGTTAACCTACATAGTCCACGTGCCTGCTAGGTAACCTAGATAGTCCAAGTGCCCGCTAGGCATCCTTCATAATCCAAGTGCCTGCTAGGTAACCTAGATCGTCCAAGTGCCCGCTAGTTAACCTAGATAGTCCTAGTGCCCGTTAGTTAACCTAGATAGTCCAAGTGCCCACTAGGGTACGTACATAGTCCAAGGGCCCGCTAGTTAACCTACATAGTACAAGGGCCCGCTAGTTGACCTAGATAGTCCAAGTGCCCGCTAGTTAACCTAGATAGTCAAAGTTCCCCGCTAGTTTACCTAAGTAATACAAAAGTCCGATAGGGATCCTACATAGTCCAAGTCCCCGCTAGGTAACCTAGACAGTCCAAGTGACCATTAGGTTACCTACATAGTCCAAGCGCCCGTTCGTTAACCTATATAGTCCAAGTGCCCACTACGTAACGTAGATAGCCCAAGTGCCCGCTAGGAAACGTACATAGTCCAAGTGCCCACTAGGTAACCTAGACAGTCCAATTGCCCGCTAGTTAACCTAGACAGTCCAAGTACCCGAAAGGGAACCTACATAGTCCAACTGCCCGCTGGGAACCTACATAGTCCAAGTGCTCGCTAGGCAATCTACATAGTCCAAGTGCCCGTTAGTTAACCTAGATAGTCAAAGTGCCTGCTAGGTAACCTAAATAGTCCAAGTGCCCGCCAGGGAACCTACATAGTCCAAGTGCCCGCGAGGTAACCTAGATAGTCCAATTGCCCGTTAGCTAATCTAGATAGTCGAAGTGTCTGCTAGTTAACCTACATAGTCCAAGAGCCTGTTCGTTAACCTAGATAGTCCAAGTGCCCGCTAGGTAACCTAAGTAGTCCAAATGTCCGATAGAGATCCTACATAGTGCAAGTGCCCGCTAGGTAACCTACATAGTCCAAGTGCCCGTTCGTTAACCTAGATAGGTCAAGTGCCCGCTAGGTAACCTAGACAGTCCTAGTGCCCGCTAGGTTACCTACATAGTCCAAGTGCACGTACGTTAACCTAGATAGTCCAAGTGCCCGCTGGTAACCTACATAGTCCAAGGGCCCGCTAGGTAACCTTGATAGTCCAAGTACCTTCTAGTTAACCTACATAGTACAAGTACCCGCTAGGTAACCTACATAGTAACCAAGTGCCCACTAGGTAACCTAAATAATCCTAATGCCCGCTAGGGAAACTACATAGTCCGAGTGCTCGCTAGTTAACCTAGATAGTCCAAGTGCCCGCTAGTAAACCTAGATAGTCCAAGGGCCCGCTAGTTAATCTAGATAGTCCAAGTGCCCGCTAGTTAACCTAGATAGTCGAAGGGCCCTCTAGTTAATCTAGATAGTCCAAGTGCCCACTAGTTAACCTAGATAGTCCAAGTGCTCGCTAGTTAACCTAGATAGTCCAAGTGCCCGCTAGTAAACCTAGATAGTCCAAGGGCCCGCTAGTTAATCTAGATAGTCCAAGTGCCCGCTAGTTAACCTAGATAGTCGCAGGGCCCGCTAGTTAATCTAGATAGTCCAAGTGCCCACTAGTTAACCTAGATAGTCCAAGTGCCCGCTAGTTAACCTAGATCGTCCAAGTGCCCGCTAGTTAACCTAGATAATCCAAGTGCCCGATAGTTAACCTACATAGTCAAAGGGCCCTCTAGTTAACCTAGATAGTCCAAGTGCCCGCTAGGGGACGTACATACTCCAAGGGCTCGCTAGGCAACTTACATAGTCCAAGTGCCCGTTAGTTAACCTAGATAGTCAAAGTGCCTGCTAGGTAACCTAAATAGTCCAAGTGCCCGCTAGGGAACCTACAGAGTCCAAGTGCCCGCTAGGTAACCTAGATAGTCCAATTGCCCGTTAGCTAACCTAGATAGTCGAAGTGTCCGCTAGGTAACCTACATAGTCCATGTGCCCGTTCGTTAACCTAGATAGGCCAAGTGCCCGCTAGGTAACCTAGACAGTCCAAGTACCTGCTAGGTTACCTACATAGTCCAAGTGCACGTTCGTTAACCTAGATAATCCAAGTGCCCGCTGGTTACCTACATAGTCCAAGGGCCCGCTAGGTAACCTTGATAGTCCAAGTGCCTTCTAGTTAACCTACATAGTCCAAGTGCCCGCTAGGTAACCTACATAGTCCAAGTGCCACTAGGTAACCTATATAATCCAAACGCCCGCTAGGGAAACTACATAGTCCAAGTGCCCGTTAGTTAACCTAGATAGTCCAAGTGCCCACTAGGGGACGTACATAGTCCAAGTGCCCGCTAGGTAACCTACATAGTCCAAGTTCCCGATGGTAAGCTAAAGAGTCCAAAAGCCCGCTAGGGAAACTACATAGTCCAAGTGCCTGCTAGTTAACCTAGATAGTCCAAGTGCCTGCTAGTAAACCTACATAATCCATGGGCCCGCTAGTTAACCTGCATAGTGCAATAGCCCGCTAGTTAACCTAGATCGTGCAAGTGTCCGCTAGTTAACCTACATAGTCCACGTGCCTGCTAGGTAACCTAGATAGTCCAAGTGCCCGCTAGGCATCCTTCATAATCCAAATGCCTGCTATGTAACCTAGATAGTCCAAGTGCCCGCTAGTTAACCTAGATAGTCCTAGTGCCCGTTAGTTAACCTAGATAGTCCAAGTACCCACTAGGGGACGTACATAGTCCAAGGGCCCGCTAGTTAACCTACATAGTCCACGGTCCGTTAGTTAACCTAGATAGTCCAAGTGCCCGCTAGTTAACCTACATAGTACAAGGGCCCGCTAGTTGACCTAGATAGTCAAAGTGCCCGCTAGTTAACCTAAGTAGTACAAATGTCCGATAGGGATCCTACATAGTCCAAGTGCCCGCTAGTTAACCAACATAGTCCAAGTCCCCGCTAGGTAACCTAGACAGTCATAGTGACCATTAGGTTACCTACATAGTCCAAGTGCCCGTTCGTTAACCTACATAGTCCAAGTGCCCGCTAGGTAACGTAGGTAGCCCAAGTGCCCGCTAGGAAACGTACACAGTCCAAGTGCCCTTTAGTTAACCTAGACAGCCCAAGTACCCGATAGGGAACCTACATAGTCCAACTGCCCGCTGGGAACCTACATAGTCCAAGTGCTCGCTAGGCAACCTACATAGTCCAAGTGCCCGTTAGTTAACCTAGATAGTCAAAGGGCCTGCTAGGTAAACTACATAGTCCAAGTGCCCGCTAGGGAACCTACATAGTCCAAGTGCCCGCTAGGTAACCTAGATAGTCCAATTGCCCGTTAGCTAACCTAGATAGTCGAAGTGTCCGCTAGTTAACCTACATAGTCCAAGTGCCCATTCGTTAACCTAGATAGGCCAAGTGCCCGCTAGGTAACCTAGACAGTCCTAGTGCCTGCTAGGTTACCTACATAGTCCAAGTGCACGTTCGTTAACCTAGATAGTCCAAGTGCCCGCTCTTAACCTACATAGTTCAAGGGCCCGCTAGGTATCCTTGATAGTCCAAGTGCCTTCTAGTTAACCTACATAGTCCAAGTGCTCGCTAGGTATCCTACATAGTCCAAGTGCCCACTAGGTAACCTAAATAATCCAAATGCACGCTAGGGAAACTACATAGTCCAAGTGCCCGTTAGTTAACCTAGATAGTCCAAGTGCCCACTAGGGTACGTACATAGTCCAAGTGCCCGCTAGCTAACCTAGATAGTCCAAGTGCGCGCTAGGGTATGTACATAGTCCGAGTGCCGGCTAGGAAACCTAGATAGTCCAAGTGCCCGCTAGTTAACCTACATAGACCACGGGCCTGCTAGTTAACCTACATAGTCCAAGGTCCGCTAGTTAACCTAGATAATCCAAGTGCCCGCTAGTTAACCTAGATATTCCAAGTGCCCGCTAGTTAACCTAAATATCCAAATGTCCGATAGGGATCCTACATAGTCCAAGTGCCCGCTAGGTAACCTACATAGTCCAAGTGCCCGTTCGTTAACCTAGATAGTCAAAGTGCCCGCTAGGTTACCTAGACAGTCCAAGTGCCCGCTAGTTAACCTACATAGTCCAAGTGCCCGATAGGGAACCTACATAATCCAAGTGCCAGATAGGGAACCTACATACTCCAAGTGCCCGCTAGGGAACCTACGTAGTCCAAGTGCCCGCTAGGTAACCTACATAGTCCAAGTTCCCGATGGTAACCTAAATAGTCCAAATGACCGCTAGGGAAACTACATAGTCCAAGTGCCTGCTAGTTAACCTAGATAGTCCAAGTGCCTGCTAGTAAACCTACATAATCCATGGGCCCGCTAGTTAACCTACATAGTGCAATAGCCCGCTAGTTAACCTAGATCATGCAAGTGTCCGCTAGTTAACGTACATAGTCCATGTGCCTGCTAGGTAACCTAGATAGTCCAAGTGCCCGCTAGTTAACCTAGATAGTCCTTGTGCCCGTTAGTTAACCTAGATAGTCCAAGTGCCCACTAGGGGACCTACATAGTCCAAGGGCCCGCTAGTTAACCTACATAGTACAAGGGCCCGCTAGTTGACCTAGATAGTCCAAGTGCCCGCTAGTTAACCTAGATAGTCAAAGTTCCCCGCTAGTTAACCTAAGTAATACAAAAGTCTGATAGGGATCCTACATAATCCAAGTGCCCGCTAGTTAACCTACATAGTCCAAGACCCCGCTAGGTAACCTAGACAGTCCAAGTGACCATTAGGTTACCTACATAGTCCAAGCGCCCGTTCGTTAACCTATATAGTCCAAGTGCCCACTACGTAACGTAGATAGCCCATGTGCCCGCTAGGAAACGTACATAGTCCAAGTGCCCTCTAGGTAACCTAGATAGTCCAAGTGCCCGCTAGTTAACCTACATTGTCCAAGTGCCCACTAGGTAACCTAGACAGTCCAATTGCCCGCTAGTTAACCCAGACAGTCCAAGTACCCGATAGGGAACCTACATAGTCCAACTGCCCGCTGGGAACCTACATAGTCCAAGTGCTCGCTAGGAAAGCTACATAGTCCAAGTGCCCGTTAGTTAACCTAGATAGTCAAAGTGCCTGCTAGGTAACCTAAATAGTCCAAGTGCCCGCCAGGGAACCTACATAGTCCAAGTGCCCGCGAGGTAACCTAGATAGTCCAATTGCCCGTTAGCTAATCTTCATAGTCGAAGTGTCTGCTAGTTAACCTACATATTCCAAGAGCCTGTTCGTTAACCTAGATAGTCCAAGTGCCCGCTAGGTAACCTAAGTAGTCCTAATGTCCGATAGGGATCCTACATAGTCCAAGTGCCCGCTAGGTAACCTACATAGTCCAAGTGCCCGTTCGTTAACCTAGATAGGTCAAGTGCCCGCTAGGTAACCTAGACAGTCCTAGTGCCCGCTAGGTTACCTACATAGTCCAAGTGCACGTACGTTAACCTACATAGTCCAAGGGCCCGCTAGGTAACCTTGATAGTCCAAGTACCTTCTAGTTAACCTACATAGTACAAGTGCCCGCTAGGTAACCTACATAGTAACCAAGTGCCCACTAGGTAACCTAAATAATCCTAATGCCCGCTAGGGAAACTACATAGTCCAAGTGCCCACTAGTTAACCTAGATAGTCCAAGTGCCCGCTAGTAAACCTAGATAGTCCAAGGGCCCGCTAGTTAATCTAGATAGTCCAAGTGCCCGCTAGTTAACCTAGGTAGTCCAAGTGCCCGCTAGTTAACCTAGATAGTCGCAGGGCCCGCTAGTTAATCTAGATAGTCCAAGTGCCCACTAGTTAACCTAGATAGTCCAAGTGCCCGCTAGTTAACCTAGATCGTCCAAGTGCCCGCTAGTTAACCTAGATAATCTAAGTGCCCGATAGTTAACCTACATAGTCAAAGGGCCCTCTAGTTAACCTAGATAGTCCAAGTGCCCGCTAGGGGACGTACATACTCCAAGTGCTCGCTAGGCAACTTACATAGTCCAAGTGCCCGTTAGTTAACCTAGATAGTCAAAGTGCCTGCTAGGTAACCTAAATAGTCCAAGTGCCCGCTAGGGAACCTACAGAGTCCAAGTGCCCGCTAGGTAACCTAGATAGTCCAATTGCCCGTTAGCTAACCTAGATAGTCGAAGTGTCCGCTAGTTAACCTACATAGTCCAAGTGCCCGTTCGTTAACCTAGATAGGCCAAGTGCCCGCTAGGTAACCTAGACAGTCCAAGTACCTGCTAGGTTACCTACATAGTCCAAGTGCACGTTTGTTAACCTAGATAATCCAAGTGCCCGCTGCTTACCTACATAGTCCAAGGGCCCGCTAGGTAACCTTGATAGTCCAAGTGCCTTCTAGTTAACCTACATAGTCCAAGTGCCCGCTAGGTAACCTACATAGTCCAAGTGCCACTAGGTAACCTATATAATCCAAACGCCCGCTAGGGAAACTACATAGTCCAAGTGCCCGTTAGTTAACCTAGATAGTCCAAGTGCCCACTAGGGGACGTACATTGTCCAAGTGCCCGCTAGGTAACCTACATAGTCCAAGTTCCCGATGGTAACCTAAAGAGTCCAAAAGCCCGCCAGGGAAACTACATAGTCCAAGTGCCTGCTAGTTAACCTAGATAGTCCAAGTGCCTGCTAGTAAACCTACATAATCCATGGGCCCGCTAGTTAACCTGCATAGTGCAATAGCCCGCTAGTTAACCTAGATCGTGCAAGTGTCCACTAGTTAACCTACATAGTCCACGTGCCTGCTAGGTAACCTAGATAGTCCAAGTGCCCGCTAGGCATCCTTCATAATCCAAATGCCTGCTATGTAACCTAGATAGTCCAAGTGCCCGCTAGTTAACCTAGATAGTCCTAGTGCCCGTTAGTTAACCTAGATAGTCCAAGTGCCCACTAGGGGACGTACATAGTCCAAGGGCCCGCTAGTTAACCTACATAGTCCAAGGTCCGTTAGTTAACCTAGATAGTCCAAGTGCCCGCTAGTTAACCTACATAGTACAAGGGCCGCTAGTTGACCTAGATAGTCAAAGTGCCCGCTAGTTAACCTAAGTAGTACAAATGTCCGATAGGGATCCAACATAGTCCAAGTGCCCGCTAGTTAACCAACATAGTCCAAGTCCCCGCTAGGTAACCTAGACAGTCATAGTGACCATTAGGTTACCTACATAGTCCAAGTGCCCGTTCGTTAACCTACATAGTCCAAGTGCCCGCTAGGTAACGTAGATAGCCCACGTGCCCGCTAGGAAACGTACATAGTCCAAGTGCCCTCTAGTTAACCTAGACAGCCCAAGTACCCGAGAGGGAACCTACATAGTCCAACTGCCCGCTGGGAACCTACATAGTCCAAGTGCTCGCTAGGCAACCTACATAGTCCAAGTGCCCGTTAGTTAACCTAGATAGTCAAAGTGCCTGCTAGGTAACCTAAATAGTCCGAGTGCCCTGTAGGAAACCTACATAGTCCAAGTGCCCGCTGGGTAACCTAAGTAGTCCAAATGTCCGATAGGGATCCTACATAGTCCAAGTGCCCGGTAGGGAACCTACATAGTCCAAGTGCCTGCTAGGTAACCTAAGTAGTCCAAATGTCCGATAGGGATCCTACATAGTCCAAGTGCCCGCTAGGTTACCTACATAATCCAAGTGCACGTTCATTAACCTAGATAGTCCAAGTGCCCGCTGGTAACCCACATAGTCCAAGGGCCCGCTAGGTAACCTAGATAGTACAAGTGCCTTCTAGTTAACCTACATAGTCCAAGTGCCCACTAGGTAACCTAAATAATCCAAATGCCCGCTAGGGAAACTACATAGTCCAAGTGCCCGTTAGTTAACCTAGATAGTCCAAGTGCCCACTAGGGGACGTACATAGTCCAAGTGCCCGCTAGTTAACCTACATAGTCCAAGGGCCCGCTAGTTAACCTAGATAGTCCAAGTGCCCGCTAGTTACCCTAGATAGTCCAAGTGCCCGTTCGTTAACCTAGATAGTCAGAGTGCCCGCTAGGTAACCTAGACAGTCCAAGTGCCCGCTAGGTTACCTACAAAGTCCAAGTGCCCGTTCGTTAACCTAGATAGTCCAAGTGCCCGCTAGGTTACCTAGACAGTCCAAGTGCCCGCTATTTAACCTACATAGTCTAAGTGCACGATAGGGAACCTACATAGTCCAAGTGCCCGCTAGGCAACGTACATAGTCCAAGTGCCCGTTAGTTAACCTAGATAGTCCAAGTGCCCACTAGGGAACGTACATAGTCCAAGTGCCCGTTAGTTAACCTACATAGTCCAAGTTCCCGATGGTAACCTAAAGAGTCCAAATGCCCGCTAGGAAAACTACATAGTCCAAGTGCCTGCTAGTTAACCTAGATAGTCCAAGTGCCTGCTAGTAAACCTACATAATCCATGGGCCCGCTAGTTAACCTACATAGTGCAATGGCCTGCTAGTTAACCTAGTTCGTGCAAGTGTCCGCTAGTTAACCTACATAGTCCAAGTGCCCGCTAGGTAACGTAGATAGCCCAAGTGCCCGCTGGGAAACGTACATAGTCCAAGTGCCCTCTAGTTAACCTAGACAGTCCAAGTACCCGATAGGTAACCTACATAGTCCAACTGCCCGCTGGGAACCTACATAGTCCAAGTGCTCGCTAGGCAACCTACGTAGTCCAAGTGCCCGTTAGTTAACCTAAATAGTCAAAGGGCCTGCTAGGTAACTTAAATAGTCCGAGTGCCCGGTAGGGAACCTACATAGTCCAAGTTCCCGCTAGGTAACCTAAGTAGTCCAAATGTCCGATAGGGATCCTACATAGTCCAAGTGCCCGGTAGGGAACCTACATAGTCCAAGTGCCCGCTAGGTAACCTAAGTAGTTCAAATGTCCGATAGGGATCCTACATAGTCCAAGTGCCCGCTAGGTTACCTACATTGTCCAAGTGCATGTTCGTTAACCTAGATATTCCAAGTGCCCGCTGGTAACCTACATAGTCCAAGGGCCCACTAGGTAACCTAGATAGTCCAAGTGCCTTCTAGTTAACCTACATAGTCCAAGTGCCCACTAGGTAACCTAAATAATCCAAATGCCCGCTAGGGAAATTACATAGTCCAAGTGCCCGTTAGTTAACCTAGATAGTCCAAGTGCCCACTAGGGGACGTACATAGTCCAAGTGCCCGCTAGGTAACCTACATAGTCCATGTTCCCGATGGTAACCTAAATAGTCCAAATGCCCGCTAGGGAAACTACATAGTCCAAGTGCCTGCTAGTTAACCTAGATAGTCCAGTACCTGCTAGTAAACCTACATAATCCATGGGCCCGCTAGTTAACCTACATAGTGCAATGGCCTACTAGTTAACCTAGATCGTGCAAGTGCCCGCTAGTTAACCTACATAGTCCACGTGCCTGCTAGGCAACCTAGATAGTCCAAGTGCCCGCTAGGCATCCTTCATAATCCAAGTGCCTGCTAGGTAACCTAGATAGTCCAAGTGTCCGCTAGGGAAACTACATAGTCCTAGTGCCCGTTAGTTAACCTAGATAGTCAAAGAGCCCACTAGGGGATGTACATAGTCCAAGGGCCCGCTAGTTAACCTACATAGTCCAAGGTCCGTTAGTTAACCTAGATAGTCCAAGTGCGCGCTAGTTAACCTAGATAGTCAAAGTGCCCGCTAGATAACCTAGACATTCCAAGTGACCATTAGGTTACCTACATAGTCCAAGTGCCCGTTCGTTAACCTACATAGTCCAACTGCCCGCTAGGTAACGTAGATAGCCCAAGTGCCCGCTAGGAAACGTACATAGTCTAAGTGCCTAGGTAACCTAGATATTCCTAGTGCCCGCTAATTAACCTACATAGTCCAAGTGCCTGCTAGGTAAACTATATAGTCCAAGTGCCCACTAGGTAACCTAGACAGTCCAATTGCCCGCTAGTTAACCTAGACAGTCAAGTACCCGATTGGGAACCTACATAGTCCAAGTGCCCGCTAGGGAACCTACACAGTCCAAGTGCTCGCTAGGCAACCTACATAGTCCAAGTGTCCGTTAGTTAACCTAGATAGTCAAAGTGCCTGCTAGGGAACCTACATAGTCCAAGTACCTGCTAGGTAACCTAGATAGTCCAATTGCCCGTTAGCTAACCTAGATAGTCGAAGTGTCCGCTAGTTAACCTACGTAGTCCAAGTGTCCGTTCGTTAACGTAGATAGGCCATGTGCCCACTAGGTAATCTAGACAGTTCAAGTGCCCACTAGGTTACATATATAGTCCAAGTGCACGTTCGTTAACCTAGATAGTCCAAGTGCCCGCTGGTAACCTACATATTCCAAGGGCCCGCTAGGTAAGCTTGATAGTCCAAGTGCCTTCTAGTTAACCTTCATAGTCCAAGTGCCCGCTAGGTAACCTACATAGTCCAAGTGCCCACTAGGTAACCTAAGTAATGCAATTGCCCGCTAGGGAAACAACGTAGTCCAAGTGCCCGCTAGTAAACCTAGATAGTCCAAGGGCCCGCTAGTTAATCTAGATAGTCCAAGTGCCCGCTAGTTAACCTAGATAGTCCAAGTGCCCGCTAGTTAACCTAGATCGTCCAAGTTTCCGCTAGTTAACCTAGATAATCCAAGTGCTCGCTAGTTATCCTACATAGTCCAAGGGCCCTCTAGTTAACCTAGAGAGTCCAAGTGCCCGCTAGGGGACGTACATAGTCCAAGTGCCCGCTAGGTAACCTAGATAATCCAAGTGCCCGCTAGGGTATGTACATAGTTCAAGTGCCCGCTAGGTAACCTAGATTGTCCAAGTGTCCGCTAGTTACCCTACATAGTCCAAGTGTCCGCTAGGTAACCTAGATAGTCCAAGGTCCTGCTAGTTAACCTACATAGTCCAATGCCCGATAGGGAACCTACATAGTTCAAGTGCCCGCTGAGGAACCTACATTGTCCAAGTGCCCGATAGGGAACCTATATATTCCAAGTGCCCGTTAGGGAACCTAGATAGTCCAAGTGCCCATAGGGAACCTAGATTGTCCAAGTGCCCGCTAGGGAACCTACATAGTCAAAGTGCCCGCTAGGGAACCTGCATTGTGCAAGTGCCCGCTAGTTAACCTAGATAGTCCAAGTGCCCGCTAGTTAACCTTGATCATCCAAGTGCCCGCTAGTTAACCTACATAGTCCAAGTGCCCGATAGGGAACCTACATAATCCAAGTGCCCGCTAGGGAACCTACATATTCCAAGTGCCCGCTAGGCAACCTACATAGTCCAAATGCCCGTTAGTTAACCTAGATAGTCCAAGTGCCCACTAGGGGACGTACATAGTCCAAGTGCCCGCTAGGTAACCTACATAGTCCAAGTTCCCTATGGTAACCTAAATAGTCCAAATGCCCGCTAGGGAAACTACATAGTCCAAGTGCCTGCTAGTTAACCTAGATAGTCCACGTGCCTGCTAGTAAACCTACATAATCCATGGGCCCGCTCGTTAACCTACATAGTGCAATGGCCCGCTAGTTAACCTAGATCATGCAAGTGTCCGCTAGTTAACCTACATAGTCCACGTGCCTGCTAGGTTACCTAGATATTCCAAGTACCCGCTGGGCATCCTTCATAATCCAAGTGCCTGCAAGGTAACCTAGATAGTCCAAATGCCCGCCAGTTAACCTAGATAGTCCTAGTGCCCGTTAGTTATCCTAGATAGTCCAAGTGCCCACTAGGGGATGTACATAGTCCAAGGGCCCGCTAGTTAACCTACATAGTCCAAGGTCCGGTAGTTAACCTAGATAGTCCAAGTGCCCGCTAGTTAACCTACATAGTACAAGGGCCCGCTAGTTGACCTAGATAGTCCAAGTGCCCGCTAGTTAACCTAGATAGTCAAAGTGCCCGCTAGTTAACCTAAGTAGTACAAATGTCCGATAGGGATCCAACAAAGTCCAAGTGCCCGCTAGTTAACCTACATAGTCCAAGTCCCCGCTAGGTAACCTAGACAGTCCAAGTGACCATTAGGTTACCTACAGAGTCCAAGTGCCCACTCGTTAACCTACATAGTCCAAGTGCCCGCTAGGAAACGTACATAGTCCATGTGCCCTCTAGGTAACCTAGATAGTCCAAGTGCCCGCTAGTTAACCTACATAATCCAAGTGCCTGCTAGGTAAACTACATAGTCCAAGTGCCCACTAGGTAACCTAGACAGTCCAATTGCCCGATAGTTAACCTAGACAGTCCAAGTACCCAATAGGGAACCTACATAGTCCAAGTGCCCGCTAGGGAACCTATATAGTCCAAGTGCTCGCTTGGTAAACTGCATAGTCCAAGTGCCGACTGGGTAACCTAGACAGTCCAATTGCCCGCTAGTTAACCTAGACAGTCCAAGTACCCAATACGGGACCTACATAGTCCAACTGCCCGCTGGGAACCTACATACTCCAAGTGCTCGCTAGGCAACCTACATAGTCCAAGTGCCCGTTAGTTAACCTAGATAGTCAAAGTGCCTGCTAGGTAACCTAAATAGTCCAAGTGCCCGCTAGGGAACCTAGATAGTCCAATTGCCCGTTAGCTAACCTAGATAGTCGAAGTGTCCACTAGTAAACCTACATAGTCCAAGAGCCCGTTCATTAACCTAGATAGTCCAAGTGCCCGCTAGGTAACCTAAGTAGTCCAAATGTGCGATAGGGATCCTACATAGTCCAAGTGCCCGCTAGGTAACCTACATAGTCCAAGTGCCCGTTCGTTTACCTAGATAGGCCAAGTGTCCGCTAGGTAATCTACACAGTCCAAGTGCCCGCTAGGTTACCTACATAGTCCAAGTGCCCGTTTGTTAACCTAGATAGGCCAAGTGTCCGCTAGGTAATCTACACAGTCCAAGTGCCCGCTAGGTTACCTACATAGTCCAAGTGCACGTTCGTTAACCTAGATAGTCCAAGTGCCCGCTGGTAACCTACATAGTCCAAGGGCCCGCTAGGTAACCTTCATAGTCCAAGTGCCTTCTAGTTAACCTACATAGTCCAAGTGCCCGCTAGGTAACCTACATAGTCCAAGTGCCCACTAGGTAACTTAATAATCCAAATGCACGCTAGGGAAACTACATAGTCCAAGTGCCCGCTAGTTAATCTAGATAGTCCAAGTGCCCGCTAGTTAACCTAGATAGACCAAGTGCCCGCTAGTTAACCTAGATAGTCAAAGGGCCCGCTAGTTAATCTAGATAGTCCAATTGCCCGCTAGTTAACCTAGAAAATCCAAGTGCCCGCTAGTTAACCTACATAGTCCAAGGGTCCTCTAGTTAACCTAGATAGTCCAAGTGCCCGCTAGGGGACGTACATACTCCAAGTGCTCGCTAGGCAACCTACATAGTCCAAGTGCCCGTTAGTTAACCTAGATAGTCAAAGTGCCTGCTAGGTAAACTACATAGTCCAAGTGCCCGCTAGGGAACCTACATAGTCCAAGTGCCCGCTAGGTAACCTAGATAGTCCAATTGCCCGTTAGCTAACCTAGATAGTCGAAGTGTCCGCTAGTTAACCTACATAGTCCAAGTGCCCGTTCGTTAACCTAGATAGGCCAAGTGCCCGCTAGGTAACCTAGACAGGCCTAGTGCCTGCTAGGTTACCTACATAGTCCAAGTGCATGTTCGTTAACCTAGATAGTCCAAGTGCCCGCTCTTAACCTACATAGTTCAAGGGCCCGCTAGGTATCCTTGATAGTCCAAGTGCCTTCTAGTTAATCTACATAGTCCAAGTGCCTGCTCGTTAACCTAAGTAGTACAAATGTCCGATAGGGATCCAACAAAGTCCAAGTGCCCGCTAGTTAACCTACATAGTCCAAGTCCCCGCTAGGTAACCTAGACAGTCCAAGTGACCATTAGGTTACCTACAGAGTCCAAGTGCCCATTCGTTAACCTACATAGTCCAAGTGCCCGCTATGAAACGTACATAGTCCATGTGCCCTCTAGGTAACCTAGATAGTCCAAGTGCCCGCTAGTTAACCTACATAATCCAAGTGCCTGCTAGGTAAACTACATAGTCCAAGTGCCCACTAGGTAACCTAGACAGTCCAATTGCCCGATAGTTAACCTAGACAGTCCAAGTACCCAATAGGGAACCTACATAGTCCAAGTGCCCGCTAGGGAACCTATATAGTCCAAGTGCTCGCTTGGTAAACTGCATAGTCCAAGTGCCGACTGGGTAACCTAGACAGTCCAATTGCCCGCTAGTTAACCTAGACAGTCCAAGTACCCAATACGGGACCTACATAGTCCAACTGCCCGCTGGGAACCTACATACTCCAAGTGCTCGCTAGGCAACCTACATAGTCCAAGTGCCCGTTAGTTAACCTAGATAGTCAAAGTGCCTGCTAGGTAACCTAAATAGTCCAAGTGCCCGCTAGGGAACCTAGATAGTCCAATTGCCCGTTAGCTAACCTAGATAGTCGAAGTGTCCGCTAGTAAACCTACATAGTCCAAGAGCCCGTTCATTAACCTAGATAGTCCAAGTGCCCGCTAGGTAACCTAAGTAGTCCAAATGTGCGATAGGGATCCTACATAGTCCAAGTGCCCGCTAGGTAACCTACATAGTCCAAGTGCCCGTTCGTTTACCTAGATAGGCCAAGTGTCCGCTAGGTAATCTACACAGTCCAAGTGCCCGCTAGGTTACCTACATAGTCCAAGTGCCCGTTCGTTAACCTAGATAGGCCAAGTGTCCGCTAGGTAATCTACACAGTCCAAGTGCCCGCTAGGTTACCTACATAGTCCAAGTGCACGTTCGTTAACCTAGATAGTCCAAGTGCCCGCTGGTAACCTACATAGTCCAAGGGCCCGCTAGGTAACCTTCATAGTCCAAGTGCCTTCTAGTTAACCTACATAGTCCAAGTGCCCGCTAGGTAACCTACATAGTCCAAGTGCCCACTAGGTAACTTAATAATCCAAATGCACGCTAGGGAAACTACATAGTCCAAGTGCCCGCTAGTTAATCTAGATAGTCCAAGTGCCCGCTAGTTAACCTAGATAGACCAAGTGCCCGCTAGTTAACCTAGATAGTCAAAGGGCCCGCTAGTTAATCTAGATAGTCCAATTGCCCGCTAGTTAACCTAGATAGTCCAAGTGCCCGCTAGGGGACGTACATACTCCAAGTGCTCGCTAGGCAACCTACATAGTCCAAGTGCCCGTTAGTTAACCTAGATAGTCAAAGTGCCTGCTAGGTAAACTACATAGTCCAAGTGCCCGCTAGGGAACCTACATAGTCCAAGTGCCCGCTAGGTAACCTAGATAGTCCAATTGCCCGTTAGCTAACCTAGATAGTCGAAGTGTCCGCTAGTTAACCTACATAGTCCAAGTGCCCGTTCGTTAACCTAGATAGGCCAAGTGCCCGCTAGGTAACCTAGACAGGCCTAGTGCCTGCTAGGTTACCTACATAGTCCAAGTGCATGTTCGTTAACCTAGATAGTCCAAGTGCCCGCTCTTAACCTACATAGTTCAAGGGCCCGCTAGGTATCCTTGATAGTCCAAGTGCCTTCTAGTTAATCTACATAGTCCAAGTGCCTGCTCGTTAACCTAAGTAGTACAAATGTCCGATAGGGATCCAACAAAGTCCAAGTGCCCGCTAGTTAACCTACATAGTCCAAGTCCCCGCTAGGTAACCTAGACAGTCCAAGTGACCATTAGGTTACCTACAGAGTCCAAGTGCCCATTCGTTAACCTACATAGTCCAAGTGCCCGCTATGAAACGTACATAGTCCATGTGCCCTCTAGGTAACCTAGATAGTCCAAGTGCCCGCTAGTTAACCTACATAATCCAAGTGCCTGCTAGGTAAACTACATAGTCCAAGTGCCCACTAGGTAACCTAGACAGTCCAATTGCCCGATAGTTAACCTAGACAGTCCAAGTACCCAATAGGGAACCTACATAGTCCAAGTGCCCGCTAGGGAACCTATATAGTCCAAGTGCTCGCTTGGTAAACTGCATAGTCCAAGTGCCGACTGGGTAACCTAGACAGTCCAATTGCCCGCTAGTTAACCTAGACAGTCCAAGTACCCAATACGGGACCTACATAGTCCAACTGCCCGCTGGGAACCTACATACTCCAAGTGCTCGCTAGGCAACCTACATAGTCCAAGTGCCCGTTAGTTAACCTAGATAGTCAAAGTGCCTGCTAGGTAACCTAAATAGTCCAAGTGCCCGCTAGGGAACCTAGATAGTCCAATTGCCCGTTAGCTAACCTAGATAGTCGAAGTGTCCGCTAGTAAACCTACATAGTCCAAGAGCCCGTTCATTAACCTAGATAGTCCAAGTGCCCGCTAGGTAACCTAAGTAGTCCAAATGTGCGATAGGGATCCTACATAGTCCAAGTGCCCGCTAGGTAACCTACATAGTCCAAGTGCCCGTTCGTTTACCTAGATAGGCCAAGTGTCCGCTAGGTAATCTACACAGTCCAAGTGCCCGCTAGGTTACCTACATAGTCCAAGTGCCCGTTCGTTAACCTAGATAGGCCAAGTGTCCGCTAGGTAATCTACACAGTCCAAGTGCCCGCTAGGTTACCTACATAGTCCAAGTGCACGTTCGTTAACCTAGATAGTCCAAGTGCCCGCTGGTAACCTACATAGTCCAAGGGCCCGCTAGGTAACCTTCATAGTCCAAGTGCCTTCTAGTTAACCTACATAGTCCAAGTGCCCGCTAGGTAACCTACATAGTCCAAGTGCCCACTAGGTAACTTAATAATCCAAATGCACGCTAGGGAAACTACATAGTCCAAGTGCCCGCTAGTTAATCTAGATAGTCCAAGTGCCCGCTAGTTAACCTAGATAGACCAAGTGCCCGCTAGTTAACCTAGATAGTCAAAGGGCCCGCTAGTTAATCTAGATAGTCCAATTGCCCGCTAGTTAACCTAGATAGTCCAAGTGCCCGCTAGGGGACGTACATACTCCAAGTGCTCGCTAGGCAACCTACATAGTCCAAGTGCCCGTTAGTTAACCTAGATAGTCAAAGTGCCTGCTAGGTAAACTACATAGTCCAAGTGCCCGCTAGGGAACCTACATAGTCCAAGTGCCCGCTAGGTAACCTAGATAGTCCAATTGCCCGTTAGCTAACCTAGATAGTCGAAGTGTCTGCTAGTTAACCTACATAGTCCAAGTGCATGTTCGTTAACCTAGATAGTCCAAGTGCCCGCTCTTAACCTACATAGTTCAAGGGCCCGCTAGGTATCCTTGATAGTCCAAGTGCCTTCTAGTTAATCTACATAGTCCAAGTGCCCGCTAGGTAACCTACATAGTCCAAGTGCCCACTAGGTAACCTATATAATCCAAATGCCCGCTAGGGAAACTACATAGTCCAAGTGCCCGTTAGTTAACCTAGATAGTCCAAGTGCCCACTTGGGTACGTACATAGTCCAAGTGCCCGCTAGGTAACCTAGATAGTCCAAGTGCGCGCTAGGGTATGTACATAGTCCAAGGGCCCTCTAGTTAACCTAGATAGTCCAAGTGCCCGCTAGTTAACCTACATACTCCAAGGGCCTGCTAGTTAACCTACATAGTCCAAGGTCCGCTAGTTAACCTAGATAATCCAAGTGCCTGCTAGTTAACCTAGATATTCCAAGTGCCCGCTAGTTAACCTAAGTAGTCCAAATGTCCGAGAGGGATCCTACATAGTCCAAGTGCCCGCTAGGTAACCTACATAGTCCAAGTGCCCGTTCGTTAACCTAGATAGTCAAAGTGCCCGCTAGGTTACCTAGACAGTCCAAGTGCCCGCTAGTTAACCTACATAGTCCAAGTGCCCGATAGGGAACCTACATAATCCAAGTGCCAGATAGGGAACCTACATAATCCAAGTGCCCGCTAGGGAACTTACATAGTCCAAGTGCCCGCTAGGCAACCTACATTGTCCAAGTGCCCACTAGGGGATGTACTTAGTCCAAGGGCCCGCTAGTTAACCTACATAGTCCAAGGTCCGTTAGTAAACCTAGATAGTCCAAGTGCCCGCTAGTTAACCTACATAGTACAAGGGCCCGCTAGTTGACCTAGATAGTCCAAGTGCCCGCTAGTTAACCTAGATAGTCAAAGTGCCCGCTAGTTAACCTAAGTAGTACAAATGTCCGATAGGGATCCTACAAAATCCAAGTGCCCGCTAGTTAACCTACATAGTCCAAGTCCCCGCTAGGTAACCTAGACAGTCCAAGTGACCATTAGGTTACCTACATAGTCCAAGTGCCCGTTCGTTAACCTACATAGTCCAATTGCCCGCTAGGAAACGTACATAGTCCAAGTGCCCTCTAGGTAACCTAGATAGTCCAAGTGCCCGCTAGTTAACCTACATAGTCCAAGTGCCTGCTAGGTAAACTACATAGTCCAAGTGCCCACTAGGTAACCTAGACAGTCCAATTGCCCGATAGTTAACCTAGACAGTCCAAGTACCCAATAGGGAACGTACATAGTCCAAGTTCCCGCTAGGGAACCTACATAGTCCAAGTGCTCGCTAGGTAAACTACATAGTCCAAGTGCCCACTAGGTAACCTAGACAGTACAATTGCCCGCTAGTTAACCTAGACAGTCCAAGTACCCAATACGGGACCTACATAGTCCAATTGCCCGTTAGCTAACCTAGATAGTCGAAGTGTCCGCTAGTAAACCTACATAGTCCAAGAGCCCGTTCGTTAACCTAGATAGTCCAAGTGCCCGCTAGGTAACCTAAGTAGTCCAAATGTGCGATAGGGATCCTACATAGTCCAAGTGCCCGCTAGGTAACCTACATAGTCCAAGTGCCCGTTCGTTAACCTAGATAGGCCAAGTGTCCGCTAGGTAATCTACACAGTCCAAGTGCCCGCTAGGTTACCTACATAGTCCAAGTGCACGTTCGTTAACCTAGATAGTCCAAGTGCCCGCTGGTAACCTACATAGTCCAAGGGCCCGCTAGGTAACCTTCATAGTCCAAGTGCCTTCTAGTTAACCTACATAGTCCAAGTGCCCGCTAGGTAACCTACATAGTCCAAGTGCCCACTAGATAACTTAATAATCCAAATACCCGCTAGGGAAACTACATAGTCCAAGTGCCCGCTAGTTACACTAGATAGTCCAAGGTCCCGCTAGTTAATCTAGATAGTCCAAGTGCCCGCTAGTTAACCTAGATAATCCAAGTGCCCGCTAGTTAACCTACATAGTCCAAGGGCCCTCTAGTTAACCTAGATAGTCCAAGTGCCCCCTAGGGGACGTACATACTCCAAGTGCTCGCTAGGCAACCTACATAGTCCAAGTGCCCGTTAGTTAACCTAGATAGTCAAAGTGCCTGCTAGGTAAACTACATAGTCCAAGTGCCCGCTAGGGAACCTACATAGTCCAAGTGCCCGCAAGGTAACCTAGATAGTCCTATTGCCCGTTAGCTAACCTAGATAGTCGAAGTGTCCGCTAGTTAACCTACATAGTCCAAGTGCCCGTTCTTTAACCTAGATAGGCCAAGTGCCCGCTAGGTAACCTAGACAGGCCTAGTGCCTGCTAGGTTACCTACATAGTCCAAGTGCATGTTCGTTAACCTAGATAGTCCAAGTGCCCGCTCTTAACCTACATAGTTCAAGGGCCCGCTAGGTATCCTTGATAGTCCAAGTGCCTTCTAGTTAATCTACATAGTCCAAGTGCCCGCTAGTTAACCTAAGTAGTACAAATGTCCGATAGGGATCCAACAAAGTCCAAGTGCCCGCTAGTTAACCTACATAGTCCAAGTCCCCGCTAGGTAACCTAGACAGTCCAAGTGACCATTAGGTTACCTACAGAGTCCAAGTGCCCATTCGTTAACCTACATAGTCCAAGTGCCCGCTATGAAACGTACATAGTCCATGTGCCCTCTAGGTAACCTAGATAGTCCAAGTGCCCGCTAGTTAACCTACATAATCCAAGTGCCTGCTAGGTAAACTACATAGTCCAAGTGCCCACTAGGTAACCTAGACAGTCCAATTGCCCGATAGTTAACCTAGACAGTCCAAGTACCCAATAGGGAACCTACATAGTCCAAGTGCCCGCTAGGGAACCTATATAGTCCAAGTGCTCGCTTGGTAAACTGCATAGTCCAAGTGCCGACTGGGTAACCTAGACAGTCCAATTGCCCGCTAGTTAACCTAGACAGTCCAAGTACCCAATACGGGACCTACATAGTCCAACTGCCCGCTGGGAACCTACATACTCCAAGTGCTCGCTAGGCAACCTACATAGTCCAAGTGCCCGTTAGTTAACCTAGATAGTCAAAGTGCCTGCTAGGTAACCTAAATAGTCCAAGTGCCCGCTAGGGAACCTAGATAGTCCAATTGCCCGTTAGCTAACCTAGATAGTCGAAGTGTCCGCTAGTAAACCTACATAGTCCAAGAGCCCGTTCATTAACCTAGATAGTCCAAGTGCCGGCTAGGTAACCTAAGTAGTCCAAATGTGCGATAGGGATCCTACATAGTCCAAGTGCCCGCTAGGTAACCTACATAGTCCAAGTGCCCGTTCGTTTACCTAGATAGGCCAAGTGTCCGCTAGGTAATCTACACAGTCCAAGTGCCCGCTAGGTTACCTACATAGTCCAAGTGCCCGTTCGTTAACCTAGATAGGCCAAGTGTCCGCTAGGTAATCTACACAGTCCAAGTGCCCGCTAGGTTACCTACATAGTCCAAGTGCACGTTCGTTAACCTAGATAGTCCAAGTGCCCGCTGGTAACCTACATAGTCCAAGGGCCCGCTAGGTAACCTTCATAGTCCAAGTGCCTTCTAGTTAACCTACATAGTCCAAGTGCCCGCTAGGTAACCTACATAGTCCAAGTGCCCACTAGGTAACTTAATAATCCAAATGCACGCTAGGGAAACTACATAGTCCAAGTGCCCGCTAGTTAATCTAGATAGTCCAAGTGCCCGCTAGTTAACCTAGATAGACCAAGTGCCCGCTAGTTAACCTAGATAGTCAAAGGGCCCGATAGTTAATCTAGATAGTCCAATTGCCCGCTAGTTAACCTAGATAGTCCAAGTGCCCGCTAGGGGACGTACATACTCCAAGTGCTCGCTAGGCAACCTACATAGTCCAAGTGCCCGTTAGTTAACCTAGATAGTCAAAGTGCCTGCTAGGTAAACTACATAGTCCAAGTGCCCGCTAGGGAACCTACATAGTCCAAGTGCCCGCTAGGTAACCTAGATAGTCCAATTGCCCGTTAGCTAACCTAGATAGTCGAAGTGTCCGCTAGTTAACCTACATAGTCCAAGTGCCCGTTCGTTAACCTAGATAGGCCAAGTGCCCGCTAGGTAACCTAGACAGGCCTAGTGCCTGCTAGGTTACCTACATAGTCCAAGTGCATGTTCGTTAACCTAGATAGTCCAAGTGCCCGCTCTTAAGCTACATAGTTCAAGGGCCCGCTAGGTATCCTTGATAGTCCAAGTGCCTTCTAGTTAATCTACATAGTCCAAGTGCCCGCTAGGTAACCTACATAGTCCAAGTGCCCACTAGGTAACCTATATAATCCAAATGCCCGCTAGGGAAACTACATAGTCCAAGTGCCCGTTAGTTAACCTAGATAGTCCAAGTGCCCACTTGGGTACGTACATAGTCCAAGAGCCCACTAGGTAACCTAGACAGTCCAATTGCCCGATAGTTAACCTAGACAGTCCAAGTACCCAATAGGGAACCTACATAGTCCAAGTGCCCGCTAGGGAACCTATATAGTCCAAGTGCTCCCTTGGTAAACTGCATAGTCCAAGTGCCGACTGGGTAACCTAGACAGTCCAATTGCCCGCTAGTTAACCTAGACAGTCCAAGTACCCAATACGGGACCTACATAGTCCAACTGCCCGCTGGGAACCTACATACTCCAAGTGCTCGCTAGGCAACCTACATAGTCCAAGTGCCCGTTAGTTAACCTAGATAGTCAAAGTGCCTGCTAGGTAACCTAAATAGTCCAAGTGCCCGCTAGGGAACCTAGATAGTCCAATTGCCCGTTAGCTAACCTAGATAGTCGAAGTGTCCGCTAGTAAACCTACATAGTCCAAGAGCCCGTTCATTAACCTAGATAGTCCAAGTGCCCGCTAGGTAACCTAAGTAGTCCAAATGTGCGATAGGGATACTACATAGTCCAAGTGCCCGCTAGGTAACCTACATAGTCCAAGTGCCCGTTCGTTTACCTAGATAGGCCAAGTGTCCGCTAGGTAATCTACACAGTCCAAGTGCCCGCTAGGTTACCTACATAGTCCAAGTGCCCGTTCGTTAACCTAGATAGGCCAAGTGTCCGCTAGGTAATCTACACAGTCCAAGTGCCCGCTAGGTTACCTACATAGTCCAAGTGCACGTTCGTTAACCTAGATAGTCCAAGTGCCCGCTGGTAACCTACATAGTCCAAGGGCCCGCTAGGTAACCTTCATAGTCCAAGTGCCTTCTAGTTAACCTACATAGTCCAAGTGCCCGCTAGGTAACCTACATAGTCCAAGTGCCCACTAGGTAACTTAATAATCCAAATGCACGCTAGGGAAACTACATAGTCCAAGTGCCCGCTAGTTAATCTAGATAGTCCAAGTGCCCGCTAGTTAACCTAGATAGACCAAGTGCCCGCTAGTTAACCTAGATAGTCAAAGGGCCCGCTAGTTAATCTAGATAGTCCAATTGTCCGCTAGTTAACCTAGATAGTCCAAGTGCCCGCTAGGGGACGTACATACTCCAAGTGCTCGCTAGGCAACCTACATAGTCCAAGTGCCCGTTAGTTAACCTAGATAGTCAAAGTGCCTGCTAGGTAAACTACATAGTCCAAGTGCCCGCTAGGGAACCTACATAGTCCAAGTGCCCGCTAGGTAACCTAGATAGTCCAATTGCCCGTTAGCTAACCTAGATAGTCGAAGTGTCCGCTAGTTAACCTACATAGTCCAAGTGCCCGTTCGTTAACCTAGATAGGCCAAGTGCCTGCTAGGTAACCTAGACAGGCCTAGTGCCTGCTAGGTTACCTACATAGTCCAAGTGCATGTTCGTTAACCTAGATAGTCCAAGTGCCCGCTCTTAACCTACATAGTTCAAGGGCCCGCTAGGTATCCTTGATAGTCCAAGTGCCTTCTAGTTAATCTACATAGTCCAAGTGCCCGCTAGGTAACCTACATAGTCCAAGTGCCCACTAGGTAACCTATATAATCCAAATGCCCGCTAGGGAAACTACATAGTCCAAGTGCCCGTTAGTTAACCTAGATAGTCCAAGTGCCCACTTGGGTACGTACATAGTCCAAGTGCCCGCTAGGTAACCTAGATAGTCCAAGTGCGCGCTAGGGTATGTACATAGTCCAAGGGCCCTCTAGTTAACCTAGATAGTCCAAGTGCCCGCTAGTTAACCTACATACTCCAAGGGCCTGCTAGTTAACCTACATAGTCCAAGGTCCGCTAGTTAACCTAGATAATCCAAGTGCCTGCTAGTTAACCTAGATATTCCAAGTGCCCGCTAGTTAACCTAAGTAGTCCAAATGTCCGAGAGGGATCCTACATAGTCCAAGTGCCCGCTAGGTAACCTACATAGTCCAAGTGCCCGTTCGTTAACCTAGATAGTCAAAGTGCCCGCTAGGTTACCTAGACAGTCCAAGTGCCCGCTAGTTAACCTACATAGTCCAAGTGCCCGATAGGGAACCTACATAATCCAAGTGCCAGATAGGGAACCTACATAATCCAAGTGCCCGCTAGGGAACTTACATAGTCCAAGTGCCTGCTAGGCAACCTACATTGTCCAAGTGCCCACTAGGGGATGTACATAGTCCAAGGGCCCGCTAGTTAACCTACATAGTCCAAGGTCCGTTAGTAAACCTAGATAGTCCAAGTGCCCGCTAGTTAACCTACATAGTACAAGGGCCCTCTAGTTGACCTAGATAGTCCAAGTGCCCGCTAGTTAACCTAGATAGTCAAAGTGCCCGCTAGTTAACCTAAGTAGTACAAATGTCCGATAGGGATCCTACAAAGTCCAAGTGCCCGCTAGTTAACCTACATAGTCCAAGTCCCCGCTAGGTAACCTAGACAGTCCAAGTGACCATTAGGTTACCTACATAGTCCAAGTGCCCGTTCGTTAACCTACATAGTCCAATTGCCCTCTAGGAAACGTACATAGTCCAAGTGCCCTCTAGGTAACCTAGATAGTCCAAGTGCCCGCTAGTTAACCTACATAGTCCAAGTGCCTGCTAGGTAAACTACATAGTCCAAGTGCCCACTAGGTAACCTAGACAGTCCAATTGCCCGATAGTTAACCTAGACAGTCCAAGTACCCAATAGGGAACGTACATAGTCCAAGTGCCCGCTAGGGAACCTACATAGTCCAAGTGCTCGCTAGGTAAACTACATAGTCCAAGTGCCCACTAGGTAACCTAGACAGTCCAATTGCCCGCTAGTTAACCTAGACAGTCCAAGTACCCAATACGGGACCTACATAGTCCAATTGCCCGTTAGCTAACCTAGATAGTCGAAGTGTCCGCTAGTAAACCTACATAGTCCAAGAGCCCGTTCGTTAACCTAGATAGTCCAAATGCCCGCTAGGTAAACTAAGTAGTCCAAATGTGCGATAGGGATCCTACATAGTCCAAATGCCCGCTAGGTAACCTACATAGTCCAAGTGCCCGTTCGTTTACCTAGATAGGCCAAGTGTCCGCTAGGTAATCTACACAGTCCAAGTGCCCGCTAGGTTACCTACATAGTCCAAGTGCACGTTCGTTAACCTAGATAGTCCAAGTGCCCGCTGGTAACCTACATAGTCCAAGGGCCCGCTAGGTAACCTTCATAGTCCAAGTGCCTTCTAGTTAACCTACATAGTCCAAGTGCCCGCTAGGTAACCTACATAGTCCAAGTGCCCACTAGATAACTTAATAATCCAAATACCCGCTAGGGAAACTACATAGTCCAAGTGCCCGCTAGTTACACTAGATAGTCCAAGGGCCCGCTAGTTAATCTAGATAGTCCAAGTGCCCGCTAGTTAACCTAGATAATCCAAGTGCCCGCTAGTTAACCTACATAGTCCAAGGGCCCTCTAGTTAACCTTGATAGTCCAAGTGCCCCCTAGGGGACGTATATACTCCAAGTGCTCGCTAGGCAACCTACATAGTCCAAGTGCCCGTTAGTTAACCTAGATAGTCAAAGTGCCTGCTAGGTAAACTACATAGTCCAAGTGCCCGCTAGGGAACCTACATAGTCCAAGTGCCCGCAAGGTAACCTAGATAGTCCTATTGCCCGTTAGCTAACCTAGATAGTCGAAGTGTCCGCTAGTTAACCTACATAGTCCAAGTGCCCGTTCGTTAACCTAGATAGGCCAAGTGCCCGCTAGGTAACCTAGACAGTCCTAGTGCCTGCTAGGTTACCTACATAGTCCAAGTGCACGTTGCTTAACCTAGATAGTCCAAGTGCCCGCTCTTAACCTACATAGTTCAAGGGCCCGCTAGGTATCCTTGATAGTCCAATTGCCTTCTAGTTAACCTACATAGTCCAAGTGCCCGCTAGGTAACCTACATAGTCCAAGTGCCCACTAGGTAACCTAAATAATCCAAATGCCCGCTAGGGAAACTACATAGTCCAAGTGCCCGTTAGTTAACCTAGATAGTCCAAGTGCCCACTAGGGTACGTACATAGATAGTCCAAGTGCGCGCTAGGGTATGTACATAGTCCGAGTGCCGGCTAGGAAACCTAGATAGTCCAAGTGCCCGCTAGTTAACCTACATAGTCCAAGGGCCTGCTAGTTAACCTACATAGTCCAAGGTCCGCTAGTTAACCTAGGTAATCCAAGTGCCCGCTAGTTAACCTAAGTAGTACAAATGTCTGATAGGTATCCTACATAGTCCAAGTGCCCGCAAGTTAACCTACATAGTCCAAGTACCCACTAGGGGACGTACATAGTCCAAGTGCCCGCTAGGTCCCCTACATAGTCCAAGTTCCCGATGGTAACCTAAATAGTCCAAAAGCCCGCTAGGGAAACTACATAGTCCAAGTGCCTGCTAGTAAACCTACATAATCCATGGGCCCGCTAGTTAACCTGCATAGTGCAATAGCCCGCTAGTTAACCTAGATCGTGCAAGTGTCCGCTAGTTAACCTACATAGTCCACGTGCCTGCTAGGTAACCTAGATAGTCCAAGTGCCCGCTAGGCATCCTCCATAATCCAAATGCCTGCAAGATAACCTAGATAGTCCAAGTGCCCGCTAGTTAACCTAGATACTCCTAGTGCCCGTTAGTTAACCTAGATAGTCCAAGTGCCCACTAGGGGACGTACATAGTCCAAGGGCCCGCTAGTTAACCTACATAGTCCAAGGTCCGTTAGTTAACCTAGATAGTCCAAGTGCCCGCTAGTTCACCTACATAGTACAAAGGCCCGCTCGTTGACCTAGATAGTCAAAGTGCCCGCTAGTTAACCTAAGTAGTACAAATGTCCGATAGGGATCCTACATAGTCCAAGTGCCCGATAGTTAAACAACATAGTCCAAGTCCCCGCTAGGTAACCTAGACAGTCCAAGTGACCATTAGGTTACCTACATAGTCCAAGTGCCCGTTCGTTAACCTACATAGTCCAAGTGCCCGCTAGGTAACGTAGATAGCCCAAGTGCCCGCTAGGAAACGTACATAGTCCAAGTGCCCTCTAGTTAACCTAGACAGCCCAAGTACAAGATAGGTAACCTGCATAGTCCAACTGCCCGCTGGGAACCTACATAGTCCAAGTGCTCGCTAGGCAACCTACATAGTCCAAGTGCCCGTTAGTTAACCTAGATAGTCAAAGTGCCTGCTAGGTAACCTAAATAGTCCGAGTGCCCGGTAGGGAACCTACATAGTCCAAGTGCCCGCTGGGTAACCTAAGTAGTCCAAATGTCCGATAGGGATCCTACATAGTCCAAGTGCCCGTTAAGGAACCTACATAGTCCAAGTGCCTGCTAGGTAACCTAAGTAGTCCAAATGTCCGATAGGGATCCTACATAGTCCAAGTGCCCGCTAGGTTACCTACATAATCCAAGTACATATTCGTTAACCTAGATAGTCCAAGTGCCCGCTGGTAACCTACATAGTCCAAGGGCCCGCTAGGTAACCTAGATAGTCCAAGTGCCTTCTAGTTAACCTACGTAGTCCAAGTGCCCACTAGGTAACCTAAATAAACCAAATGCCCGCTAGGGAAACTACATAGTCCAAGTGCCCGTTAGTTAACCTAGATAGTCCAAGTGCCCACTAGGGGACGTACATAGTCCAAGTGCCGCTAGGTAACCTAGATAGTCCAAGTGCGCGCTAGGGTATGTACATAGTCCGAGTTCCGGCTAGGAAACCTAGATAGTCCAAGTGCCCGCTAGTTAACCTACATAGTCCAAGTGCCCGCTAGTTAACCTAGATAGTCCAAGTGCCCGCTATTTAACTAAAGTAGTCCAAATGTCCGTTAGGGATCCTACATAGTCCAAGTGCCCGCTAGGTAACCTACATAGTCCAAGTGCCCGTTCGTTAACCTAGATAGTCAGAGTGCCCGCTAGGTAACCTAGACAGTCCAAGTGCCCGCTAGGTTACCTACAAAGTCCAAGTGCCCGTTCGTTAACCTAGATAGTCCAAGTGCCCGCTAGGTTACCTAGACAGTCCAAGTGCCCGCTATTTAACCTACATAGTCCAAGTGCACGATAGTTAACCTACATAGTCCAAGTGCCCGCTAGGTAACCTACATAGTCCAAGTGCCCGCTAGGCAACGTACATAGTCCAAGTGCCCGCTAGTTAACCTAGATAGTCCAAGTGCCCACTAGGGGACGTACATAGTCCAAGTGCCCGTTAGTTAACCTACATAGTCCAAGCTCCCCATGGTAACTTAAAGAGTCCAAATGCCCACTAGGAAAACTACATTGTCCAACTGCCTGCTAGTTAACCTAGATAGTCCAAGTGCCTGCTAGTAAACCTACATAATCCATGGGCCCGCTAGTTAACCTACATAGTGCAATGGCCTGCTAGTTAACCTAGTTCGTGCAAGCGTCCGCTAGTTAACCTACATAGTCCAAGTGCCCGCTAGGTAACGTAGATAGCCCAAGTGCCCGCTAGGAAACGTACATAGTCCAAGTGCCCTCTAGTTAACCTAGACAGTCCAAGTACCCGATAGGGAACCTACATAGTCCAACTGCCCGCTGGGAACCTACATAGTCCAAGTGCTCGCTAGGCAACCTACATAGTCCAAGTGCCCGTTAGTTAACCTAGATAGTCAAAGGGCCTGCTAGGTAACCTACATAGTCCGAGTGCCCGGTAGGGAACCTACATAGTCCAAGTGCCCGCAAGGTAACCTAAGTAGTCCAAATGTCCGATAGGGATCCTACATAGTCCAAGTGCCCGGTAGGGAACCTACATAGTCCAAGTGCCCGCTAGGTAACCTAAGTAGTCCAAATGTCCGATAGGGATCCTACATAGTCCAAGTGCCCGCTAGGTTACCTACATAGTCCAAGTGCACGTTCGTTAACCTAGATAGTCCAAGTGCCCGCTGGTAACCTACATAGTCCAAGGGCCCGCTAGGTAACCTAGATAGTCCAAGTGCCTTCTAGTTAACCTACATAGTCCAAGTGCCCACTAGGTAACCTAAATAATCCAAATGCCCGCTAGGGAAACTACAAAATCCAAGTGCCCGTTAGTTAACCTAGATATTCCAAGTGCCCACTAGGGGACGTACATAGTCCAAGGGCCCGCTAGTTAACCTACATAGTCCAAGGTCCGTTCGTTAACCTAGATAGTCCAAGTGCCCGCTAGTTAACCTACATAGTACAAGGGCCGCTAGTTGACCTAGATAGTCAAAGTGCCCGCTAGTTAACCTAAGTAGTACAAATGTCCGATAGGGATCCTACATAGTCCAAGTGCCCGCTAGTTAACCAACATAGTCCAAGTCCCCGCTAGGTAACCTAGACAGTCATAGTGACCATTAGGTTACCTACATAGTCCAAGTGCCCGTTCGTTAACCTACATAGTCCAAGTGCCCGCTAGGTAACGTAGATAGCCCAAGTGCCCGCTAGGAAACGTACATAGTCCAAGTGCCCTCTAGTTAACCTAGACAGCCCAAGTACCCGATAGGGAACCTACATAGTCCAACTGCCCGCTGGGAACCTACATAGTCCAAGTGCTCGCTAGGCAACCTACATAGTCCAAGTGCCCGTTAGTTAACCTAGATAGTCAAAGTGCCTGCTAGGTAACCTAAATAGTCCGAGAGCCCTGTAGGGAACCTACATAGTCCAAGTGCCCGCTGGGTAACCTAAGTAGTCCAAAAGTCCGATAGGGATCCTACATAGTCCAAGTGCCCGGTAGGGAACCTACATAGTCCAAGTGCCTGCTAGGTAACCTAAGTAGTCCAAATGTCCGATAGGGATCCTACATAGTCCAAGTGCCCGCTAGGTTACCTACATAATCCAAGTGCACGTTCGTTAACCTAGATAGTCCAAGTGCCCGCTGGTAACCCACATAGTCCAAGGGCCCGCTAGGTAACCTAGATAGTCCAAGTGCCTTCTAGTTAACCTACATAGTCCAAGTGCCCACTAGGTAACCTAAATAATCCAAATGCCCGCTAGGGAAACTACATAGTCCAAGTGCCCGTTAGTTAACCTAGATAGTCCAAGTGCCCACTAGGGGACGTACATAGTCCAAGTGCCCGCTAGGTAACCTAGATAGTCCAAGTGCGCGCTAGGGTATGTACATAGTCCGAGTTCCGGCTAGGAAACCTAGATAGTCCAAGTGCCCGCTAGTTAACCTACATAGTCCAAGTGCCCGCTAGTTAACTTAAGTAGTCCAATTGTCCGTTAGGGATCCTACATAGTCCAAGTGCCCGCTAGGTAACCTACATAGTCCAAGTGCCCGTTCGTTAACCTAGATAGTCAGAGTGCCCGCTAGGTAACCTAGACAGTCCAAGTGCCCGCTAGGTTACCTACAAAGTCCAAGTGCCCGTTCGTTAACCTAGATAGTCCAAGTGCCCGCTAGGTTACCTAGACAGTCCAAGTGCCCACTATTTAACCTACATAGTCCAAGTGCACGATAGGGAACCTACATAGTCCAAGTGCCCGCTAGGCAACGTACATAGTCCAAGTGCCCGTTAGTTAACCTAGATAGTCCAAGTGCCCACTAAGGGACGTACATAGTCCAAGTGCCCGTTAGTTAACCTACATAGTCCAAGTTCCCGATGGTAACCTAAAGAGTCCAAATGCCCGCTAGGAAAACTACATAGTCCAAGTGCCTGCTAGTTAACCTAGATAGTCCAAGTGCCTGCTAGTAAACCTACATAATCCATGGGCCCGCTAGTTAACCTACATAGTGCAATGGCCTGCTAGTTAACCTAGTTCGTGCAAGCGTCCGCTAGTTAACCTACATAGTCCAAGTGCCCGCTAGGTAACGTAGATAGCCCAAGTGCCCGCTAGGAAACGTACATAGTCCAAGTGCCCTCTAGTTAACCTAGACAGTCCAAGTACCCGATAGGTAACCTACATAGTCCAACTGCCCGCTGGGAACCTACATAGTCCAAGTGCTCGCTAGGCAACCTACGTAGTCCAAGTGCCCGTTAGTTAACCTGGATAGTCAAAGGGCCTGCTAGGTAACCTAAATATTCCGAGTGCCCGGTAGGGAACCTACATAGTCCAAGTTCCCGCTAGGTAACCTAAGTAGTCCAAATGTCCGATAGGGATCCTACATAGTCCAAGTGCCCGGTAGGGAACCTACATAGTCCAAGTGCCCGCTAGGTAACCTAAGTAGTTCAAATGTCCGATAGGGATCCTACATAGTCCAAGTGCCCGCTAGGTTACCTACATAGTCCAAGTGCATGTTCGTTAACCTAGATATTCCAAGTGCCCGCTGGTAACCTACATAGTCCAAGGGCTCGCTAGGTAACCTAGATAGTCCAAGTGCCTTCTAGTTAACCTACATAGTCCAAGTGCCCACTAGGTAACCTAAATAATCCAAATGCCCGCTAGGGAAATTACATAGTCCAAGTGCCCGTTAGTTAACCTAGATAGTCCAAGTGCCCACTAGGGGACGTTCATAGTCCAAGTGCCCGCTAGGTAACCTACATAGTCCAAGTTCCCGATGGTAACCTAAATAGTCCAAATGCCCGCTAGGGAAACTACATAGTCCAAGTGCCTGCTAGTTAACCTAGATAGTCCAGTACCTGCTAGTAAACCTACATAATCCATGGGCCCGCTAGTTAACCTCCATAGTGCAATGGCCTACTAGTTAACCTAGATCGTGCAAGTGCCCGCTAGTTAACCTACATAGTCCACGTGCCTGCTAGGCAACCTAGAGAGTCCAAGTGCCCGCTAGGCATCCTTCATAATCCAAGTGCCTGCTAGGTAACCTAGATAGTCCAAGTGTCCGCTAGTTAACCTAGATAGTCCTAGTGCCCGTTAGTTAACCTAGATAGTCAAAGAGCCCACTAGGGGACGTACATAGTCCAAGGGCCCGCTAGTTAACCTACATAGTCCAAGGTCCGTTAGTTAACCTAGATAGTCCAAGTGCGCGCTAGTTAACCTAGATAGTCAAAGTGCCCGCTAGGTAACCTAGACATTCCAAGTGACCTTTAGGTTACCTATATAGTCCAAGTGCCCGTTCGTTAACCTACATAGTCCAAGTGCCCGCTAGGTAACGTAGATAGCCCAAGTGCCCGCTAGGAAACGTACATAGTCTAAGTGCCTAGGTAACCTAGATATTCCTAGTGCCCGCTAATTAACCTACATAGTCCAAGTGCCTGCTAGGTAAACTATATAGTCCAAGTGCCCACTAGATAACCTAGACAGTCCAATTGCCCGCTAGTTAACATAGACAGTCAAGTACCCGATTGGGAACCTACATAGTCCAAGTGCCCGCTAGGGAACCTACACAGTCCAAGTGCTCGCTAGGCAACCTACATAGTCCAAGTGCCCGTTAGTTAACCTAGATAGTCAAAGTGCCTGCTAGGGAACCTACATAGTCCAAGTACCTGCTAGGTAACATAGATAGTCCAATTGCCCGTTAGCTAACCTAGATAGTCGAAGTGTCCGCTAGTTAACCTACATAGTCCAAGTGTCCGTTCGTTATCCTAGATAGACCAAGTGCCCACTAGGTAATCTAGACAGTCCAATTGCCCACTAGGTTACATACATAGTCCAAGTGCACGTTCGTTAACCTAGATAGTCCAAGTGCCCGCTGGTAACCTACATATTCCAAGGGCCCGCTAGGTAAGTTTGATAGTCCAAGTGCCTTCTAGTTAACCTACATAGTCCAAGTGCCCGCTAGGTAACCTACATAGTCCAAGTGCCCACTAGGTAACCTAAGTAATGCAATTGCCCGCTAGGGAAACAACGTAGTCCAAGTGCCCGCTAGTTAACCTAGATAGTCCAAGTACCCGCTCGTAAACCTAGATAGTCCAAGGGCCCGCTAGTTAATCTAGATAGTCCAAGTGCCCGCTAGTTAACCTAGATAGTCCAAGTGCCCGCTAGTTAACCTAGATCGTCCAAGTTTCCGCTAGTTAACCTAGATAATCCAAGTGCTCGCTAGTTATCCTACATAGTCCAAGGGCTCTCTAGTTAACCTAGATAGTCCAAGTGCCCGCTAGGGGACGTACATAGTCCAAGTGCCCGCTAGGTAACCTGGATAATCCAAGTGCCCGCTAGGGTATGTACATAGTTCAAGTGCCCGCTAGGTAACCTAGATTTTCCAAGTGTCCGCTAGTTACCCTACATAGTGCAAGTGTCCGCTAGGTAACCTAGATAGTCCAAGGTCCTGCTAGTTAACCTACATAGTCCAACGCCCGATAGGGAACCTACATAGTTCAAGTGCCCGCTGAGGAACCTACATTGTCCAAGTGCCCGATAGGGAACCTATATATTCCAAGTGCCCTTTAGGGAACCTAGATAGTCCAAGTGCCCATAGGGAACCTAGATAGTCCAAGTGCCCGCTAGGGAACCTACATAGTCAAAGTGCCCGCTAGGGAACCTGCATTGTGCAAGTGCCCGCTAGTTAACCTACATAGTCCAAGTGCCCGCTAGTTAACCTTGATCATCCAAGTGCCCGCTAGTTAACCTACATAGTCCAAGTGCCCGATAGGGAACCTACATAATCCAAGTGCCCGATAGGGAACCTACATAATCCAAGTGCCCGCTAGGGAACCTACATATTCCAAGTGCCCGCTAGGCAACCTACATAGTCCAAATGCCCGTTAGTTAACCTAGATAGTCCAAGTGCCCACTAGGGGACGTACATAGTCCAAGTGCCCGCTAGGTAACCTACATAGTCCAAGTTCCCGATGGTAACCTAAATAGTCCAAATGCCCGCTAGGGAAACTACATAGTCCAAGTGCCTGCTAGTTAACCTAGATAGTCCAAGTGCCTGCTAGTAAACCTACATAATCCATGGCCCGCTAGTTAACCTACATAGTGCAATGGCCCGCTAGTTAACCTAGATCGTGCAAGTGTCCGCTAGTTAACCTACATAGTCCACGTGCCTGCTAGGTTACCTAGATATTCCAAGTACCCGCTAGGCATCCTTCATAATCCAAGTGCCTGCAAGGTAACCTAGATAGTCCAAATGCCCGTCAGTTAACCTAGATAGTCCTAGTGCCCGTTAGTTAACCTAGATAGTCCAAGTGCCACTAGGGGACGTACATAGTCCAAGGGCCCGCTAGTTAACCTACATAGTCCAAGGTCCGGTAGTTAACCTATATAGTCCAAGTGCCCGCTAGTTAACCTACATAGTACAAGGGCCCGCTAGTTGACCTAGATAGTCCAAGTGCCCGCTAGTTAACCTAGATAGTCAAAGTGCCCGCTAGTTAACCTAAGTAGTACAAATGTCCGATAGGGATCCAACAAAGTCCAAGTGCCCGCTAGTTAACCTACATAGTCCAAGTCCCCGCTAGGTAACCTAGACAGTCCAAGTGACCATTAGGTTACCTACAGAGTCCAAGTGCCCATTCGTTAACCTACATAGTCCAAGTGCCCGCTAGGAAACGTACATAGTCCATGTGCCCTCTAGGTAACCTAGATAGTCCAAGTGCCCGCTAGTTAACCTACATAGTCCAAGTGCCTGCTAGGTAAACTACATAGTCCAAGTGCCCACTAGGTAACCTAGACAGTCCAATTGCCCGATAGTTAACCTAGACAGTCCAAGTACCCAATAGGGAACCTACATAGTCCAAGTGCCCGCTAGGGAACCTATATAGTCCAAGTGCTCGCTTGGTAAACTGCATAGTCCAAGTGCCGACTGGGTAACCTAGACAGTCCAATTGCCCGCTAGTTAACCTAGACAGTCCAAGTACCCAATACGGGACCTACATAGTCCAACTGCCCGCTGGGAACCTACATACTCCAAGTGCTCGCTAGGCAACCTACATAGTCCAAGTGCCCGTTAGTTAACCTAGATAGTCAAAGTGCCTGCTAGGTAACCTAAATAGTCCAAGTGCCCGCTAGGGAACCTACATAGTCCAAGTCCCCGCTAGGTAACCTAGATAGTCCAATTGCCCGTTAGCTAACCTAGATAGTCGAAGTGTCCGCTAGTAAACCTACATAGTCCAAGAGCCCGTTCATTAACCTAGATAGTCCAAGTGCCCGCTAGGTAACCTAAGTAGTCCAAATGTGCGATAGGGATCCTACATAGTCCAAATGCCCGCTAGGTAACCTACATAGTCCAAGTGCCCGTTCGTTTACCTAGATAGGCCAAGTGTCCGCTAGGTAATCTACACAGTCCAAGTGTCCGCTAGGTTACCTACATAGTCCAAGTGCCCGTTCGTTAACCTAGATAGGCCAAGTGTCCGCTAGGTAATCTACACAGTCCAAGTGCCCGCTAGGTTACCTACATAGTCCAAGTGCACGTTCGTTAACCTAGATAGTCCAAGTGCCCGCTGGTAACCTACATAGTCCAAGGGCCCGCTAGGTAACCTTCATAGTCCAAGTGCCTTCTAGTTAACCTACATAGTCCAAGTGCCCGCTAGGTAAGCTACATAGTCCAAGTGCCCACTAGGTAACTTAATAATCCAAATGCACGCTAGGGAAACTACATAGTCCAAGTGCCCGCTAGTTAATCTAGATAGTCCAAGTGCCCGCTAGTTAACCTAGATAGACCAAGTGCCCGCTAGTTAACCTAGATAGTCAAAGGGCCCGCTAGTTAATCTAGATAGTCTAATTGCCCGCTAGTTAACCTAGAAAATCCAAGTGCCCGCTAGTTAACCTACATAGTCCAAGGGTCCTCTAGTTAACCTAGATAGTCCAAGTGCCCGCTAGGGGACGTACATACTCCAAGTGCTCGCTAGGCAACCTACATAGTCCAAGTGCCCGTTAGTTAACCTAGATAGTCAAAGTGCCTGCTAGGTAAACTACATAGTCCAAGTGCCCGCTAGGGAACCTACATAGTCCAAGTGCCCGCTAGGTAACCTAGATAGTCCAATTGCCCGTTAGCTAACCTAGATTGTCGAAGTGTCCGCTAGTTAACCTACATAGTCCAAGTGCCCGTTCGTTAACCTAGATAGGCCAAGTGCCCGCTAGGTAACCTAGACAGGCCTAGTGCCTGCTAGGTTACCTACATAGTCCAAGTGCATGTTCGTTAACCTAGATAGTCCAAGTGCCCGCTCTTAACCTACATAGTTCAAGGGCCCGCTAGGTATCCTTGATAGTCCAAGTGCCTTCTAGTTAATCTACATAGTCCAAGTGCCCACTAGGTAACCTACATAGTCCAAGTGCCCACTAGGTAACCTATATAATCCAAATGCCCGCTAGGGAAACTACATAGTCCAAGTGCCCGTTAGTTAACCTAGATAGTCCAAGTGCCCACTTGGGTACGTACATAGTCCAAGTGCCCGCTAGGTAACCTAGATAGTCCAAGTGCGCGCTAGGGTATGTACATAGTCCGAGTGCCAGCTAGGAAACCTAGATAGTCCAAGTGCCCGCTAGTTAACCTACATACTCCAAGGGCCTGCTAGTAAACCTACATAGTCCAAGGTCCGCTAGTTAACCTAGATAATCCAAGTGCCTGCTAGTTAACCTAGATATTCCAAGTGCCCGCTAGTTAACCTAAGTAGTCCAAATGTCCGAGAGGGATCCTACATAGTCCAAGTGCCCGCTAGGTAACCTACATAGTCCAAGTGCCCGTTCGTTAACCTAGATAGTCAAAGTGCCCGCTAGGTTACCTAGACAGTCCAAGTGCCCGCTAGTTAACCTACATAGTCCAAGTGCCCGATAGGGAACCTACAAAATCCAAGTGCCAGATAGGGAACCTACATAATCCAAGTGCCCGCTAGGGAACTTACATAGTCCAAGTGCCCGCTAGGCAACCTACATTGTCCAAGTGCCCACTAGGGGATGTACATAGTCCAAGGGCCCGCTAGTTAACCTACATAGTCCAAGGTCCGTTAGTAAACCTAGATAGTCCAAGTGCCCGCTAGTTAACCTACATAGTACAAGGGCCCGCTAGTTGACCTAGATAGTCCAAGTGCCCGCTAGTTAACCTAGATAGTCAAAGTGCCCGCTAGTTAACCTAAGTAGTACAAATGTCCGATAGGGATCCTACAAAGTCCAAGTGCCCGCTAGTTAACCTACATAGTCCAAGTCCCCGCTAGGTAACCTAGACAGTCCAAGTGACCATTAGGTTACCTACATAGTCCAAGTGCCCGTTCGTTAACCTACATAGTCCAATTGCCCGCTAGGAAACGTACATAGTCCAAGTGCCCTCTAGGTAACCTAGATAGTCCAAGTGCCCGCTAGTTAACCTACATAGTCCAAGTGCTTGCTAGGTAAACTACATAGTCCAAGTGCCCACTAGGTAACCTAGACAGTCCAATTGCCCGATAGTTAACCTAGACAGTCCAAGTACCCAATAGGGAACGTACATAGTCCAAGTGCCCGCTAGGGAACCTACATAGTCCAAGTGCTCGCTAGGTAAACTACATAGTCCAAGTGCCCACTAGGTAACCTAGACAGTCCAATTGCCCGCTAGTTAACCTAGACAGTCCAAGTACCCAATACGGGACCTACATAGTCCAATTGCCCGTTAGCTAACCTAGATAGTCGAAGTGTCCGCTAGTAAACCTACATAGTCCAAGAGCCCGTTCGTTAACCTAGATAGTCCAAGTGCCCGCTAGGTAACCTAAGTAGTCCAAATGTGCGATAGGGATCCTACATAGTCCAAGTGCCCGCTAGGTAACCTACATAGTCCAAGTGCCCGTTCGTTAACCTAGATAGGCCAAGTGTCCGCTAGGTAATCTACACAGTCCAAGTGCCCGCTAGGTTACCTACATAGTCCAAGTGCACGTTCGTTAACCTAGATAGTCCAAGTGCCCGCTGGTAACCTACATAGTCCAAGGGCCCGCTAGGTAACCTTCATAGTGCAAGTGCCTTCTAGTTAACCTACATAGTCCAAGTGCCCGCTAGGTAACCTACATAGTCCAAGTGCCCACTAGATAACTTAATAATCCAAATACCCGCTAGGGAAACTACATAGTCCAAGTGCCCGCTAGTTACACTAGATAATCCAAGGGCCCGCTAGTTAATCTAGATAGTCCAAATGCCCGCTAGTTAACCTAGATAATCCAAGTGCCCGCTAGTTAACCTACATAGTCCAAGGGCCCTCTAGTTAACCTAGATAGTCCAAGTGCCCCCTAGGGGACGTACATACTCCAAGTGCTCGCTAGGCAACCTACATAGTCCAAGTGCCCGTTAGTTAACCTAGATAGTCAAAGTGCCTGCTAGGTAAACTACATAGTCCAAGTCCCTCTAGTTAACCTAGATAGTCCAAGTGCCCGTAAGGGGACGTACATAATCCAAGTGCCTGTTAGGTAACCTAGATAGTCCTAGTGCCCGCTAGGGTATGTACATAGTTCAAGTGTCCGCTAGTTAACCTATATAGTCCATGTGCCCGCTAGGTAACCTAGATAGACCAAGGTCCTGCTAGTTAACCTACATAGTCCAAGTGCCCGAGAGGGAAACTACATAATCCAAGTGCCCGATAGGGAACCTACATAATCCAAGTGCCCGCTAGGGAACCTACATAGTCCAAGTGCCAGTTGGCAACCTACATAGTCCAAGTGCCCGTTAGTTAACCTACATAGTCCAAGTTCCCGATGGTAACCTAAATAGTCCAAATGCCCGCTAGGGAAACTACATAGTCCAAGTGCCTGCTAGTTAACCTAGATAGTCCAAGTGCCTGCTAGTAAACCTACATAATCCATGGGCCCGCTTGTTAACCTACATAGTGCAATGGCCTGATAGTTAACCTAGATCGTGCAAGCGTCCGCTAGTTAACCTACATAGTTCACGTGCCTTCTAGGTAACCTAGATAGTCCAAGTGCCCGCTAGGCATCCTTCATAATCCAAGTGCCTGCTAGGTAACCTAGATAGTCCAAGTGCCCGCTAGTTAACCTAGATAGTCCTAGTGCCTATTAGCTAACCTAGATAGTCCAATTGCCCACTAGGGGACGTACATAGTCCAAGTGCCCGCTAGTTAACCTACATAGTCCAAGGTCCGTTAGTTAACCTAGATAGTCCAAGTGCCCGCTAGTTAACCTACATAGTACAAGGGCCCGCTAGTTGACCTAGATAGTCCAAGTGCCCGCTAGTTAACCTAGATAGTCCAAGTGCCCGCTAGTAAACCTACATAGTCCAAATCCCCGCTAGGTAACCTAGACAGTCCAAGTGACCATTAGGTTACCTACATAGTCCAAGTGCCCGTTCGTTAACGTACATAGTCCAAGTGCCCGCTAGGTAACGTAGATAGCAAAAGTGCCCGCTAGGGAACGTACATAGTCCAAGTGCCCTCTAGGTAACCTAGATAGTCCAAGTGCCCACTATTAACTTACATAGTCTAAGTGCCTGCTAGGTAAACTACATAGTCCAAGTGCCCGCTAGTTAACCTGCATAGTCCAACGTCCGTTAGTTAACCTAGATAGTCCAAATGCCCGCTAGTTAACCTACATAGTACAAGGGCCCGCTAGTTGACCTAGATAGTCCAAGTGCCTGCTAGGTAACCTAGATAGTCAAAGTGCGCGTTGGTTAACCTAAGTAGTACAAAAGTACGATAGGGATCCTACAGAGTCCAAGTGCCCGCTAGTTAACCTACATAGTCCAAATCCCCGCTAGGTAACCTAGACAGTCCAAGTGACCATTAGGTTACCTACATAGTCCAAGTGCCCGTTCGTTAACGTACATACTCGAAGTGCCCGCTAGGTAACGTAGATAGCACAAGTGCCCGCTAGGGAACGTACATAGTCCAAGTGCCCTCTAGGTAACTTACATAGTCAAAGTGCCTGCTAGGTAAACTACATAGTCCAAATGCCCACTAGGTAACCTAGACAGACCAATGGCCCGCTAGTTAACCTAGACAGTCCAAGTACCCGATAGGGGACCTACATAGTCCAAGTGCCCGCTAGGGAACCTACATAGTGCAAGTGCTCGCTAGGCAACCTACATAGTCCAAGTGCCCGTTAGTTAACCTAGATAGTCAAAGTGCCTGCTAGGTAACCTAAATTGTCCAAGTGCCCGCTAGGGAACCTACATAGTCCAAGTGACCGCTAGGTAACCTAGATAGTCCAATTACCCGTTAGCTAACGTAGATAGTCGAAGTGTCCGCTAGTTAACCTACATAGTCCAAGTGCCCGTTCGTTAACCTAGATAGGCCAAGTGCCCGCTAGGTAACCTAGACAGTCCAAGTACCCGTTAGGTTACCTACATAGTCCAAGTGCACGTTCGTTAACCTAGATAGTCCAAGTGCCCGCTGGTAACCTACATCGTACAAGGGCCCGCTAGGTAACCTTGATAGTCCAAGTGCCTTCTAGTTAACCTACATAGTCCAAGTGCCCGCTAGGTAACCTAAGTAATCCAAATGCCCGCTAAGAAAACTACGTTGTCCAAGTGCCCGCTAGTTAACCTAGATATTCCAAGTGCCCGCTAGTAAACCTAGATAGTCCAAGGGCCCGCTAGTTAACCTACATAGTCCAAGTCCCTCTAGTTAACCTAGATAGTCCAAGTGCCCGCTAGGGTATGTACATAGTTCAAGTGCCCGCTAGGTAACCTAGATTGTCCAAGTGTCCGCTAGTTAACTTATATAGTCCAAGTGCCTGCTAGGTAATCTACATAGTCCAAATGCCCACTAGGTAACCTAGACAGTCCAATTGCCCGCTAGTTAACCTAGATATTCAAAGTGCCTGCTAGGTAACCTAAATAGTCCAAGTGCCTGCTAGGGAACCTATATAGTCCAAGTGCCTGCTAGGTAACCTAGATAGTCCAATTGTCCGTTAGCTAACCTAGATAGTCGAAGTGTCCGCTAGTTAACCTACATAGTCCAAGTGCCCGTTCCTTAACCTAGATAGGCCAAGTGCCCGCTAGGTAACCTAGACAGTCCAATTGCCCGTTAGGTTACCTACATAGTCCAAGTGCACGTTCGTTAACCTAGATAGTCCAAGTGGCCTCTGGTAACCTACATAGTCCAAGGGCCCACTCGGTAACCTAAGTAATCCAAATGCCCGCTAGGGAAACTACGTAGTCCAAGTGCCAGCTAGTTAAACTAGATATTCCAAGTGCCCGCTAGTAAACCTAGATAATCCAAGGGCCCGCTAGTTAACCTACATAGTCCAAGTCCCTCTAGTTAACCTAGATAGTCCAAGTGCCCGTAAGGGGACGTACATAGTCCAAGTGCCTGTTAGGTAACCTAGATAGTCCTAGTGCCCGCTAGGGTATGTACATAGTTCAAGTGCCCGCTAGGTAACCTAGATTGTCCAAGTGCCCGCTAGGTAACCTAGATAGTCCAAGGTCCTGCTAGTTAACCTACATAGTCCAAGTGCCCGAGAGGGAAACTACAAAATCCAAGTGCCCGATAGGGAACCTACATAATCCAAGTGCCCGCTAGGGAACCTATATAGTCCAAGTGCCAGCTAGGCAACCTACATAGTCCAAGTGCCCGTTAGTTAACCTACATAGTCCAAGTTCCCGATGGTAACCTAAATAGTCCAAATGCCCGCTAGGGAAACTACATAGTCCAAGTGCCTGCTAGTTAACCTAGATAGTCCAAGTGCCTGCTAGTAAACTTACATAATCCATGGGCCCGCTTGTTAACCTACATAGTGCAATGGCCTGATAGTTAACCTAGATCGTGCAAGCGTCCGCTAGTCAACCTACATAGTTCACGTGCCTGCTAGGTAACCTAGATAGTCCAAGTGCCCGCTAGGCATCCTTCATAATCCAAGTGCCTGCTAGGTAACCTAGATAGTCCAAGTGCCCGCTAGTTAACCTAGATAGTCCTAGTGCCCGTTAGCTAACCTAGATATTCCAATTGCCCACTAGGAGACGTACATAGTCCAAGTGCCCGCTAGTTAACCTACATAGTCCAAGGTCCGTTAGTTAACCTAGATAGTCCAAGTGCCCGCTAGTTAACCTACATAGTACAAGGGCCCGCTAGTTAACCTAGATAGTCCAAGTGCCCGCTAGTAAACCTACATAGTCCAAATCCCCACTAGGTAACCTAGACAGTCCAAGTGACCATTAGGTTACCTACATAGTCCAAGTGCCCGTTCGTTAACGTACATAGTCCAAGTGCCCGCTAGGTAACGTAGATAGCACAAGTGCCCACTATTAACTTACATAGTCCAAGTGCCTGCTAGGTAAACCACATAGTCCAAGTGCCCGCTAGTTAACCTGCATAGTCCAAGGTCCGTTAGTTAACCTAGATAGTACAAATGCCCGCTAGATAACCTACATAGTACAAGGACCCGCTAGTTGACCTAGATAGTCCAAGTGCCTGCTAGGTAACCTAGATAGTCAAAGTGCCTGCTAGTTAACCTAAGTAGTACAAAAGTCCGATAGGGATCCTACAGAGTCCAAGTGCCCGCTAGTTAACCTACATAGTCCAAATCCCCGCTAGGTAACCTAGACAGTCCAAGTGACCATTAGGTTACCTACATAGTCCAAGTGCCCGTTCGTTAACGTACATACTCCAAGTGTCCGCTAGGTAACGTAGATAGCACAAGTGCCCGCTAGGGAACGTACATAGTCCAAGTGCCCTCTAGGTAACCTAGATAGTCCAAGTGCCCGCTAGTTAACTTACATAGTCCAAGTGCCTGCTAGGTAAACTACATAGTCCAAATGCCCACTAGGTAACCTAGACAGACCAATTGCCCGCTAGTTAACCTAGACAGTCCAAGTACCCAATAGGGGACCTACATAGTCCAAGTGCCCGCTAGGGAACCTACATAGTGCAAGTGCTCGCTAGGCAACCTACATAGTCCAAGTGCCCGTTAGTTAACCTAGATAGTCAAAGTGCCTGCTAGGTAACCTAAATTGTCCAAATGCCCGCTAGGGAACCTACATAGTCCAAGTGACCGCTAGGTAACCTAGATAGTCCAATTGCCCGTTAGCTTACCTAGATAGTCGAAGTGTCCGCTAGTTAACCTACATAGTCCAAGTGTCCGTTCGTTAACCTAGATAGGCCAAGTGCCCGCTAGGTAACCTAGACAGTCCAAGTACCCGTTAGGTTACCTACATAGTCCAAGTGCACGTTCGTTAACCTAGATAGTCCAAGTGCCCGCTGGTAACCTTCATAGTACAAGGGCCCGCTAGGTAACCTTGATAGTCCAAGTGCCTTCTAGTTAACCTACATAGTCCAAGTGCCCGCTAGGTAACCTATGTAATCCAAATGCCCGCTAGGAAAACTACGTTGTCCAAGTGCCCGCTAGTTAACCTAGATATTCCAAGTGCCCGCTAGTAAACCTAGATAGTCCAAGGGCCCGCTAGTTAACCTACATAGTCCAAGTCCCTCTAGTTAACCTAGATAGTCCAAGTGCCCGAAAGGGGACGTACATAGTCCAAGTGCCTGTTAGGTAACCTAGATACTCCAAGTGCCTGCTAGGGTATGTACATAGTTCAAGTGCCCGCTAGGTAACCTAGATTGTCCAAGTGTCCGCTAGTTAACCTACATAGTCCAAGTGCCCGCTAGGTAACCTAGATAGTCTAAGTGCCCGTTCTTTAACCTAGATAGTCCAACTGCCCGCTAGGTTACTTAGACAGTCCAAGTGCCCGCTAGTTACCCTACACAGTCCAAGTGCCTTATAGGGAACCTACATAATCCAAGTGCCCGCTATGCAACCTACATAGTCCAAGTGCCCGCTAGGCAACCTACATAGTCCAAGTGCCCGTTAGTTAACCTAGATAGTCAAAGTGCCTGCTAGGTAACCTAGATAGTCCAAGTTTCCGCTAGGTAACCTTCATAGTCCAAGTTCCCGTTGGTAACTTAATAGTCCAAATGCCCGCTAGGGAAACTACATAGTCCAAGTGCCCGCTACTTAACCTAGATAGTCCAAGTGCCTGCTAGTAAACCTACATAATCCATGGGCCCACTAGTTAACCTACATAGTTCAAGGGCCCGCTAGTAACCTAGATCGTGCAAGTGTCCGCTAGTTAACCGACATAGTCCACGTGCCCGCTAGGTAACCTAGATAGTCCAATTGCCCGCTAGGGATTCTTCATAATCCAAGTGCCTGCTAGGTAACCTAGATAGTCCAAGTGCCCGCTAGTTAACCTAGATAGACCTAGTGCCCGCTATTTAACCTACATAGTCCAAGGTCCGCTAGATAACCTAGATAGTTCAAGTGCCCACTAGGTAACCTACATAGTCCAAGTGCCCGCTAGGTAACCTAGATAGTCCAAGGGCCCGCTAGTTAAGCTACATATTCTAAGGGTTCACTTGTTAACTCTGATAGTCCAAGTGCCCGCTAGTTAACCTAGATTGTCCAAGTGCCCGCTAGTTAACCTAGATTGTCCAAGTGCCCGCTAGGGATCCTTCATAATCCAAGTGCCTGCTAGGTAACCTAGATAGTCCAAGTACCCGCTAGTTAACCTAGATAGTCCTAGTGCCCGTTAGTTAACCTAGATAGTCCAAGTGCGCGCTAGGGTATGTACATAGTCCAAGTGCCTGCTAAGAAACCTAGATAGTCCATGTGCCCGCTTGTTAACCTACATAGTCCAAGGGCACGCTAGGTAACCTACATAGTCCAAGGTCCGCTAGTTAACCTAGATAGTCCAAGTGCCGGCTAGTTAACCTACATAGTCCAAGGGCCCGCTAGTTGACCTAGATAGTCCACGTGCCCGCTAGTTAACCTAGATAGTCAAAGTGCCCGCCAGTTAACCTACGTAGTACAAATGTCCGATAGGGATCATACATAGTCCAAGTGCCCGCTAGGTAACCTACATAGTCCAAGTGCCCGTTCGTTAACCTAGATAGTCCAAGTGCCCGTTAGGTAACCTAGAGAGTCCCAATGCCCGCTAGGTTACATACATAGTCCAAGTGCCCGTTCGTTAACCTAGATTGTCCAAGTGCCCGCTAGGTTACCTAGACAGTCCAAGTGCCCGCTAGTTAACCTACATAGTCCAAGTGCCCGATAGGGTAGTAACCTACCCAATCTAAGTGCCCGTTGGCTAACCTAGATAGTCCAAGGGCCCGCTAGTTGACCTACATAGTCCAAGTGCCCCGCTAGTTAACCTAGATAGTCCAAGTGACTGCTAGGTAACCTACATAGTGCAAGTGTCCGCTAGTTAACCTACATATTCCAAGTGCCCCCTTGTTAACATAGATAGTCCAAGTGCCCGCTAGGGAACGTACATAGTCCAAGTGCCCGCTAGGTAACCTAGATACTGCAAGTTCCCGCTAGTTAACCTAGACAGTTCAAGAACCCGCTAGGTAACCTAGATCGACCAAGGGCCCCCTAGTTAGCCTACATAGTCCAAGTGCCCGCTAGTTAACCTACATAATCTAAGTGCCCGTTGGCTACCCTAGATAGTCCAAGGGCCCACTAGTTGACCTACATAGTCCAAGTGCCAGCTAGCTAACCTGGATAGTACAAGTGCCCTCTAGGGAACCTGGATAGTCCAAGTGCCTGTTAGCTAACCTAGATAGGTCAAGTGCCCGCTAGGTAACCTAGATAGTTCAACAGCCCGCTAGGTAACCTACATAGTCCAAGTACCCGCTAGTTAATCTAGATCGTCCAGGTGCCCACTAGGTAACCTACATAGTCCAAGGGCCCGCTAGTTAACCTACATAGTCCAAGGTCCCGCTAGTTAACCTACATCATCCAAGGGCCCGCTAGTTAACCTAGATAGTCCAAGTGCCCGCTAGTTAACCTACATAGTCCAAGTGCCCGCAAGGTAACCTAGACATTTCAAGTGACAACTAGGTTACCTACATAGTCCAAGTGCCCGCTAGTTAACCTACATAGTCCAAGGGCCCGCTAGTTAACCTACATCGTCCAAGGGCCCGCTCGTTAACCTAGATAATCCAAGTGCCCGCTAGTTAACCTACATAGTCCAAGTGCCCGCTAGGTAACCTAGACATTTCAAGTGACAACTAGGTTACCTACATAGTCCCAGTGCCCGTTCGTTAACCTACATAGTCCAAGTGCCGCTAGGTAACCAATATAGTCCAAATGCCCGCTAGGGGCCCTAATAGTCCATATGCCCGCTAGTTAACCCAGATAGTCCCAAGTGCTCGCTAGTTAACCTAGATAGACAAAGTGCCCGCTAGGGAACCTATCTAGTCCAAGTACCCGCTAGGAAACGTACATAGTCCAAGTGCCCGCTAGGTAATATACATAGTCCAAGTGCCTGCTAGGTAACGTAGATAGTCCAAGTGCCCGCTAGGGAACTTACATAGTCCAAGTGTCCGCCAGGGAACCTACATAGTCCAAGTGCCCGTTAGTTAACCTAGATAGTCCAAGTGCCCGCTTGGTAACCTAGATAGTCCAACAGCCCGCCTGGTAACCTACATACTCCAAGCTCCCGCTATAACGTTGATAGTTCAAGTGCCAGCTAGGTAACCTAGATAGTCCATGTTCCGCTAGGTAACCTAAAAAGTCAAAGTGCCCGCTAGGTTATCTATGTAGTCCAAATGCCAGCTAGGGAATCTACATAGTACAAGGGCCCGCTAGTTAATCTACATAGTCCAAGGGCCCGCTAGTTAACCTACATAGTCCAAGTACCCGCTAAGAAACCTAGATAGTCCAAGTGCACGCTAGTTAACCCAGATAGTCCAAGTGCCCTCTCGTTTACCTAGATCGTCCAAGAGTCCGCAAAGAAATCTAGATAGTCCAAGTGCCCGTTACCTAACCTAGATTGTCCAATTGCCCGCTATGCAACATACGTAGTCCAAGTGCCCGCTCGTTAACCTAGAAGTCCAAGTGCCCGCTAGGTAACCTAGACTTTCCAAGTGCCCGCTAGGTTACCTACATAGTCCAAATGCCCGTTCGGTAACCTAGATAGTGCAAGTGCCCGGTAGTTAACCTACATAGTCCAAGTGCCCGCTAGGTAACCTAGATAGTCCAAGGGCCCGCTAGTTAACCTACATAGTCCAAGTGCCCGGAAGTTAACTTACATCGTTCAAGTGTCCGTAGGGAACCTACATAGTCCAAGTGCCCGCTAGTTAATCTACATAGTGCAAGTGTTTGCTAGTTAACCTACATAATCCAAGTACCCGCTAGTTAACCTAGATTGTCCAAGTGTCCGCTAATTAACCTACATAGTACAAGTGCCCACTAGGGAACCTAGATAGTCCAAGTGCCCGCTAGGTAACCTAGATAGTCCAAGTGCCCGTTACCTAACCTAGATAGTCCAAGTGCCCTCTAGGCAACCTACATAGTCCAAGTGCCCTTTCATTAACCTAGAAGTCCAAAAGCCCGCTATGTAACCTAGACAGTCCAAGTGCCCGCTAGGTTACCTGCATAGTCCAAGTGCCCGTTCGTTAACATAGATAGTCCAAGTGCCCACTAGGGAACCTATATAGTCCAAGTGCTATCTAGGTAACCTAGATAGTCCAAGGGCCCGCTAGTTAACCTACATAGTCCAAGGGCTCGCTTGTTAACTTTGATAGTCCAAGTGCCCCTTAGTTAACCCAGATCGTTCAAGTGCCCGCTAGTTAACCTAGATCGTCCAAGTACTGGCTAGTTAACCTACATAGTCCAAGGGCCCACTAGTTAACCTAGATTGTCCAAATGTCCTCTAGTTAACCTACATAGTCCAAGTGCCCGCTAGGTAACCTACATAGTGCAAGTGTCTGCTAGGTAAATTACATAGTCCAAGTGCCCGCTAGTTAACATAGATAGTCCAAGTGCCCGCTAGGGAAGGTACATAGTCCAATTGCCCGCTAGGTAACCTAGAGAGTGCAAGTGCCCGCTAGTTAACCTACATAGTCCAAGTGCCTGCTAGGTAACCTAGATAGTCCAAGGGCCTGCTAGTTAACCTACATAGTCCAAGTGCCCGCTAGGTAACCTACATAGTGCAAGTGTCCGCTAGTTAATCTACATAGTCCAAGCGCCCGCTAGTTAACCTAGATAGTCCAAGTGCCCACTAGGGAATGTACATAGTCCAAGTGCCCGCTAGGTAACCTAGATAGTCCTAGTGCCCGCCAGTTAACCTACATAGTCCAAGTGCCTGCTAGGTTACCTAGATAGTCCAAGTGCCCACTAGTTAACCTACATAGTCCAGGTTCCCCCTAGGTAACCTGGATAGTCCAAGGGCCCGCTAGGTAACCTACATTGTCCTAGTGCCCCCTAGTTAACCTACATTCTCCAAGTGCCCCATTGGGAACCTACATAGTCCAAGTGCCCGCTAGGTAACCTACATAGTCCAAATGCCCGCTAGTTAACCTACATAGTCCAAGTGCCCGATAGGGAAACTACATAATCCAAGTGCCCGCTAGGGAACCTACATAGTCCAAGTGCCCGTTAGGTACCCTAGAAAGTCCAAATGCCCGCTAGGAACCCACATAGTTCAAGTGCACGCTAGGGAACTTACATAGTCCAAGGGCCCGCTAGGGAACCTACATAGTCCATGTGCCCGTTAGTTAACCTAGATAGTCCCAGTGCCCGCTAGGTAACCTAGATAGTCCAACAGCCCGGTAGGTATCCTACATACTCCAAGTACCCGCTAGGTAACGTAGATAGTTCAAGTGCCAGCTAGGTAACCTACAAAGTCTAAGTGCCCGCTAGGTAATCTATATAGTCCAAATGACCGCTAGGGAGCCTACATAGTCCAAATGCCCGCTAGGTAACCTAGATAGTCTAAGGGCCCGCTAGGTAACCTACATAGTCCTAGTGCCCCTTTGTTAACCTACATTTTCCAAGTGCCCGATAGGGAACCTACATAGTCCAAGTGCCCGCTAGGTTACCAACATAGTCCAAATGCCCTCTAGTTATTCTACATAGTCCAAGTGCCCGATAGGGAACCTACATATTCCAAGTGCCCGCTAGGGAACGTACATAGTCCAAGTGCCCGTTATGTAACCTAGAAAGTCCAAATGCCCGCCAGGAAACCCACATAGTCCAAGTGCCCGCTAGGGAACTTACATAATCCAAGGGCCCGCTAGGGAACCTACACAGTCCATGTGCCCGATAGTTAACCTAGATAGTCCAAGTGCCTGCTTGGTAACCTAGATAGTCCAACAGCCCTGTAGGTAACCTACATACTCCAAGTACCCGCTAGGTAACGTAGATAGTTCAAGTGCCAGCTAGGTAACGTAGATAGTCCAAGTGCCCGCTAGGTAACCTACAAAGTCTAAGTGCCCGCTAGGTTATCTATATAGTCCAAATGACCGCTAGGGAGCCTACATAGTCCAAATGCCCGCTAGGTAACCTACATAGTCCAAATGCCCTCTAGTTATTCTACGTAGTCCAAGTGCCCGATAGGGAACCTACATAATCCAAGTGCCCGCTAGGGAACGTACATAGTCCAAGGGCCCGTTAGGTAACCTAGAAAGTCCAAATGCCCGCCAGGAAACCCACATAGTCCAAGTGCCCGCTAGGGAACTTACATAGTCCAAGTGTCCGCCAGGGAAACTACATAGTCCAACTGCCCGTTAGTTAACCTAGATAGTCCAAGTGCCCGCTTGGTAACCTAGATAGTCCAACAGCCCGCCTGGTAACCTACATACTCCAAGATCCCGCTATAACGTAGATAGTTCAAGTGCCAGCTAGGTAACCTAGATAGTCCGTGTGCCGCTAGGTAACCTACAAAGTCAAAGTGCTCGCTAGGTTATCTATATAGTCCAAATGCCCGCTAGGGTATCTACATAGTCCAAGGGCCCGTTACCTAACCTAGATAGTCCAATTGTCCGTTATGCAACATACATAGTCCAAGTGCCCGTTCGTTAACCTAGAAGTCCAAGTGCCCGCTAGGTAACCTAGACTCTCCAAGTGCCCGCTAGGTTACCTACATAGTCCAAATGCCCGTTCGGTAACCTAGATAGTGCAAGTGCCCGGTAGTTCACCTACATAGTCCAAGTGCCCGCTAGGTAACCGAGATAGTCCAAGGGCCCGCTAGTTAACCTACATAGTCCAAGTGTCCGGTAGTTAACTTACATAGTTCAAGTGTACGTAGGGAACATACAGAGTCCAAGTGCCCGCTAGGGAACCTACATAGTCCAAGTGCCTGCTAGTTAATCTAAATAGTTCAAGGGCCAGGTAGTTAACCTACGTAATCCAAGTACCCGCTAGTTACCCTAGATTGTCCAAGTGTCCGTTAATTAACTGACATAGTACAAGTGCCCGCTAGGGAACCTAGATAGTCTAAGTGCCCGCTCTGGAACCTACATAGTCCAAGTGACTGCAAGGGAACCTACATAGTCCAAGTGCCCGCTCTGGAACATACATAGTCCAAGTGCAAGCTGGGGAATCTACATAGTCCAAGGGCCGCTAGTTAACGTAGGTAGTCCAAGTGCCGCTAGTTAACGTAGATAGTCCAAGTGCCGCTAGTTAATCTACTTAGTCCAAGGGCCCGCTAGTTAACCTACATAGTCCAAGTACCCGCTAGTTAACCTAGATCGTCCAGGTGCCCACTAGGTAACCTACATACTCCAAGGGCCCGCTAGTTAACCTACATAGTCCAAGGGCCCGCTAGTTAACCTACATCGTCCAAGGGCCCGCTAGTTAACCTAGATAGTCCAAGTGCCCGCTAGTTAACCTACATTGTCCAAGTGCCCACTAGGTAACCTAGACATTTCAAGTGACCACTAGGTTACCTACATAGTCCACGTGCCCAATCGTTAACCTACATAGTCCAAGTGGCCGCTAGGTAACCAATATAGTCCAAATGCCCGCTAGGGGTCCTAATAGTCCATATGCCCGCTAGTTAACCTAGATAGTCCATGTGCTCGCTAGTTAACCTAGATAGTCCAAGTACCCGCTAGGAAACGTACATAGTCCAAGTGCCCGCTAGGTAATGTACATAGTCCAAGTGCCTGCTAGATAACGTAGATAGTCCAAGTGCCCGCTAGGGAACATACATAGTCCAAGTGACTGCTAAGTAACCTAGATAGTCCAAGTGCCCACTAGTTAACCTACATAGTCCAGGTTCCCCCTAGGTAAGCTAGATAGTCCAAGGGCCCGCTAGGTAACCTACATAGTCCTAGTGCCCCCTAGTTAACCTACATTCTCCAAGTGCCCGATAGGGAACCTACATAGTCCAAGTGCCCGCTAGGTAACCTACATAGTCCAAATGCCCTCTAGTTAATCTACATAGTACATGTGCCCGATAGGGAATCTACATAATCCAAGTGCACGCTAGGGTACCTACATAGTCCAAGTGCCTGCTATGTAACCTAGATAGTCCAAATGCCCGCCATGAAACCCACATAGTCCAAGTGCCCGCTAGGGAACTTACATAGTCCAAGGGCCCGCTAGGGAACCTATATAGTCCAAGTGCCCGTTAGTTAACCTAGATAGTCCAATTGCCCGCTTGGTAACCTAGATAGTCCAACAGACCGCTTGGGAACCTACATACTCCAAGAACCCGCTAGGTAAGGTAGATAGTTCAAGTGCCAGCTATGTAACCTACAGAGTCTAAGTGCCCGCTAGGTTATCTTTATAGTCCAAATGCCCGCTAGGGAACCGACATAGTCCAAGTGCCCGCTAGTTAATCTACATAGTCCAAGTGCCCGATAGGGAACCTACACAGTCCAAGTGCCCTTTAGTTAATCTAGATACTCCAAGTGCCCGATTGGTAACCTAGATAGTCCAATAGCACGCTAGGTAACCTACATACTCTAAGAACCCGCTATAACGTAGATAGTTCATGTGCCAGCTAGGTAACCTAGATAGTCCATGTGCCGCTAGGTAACCTACAAAGTCAAAGTGCCCGCTAGGTTATCTATACATTCCAAATGCCAGCTAGGGAATCTAAATAGTCCAAGGGCCCGCTAGTTAACGTAGATAGTCCAAGTGCCGCTAGTTAATCTACATAGTCCAAGGGCCCGCTAGTTAACCTATATAGTCCAAGTACCCACTAAGAAACCTAGATAGTCCAAGTGCACGCTAGTTAACCCAGATAGTCCAAGTGCCCTCTAGTTACCCTAGATCGTCCAAGTACCCGCTAAGAAACCTAGATAGTCCAAGTGCCCGTTACCTAACCTAGATAGTCCAATTGCCCGCTATGCAACATACATAGTCCAAGTGCCCGTACCTTAACCTAGAAGTCCAAGTGCCCTCTAGGTAACCTAGACTCTCCAAGTGCCCCCTAGGTTACATACATAGTCCAAATGCCCGTTCGGTAACCTAGATAGTGCAAGTGCCCGGTAGTTAACCTACATAGTCCAAGTGCCCGCTAGGTAACCTAGATAGTCCAAGGGCCCGCTAGTTAACCTACATAGTCCAAGTGCCCGGTAGTTAACTTACATAGTTCAAGTGTCCGTAGGGAACATACAGAGTCCAAGTGCCCGCTAGGGAACCTACATAGTCCAAGTGCACGCTAGTTAACCTAGATAGTCCAAGTGCCCGCTAGTTAACCTAGATAGTCCAAGTGCCTGCTAGGTAACCTACATAGTGCAAGTGTCCGCTAGTTAACCTACATATTCCAAGTGCCCTCTAGTTAACATAGATAGTCCAAGTGCCCGCTAGGGAACTTACATAATCCAAGTGCCCGCTAGGTAACCTAGATACTGCAATTGCCCGCTAGTTAACCTAGATAGTTCAAGTACCCGCTAGGTAACCTAGATCGTCCAAGGGCCCCGGGTTAGCCTACATAGTCCAAGTGCCCGCTAGGTAACTTAGATAGTCCAAGTGCCCGTTCGGTAACCTAGATAGTCCAAGTGCCCTTTAGGGAACCTAGATAGTCCAAGGGCCCGCTAGTAAACCTACATAGTCCATTGGCCCGCTAGTTAACCTAGATAGTCCAACTGACTGCTAGGTAACCTACATAGTGCAAGTGTCCGCTAGTTAACCTACGTATTCCAAGTGCCGCTAGTTAACATAGATAGTCCAAGTGCCCGCTAGGGAACGTACATAGTCCAAGTGCCCGCTAGGTAACCTAGATACTGCAAGTGCCCGCTAGTTAACCTAGATAGTTCAAGTACACGCTAGGTAACCTAGATCGTCAAAGGGCTCCCTAGTTAGCCTACATAGTCCAAGTGCCCGCTAGGTAACCTAGAGAGTCCAAGTGCCCTTTAGGGAACCTAGATAGTCCAAGGGCACGCTAGTAAACCAACATAGTCCAGGGGCCCGCTAGTTAACCTTCATAATGGAAGTGTCCGCTACTTAACCTACATAATCCAAGTTCCCGTTAGTTAACGTACATAATCTAAGTGCCCGTTGTCTAACCTAGATAGTACAAGAGTCCGCTAGTTGACCTACATAGTCCATGCCAGCTAGGTAACCTAGATAGTACAAGTGCCCGCTAGGGAACCTAGATAGTCCAAGTGCCTGTTAGCTAACCTAGATAGTCCAAGTGGCTGCTAGGTAACCTACATAGTCCAAGTGCCCGTTCGTTAACCTAGATAATCCAAGTGCCCACTAGGTAACCTAGACAGTCCAAGTGCCCACTAGTTAACCTACATAATCCAAGTGCCCCCTAGGCAACCTACATAGTCCAAGTGCCCGTTAGTTAACCTAGATAGTCAAATTGCCTGCTAGGTAACCTAGATAGTCCAAATGCCCGCAAGGTAACCTACATAGTCCAAGTGCCCGCTAGGTAATCTAAATAGTCCAAATGCCCGCTAGGGAAACTACATAGTCCAAGTGCCCGCTAGTTAACCTAGATAGTCCAAGTGCCTGCTACTAAACCTACATAATCCATGGGCCCGCTAGTTAACCTACATAGTGCAAGGGCCCGCTAGTTAACCTACATCGTCCAAGGGCCCGCTAGTTAACCTAGATAGTCCAAGTGCCGGCTAGATAACCTACATAGTCTAAGTGCCCTCTAGGTAACCTAGACAGTTCAAGTGACCACTAGGTTACCAACATAGTCCAAGTGCCCGTTCGTTAACCTACTTAGTCCAAGTGCCCGCTAGGTAACCAATATAGTCCAAATTCCCGCTAGGAGCCTTAATATTCCAAATGCCCGCTAGTTAACCTAGATAGTCCAAGTGCTCGCTAGTTAACCTAGATAGTCCAAGTGCCCGCTAGTTAACCTAGATAGACCAAGTGCCCGCTAGGGAACCTATCTAGTCCAAGTACCAGCTAGGAAACGTACATAGTCCATGTGCCCGCTAGGTAACGGTGATAGTCCATATGCCCGCTGGGGAACGTACATAGTCCAAGTGCCCGCTAGGTAACCTAGATAGTCCAAGTGCCCGCTAGTTAACCTACATAGTCCAAGTGCCCGCTAGTTAACCTACATAGTCCAGATTCCCCCTAGGTAACCTAGATAGTCCAAGGGCCCGCTAGGTAACCTACATTGTCCTAGTGCCCCCTAATTAACCTACATTCTCCAAGTGCCCGATAGGAAACCTACATAGAACAAGTGCCCGCTAGGTAACCTACATAGTCCAAATGCCCGCTAGTTAACCTACATAGTCAAAGTGCCCGATAGGGAACCTACATAATCCAAGTGCCCGCTAGGGAACCTACATAGTCCAAGTGCCCGTTAGGTAACCTAGATAGTCCAAATGCCCGCTAGGGAACCCCATAGTCCAAGTGCCCGATAGGGAACCTACATAATCCAAGTGCCCGCTAAGGAACCTACATAGTCCAAGTGCCCGTTAGGTAACCTAGATAGTCCAAAGGCCCGCTAGGGAACCCACATAGTCCAAGTGCCCGCTAGGGAACTTACATAGTCCAAGGGCCCGCTAGGGAACCTACATAGTCCAAGTGCCCGCTAGGTAACCTACATAGTCCAAATGCCCTCTAGTTAATCTACATAGTACATGTGCCCGATAGGGAATCTACATAATCCAAGTGCACGCTAGGGTACCTACATAGTCCAAGTGCCTGCTATGTAACCTAGATAGTCCAAATGCCCGCCATGAAACCCACATAGTCCAAGTGCCCGCTAGGGAATTTACATAGTCCAAGGGCCCGCTAGGGAACCTATATAGTCCAAGTGCCCGTTAGTTAACCTAGATAGTCCAATTGCCCGCTTGGTAACCTAGATAGTCCAACAGACCGCTTGGGAACCTACATACTCCAAGAACCCGCTAGGTAAGGTAGATAGTTCAAGTGCCAGCTATGTAACCTACAGAGTCTAAGTGCCCGCTAGGTTATCTTTATAGTCCAAATGCCCGCTAGGGAACCGACATAGTCCAAGTGCCCGCTAGTTAATCTACATAGTCCAAGTGCCCGATAGGGAACCTACACAGTCCAAGTGCCCTTTAGTTAATCTAGATACTCCAAGTGCCCGATTGGTAACCTAGATAGTCCAATAGCACGCTAGGTAACCTACATACTCTAAGAACCCGCTATAACGTAGATAGTTCATGTGCCAGCTAGGTAACCTAGATAGTCCATGTGCCGCTAGGTAACCTACAAAGTCAAAGTGCCCGCTAGGTTATCTATACATTCCAAATGCCAGCTAGGGAATCTAAATAGTCCAAGGGCCCGCTAGTTAACGTAGATAGTCCAAGTGCCGCTAGTTAATCTACATAGTCCAAGGGCCCGCTAGTTAACCTATATAGTCCAAGTACCCACTAAGAAACCTAGATAGTCCAAGTGCACGCTAGTTAACCCAGATAGTCCAAGTGCCCTCTAGTTACCCTAGATCGTCCAAGTACCCGCTAAGAAACCTAGATAGTCCAAGTGCCCGTTACCTAACCTAGATAGTCCAATTGCCCGCTATGCAACATACATAGTCCAAGTGCCCGTACCTTAACCTAGAAGTCCAAGTGCCCTCTAGGTAACCTAGACTCTCCAAGTGCCCCCTAGGTTACATACATAGTCCAAATGCCCGTTCGGTAACCTAGATAGTGCAAGTGCCCGGTAGTTAACCTACATAGTCCAAGTGCCCGCTAGGTAACCTAGATAGTCCAAGGGCCCGCTAGTTAACCTACATAGTCCAAGTGCCCGGTAGTTAACTTACATAGTTCAAGTGTCCGTAGGGAACATACAGAGTCCAAGTGCCCGCTAGGGAACCTACATAGTCCAAGTGCACGCTAGTTAACCTAGATAGTCCAAGTGCCCGCTAGTTAACCTAGATAGTCCAAGTGCCTGCTAGGTAACCTACATAGTGCAAGTGTCCGCTAGTTAACCTACATATTCCAAGTGCCCTCTAGTTAACATAGATAGTCCAAGTGCCCGCTAGGGAACTTACATAATCCAAGTGCCCGCTAGGTAACCTAGATACTGCAATTGCCCGCTAGTTAACCTAGATAGTTCAAGTACCCGCTAGGTAACCTAGATCGTCCAAGGGCCCCGGGTTAGCCTACATAGTCCAAGTGCCCGCTAGGTAACTTAGATAGTCCAAGTGCCCGTTCGGTAACCTAGATAGTCCAAGTGCCCTTTAGGGAACCTAGATAGTCCAAGGGCCCGCTAGTAAACCTACATAGTCCATTGGCCCGCTAGTTAACCTAGATAGTCCAACTGACTGCTAGGTAACCTACATAGTGCAAGTGTCCGCTAGTTAACCTACGTATTCCAAGTGCCGCTAGTTAACATAGATAGTCCAAGTGCCCGCTAGGGAACGTACATAGTCCAAGTGCCCGCTAGGTAACCTAGATACTGCAAGTGCCCGCTAGTTAACCTAGATAGTTCAAGTACACGCTAGGTAACCTAGATCGTCAAAGGGCTCCCTAGTTAGCCTACATAGTCCAAGTGCCCGCTAGGTAACCTAGAGAGTCCAAGTGCCCTTTAGGGAACCTAGATAGTCCAAGGGCACGCTAGTAAACCAACATAGTCCAGGGGCCCGCTAGTTAACCTTCATAATGGAAGTGTCCGCTACTTAACCTACATAATCCAAGTTCCCGTTAGTTAACGTACATAATCTAAGTGCCCGTTGTCTAACCTAGATAGTACAAGAGTCCGCTAGTTGACCTACATAGTCCATGCCAGCTAGGTAACCTAGATAGTACAAGTGCCCGCTAGGGAACCTAGATAGTCCAAGTGCCTGTTAGCTAACCTAGATAGTCCAAGTGGCTGCTAGGTAACCTACATAGTCCAAGTGCCCGTTCGTTAACCTAGATAATCCAAGTGCCCACTAGGTAACCTAGACAGTCCAAGTGCCCACTAGTTAACCTACATAATCCAAGTGCCCCCTAGGCAACCTACATAGTCCAAGTGCCCGTTAGTTAACCTAGATAGTCAAATTGCCTGCTAGGTAACCTAGATAGTCCAAATGCCCGCAAGGTAACCTACATAGTCCAAGTGCCCGCTAGGTAATCTAAATAGTCCAAATGCCCGCTAGGGAAACTACATAGTCCAAGTGCCCGCTAGTTAACCTAGATAGTCCAAGTGCCTGCTACTAAACCTACATAATCCATGGGCCCGCTAGTTAACCTACATAGTGCAAGGGCCCGCTAGTTAACCTACATCGTCCAAGGGCCCGCTAGTTAACCTAGATAGTCCAAGTGCCGGCTAGATAACCTACATAGTCTAAGTGCCCTCTAGGTAACCTAGACAGTTCAAGTGACCACTAGGTTACCAACATAGTCCAAGTGCCCGTTCGTTAACCTACTTAGTCCAAGTGCCCGCTAGGTAACCAATATAGTCCAAATTCCCGCTAGGAGCCTTAATATTCCAAATGCCCGCTAGTTAACCTAGATAGTCCAAGTGCTCGCTAGTTAACCTAGATAGTCCAAGTGCCCGCTAGTTAACCTAGATAGACCAAGTGCCCGCTAGGGAACCTATCTAGTCCAAGTACCAGCTAGGAAACGTACATAGTCCATGTGCCCGCTAGGTAACGGTGATAGTCCATATGCCCGCTGGGGAACGTACATAGTCCAAGTGCCCGCTAGGTAACCTAGATAGTCCAAGTGCCCGCTAGTTAACCTACATAGTCCAAGTGCCCGCTAGTTAACCTACATAGTCCAGATTCCCCCTAGGTAACCTAGATAGTCCAAGGGCCCGCTAGGTAACCTACATTGTCCTAGTGCCCCCTAATTAACCTACATTCTCCAAGTGCCCGATAGGAAACCTACATAGAACAAGTGCCCGCTAGGTAACCTACATAGTCCAAATGCCCGCTAGTTAACCTACATAGTCAAAGTGCCCGATAGGGAACCTACATAATCCAAGTGCCCGCTAGGGAACCTACATAGTCCAAGTGCCCGTTAGGTAACCTAGATAGTCCAAATGCCCGCTAGGGAACCCCATAGTCCAAGTGCCCGATAGGGAACCTACATAATCCAAGTGCCCGCTAAGGAACCTACATAGTCCAAGTGCCCGTTAGGTAACCTAGATAGTCCAAAGGCCCGCTAGGGAACCCACATAGTCCAAGTGCCCGCTAGGGAACTTACATAGTCCAAGGGCCCGCTAGGGAACCTACATAGTCCAAGTGAACGTTATTTAACCTAAATAGTCCCAGTGCCCGCTAGGTAACCTAGATAGTTCAACAGCCTGGTAAGTAACCTACATACTCCAAGTACCCGCTAGGTAACGTAGATAGTCCAAGTGCCCGCTAGGTAACCTACAAAGTCTAAGTTCCCGCTAGGTAATCTATATAGTCCAAATGACCGCCAGGGAGACTACATAGTCCAAATGCTCGCTAGGTAACCTAGATAGTCTAAGGGCCCGCTTGGTAACCTACATAGTCCTAGTGCCCCCTAGTTAACCTACATTTTCCAAGTGCCCGATAGGGAACCTACATAGTCCAAGTGCCTGCTATGTAAACTACATAGTCCAAATGCCCGCTAGTTAACCTACATAGTCCAAGTGCCCGATAGGGAACCTACATAATCCAAGTGCCCGCCAGGGAACCTACATAGTCCAAGTGCCCGTTAGGTAACCTAGATAGTCCAAATGCCCGCCAGGAAACCCACATAGTCCAAGTGCCCGCTAGGGAACTTACATAGTTAAAGGGCCCGCTAGGGAACCTACACAGTCCAAGTGTCCGTTAGTTAACCTAGATAGTCCAAGTGCCCGGTAGTTAACTTACATAGTTCAAGTGTCCGTAGGGAACATACAGAGTCCAAGTGCCCGCTAGGGAACCTACATAGTCCAAGTGCACGCTAGTTAACCTAGATAGTCTAAATGCCCGCTAGTTAACCTAGATAGTCCAAGTGCCTGCTAAGTAACCTACATAGTGCCAGTGTCCGCTAGTTAACCTACATATTCCAAGTGCCCTCTAGTTAACATAGATAGTCCAAGTGCCCGCTAGGGGACTTCCATAGTCCAAGTGCCCGCTAGGTAACCTAGATACTGCAATTGCCCGCTAGTTAACCTAGATAGTTCAAGTACCCGCTAGGTAACCTAGATCGTCCAAAGGCCCCGTATTAGCCTACATAGTCCAAGTGCCCGCTAGGTAACTTAGATAGTCCAAGTGCCCGTTTGGTAACCTAGATAGTCCAAGTGCCCTCTAGGGAACCTAGATAGTCCAAGGGCCCTCTAGTAAACCTACATAGTCCATGGGCCCGCTAGTTAACCTAGATAGTCCAACTGACTGCTAGGTAACCTACATAGTGCAAGTGTCCGCTAGTTAACCTACATATTCCAAGTGCCCGTTAGTTAACCTAGATAGTCCAATTGCCCGCTATGCAACATACATAGTCCAAGTGCCCGTACCTTAACCTAGAAGTCCAAGTGCCCTCTAGGTAACATAGACTCTCCAAGTGCCCGCTAGGTTACATACATAGTCCAAATGCCCGTTCGGTAACCTAGATAGTGCAAGAGCCCACTAGGTAACCTAGATAGTGCATGTGCCCGGTAGTTAACCTACATATTCCAAGTGCCCGCTAGGTAACCTAGATAGTCCAAGGGCCCGCTAGTTAACCTACATAGTCCAAGTGCCCGGTAGTTAACTTACATAGTTCAAGTGTCCGTAGGGAACATACAGAGTCCAAGTGCCCGCTAGGGAACCTACATAGTCCAAGTGCACGCTAGTTAACCTAGATAGTCCAAGTGCCCGCTAGTTAACCTAGATAGTCCAAGTGCCTGCTAGGTAACCTACATAGTGCAAGTGTCCGCTAGTTAACCTACATATTCCAAGTGCCCTCTAGTTAACATAGATAGTCCAAGTGCCCGCTAGGGAACTTACATAATCCAAGTGCCCGCTAGGTAACCTAGATACTGCAATTGCCCGCTAGTTAACCTAGATAGTTCAAGTACCCGCTAGGTAACCTAGATCGTCCAAGGGCCCCGGGTTAGCCTACATAGTCCAAGTGCCCGCTAGGTAACTTAGATAGTCCAAGTGCCCGTTCGGTAACCTAGATAGTCCAAGTGCCCTTTAGGGAACCTAGATAGTCCAAGGGCCCGCTAGTAAACCTACATAGTCCATTGGCCCGCTAGTTAACCTAGATAGTCCAACTGACTGCTAGGTAACCTACATAGTGCAAGTGTCCGCTAGTTAACCTACGTATTCCAAGTGCCGCTAGTTAACATAGATAGTCCAAGTGCCCGCTAGGGAACGTACATAGTCCAAGTGCCCGCTAGGTAACCTAGATATTGCAAGTGCCCGCTAGTTAACCTAGATAGTTCAAGTACACGCTAGGTAACCTAGATCGTCAAAGGGCTCCCTAGTTAGCCTACATAGTCCAAGTGCCCGCTAGGTAACCTAGAGAGTCCAAGTGCCCTTTAGGGAACCTAGATAGTCCAAGGGCACGCTAGTAAACCTACATAGTCCAGGGGCCCGCTAGTTAACCTTCATAATGGAAGTGTCCGCTACTTAACCTACATAATCCAAGTTCCCGTTAGTTAACGTACATAATCTAAGTGCCCGTTGTCTAACCTAGATAGTACAAGAGTCTGCTAGTTGACCTACATAGTCCATGCCAGCTAGGTAACCTAGATAGTACAAGTGCCCGCTAGGGAACCTAGATAGTCCAAGTGCCTGTTAGCTAACCTAGATAGTCCAAGTGGCTGCTAGGTAACCTACATAGTCCAAGTGCCTGTTCGTTAACCTAGATAATCCAAGTGCCCACTAGGTAACCTAGACAGTCCAAGTGCCCACTAGGTAACCTAGACAGTCCAAGTGCCCACTAGTTAACCTACATAATCCAAGTGCCCGCTAGGCAACCTACATAGTCCAAGTGCCCGTTAGTTAACCTAGATAGTCAAATTGCCTGCTAGGTAACCTAGATAGTCCAAATGCCCGCAAGGTAACCTACATAGTCCAAGTGCCCGCTAGGTAATCTAAATAGTCCAAATGCCCGCTAGGGAAACTACATAGTCCAAGTGCCCGCTAGTTAACCTAGATAGTCCAAGTGCCTGCTACTAAACCTACATAATCCATGGGCCCGCTAGTTAACCTACATAGTGCAAGGGCCTGCTAGTTAACCTACATCGTCCAAGGGCCCGCTAGTTAACCTAGATAGTCCAAGTGCCGGCTAGTTAACCTACATAGTCTAAGTGCCCGCTAGGTAACCTAGACAGTTCAAGTGACCACTAGGTTACCAACATTGTCCAAGTGCCCGTTCGTTAACCTACTTAGTCCAAGTGCCCGCTAGGTAACCAATATAGTCCAAATTCCCGCTAGGAGCCTTAATATTCCAAATGCCCGCTGTTAACCTAGATAGTCCAAGTGCTCGCTAGTTAACCTAGATAGTCCAAGTGCCCGCTAGTTAACCTAGATAGACCAAGTGCCCGCTAGGGAACCTATCTAGTCCAAGTACCAGCTAGGAAACGTACATAGTCCAAGTGCCCGCTAGGTAAAAGTGATAGTCCATATGCCCACTGGGGAACGTACATAGTCCAAGTGCCCGCTAGGTAACCTAGATAGTCCAAGTGCCCGCTAGTTAACCTACATAGTCCAAGTGCCCGCTAGTTAACCTACATAGTCCAGGTTCCCCCTAGGTAACCTAGATAGTCCAAGGGCCCGCTAGGTAACCTACATTGTCCTAGTGCCCCCTAATTAACCTACATTCTCCAAGTGCCCGATAGGAAACCTACATAGAACAAGTGCCCGCTAGGTAACCTACATAGTCCAAATGCCCGCTAGTTAACCTACATAGTCAAAGTGCCCGATAGGGAACCTACATAATCCAAGTGCCCGCTAGGGAACCTACATAGTCCAAGTGCCCGTTAGGTAACCTAGATAGTCCAAATGCCCGCTAGGGAACCCCATAGTCCAAGTGCCCGATAGGGAACCTACATAATCCAAGTGCCCGCTAAGGAACCTACATAGTCCAAGTGCCCGTTAGGTAACCTAGATAGTCCAAAGGCCCGCTAGGGAACCCACATAGTCCAAGTGCCCGCTAGGGAATTTACATAGTCCAAGGGCCCGCTAGGGAACCTACATAGTCCAAGTGCACGTTAGTTAACCTAAATAGTCCCAGTGCCCGCTAGGTAACCTAGATAGTTCAACAGCCTGGTAAGTAACCTACATACTCCAAGTACCCGCTAGGTAACGTAGATAGTTCAAGTGCCAGCTAGGTAACCTAGATAGTCCAAGTGCCCGCTAGGTAACCTACAAAGTTAAGTTCCCGCTAGGTAATCTATATAGTCCAAATGACCGCCAGGGTACCTACATAGTCCAAATGCTCGCTAGGTAACCTAGATAGTCTAAGGGCCCGCTTGGTAACCTACATAGTCCTAGTGCCCCCTAGTTAACCTACATTTTCCAAGTGCCCGATAGGGAACCGACATAGTCCAAGTGCCTGCTATGTAACCTACAGAGTCCAAATGCCCGCTAGTTAACCTACATAGTCCAAGTGCCCGATAGGGAACCTACATAATCCAAGTGCCCGCCAGGGAACCTCCATAGTCCAAGTGCCAGTTAGGTAACCTAGATAGTCCAAATGCCCGCCAGGAAACCCACATAGTCCAAGTGCCCGCTAGGGAACTTACATAGTTAAAGGGCCCGCTAGGGAACCTACACAGTCCAAGTGTCCGTTAGTTAACCTAGATAGTCCAAGTGCCCGGTAGTTAACTTACATAGTTCAAGTGTCAGTAGGGAACATACAGAGTCCAAGTGCCCGCTAGGGAACCTACATAGTCCAAGTGCACGCTAGTTAACCTAGATAGTCTAAATGCCCGCTAGTTAACCTAGATAGTCCAAGTGCCTGCTAAGTAACCTACATAGTGCCAGTGTCCGCTAGTTAACCTACATATTCCAAGTGCCCTCTAGTTAACATAGATAGTCCAAGTGCCCGCTAGGGGACTTCCATAGTCCAAGTGCCCGCTAGGTAACCTAGATACTGCAATTGCCCGCTAGTTAACCTAGATAGTTCAAGTACCCGCTAGGTAACCTAGATCGTCCAAAGGCCCCGTAGTTAGCCTACATAGTCCAAGTGCCCGCTAGGTAACTTAGATAGTCCAAGTGCCCGTTCGGTAACCTAGATAGTCCAAGTGCCCTTTAGGGAACCTAGATAGTCCAAGGGCCCTCTAGTAAACCTACATAGTCCATGGGGCCGCTAGTTAACCTAGATAGTCCAACTGACTGCTAGGTAACCTACATAGTGCAAGTGTCCGCTAGTTAACCTACATATTCCAAGTGCCCGTTAGTTAACCTAGATAGTCCAATTGCCCGCTATGCAACATACATAGTCCAAGTGCCCGTACCTTAACCTAGAAGTCCAAGTGCCCTCTAGGTAACATAGACTCTCCAAGTGCCCGCTAGGTTACATACATAGTCCAAATGCCCGTTCGGTAACCTAGATAGTGCAAGTGTCCGGTAGTTAACCTACATAGTCCAAGTGCCCGCTAGGTAACCTAGATAGTCCAAGGGCCCCCTAGTTAACCTAGATAGTCCAAGTGCCCGGTAGTTAACTTACATAGTTCAAGTGTCCGTAGGGAACATACAGAGTCCAAGTGCCCGCTAGGGAACCTACATAGTCCAAGTGCACGCTAGTTAACCTAGATAGTCTAAATGCCCGCTAGTTAACCTAGATAGTCCAAGTGCCTGCTAAGTAACCTACATAGTGCCAGTGTCCGCTAGTTAACCTACATATTCCAAGTGCCCTCTAGTTAACATAGATAGTCCAAGTGCCCGCTAGGGGACTTCCATAGTCCAAGTGCCCGCTAGGTAACCTAGATACTGCAATTGCCCGCTAGTTAACCTAGATAGTTCAAGTACCCGCTAGGTAACCTAGATCGTCCAAAGGCCCCGTAGTTAGCCTACATAGTCCAAGTGCCCGCTAGGTAACTTAGATAGTCCAAGTGCCCGTTCGGTAACCTAGATAGTCCAAGTGCCCTTTAGGGAACCTAGATAGTCCAAGGGCCCTCTAGTAAACCTACATAGTCCATGGGGCCGCTAGTTAACCTAGATAGTCCAACTGACTGCTAGGTAACCTACATAGTGCAAGTGTCCGCTAGTTAACCTACATATTCCAAGTGCCCGTTAGTTAACCTAGATAGTCCAATTGCCCGCTATGCAACATACATAGTCCAAGTGCCCGTACCTTAACCTAGAAGTCCAAGTGCCCTCTAGGTAACATAGACTCTCCAAGTGCCCGCTAGGTTACATACATAGTCCAAATGCCCGTTCGGTAACCTAGATAGTGCAAGTGCCCGGTAGTTAACCTACATAGTCCAAGTGCCCGCTAGGTAACCTAGATAGTCCAAGGGCCCGCTAGTTAACCTACATAGTCCAAGTGCCCGGTAGTTAACTTACATAGTTCAAGTGTCCGTAGGGGACATACAGAGTCCAAGTGCCCGCTAGGGAACCTACATAGTCCAAGTGCACGCTAGTTAACCTAGATAGTCTAAATGCCCGCTAGTTAACCTAGATAGTCCAAGTGCCTGCTAAGTAACCTACATAGTGCCAGTGTCCGCTAGTTAACCTACATATTCCAAGTGCCCTCTAGTTAACATAGATAGTCCAAGTGCCCGCTAGGGGACTTCCATAGTCCAAGTGCCCGCTAGGTAACCTAGATACTGCAATTGCCCGCTAGTTAACCTAGATAGTTCAAGTACCCGCTAGGTAACCTAGATCGTCCAAAGGCCCCGTAGTTAGCCTACATAGTCCAAGTGCCCGCTAGGTAACTTAGATAGTCCAAGTGCCCGTTCGGTAACCTAGATAGTCCAAGTGCCCTTTAGGGAACCTAGATAGTCCAAGGGCCCTCTAGTAAACCTACATAGTCCATGGGCCCGCTAGTTAACCTAGATAGTCCAACTGACTGCTAGGTAACCTACATAGTGCAAGTGTCCGCTAGTTAACCTACATATTCCAAGTGCCCGTTAGTTAACCTAGATAGTCCAATTGCCCGCTATGCAACATACATAGTCCAAGTGCCCGTACCTTAACCTAGAAGTCCAAGTGCCCTCTAGGTAACATAGACTCTCCAAGTGCCCGCTAGGTTACATACATAGTCCAAATGCCCGTTCGGTAACCTAGATAGTGCAAGTGCCCGGTAGTTAACCTACATAGTCCAAGTGCCCGCTAGGTAACCTAGATAGTCCAAGGGCCCGCTAGTTAACCTACATAGTCCAAGTGCCCGGTAGTTAACTTACATAGTTCAAGTGTCCGTAGGGGACATACAGAGTCCAAGTGCCCGCTAGGGAACCTACATAGTCCAAGTGCACGCTAGTTAACCTAGATAGTCCAAGTGCCCGCTAGTTAACCTAGATAGTCCAAGTGCCTGCTAGGTAACCTACATAGTGCAAGTGTCCGCTAGTTAACCTACATATTCCAAGTGCCCTCTAGTTAACATAGATAGTCCAAGTGCCCGCTAGGGAACTTACATAATCCAAGTGCCCGCTAGGTAACCTAGATACTGCAATTGCCCGCTAGTTAACCTAGATAGTTCAAGTACCCGCTAGGTAACCTAGATCGTCCAAAGGCCCCGTAGTTAGCCTACATAGTCCAAGTGCCCGCTAGGTAACTTAGATAGTCCAAGTGCCCGTTAGTTAACCTAGATAGTCAAATTGCCTGCTAGGTAACCTAGATAGTCCAAATGCCCGCAAGGTAACCTACATAGTCCAAGTGCCCGCTAGGTAATCTAAATAGTCCAAATGCCCGCTAGGGAAACTACATAGTCCAAGTGCCCGCTAGTTAACCTAGATAGTCCAAGTGCCTGCTACTAAACCTACATAATCCATGGGCCCGCTAGTTAACCTACATAGTGCAAGGGCCCGCTAGTTAACCTACATCGTCCAAGGGCCCGCTAGTTAACCTAGATAGTCCAAGTGCCGGCTAGTTAACCTACATAGTCTAAGTGCCCGCTAGGTAACCTAGACAGTTCAAGTGACCACTAGGTTACCAACATAGTCCAAGTGCCCGTTCGTTAACCTACTTAGTCCAAGTGCCCGCTAGGTAACCAATATAGTCCAAATTCCCGCTAGGAGCCTTAATATTCCAAATGCCCGCTAGTTAACCTAGATAGTCCAAGTGCTCGCTAGTTAACCTAGATAGTCCAAGTGCCCGCTAGTTAACCTAGATAGACCAAGTGCCCGCTAGGGAACCTATCTAGTCCAAGTACCAGCTAGGAAACGTACATAGTCCAAGTGCCCGCTAGGTAAAGGTGATAGTCCATATGCCCGCTGGGGAACGTACATAGTCCAAGTGCCCGCTAGGTAACCTAGATAGTCCAAGTGCCCGCTAGTTAACCTACATAGTCCAAGTGCCCGCTAGTTAACCTACATAGTCCAGGTTCCCCCTAGGTAACCTAGATAGTCCAAGGGCCCGCTAGGTAACCTACATTGTCCTAGTGCCCCCTAATTAACCTACATTCTCCAAGTGCCCGATAGGAAACCTACATAGAACAAGTGCCCGCTAGGTAACCTACATAGTCCAAATGCCCGCTAGTTAACCTACATAGTCAAAGTGCCCGATAGGGAACCTACATAATCCAAGTGCCCGCTAGGGAACCTACATAGTCCAAGTGCCCGTTAGGTAACCTAGATAGTCCAAATGCCCGCTAGGGAACCCCATAGTCCAAGTGCCCGATAGGGAACCTACATAATCCAAGTGCCCGCTAAGGAACCTACATAGTCCAAGTGCCCGTTAGGTAACCTAGATAGTCCAAAGGCCCGCTAGGGAACCCACATAGTCCAAGTGCCCGCTAGGGAACTTACATAGTCCAAGGGCCCGCTAGGGAACCTACATAGTCCAAGTGCACGTTAGTTAACCTAAATAGTCCCAGTGCCCGCTAGGTAACCTAGATAGTTCAACAGCCTGGTAAGTAACCTACATACTCCAAGTACCCGCTAGGTAACGTAGATAGTTCAAGTGCCAGCTAGGTAACCTAGATAGTCCAAGTGCCCGCTAGGTAACCTACAAAGTTAAGTTCCCGCTAGGTAATCTATATAGTCCAAATGACCGCCAGGGTACCTACATAGTCCAAATGCTCGCTAGGTAACCTAGATAGTCTAAGGGCCCGCTTGGTAACCTACATAGTCCTAGTGCCCCCTAGTTAACCTACATTTTCCAAGTGCCCGATAGGGAACCGACATAGTCCAAGTGCCTGCTATGTAACCTACAGAGTCCAAATGCCCGCTAGTTAACCTACATAGTCCAAGTGCCCGATAGGGAACCTACATAATCCAAGTGCCCGCCAGGGAACCTACATAGTCCAAGTGCCAGTTAGGTAACCTAGATAGTCCAAATGCCCGCCAGGAAACCCACATAGTCCAAGTGCCCGCTAGGGAACTTACATAGTTAAAGGGCCCGCTAGGGAACCTACACAGTCCAAGTGTCCGTTAGTTAACCTAGATAGTCCAAGTGCCCGGTAGTTAACTTACATAGTTCAAGTGTCAGTAGGGAACATACAGAGTCCAAGTGCCCGCTAGGGAACCTACATAGTCCAAGTGCACGCTAGTTAACCTAGATAGTCTAAATGCCCGCTAGTTAACCTAGATAGTCCAAGTGCCTGCTAAGTAACCTACATAGTGCCAGTGTCCGCTAGTTAACCTACATATTCCAAGTGCCCTCTAGTTAACATAGATAGTCCAAGTGCCCGCTAGGGGACTTCCATAGTCCAAGTGCCCGCTAGGTAACCTAGATACTGCAATTGCCCGCTAGTTAACCTAGATAGTTCAAGTACCCGCTAGGTAACCTAGATCGTCCAAAGGCCCCGTAGTTAGCCTACATAGTCCAAGTGCCCGCTAGGTAACTTAGATAGTCCAAGTGCCCGTTCGGTAACCTAGATAGTCCAAGTGCCCTTTAGGGAACCTAGATAGTCCAAGGGCCCTCTAGTAAACCTACATAGTCCATGGGGCCGCTAGTTAACCTAGATAGTCCAACTGACTGCTAGGTAACCTACATAGTGCAAGTGTCCGCTAGTTAACCTACATATTCCAAGTGCCCGTTAGTTAACCTAGATAGTCCAATTGCCCGCTATGCAACATACATAGTCCAAGTGCCCGTACCTTAACCTAGAAGTCCAAGTGCCCTCTAGGTAACATAGACTCTCCAAGTGCCCGCTAGGTTACATACATAGTCCAAATGCCCGTTCGGTAACCTAGATAGTGCAAGTGTCCGGTAGTTAACCTACATAGTCCAAGTGCCCGCTAGGTAACCTAGATAGTCCAAGGGCCCCCTAGTTAACCTAGATAGTCCAAGTGCCCGGTAGTTAACTTACATAGTTCAAGTGTCCGTAGGGAACATACAGAGTCCAAGTGCCCGCTAGGGAACCTACATAGTCCAAGTGCACGCTAGTTAACCTAGATAGTCTAAATGCCCGCTAGTTAACCTAGATAGTCCAAGTGCCTGCTAAGTAACCTACATAGTGCCAGTGTCCGCTAGTTAACCTACATATTCCAAGTGCCCTCTAGTTAACATAGATAGTCCAAGTGCCCGCTAGGGGACTTCCATAGTCCAAGTGCCCGCTAGGTAACCTAGATACTGCAATTGCCCGCTAGTTAACCTAGATAGTTCAAGTACCCGCTAGGTAACCTAGATCGTCCAAAGGCCCCGTAGTTAGCCTACATAGTCCAAGTGCCCGCTAGGTAACTTAGATAGTCCAAGTGCCCGTTCGGTAACCTAGATAGTCCAAGTGCCCTTTAGGGAACCTAGATAGTCCAAGGGCCCTCTAGTAAACCTACATAGTCCATGGGCCCGCTAGTTAACCTAGATAGTCCAACTGACTGCTAGGTAACCTACATAGTGCAAGTGTCCGCTAGTTAACCTACATATTCCAAGTGCCCGTTAGTTAACCTAGATAGTCCAATTGCCCGCTATGCAACATACATAGTCCAAGTGCCCGTACCTTAACCTAGAAGTCCAAGTGCCCTCTAGGTAACATAGACTCTCCAAGTGCCCGCTAGGTTACATACATAGTCCAAATGCCCGTTCGGTAACCTAGATAGTGCAAGTGCCCGGTAGTTAACCTACATAGTCCAAGTGCCCGCTAGGTAACCTAGATAGTCCAAGGGCCCGCTAGTTAACCTACATAGTCCAAGTGCCCGGTAGTTAACTTACATAGTTCAAGTGTCCGTAGGGGACATACAGAGTCCAAGTGCCCGCTAGGGAACCTACATAGTCCAAGTGCACGCTAGTTAACCTAGATAGTCTAAATGCCCGCTAGTTAACCTAGATAGTCCAAGTGCCTGCTAAGTAACCTACATAGTGCCAGTGTCCGCTAGTTAACCTACATATTCCAAGTGCCCTCTAGTTAACATAGATAGTCCAAGTGCCCGCTAGGGGACTTCCATAGTCCAAGTGCCCGCTAGGTAACCTAGATACTGCAATTGCCCGCTAGTTAACCTAGATAGTTCAAGTACCCGCTAGGTAACCTAGATCGTCCAAAGGCCCCGTAGTTAGCCTACATAGTCCAAGTGCCCGCTAGGTAACTTAGATAGTCCAAGTGCCCGTTCGGTAACCTAGATAGTCCAAGTGCCCTTTAGGGAACCTAGATAGTCCAAGGGCCCTCTAGTAAACCTACATAGTCCATGGGCCCGCTAGTTAACCTAGATAGTCCAACTGACTGCTAGGTAACCTACATAGTGCAAGTGTCCGCTAGTTAACCTACATATTCCAAGTGCCCGTTAGTTAACCTAGATAGTCCAATTGCCCGCTATGCAACATACATAGTCCAAGTGCCCGTACCTTAACCTAGAAGTCCAAGTGCCCTCTAGGTAACATAGACTCTCCAAGTGCCCGCTAGGTTACATACATAGTCCAAATGCCCGTTCGGTAACCTAGATAGTGCAAGTGCCCGGTAGTTAACCTACATAGTCCAAGTGCCCGCTAGGTAACCTAGATAGTCCAAGGGCCCGCTAGTTAACCTACATAGTCCAAGTGCCCGGTAGTTAACTTACATAGTTCAAGTGTCCGTAGGGGACATACAGAGTCCAAGTGCCCGCTAGGGAACCTACATAGTCCAAGTGCACGCTAGTTAACCTAGATAGTCCAAGTGCCCGCTAGTTAACCTAGATAGTCCAAGTGCCTGCTAGGTAACCTACATAGTGCAAGTGTCCGCTAGTTAACCTACATATTCCAAGTGCCCTCTAGTTAACATAGATAGTCCAAGTGCCCGCTAGGGAACTTACATAATCCAAGTGCCCGCTAGGTAACCTAGATACTGCAATTGCCCGCTAGTTAACCTAGATAGTTCAAGTACCCGCTAGGTAACCTAGATCGTCCAAAGGCCCCGTAGTTAGCCTACATAGTCCAAGTGCCCGCTAGGTAACTTAGATAGTCCAAGTGCCCGTTAGTTAACCTAGATAGTCAAATTGCCTGCTAGGTAACCTAGATAGTCCAAATGCCCGCAAGGTAACCTACATAGTCCAAGTGCCCGCTAGGTAATCTAAATAGTCCAAATGCCCGCTAGGGAAACTACATAGTCCAAGTGCCCGCTAGTTAACCTAGATAGTCCAAGTGCCTGCTACTAAACCTACATAATCCATGGGCCCGCTAGTTAACCTACATAGTGCAAGGGCCCGCTAGTTAACCTACATCGTCCAAGGGCCCGCTAGTTAACCTAGATAGTCCAAGTGCCGGCTAGTTAACCTACATAGTCTAAGTGCCCGCTAGGTAACCTAGACAGTTCAAGTGACCACTAGGTTACCAACATAGTCCAAGTGCCCGTTCGTTAACCTACTTAGTCCAAGTGCCCGCTAGGTAACCAATATAGTCCAAATTCCCGCTAGGAGCCTTAATATTCCAAATGCCCGCTAGTTAACCTAGATAGTCCAAGTGCTCGCTAGTTAACCTAGATAGTCCAAGTGCCCGCTAGTTAACCTAGATAGACCAAGTGCCCGCTAGGGAACCTATCTAGTCCAAGTACCAGCTAGGAAACGTACATAGTCCAAGTGCCCGCTAGGTAAAGGTGATAGTCCATATGCCCGCTGGGGAACGTACATAGTCCAAGTGCCCGCTAGGTAACCTAGATAGTCCAAGTGCCCGCTAGTTAACCTACATAGTCCAAGTGCCCGCTAGTTAACCTACATAGTCCAGGTTCCCCCTAGGTAACCTAGATAGTCCAAGGGCCCGCTAGGTAACCTACATTGTCCTAGTGCCCCCTAATTAACCTACATTCTCCAAGTGCCCGATAGGAAACCTACATAGAACAAGTGCCCGCTAGGTAACCTACATAGTCCAAATGCCCGCTAGTTAACCTACATAGTCAAAGTGCCCGATAGGGAACCTACATAATCCAAGTGCCCGCTAGGGAACCTACATAGTCCAAGTGCCCGTTAGGTAACCTAGATAGTCCAAATGCCCGCTAGGGAACCCCATAGTCCAAGTGCCCGATAGGGAACCTACATAATCCAAGTGCCCGCTAAGGAACCTACATAGTCCAAGTGCCCGTTAGGTAACCTAGATAGTCCAAAGGCCCGCTAGGGAACCCACATAGTCCAAGTGCCCGCTAGGGAACTTACATAGTCCAAGGGCCCGCTAGGGAACCTACATAGTCCAAGTGCACGTTAGTTAACCTAAATAGTCCCAGTGCCCGCTAGGTAACCTAGATAGTTCAACAGCCTGGTAAGTAACCTACATACTCCAAGTACCCGCTAGGTAACGTAGATAGTTCAAGTGCCAGCTAGGTAACCTAGATAGTCCAAGTGCCCGCTAGGTAACCTACAAAGTTAAGTTCCCGCTAGGTAATCTATATAGTCCAAATGACCGCCAGGGTACCTACATAGTCCAAATGCTCGCTAGGTAACCTAGATAGTCTAAGGGCCCGCTTGGTAACCTACATAGTCCTAGTGCCCCCTAGTTAACCTACATTTTCCAAGTGCCCGATAGGGAACCGACATAGTCCAAGTGCCTGCTATGTAACCTACAGAGTCCAAATGCCCGCTAGTTAACCTACATAGTCCAAGTGCCCGATAGGGAACCTACATAATCCAAGTGCCCGCCAGGGAACCTACATAGTCCAAGTGCCAGTTAGGTAACCTAGATAGTCCAAATGCCCGCCAGGAAACCCACATAGTCCAAGTGCCCGCTAGGGAACTTACATAGTTAAAGGGCCCGCTAGGGAACCTACACAGTCCAAGTGTCCGTTAGTTAACCTAGATAGTCCAAGTGCCCGGTAGTTAACTTACATAGTTCAAGTGTCAGTAGGGAACATACAGAGTCCAAGTGCCCGCTAGGGAACCTACATAGTCCAAGTGCACGCTAGTTAACCTAGATAGTCTAAATGCCCGCTAGTTAACCTAGATAGTCCAAGTGCCTGCTAAGTAACCTACATAGTGCCAGTGTCCGCTAGTTAACCTACATATTCCAAGTGCCCTCTAGTTAACATAGATAGTCCAAGTGCCCGCTAGGGGACTTCCATAGTCCAAGTGCCCGCTAGGTAACCTAGATACTGCAATTGCCCGCTAGTTAACCTAGATAGTTCAAGTACCCGCTAGGTAACCTAGATCGTCCAAAGGCCCCGTAGTTAGCCTACATAGTCCAAGTGCCCGCTAGGTAACTTAGATAGTCCAAGTGCCCGTTCGGTAACCTAGATAGTCCAAGTGCCCTTTAGGGAACCTAGATAGTCCAAGGGCCCTCTAGTAAACCTACATAGTCCATGGGGCCGCTAGTTAACCTAGATAGTCCAACTGACTGCTAGGTAACCTACATAGTGCAAGTGTCCGCTAGTTAACCTACATATTCCAAGTGCCCGTTAGTTAACCTAGATAGTCCAATTGCCCGCTATGCAACATACATAGTCCAAGTGCCCGTACCTTAACCTAGAAGTCCAAGTGCCCTCTAGGTAACATAGACTCTCCAAGTGCCCGCTAGGTTACATACATAGTCCAAATGCCCGTTCGGTAACCTAGATAGTGCAAGTGTCCGGTAGTTAACCTACATAGTCCAAGTGCCCGCTAGGTAACCTAGATAGTCCAAGGGCCCCCTAGTTAACCTAGATAGTCCAAGTGCCCGGTAGTTAACTTACATAGTTCAAGTGTCCGTAGGGAACATACAGAGTCCAAGTGCCCGCTAGGGAACCTACATAGTCCAAGTGCACGCTAGTTAACCTAGATAGTCTAAATGCCCGCTAGTTAACCTAGATAGTCCAAGTGCCTGCTAAGTAACCTACATAGTGCCAGTGTCCGCTAGTTAACCTACATATTCCAAGTGCCCTCTAGTTAACATAGATAGTCCAAGTGCCCGCTAGGGGACTTCCATAGTCCAAGTGCCCGCTAGGTAACCTAGATACTGCAATTGCCCGCTAGTTAACCTAGATAGTTCAAGTACCCGCTAGGTAACCTAGATCGTCCAAAGGCCCCGTAGTTAGCCTACATAGTCCAAGTGCCCGCTAGGTAACTTAGATAGTCCAAGTGCCCGTTCGGTAACCTAGATAGTCCAAGTGCCCTTTAGGGAACCTAGATAGTCCAAGGGCCCTCTAGTAAACCTACATAGTCCATGGGCCCGCTAGTTAACCTAGATAGTCCAACTGACTGCTAGGTAACCTACATAGTGCAAGTGTCCGCTAGTTAACCTACATATTCCAAGTGCCCGTTAGTTAACCTAGATAGTCCAATTGCCCGCTATGCAACATACATAGTCCAAGTGCCCGTACCTTAACCTAGAAGTCCAAGTGCCCTCTAGGTAACATAGACTCTCCAAGTGCCCGCTAGGTTACATACATAGTCCAAATGCCCGTTCGGTAACCTAGATAGTGCAAGTGCCCGGTAGTTAACCTACATAGTCCAAGTGCCCGCTAGGTAACCTAGATAGTCCAAGGGCCCGCTAGTTAACCTACATAGTCCAAGTGCCCGGTAGTTAACTTACATAGTTCAAGTGTCCGTAGGGGACATACAGAGTCCAAGTGCCCGCTAGGGAACCTACATAGTCCAAGTGCACGCTAGTTAACCTAGATAGTCCAAGTGCCCGCTAGTTAACCTAGATAGTCCAAGTGCCTGCTAGGTAACCTACATAGTGCAAGTGTCCGCTAGTTAACCTACATATTCCAAGTGCCCTCTAGTTAACATAGATAGTCCAAGTGCCCGCTAGGGAACTTACATAATCCAAGTGCCCGCTAGGTAACCTAGATACTGCAATTGCCCGCTAGTTAACCTAGATAGTTCAAGTACCCGCTAGGTAACCTAGATCGTCCAAAGGCCCCGTAGTTAGCCTACATAGTCCAAGTGCCCGCTAGGTAACTTAGATAGTCCAAGTGCCCGTTCGGTAACCTAAATAGTCCAAGTGCCCTTTAGGAAACCTAGATAGTCCAAGGGCCCTCTAGTAAACCTACATAGTCCATGGGCCCGCTAGTTAACCTAGATAATCCAACTGACTGCTAGGTAACCTACATAGTGCAAGTGTCCGCTAGTTAACCTACATATTCCAAGTGCCCGCTAGTTAACATAGATAGTCCAAGTGCCCGCTAGGGAACGTACATAGTCCAAGTGCCTGCTAGGTAACCTAGATACTGCAAGTGGCCGCTAGTTAACCTAGATAGTTCAAGTACCCGCTAGGTAACCTAGATCATCAAAGGTCCCCCTAGTTAGCCTACATAGTCCAAGTGCCCCCTAGGTAACCTAGATACGCCAAGTGCCCTGTAGGGAACCTAGATAGTCCAAGGGCCCGCTAGTAAACCTACATAGTCCATGGGCCCGCTAGTTAACCTTCATAGTGCAAGTGTCCGCTACTTAACCTACATATTCCAAGTTCCAGTTAGTTAACCTACATAATCTAAGTGCCCGTTGGCTAACCTAGATAGTCCAAGTGCCCACTAGTTAACCTACATAGTCAATGGGCCAGCTATTTAACCTACATAGTGCAAGAGACCGCTAATTAACCTAGATGTTGCAAGTGTCCGCTAGTTAACCTACATAGTCCAAGTGCCAGTTAGCTAACCTAGATAGTCCAAGGGCCTGCTAGTTAACCTACATAGTCCAAGTGCCCGCTACGTAACCTACATAGTACAAGTGTCCGCTAGTTAACCTACATAGTCAAAGTGCCCGCTAGTTAACCTAGATAGTCCAAGTGCCCGCTAGGTAACCTACATAGTGCAAGTGTCCGCTAGTTAACCTATTGTACAAGGGACCGCTAGTTAACCTAGATAGTCCAAGTACCCGCTAGTTAACCTAGATCGGCCAATTGTCCGCTAGTTAACCTGCATAGTCCAAGTGCCCGCTAGGTAACCTAGATAGTCCAATTGCCCTTTAGGGAACCTACATAGTCCAAGTGCCCGCTAGGGAACCTACATAGTCCAATTGCCCGCTCTGGAACATACATAGTCCAAGTCCCCATTAATTAACCTAGATAATCCAAGGGCCTGCTAGTTAACCTAGATAGTCCAAGTGCCCGCTAGGTAACCTACATAGTCCAAGTGCCCGCTAGGTAACCTATATAGTCCAAATGCCCGCTAGGGAACCTACATAGTCCAAGTGCCCGCTAGTTAACCTAGATAGTCCTAGTGCCCGCTAGTTAACCTAGATAGTCTAAGTGCCCGCTAATTAACCAGGATCATCAAAGTGCCCTCTAGTTAACTTACATAGTCCAAAGGCCTGCTAGTTAACCTACATAGACCAAGGGCCCGCTAGTTAACCTAGATAGTCCAAGTGCCCGCTAGTTAACCTACATAGTCCAAGTCCCCGCTAGGTAACCTAGATAGTCCAAGTGCGCGCTAGGTAACCTACATAATCCAAGTGCCCGCTAGGGAACCTACATACTCCAAGTGCCCGTTAGGTAACCTAGATAGTCCAAATGCCCGCTAGGCAACCCACATAGTCCATGTGCCCGCTAGGGAACTTACATAGTCCAAGGGCCCGCTAGGGAACCTACATAGTCCAAGTGCACGTTAGTTAACCTAGATAGTCCCAGTGCCTGCTAGGTAACCTAGATAGTTCAACAGCCCGGTAAGTAGCCTACATACTCCAAGTACCCGCTAGGTAACGTAGATAGTTCAAGTGCCAGCTAGGTAACCTAGATAGTCCAAGTGCCCGCTAGGTAACCTACAAAGTCTAAGTTCCCGCTAGGTAATCTATATAGTCCAAATGACCGCTAGGGAGCCTACATAGTCCAAATGCTCGCTAGGTAACCTAGATAGTCTAAGGGCCCGCTTGGTAACCTACATAGTCCTAGTGCCCCCTAGTTAACCTACATTTTCCAAGAGCCCGATAGCGAGCCTACATAGTCCAAGTGCCTGCTAGGTAACCTACATAGTCCAAGGGCCCGCTAGTTAACGTAGATGGTCCAAGTGCCGCTAGTTAATCTACATAGTCCAAGGGCCCGCTAGTTAACCTACATAGTCCATGTACCCGCTAAGAAACCTAGATAGTCCAAGTGCACGCTAGTTAACCTAGAGAGTCCAAGTGCCCTCTAGTTAACCTAGATCGTCCAAGTGCCCGCTAAGAAACCTAGATAGTCCAAGTGCCTGTTACCTAAACTAGATAGTCCAGTTGCCCGCTATGCAACATACATAGTCCAAATGCCGTTCGTTAACCTAGAAGTCAAAGTGCCCGCTAGGTAACCTAGACTCTCCAAGTGCCCGCTAGGTTACCTACATAGTCCAAATGCCCGTTCGGTAACCTAGATAGTGCAAGTGCCCGGTAGGTAACCTACATAGTCCAAGTGCCGGCTAGGTAACCTAGATAGTCCAAAGGCCCACTAGTTAACCTACATAGAACAAGTGCCCGGTAGTTAACTTACGTAGTACAAGTGTCCGTAGGGAACATACAGAGTCCAAGTGCCCGCTAGGGAACCTACATAGTCCAAGTGCCCGCTAGTTAGTCTACATAGTTCAAGGGCCCGCTAGTTAACCTACATGATCCAGGTACCCGCTAGTTAACCTAGATCGTCCAAGTGTCCGCTAATTAACCTACATAGTACAAGTGTCCACTAGGGAACCTAGATAGTCTAAGTGCCCGCTCTGGAACCTACATAGTCCAAGTGACTGCTAGGGAACTTACATAGTCCAAGTGCCCGCTCTGGAACATACATAGTCCAAGTGCCTGCTAGGGAATCTACATAGTCCAAGGCCCGCTAGTTAACGTAGATAGTCCAAGTGCCGCTAGTTAATCTACATAGTCCAAGGGCCCGCTAGTTAAACTACATAGTCCAAATACCCGCTAGTTAACCTAGATCGTCCAAGTGCCCACTAGGTAACCTACATAGTCCAAGTGCCCGCTAGTTAACCTACATCGTCCAAGGGCCCGCTAGTTAACCTAGATAGTCCAAGTGCCCGCTAGTTAACCTACATAGTCCAAGTGCCCGTTCGTTAACCTACATTGTCCAAGTGGCTGCTAGGTAACCAATATAGTCCAAATTCCCGCTAGGGGCCCAAATAGTCCGTATGCCCGCTAGTTAACCTAGATAGTCCAAGTTCTCGCTAGTTAACCTAGATAGACCAAGTGCCCGCTAGGGAACCTAGATAGTCCAAGGGCCCGCTAGGTAACCTACATTGTCCTGGTGCCCCCTAGTTAACCTACATTTTCCAATTGCCCGATAGGGAACCTACATAGTCCAAGTGTCCGCGAGGTAACCTACGTACTCCAAATGCCCTCTAGTTAACCTACATAGTCCATGTGCCTGATAGGGAACATACATAATCCAAGTGCCCGCTAGGGAACCTACATAGTCCAAGTGCCCGTTAAGTAACCTAGATAGTCCAAATGCCCGCCAGGAAACCCACATAGTCCAAGTGCCCGCTAGGGAACTTACATAGTCCAAGGGCCCGCTAGGGAACCTACATAGTCCAAGTGGCCGTTAGTTAACCTATGTAGTCCAAGTGCCCGCTTGGTAACCTAGATAGTCCAACAGCCCGCTAGGTAACCTACATACTCCAAGAACCTGCTAGGAAACGTAGATATTTCAAGTGCCAGCTAGGTAACCTACAGAGTCTGAGTGCCCGCTAGGTTATGTATATAGTCCAAATGCCCGCTAGGGAACCTACATAGTCCAAGTGCCCGCTAGGTAACCTAGATCATCCAAGTGCCCACTAGTTAACCTACATAGTCAATGGGCCAGCTATTTAACCTACATAGTGCAAGAGCCCGCTAGTTAACCTAGATGTTGCAAGTGTCCGCTAGTTAACCTACATAGTCCAAGTGCCAGTTAGCTAACCTAGATAGTAAGGGCCTGCTAGTTAACCTACATAGTCCAAGTGCCCGCTACGTAACCTACATAGTACAAGTGTCCGCTAGTTAACCTACATAGTCAAAGTGCCCGCTAGTTAACCTAGATAGTCCAAGTGCCCGCTAGGTAACCTACATAGTGCAAGTGTCCGCTAGTTAACCTATTGTCCAAGGGACCGCAAGTTAACCTAGATAGTCCAAGTACCCGCTAGTTAACCTAGATCGGCCAATTGTCCGCTAGTTAACCTGCATAGTCCAAGTGCCCGCTAGGTAACCTAGATAGTCCAAGTGCCCTTTAGGGAACCTACATAGTCCAAGTGCCCGCTAGGGAACCTACATAGTCCAATTGCCCGCTCTGGAACATACATAATCCAAGCCCCCATTAGTTAACCTACATAATCCAAGTGCCTGCTAGTTAACCTAGAGTGTCCAAGTGCCCGCTAGGTAACCTACATAGTCCAAATGCCCGCTAGGGAACCTACATATTGCAAGTGCCCGCTAGTTATCCTAGATAGTCCTAGTGCCCGCTAGTTAACCAGAACCATCAAAGTGCCCTCTAGTTAACTTACATAGTCCAAAGGCCTGCTAGTTAACCTACATAGACCAAGGGCCCGCTAGTTAACCTAGATAGTCCAAGTGCCCGCTAGTTAACCTACATAGTCCAAGTCCCCGCTAGGTAACCTAGATAGTCCAAGTGCCCGCTAGGTAACCTACATAATCCATGTGCCCGCTAGGGAACCTACATAGTCCAAGTGCCCGTTAGGTAACCTAGATAGTCCAAATGCCCGCTAGGCAACCCACATAGTCCAAGTGCCCGCTAGGGAACTTACATAGTCCAAGGGCCCGCTAGGGAACCTACATAGTCCATGTGCACGTAAGTTAACCTAGATAGTCCCAGTGCCCGCTAGGTAACCTAGATAGTTCAACAGCCCGGTAAGTAACCTTCATACTCCAAGTACCCGCTAGGTAACGTAGATAGTTCAAGTGCCCGCTAGGTAACCTACAAAATCTAAGTTCCCGCTAGGTAATCTATATAGTCCAAATGACCGCTAGGGAGCCTACATAGACCAAATGCTCGCTAGGTAACCTAGTCTGAGGGCCCGCTTGGTAACCTACATAGTCCTAGTGCCCCCTAGTTAACCTACATTTTCCAAGTGCCCGATAGGGAACCTACATAGTCCAAGTGCCTGCTAGGTAACCTACATAGTCCAAATGCCCGATGGTTAACCTACATAGTCCAAGTGCCCGATAGGGAACCTACATATTCCAAGTGTCCGCCAGGGAACCTACATAGTCCAAGTGCCCGTTAGGTAACCTAGATAGTCCAAATGCCCGCCAGGAAACCCACATAGTCCAAGTGCCCGCTAGGGAACTTACATAGTTAAAGGGCCCGCTAGGGAACCTACACAGTCCAAGTGTCCGTTAGTTAACCTAGATAGTCCAAGTGCCCGCTTGGTAACCTAGATATTCCAACAGCCCTCTAGGTAACCTACATACTCCAAGAACACGCTATAACGTAGATAGTTCAAGTGCCAGCTAGGTAACCTAGATAGTCCATGTGCCGATAGGTAACCTACAAAGTCTAAGTGCCCGCTAGGTTATCTATATAGTCCAAATGCCCGCTAGGGAATCTACATAGTCCATGGGCCCGCTAGTTAACGTAGATAGTCCAAGTGCCGCTAGTTAATCTACATAGTCCAAGGGCCCGCTAGTTAACCTACATAGTCCATGTACCCGCTAAGAAACCTAGATAGTCCAAGTGCAAGCTAGTTAACCTAGATAGTACAAGTGCCCTCTAGTTAACCTTGATCGTCCAAGTGCCCGCTAAGAAGCCTAGATAGTCCAATTGCCTGTTATCTAAACTAGATAGTCCAATTGCCCGCTATGCAACATACATAATCCAAGTGCCCGTTCGTTAACCTAGAAGTCAAAGTGCCCGCTAGGTAACCTAGACTCTCCAAGTGCCCGCTAGGTTACCTACATAGTCCAAATGCCCGTTCGGTAACCTAGATAGTGCAAGTGCCCGCTAGGGAACCTACATAGTCCATGTGCCCGCTAGTTAATCTACATAGTTCAAGGGCCCGCTAGTTAACCTAAATAATCCAAGTACCCGCTAGTTAACCTAGATCGTCCAAATGTCCGCTAATTAACCTACATAGTACAAGTGCCCACTAGGGAACCTAGATAGTCTAAGTGCCCGCTCTGGAACCTACATAGTCCAAGTGACAGCTAGGGAACTTACATAGTCCAAGTGCCCGCTCTGGAACATACATAGTCCAAGTGCCCGCAAGGGAATCTACATAGTCCAAGACCCGCTAGTTAACGTAGATAGTCCAAGTGCCGCTAGTTAATCTACATAGTCCTAGGGCCCGCTAGTTAAACTACATAGTCCAAATACCCGCTAGTTAACCTAGATCGTCCAAGTGCCCACTAGGTAACCTACATAGTCCAAGTGCCCGCTAGTTAACCTACATTGTCCAAGGGCCCGCTAGTTAACCTAGATAGTCCAAGTGCCCGCTAGTTAACCTACATAGTCCAAGTGCCCGTTCGTTAACCTACATAGTCCAAGTGGCCCCTAGGTAACCAATATAGTCCAAATGCCCGCTAGGGGCCCAAATAGTCCGTATGCCCGCTAGTTAACCTAGATAGTCCAAGTGCTCGCTAGTTAACCTAGATAGACCAAGTGCCCGCTAGGGAACCTAGAGAGTCCAAGGGGCCGCTAGGTAACCTACATTGTCCTGGTGCCCCCTAGTTAACCTACATTCTCCAAGTGTCCGATAGGGAACCTACATAGTCCAAGTGCCCGCTAGGTAACCTACATAGTCCAAGTGCCCAATAGGGAACCTAAATAATCCAAGTGCCCGCTAGGGAACCTACATAGTCCAAGTTCCCGTTAGGTAACCTAGATAGTCCAAAAGCCCGCTAGGGAACCCACATAGTCCAAGTGCCCGCTAGGGAACTTATATAGTCCAAGGGCCCGCTAGGGAACCTACATAGTCCAAGTGCCCGTTAGTTAACCTAGATAGTGCACGTGCCCGCTAGGTAACCTAGATAGTCCAACAGCCCGGTAGGTAACCTACATACTCCAAGTACCCGCCAGGTAACATAGATAGTTCAAGTGCCTGCTAGGTAACCTAGATAGTCCTAGTGCCCGCTAGGTAACCTACAAAGTCTAAGTGCCTGCTAGGTAATCTATATAGTCCAAATGACCGCTAGGGAGCCTACATAGTCCAAATGCCCGCTAGGTAACCTAGATAGTGTAAGGGCCCTCTAGGTAACCTACATATTCCTACTGCCCCCTAGTTAACCTACATTTTCCAATTGCCCGATAGGGAACCTACATAGTCCAAGTGCCCTCTAGTTAACCTACATAGTTCAAGTGCCCGATAGGGAACATACATAATCCAAGTGCCCGCTAGAGAACCGACATAGTCCTAGTGCCCGTTAAGTAACCTAGATAGTCCAAATGCCCGCCAGGAAACCCACATAGTCCAAGTGCCCGCTAGGGAACGTACATAGTTCAAGGGCCCGCTAGGGAACCTACATAGTCCAAGTGCCCGTTAGTTAACCTAGGTAGTCCAAGTGCCCGCTTGGTAACCTAGATAGTCAACAGCCCGCTAGGTAACCTACATACTCCAAGAACCTGCTAGGTAACGTAGATATTACAAGTGCCAGCTAGGTAACCTACAGAGTCTGAGTGCCCGCTAGGTTATGTATATAGTCCAAATGCCCGCTAGGGAACCTACATAGTCCAAGTGCCCGCTAGGTAACCTAGATAATCCAAGTGCCCGCTAGTTAACCTATATCGTCCAAGTGCCCGCTAGTTAACTTAGATCATCCTAGTGCCCACTAGTTAACCTACATAGTCAATGGGCCAGCTATTTAACCTACATAGTGCAAGAGCCCGCTAGTTAACCTAGATGTTGCAAGTGTCCGCTAGTTAACCTACATAGTCCAAGTGCCAGTTAGCTAACCTAGATAGTCCAAGGGCCTGCTAGTTAACCTACATAGTCCAAGTGCCCCTACGTAACCTACAAAGTACAAGTGTCCGGTAGTTAACCTACATAGTCAAAGTGCCCGCTAGTTAACCTAGATAGTCCAAGTTCCCGCTAGGTAACCTAGATCGGCCAATTGTCCGCTAGTTAACCTACATAGTCCAAGTGCCCGCTAGGTAACCTAGATAGTCCAAGTGTCCTTTAGGGAACCTACATAGTCCAAGTGCCCGCTAGGGAACCTACATAGTCCAATTGCCCGCTCTGGAACATACATAGTCCAAGTCCCCATTAGTTAACCTAGATAATCCAAGTGCCTGCTAGTTAACCTAGATAGTCCAAGTGCCCGCTAGGTAACCTACATAGTCCAAGTGCCCGCTAGGTAACCTATATACTCCAAATGCCCGCTAGGGAACCTACATAGTCCAAGTGCCCGCTAGTTAACCTAGATAGTCCTAGTGCCCGCTAGTTAACCTAGATAGTCCAAGTGCCCGCTAGTTAACCAGGATCATCAAAGTGCCCTCTAGTTAACTTACATAGTCCAAAGGCCTGCTAGTTAACCTACAGAGTCCAAGGGCCCGCTAGTTAACCTAGATAGTCCAAGTGCCCGCTAGTTAACCTACATATTCCAAGTCCCCGCTAGGTAACCTAGATAGTCCAAGTGCCCGCTAGTTAACCTACATAGTCCAATTCCCGCTAGGTAACCTAGATAGTCCAAGTGCCCGCTAGGTAACCTACATAATCCAAGTGCCCGCTAGGGAACCTACATACTCCAAGTGCCCGTTAGGTAACCTAGATAGTCCAAATGCCCGCTAGGCAACCCACATAGTCCATGTGCCCGCTATGGAACTTACATAGTCCAAGGGCCCGCTAGGGAACCTACATAGTCCTAGTGCACGTTAGTTAACCTAGATAGTCACAGTGCCTGCTAGGTAACCTAGATAGTTCAACAGCCCGGTAAGTAACCTACATACTCCAAATACCCGCTAGGTAACGTAGATAGTTCAAGTGCCAGCTAGGTAACCTAGATAGTCCAAGTGCCCGATAGGTAACCTACAAAGTCTAAGTGCCCGCTAGGTTATCTATATACTCCAAATGCCCGCTAGGGAATCTACATAGTCCAAGGGCCCTCTAGTTAACGTAGATAGCCCAAGTGCCGCTAGTTAATCTACATAGTCCAAGGGCCCGCTAGTTAACCTACATAGTCCAAGTACTCGCTAAGAAACCTAGATAGTCCAAGTGCAAGCTAGTTAACCTAGATAGTCCAAGTGCCCTCTAGTTAACCTAGATCGTCCAAGTGCCCGCTAAGAAACCTAGATAATCCAAGTGCCTGTTACCTAAACTAGATAGTCCAATTGCCCGCTATACAACATACATAATCCAAGTGCCTGTTCGTTAACCTAGAAGTCAAAGTGCCCGCTAGGTAACCTAGACTCTCCAAGTGCCCGCTAGGTTACCTACATAGTCCAAATGCCCGTTCGGTAACCTAGATAGTGCAAGTGCCCGTTAGTTAACCTACATAGTCCAAGTGTCGGCTAGGTAACCTAGATAATCCAAAGGCCCGCTACTTAACCTAGATAGTCCTAGTGCCCGGTAGTTAACTTATGTAGTACAAGTATCCGTAGGGAACATACAGAGTCCAAGTGCCCGCTAGGGAACCTACATAGTCCAAGTGCCCGCTAGTTAATCTACATAGTTCCAGGGCCCGCTAGTTAACCTAAATAATCCATGTACCCGCTAGTTACCCTAGATCGTCCAAGTGTCCGCTCATTAACCTACATAGTACAAGTGCCCACTAGGGAACCTAGATAGTCTAAGTGCCCGCTCTGGAACCTACATAGTCCAAGTGACTGCTAGGGAACTTACATAGTCCAAGTGCCCGCTCTGGAACATACATAGTCCAAGTGCCCGCAAGGGAATCTACATAGTCCAAGGCCCGCTAGTTAACGTAGATAGTCCAAGTGCCGCTAGTTAATCTACATAGTCCAAGGGCCCGCTAGTTAAACTACATAGTCCAAATACCCGCTAGTTAACCTAGATCGTCCAAGTGCCCACTAGGTAACCTACATCGTCCAAGGTCCCGCTAGTTAACCTAGATAGTCCAAGTGCCCGCTAGTTAACCTACATAGTCCAAGTGCCCATTCGTTAACCTACATAGTCCAAGTGGCCGCTAGGTAACCAATATAGTCCAAATGCCCGCTAGGGGCCCAAATAGTCCATATGCCCACTAGTTAACCTTGATAGTCCAAGTGCTCGCTAGTTAACCTAGATAGACCAAGTGCCCGCTAGGGAACCTTGATAGTCCAAGGGCCCGCTAGGTAACCTACATTGTCCTGGTGCCCCCTAGTTAACCTACATTCTCCAAGTGTCCGATAGGGAACCTACATAGTCCAAGTGCCCGCTAGGTAACCTACATAGTCCAAATGCCCGCTAGTTAACCTACATAGTTCAAGTGCCCGATAGGGAACCTACATAATCAAAGTGCCCACTAGGGAACCTACATAGTCCAAGTTCCCGTTAGGTAACCTAGATAGTCCAAATGCCCGCTAGGGAGCCCACATAGTCCAAGTGCCCGCTAGGGAACTTATATAGTCCAAGGGCCCGCTAGGGAACCTACATAGTCCAAGTGCCCGTTAGTTAACCTAGATAGTCCAAGTGCCCGCTAGGTAACCTAGATAGTCCAACAGCCCGCTAGGTAACCTACATACTCCAAGTACCCGCTAGGTAACGTAGATAGTTCAAGTGCCTGCTAGGTAACCTAGATAGTCCTAGTGCTCGCTAGGTAACCTACAAAGTCTAAGTGATCGCTAGGTAATCTATATAGTCCAAAAGACCGCTAGGGAGCGTACTTAGTCCAAATGCCCGCTAGGTAACCTAGATAGTCTAAGGGCCCTCTAGGTAACCTACATAGTCCTAGTGCCCCCTAGTTAACCTACATTTTCCAATTGCCCGATAGGGAACCTACATAGACCAAGTGCCCGCTAGGTAACCTACATAGTCCAAATGCCCTCTAGTTAACCTGCATAGTCCAAGTGCCCGATAGGGAACATACATAATCCAAGTGCCCCCTAGGGAACCTACATAGTCAAAGTGCCCGTTAGTTAACCTATATAGTCCAAGTGCCCGCTTGGTAACCTAGATAGTCCAACAGCCCGCTAGGTAACCTACATACTCCAAGAACCTGCTAGGTAACGTAGATATTTCAAGTGCCAGCTAGGTAACCTACAGAGTCTGAGTGCCCGCTAGGTTATGTATATAATCCAAATGCTCGCTAGGGAACCTACATAGTCCAATCCCCGCTAGGTAACCTAGACAGTCTAAGTGACCATTAGGTTACCTACATAGTCCAAGTGCCCGTTCGTTAACCTACATAATCCAAGTGCCCTATAAGTAACGTAGATAGCCCAAGTGCCCGCTAGGGAACGTACATAGTCCAAGTGCCCGCTAAGTAACCTCGATAGTCCAAGTGCCCGCTAGTTAACCTACATAGTCCAAGTGCCTGCTAGGTAAACTACATAGTCCAAGTGCCCACTAGGTAACCTAGACAGTCCAATTGCCCGCTAGTTAACCTAGACAGTCCAAGTACCCGATAGGGTACCTACATAGTCCAAGTGCTCGCTAGTGAACCTACATAGTCCAAGTGCTCGCTAGGCATCCTACATAGTCCAAATGCCCGTTAGTTAACCTAGATAGTCAAATTGCTGCTAGGTAACCTAAATAGTCCAAGTGCCCGCTAGGGAACCTACATAGTCCAAGTGCCCGCTAGGTAACCTAGATAGTCCAATTGCCCGTTAGCTAACCTAGATATTCGAAGTGTCCGCTAGTTAACCAACATAGTCCAAGTGCCCGTTGGTTAACCTAGAGAGGCCAAGTGCCCGCTAGGTAACATAGACAGTCCAAGTGCCCGCTAGGTCACCTACATAGTCCAAGTGCCCGCTAGGTAACCTACATAGTCCAAGTGCCCACTAGGTAACCTAAATAATCCAAATGCCCGCTAGGGAAACTACATAGTCCAAGTGCCCGCTAGTTAACCTAGATAGTCCAAGTGCCCGCTAGTTTACCTAGATCTTCTAAGTGCCCGCTAGTTTACCTAGATAATCCAAGTGCCCGCTAGTTAACCTACATAGTCCAAGGGCCCTCTAGTTAACCTAGATAGTCCAAGTGCCCGCTAGGTAACCTAGATAGTCCAAGTGCCCGCTAGGGTATGTACATAGTTCAAGTGCCCGCTAGGTAACCTAGATTGTCCAAATGTCCGCTAGTTAACCTCCATAGTCTAAGTGCCCGCTAGGTAACCTAGATAGTCCAAGGTCCTGCTAGTTAACCTATATAGTCCAATGCCCGATAGGGAACCTACATAGTCCAAGTGCCCGCTGAGGAACCTACATAGTACAAATGCCCGATAGGGAACCTACATATTCCAAGTGCCCGTTAGGGAACCTAGATTGTCCAATGCCCGTTGGGAACTTATATAGTCAAAATGCCCGCTAGGGAACCTGCATTGTACAAGTGCCCGCTAATTAACCTAGATAGTCCAAGTGCCCGCTAGTTAACCTAGATAGTCCAAGTGCCCGCTAGTTAACCTAGATAGTCCAAGTGCCCGATATTTAACCTACATAGTCCAAGTGCCTGATAGGGAACCTACATAGTCCAAGTGCCCACAGAGGAACCTACATAGTCCAAGTGTCCGTTAGGGAACCTAGATTGTCCAAGTGCCCGCTAGTTGACCTATATAGTCCAAGTGCCCGCTAGTTACCCTAGATAATCGAAGTGCCCGATAGTTAACGTACATAGTCCAAGGTCAGCTAGTTAACCTACATAGTCCAAGAACCTGCTAGTTAACCTAGATAGTCCAAGTGCCCGCTAGTTAACCTACAAATCCAAGGGTCCGCTAGTTAAGCTAGATATTCCAAGTGCCCGCTAGTTAACCTAGATCGTCCAAGTGTACGCTAGTTAACCTACATAGTCCAAGTTCCCGTTATGTAACCTAGATAGTACAAGTGCCCGCAAGGTAACCTACATACTCCAAGTGCCCGCTAGGTAACCTAGATATTCCAAGTTCCTATTAGCTAACCTAGATAATCCAAGTGCTCGCTAGGTAACCTACATAGTCCAAGTGCCCTTTCGTTAACCTAGATAGTCCAAGTGCCTGCTAAGTAACCTACATAGTCCAAGGGCCCGCAAGGTAACCTATATAGTCCAAGTGCCCGCTAAGAAACCAAGATAGTCCAAGTGCCCGTTAGGTAACCTAGATAGTCCAAGTGCCCGCTAGGTAACCTACATAGTCCACATTCCCACTAGGTAACCTAGATAGTCCAAGTGCCCGTTACCTAACCTAGATAATACAATTGCCCGCTATGCAACATACATATTCCAAGTGCCCATTCGTTAACCCAGAAGTCTAAGTGCCCGCTAGGTAACCTAGACTGTCCAAGTGCCCGCTAGGTTACCTACATAGTCCAAATGCCCGCTAATTAACATACATAGTCCAAGTGCCCGCTAGGTAACCTAGATAGTCCAAGTGCCCGTTCGTTAACCTAGATAGTCCAAGTGCCCACTAGGTAACCTAGACATTCCAAGTGCCTGCTAGGTTACCTACATAGTCCAAATGACCGTTCGTAAACCTACATAGTCCAAGGGCCCACTATTTAACCTAGATCGTCCAAGTGTCTTTGGTTAACCTACATAGTCCAAGTGCCCGCAAGATAACCTATATAGTCCAAGTTCCAGCTATGTAACCTAGATAGTCCAAGGGCCCGCTAGTTAACCTACATAGTCCAAGTGCCCGCTAGGTAAACTAGATAGTCCAAGTGCCCACTAAGGAACCTACATAGTCCAAGTGCACGCTAGTTATCCCAGATAGTCCAAGTGCCGCTAGTTAACCTGGATAGTCCAAGTGCCCGCTAGGGAACGTACATAGTCCAAGTGCCCGCTAGGTAACCTAGATAGTGCAAGTGCCCGGTAGTTAACCTACATAGTCCAAGTGCCCGCAAGATAACCTATATAGTCCAAGTTCCAGCTATGTAACCTAGATAGTCCAAGGGCCCGCTAGTTAACCTACATAGTCCAAGTGCCCGCTAGGTAAACTAGATAGTCCAAGTGCCCACTAAGGAACCTACATAGTCCAAGTGCACGCTAGTTATCCCAGATAGTCCAAGTGCCGCTAGTTAACCTGGATAGTCCAAGTGCCCGCTAGGGAACGTACATAGTCCAAGTGCCCGCTAGGTAACCTAGATAGTCCAAGGGCCCGCTAGTTAACCTACATAGTCCAAGTGCCCGGTAGTTAACTTACATAGTTCAAGTGTCCGTAAGGAACATACATAGTCCAAGTGCCCGCTAGGGAACCTACATAGTCCAAGTGCCCGCTAGGGAATCTACATAGTCCAAGGGCCCGCTAGTTAACGTAGATAGTCCAAGTGCCGCTAGTTAATCTACATAGTTCAAGGGCCCGCTAGTTAACCTACATAGTCCAAGTACCCGCTAGTTAACCTAGATCGTCCAAGTGTCCCCTAGTTAACCTACATAGTACAAGTGCCCGCTAGGGAACCTACATAGTACAAGTGCCCGCTAGGGAACCTACATAGTCCAAGTGCCTGCTAGTTAACCTACATACTCCAAGTGCCCGCTAGGTAACCTAGACAGTTCAAGTGACCACTAGGTTACCTACATAGTGCAAGTGCCCGTTTGTTAAACTATATAGTCCAAGTGCCCGCTAGGCAACGAATATAGTACAAATGCCCGCTAGGGACCCTAATATTCCAAATGCCCGCTAGTTAACCTAGATAGTCCAAGTGCTCGCTAGTTAACATAGATAGTCCAAGTGCCCGCTAGTTAACCTAGATAGACCAAGTGCCCGCTAGGGAACCTATCTAGTCCAAGTGCCCGATAGGGAACCTACATAGTCCAAGTGCCCGCTAGTTAACATAGATAGTCCAAGCAGCGCTAGGAAACGTACATAGTCCAACTGCCCGCTAGGTAACTTACATAGTCCAAGTGCCCGCTAGGTAACCTAGATAGTCCAAGTGCCCGCTAGGGAACGTACATAATCCAAGTGCCCGCTAGGTAACCTAGATAGTCCAAATGCCCGCTAGGGGACCCACATAGTCCAAGTGCCCGTTAGGTCACCTAGATAATCCAAATGCCCGCTAGGGAACCCACATAGTCCAAGTGCCCGCTAGGGAACTTACATAGTCCAAGGGCCCGCTAGGGAACCTACATAGTCTAAGTGCCCGTTCGTTAACCTAGATAGTCCAAGTGCCCGCATGGCAACATAGATGGTCCAACAGCCCGGTAGGTAACCTACATACTCCAAATACCCGCTAGGTAACGTAGATAGTTCAAGTGCCAGCTAGGTAACCTAGATAGTCCAAAGGCCCGCTAGGTAACCTACAAAGTCTAAGTGCCCGCTAGGTAATCTATATAGTCCAAATGCCCGTTAGGGAGCCTACATAATCCAAATGCCCGCTAGGTAACCTAGATAGTACAATGCCCGCTAGGTAACCTACATAGTTCTAGTGCCCCCTAGTTAACCTACATTCTCCACGTGCCCGATAGGGAACCTACATAGTCCAAGTGCCCGCTAGGTAACCTACATACTCCAAATGCCCTCTAGTTAACCTACATAGTCCAAGTGCCCGATAGGGAACCTACATAATCCAAGTGCCCGCTAGGGAACCTACATAGTCCATGTGCCCGTTAGGTAACCTAGATCGTCCAAATGCCCGCCAGGAAACCCACATAGTCCAAGTGCCCGCTAGGGAACTTACATAGTCCAAGGGCCCACTATGGAACCTACATAGTCCAAGTGCCCGTTAGTTAACCTAGATAGTCCAAGTGCCCGCTTGGTAACCTAGATAGTCCAACAGACCGCTAGGTAACCTACATACTCCAAGAACCCGCTAGGTAACCTAGATAGTCCAAGTGCCCGCTAGTTAACCTACATAGTCCAAGGGCCCTCTAGTTAACCTAGATAGTCCAAGTGCCCGCTAGGTGACGTAGATAGTCCAAGTGCCCGCTAGGGAACGTACATAGTCCAAGTGGTTGCTAGGTAACCTAGATAGTCCAAGTGCCCACTAGTTAACCTATATAGTCCAGGTTCCCCCTAGGTAACCTAGATAGTCCAAGGGCCCGCTAGGTAACCTACATTGTCCTTGTGCCCCCTAGTTAACCTACATTCTACAAGTGCCGATAGGGAACCTACATAGGCCAAATGCCCGCTAATTAACCTACATAGTCCACTTGTCCGCTGAGGAACCTACATAGTACAAATGCCCGATAGGGAACCTACATATTCCAAGTGCCCGTTAGGGAACCTAGATAGTCCAAGTGCCCGTAGGGAACCTATATAGTCCAAGTGCCCGTTAGTTAACTTAGATACTCCAAGTGCCCGCTTGGTAACCTAGATAGTCCAACAGCCCGCTAGGTAACCTACATACTCCAAGAACCCGCTAGGTAGCGTAGATAGTTTAAGTGCCAGCTAGGTAACCTAGATATTCCAAGTGTCCGCTAGGTAACCTACAAAATCTAAGTGCCCGCTAGGTTATCTATGTTGTCCAAATGCCCGCTAGGGAATCTACATAGTCCAAGGGCCCGCTAGTTAACGTAGATAGTCCAAGAGCCGCTAGTTAATCTACATAGTCCAAGGGCCCGCTAGTTAACCTACATAGTCCAAGTACCCGCTAGTTAACCTAGATCGTCCAAGTGCCCGCTAGGTAACCTACATAGTCCAAGGGCCCGCTAGTTAACCTACATTGTCCAAGGGCCCGCTAGGTAACCTACAAAGTCTAAGTGCCCGCTAGGTTATCTATATAGTCCAAATGCCCGCTAGGACCTACATAGTCCAAGTGCCCACTAGTTAACCTAGATCATCCAAGTGCCCGCTAGTTAACCAACATAGTCAATGGGCGCACTAGTTAACCTACATAGTGCAAGAGCCCGCTACTTAACCTAGATCGTGCAAGTGTCTGCTAGTTAACCTACATAGTCCAAGTGCCAGTTAGCTAACCTAGATAGTCAAACGGCCCGCTAGTGAACATTGATCATCCAAGTGCCCGCTAGTTAACCTAGATATTCCAAGTGCCCTCTAGTTAACCTAGATCGTCCAAGTGCCCGCTAGTTAACCTACATTGTCCAAGGGCCTACTAGTTAACCTACGTAGTCCAAGGTCCGCTAGTTAACCTAGATACTCCAAGTGCTCGCTAGTTAACCTATATAGTACAAGGGCCAGCTAGTTGACCTAGATAGTCCAAGGGCCCGCTAGTTAACCTAGATTGTCGAAGTGCCCGCTAGGTAACCTAATTAGTCCAAATGTCCGATAGGGATCCTACATAGTCCAAGTGCCCGCTCGGGAAACTACATAATCCAAATGCCCGCTAGTTAACCTAGATAGTCCAAGTGCCCGCTAGTAAACCTAGATAGTCCAAGGGCCCGCTAGTTAATCTAGATAGTCCAAGTGCCCGCTAGTTAACCTACATAGTCCAAGGGCCCTCTAGTTAACCTGGATAGTCCAAGTGCCCGCTAGGGGACGTACATAGTCCAAGTGCCCGCTAGGTAACCTAGATAGTCCAAGTGCCCTCTATTGTATGTACATAGTTCAAGTGCCCGCTAGTTAACCTAGATTGTCCAAGTATCCGCTAGTTAACCTATATAGTCCAAGTGCCCGCTAGGTAACCTAGATAGTCCAAGGTTCTGCTACTTAAACTACATAGTCCAATGCCCGATAGGGAACCTACATAGTCCAAGTGCCCGCTGAGGAACCTACATAGTCCAAGTACCCGATAGGGAACCTACATATTCCAAGTGCCCGTTAGGGAACCTAGATAGTTCAAGTGCCCGCTAGGGAACCTGCATTGTACAAGTGCCCGCTAATTAACCTAGATAGTCCAAGTGCCCGCTGAGGAACCTAGATAGTCCAAGTGCCCGTAGGGAACCTATATAGTCCAAGTACCCGCTATGGAACCTACATAGTCAAAGTGCCCGCTAGGGAACCAGCCTGTGCAAGTGCCCGCTAGTTAACCTAGATAGTCCAAGTGCCCGCTAGTTAATTTACATAGTACAAGGTCAGCTAGTTAACCTAGATAGTGCAAGTGCCCGCTAGTTAACTTACATAGTCCAAGAACCCGCTAGTTAACCTAGATAGTCCAAGTTCCCGCTAGTTAACCTACATAGTCCAAGGGCCCGCTAGTTAACCTAGATATTCCAAGTGCCCGCTAGTTAACCTACATAGTCAAAGTGCCCTTAGGGAACGTATATAGTCCAAGTGCCGGCTAGGGAACCTGCATTGTACAAGTGCCCTCTTATCAACCTAGATAGTCCAAGTGCCCGCTAGTTAACCTAGATAATCCAAGTGCCTGCTAGTTAACCTTGATCATCCAAGTGTCCACTAGTTAACCTACATATTCCAAGTGCCTGATAGGGAACCTACATAGTCCAAGTGCCCGCAGAGGAACCTACATAGTCCAAGTGCCCGCTAGGGAACCTACATAGTCAAAGTGCCCGCTAGGGAACCTGCATTGTGCAAGTGCCCGCTAGTTAACCTAGATAATCCAAGTGCCCGCTAGTTAACTTACATAGTCCAAGGTCAGCTAGTTAACCTAGATAGTCCAAGTGCCCGCTAGTTAACCTATATAGTCCAAGAACCCACTAGTTAACCTAGATAGTCCAAGTGCCCGCTAGTCAACCTACATAGTCCAAGGGTCCGCTAGTTAACCTAGATATTCCAAGTGCCCGCTTGTTAACCTAGATCGTCCAAGTGTCCGCTAGTTAACCTACATAGTCCAAGTTCCCGTTAGGTAACCTAGATAGTACAAGTGCCCGCAAGGTAACCTACATAGTCCAAGTGCCCACTAGGTAACCTACATAGTCAAAGTGCCCGTTCGTTAACCTAGATAGTTCAAGTGCCCGCTAGGAAACCTACATAGTCCAAGTGCCCACTAGGTAACCTAAATAATCCAAATGCCCGCTAGGGGACCTACATAGTCCAAGTGCCTGCAGAGGAACCTACATTTTCCAAGTGCCCGTTAGGGAACCTAGATAGTCCAAGTGCCCGTAGGGAACCTATATAGTCCAAGTGCCCGCTAGGGAACCTACATAGTCAAAGTGCCCGCTAGGGACCCTGCATTGTGCAAGTGCCCGCTAGTTAACCTAGATAGTCCAAGTGCCCGCTAGTTAACCTACATAGTGCAAGGGCCCTCTAGTTAACCTAGATAGTCCAAGTGCCCACTATTGTATGTACATAGTTCAAGTGCCCGCTAGGTAACCAAATTGTCCAAGTGTCCGCTAGTTACCCTACATAGGCCAAGTGCCCGCTACGTAACCTAGATAGTCCAAGGTCCTGCTAGTTAACCTACATAGTCCAATGCCCGATAGGGAACCTACATAGTCCAAGTGCCCGCTGAGGAACCTACAAAGTCTAAGTACCCGATAGTGAACCTACATATTCCAAGTGCCCGTTAGGGAACCTAGATAGTCCAAGTGCCCGTAGGGAACCTATATAGTCCAAGTGCTTGCTAGGGAACCTACATAGTCAAAGTGCCCGCTAGGGAATCTGCATTGTGCAAGTGCCCGCTAGTTAACCTAGATAGTCCAAGTGCCCACTAGATAACCTACATAGTCCAAGGGCCCTCTAGTTAACCTAGATAGTCCAAGTACCAACTATTGTATGTACATAGTTCAAGTGCCCGCTGGGTAACCTAGATTGTCCAAGTGTCCGCTAGTTAACCTACATAGTCCAAGTGCCCGCTAAGTAACCTAGATAGTCCAAGGTCCTGCTAGTTAACCTACATAGTCCAATGCCCGATAGGGAACCTACATATTCCAAGTGCCCGTTAGGGGACCTAGATAGTCCAAGTGCCCGTAGGGAACCTATATAGTCCAATTGCCCGCTAGGGAACCTATATAGTCAAAGAGCCTGCTAGGGAACCTGCATTGTACATGTGCCCGCTAATTAACCTAGATAGTCCAAGTGCCCGCTAGTTAACCTAGATAGTCCCAGTGCCCGCTAGTTAACCTTGATCATCCAAGTGCCCGCTAGTTAATTTACATAGTCCAAGGTCAGCTAGTTAACCTAGATAGTCCAAGTGCCCGCTAGTTAACCTACATAGTCCAAGAACCCGCTAGTTAACCTAGATAGTCTAAGTTCCCGCTAGTTAACCTACATAGTCCAAGGGCCCGCTAGTTAACCTAGATATTCCAAGTGCCCGCTAGTTAACCTACATAGTCAAAGTGCCCTTAGGGAACCTATATAGTCCAAGTGCCGGCTAGGAAACCTGCATTGTACAAGTGCCCTCTAATCAACCTAGATAGTCCAAGTGCCCGCTAGTTAACCTAGATAATCCAAGTGCCTGCTAGTTAACCTTGATCATCCAAGTGCCCGCTAGTTAACCTACATATTCCAAGTGCCTGATAGGGAACCTACATAGTCCAAGTGCCCGCAGAGGAACCTACATAGTCCAAGTGCCCGATAGTGAACCTACATATTCCAAGTGCCCGTTAGGGAACCTAGATAGTCCAAGTGCCCGTAGGGAACCTATATAGTCCAAGTGCTTGCTAGGGAACCTACATAGTCAAAGTGCCCGCTAGGGAATCTGCATTGTGCAAGTGCCCGCTAGTTAACCTAGATAGTCCAAGTGCCCACTAGATAACCTACATAGTCCAAGGGCCCTCTAGTTAACCTAGATAGTCCAAGTACCAACTATTGTATGTACATAGTTCAAGTGCCCGCTGGGTAACCTAGATTGTCCAAGTGTCCGCTAGTTAACCTACATAGTCCAAGTGCCCGCTAAGTAACCTAGATAGTCCAAGGTCCTGCTAGTTTACCTACATAGTCCAATGCCCGATAGGGAACCTACATATTCCAAGTGCCCGTTAGGGGACCTAGATAGTCCAAGTGCCCGTAGGGAACCTATATAGTCCAATTGCCCGCTAGGGAACCTATATAGTCAAAGAGCCTGCTAGGGAACCTGCATTGTACATGTGCCCGCTAATTAACCTAGATATTCCAAGTGCCCGCTAGTTAACCTAGATAGTCCCAGTGCCCGCTAGTTAACCTTGATCATCCAAGTGCCCGCTAGTTAATTTACATAGTCCAAGGTCAGCTAGTTAACCTAGATAGTCCAAGTGCCCGCTAGTTAACCTACATAGTCCAAGAACCCGCTAGTTAACCTAGATAGTCTAAGTTCCCGCTAGTTAACCTACATAGTCCAAGGGCCCGCTAGTTAACCTAGATATTCCAAGTGCCCGCTAGTTAACCTACATAGTCAAAGTGCCCTTAGGGAACCTATATAGTCCAAGTGCCGGCTAGGAAACCTGCATTGTACAAGTGCCCTCTAATCAACCTAGATAGTCCAAGTGCCCGCTAGTTAACCTAGATAATCCAAGTGCCTGCTAGTTAACCTTGATCATCCAAGTGCCCGCTAGTTAACCTACATATTCCAAGTGCCTGATAGGGAACCTACATAGTCCAAGTGCCCGCAGAGGAACCTACATAGTCCAAGTGCCCGATAGGGAACCTACATATTCCAAGTGCCCGTTAGGGAACCTATATAGTCCAAGTGCCTGTAGGGAACCTATATAGTCCAAGTGCCCGCTAGGGAACCTACATAGTCAAAGTGCCTGCTAGGGAACCTGCATTGTGCAAGTGCCCGCTAGTTAACCTAGATAATCCAAGTGCCCGCTAGTTAACTTACATAGTCCAAGGTCAGCTAGTTAACCTAGATAGTCCAAGTGCCCACTAGTTAACCTACATAGTCCAAGGTCAGCTAGTTAACCTAGATAGTCCAAGTGCCCGCTAGTTAACTTATATAGTCCAAGAACCCACTAGTTAACCTAGATAGTCCAAGTGCCCGCTAGTCAACCTCCATGGTCCAAGGGCCCGCTAGTTAACCTAGATATTCCAAGTGCCCGCTAGTTAACCTAGATAGTCCAAGTGCCCGCTAGTTAACCAGGATCATCAAAGTGCCCTCTAGTTAACTTACATAGTCCAAAGGCCTGCTAGTTAACCTACAGAGTCCAAGGGCCCGCTAGTTAACCTAGATAGTCCAAGTGCCCGCTAGTTAACCTACATATTCCAAGTCCCCGCTAGGTAACCTAGATAGTCCAAGTGCCCGCTAGTTAACCTACATAGTCCAATTCCCGCTAGGTAACCTAGATAGTCCAAGTGCCCGCTAGGTAACCTACATAATCCAAGTGCCCGCTAGGGAACCTACATACTCCAAGTGCCCGTTAGGTAACCTAGATAGTCCAAATGCCCGCTAGGCAACCCACATAGTCCATGTGCCCGCTATGGAACTTACATAGTCCAAGGGCCCGCTAGGGAACCTACATAGTCCTAGTGCACGTTAGTTAACCTAGATAGTCACAGTGCCTGCTAGGTAACCTAGATAGTTCAACAGCCCGGTAAGTAACCTACATACTCCAAATACCCGCTAGGTAACGTAGATAGTTCAAGTGCCAGCTAGGTAACCTAGATAGTCCAAGTGCCCGATAGGTAACCTACAAAGTCTAAGTGCCCGCTAGGTTATCTATATACTCCAAATGCCCGCTAGGGAATCTACATAGTCCAAGGGCCCACTAGTTAACGTAGATAGCCCAAGTGCCGCTAGTTAATCTACATAGTCCAAGGGCCCGCTAGTTAACCTACATAGTCCAAGTACTCGCTAAGAAACCTAGATAGTCCAAGTGCAAGCTAGTTAACCTAGATAGTCCAAGTGCCCTCTAGTTAACCTAGATCGTCCAAGTGCCCGCTAAGAAACCTAGATAATCCAAGTGCCTGTTACCTAAACTAGATAGTCCAATTGCCCGCTATACAACATACATAATCCAAGTGCCTGTTCGTTAACCTAGAAGTCAAAGTGCCCGCTAGGTAACCTAGACTCTCCAAGTGCCCGCTAGGTTACCTACATAGTCCAAATGCCCGTTCGGTAACCTAGATAGTGCAAGTGCCCGTTAGTTAACCTACATAGTCCAAGTGTCGGCTAGGTAACCTAGATAATCCAAAGGCCCGCTACTTAACCTAGATAGTCCTAGTGCCCGGTAGTTAACTTATGTAGTACAAGTATCCGTAGGGAACATACAGAGTCCAAGTGCCCGCTAGGGAACCTACATAGTCCAAGTGCCCGCTAGTTAATCTACATAGTTCAAGGGCCCGCTAGTTAACCTAAATAATCCATGTACCCGCTAGTTACCCTAGATCGTCCAAGTGTCCGCTCATTAACCTACATAGTACAAGTGCCCACTAGGGAACCTAGATAGTCTAAGTGCCCGCTCTGGAACCTACATAGTCCAAGTGACTGCTAGGGAACTTACATAGTCCAAGTGCCCGCTCTGGAACATACATAGTCCAAGTGCCCGCAAGGGAATCTACATAGTCCAAGGCCCGCTAGTTAACGTAGATAGTCCAAGTGCCGCTAGTTAATCTACATAGTCCAAGGGCCCGCTAGTTAAACTACATAGTCCAAATACCCGCTAGTTAACCTAGATCGTCCAAGTGCCCACTAGGTAACCTACATCGTCCAAGGGCCCGCTAGTTAACCTAGATAGTCCAAGTGCCCGCTAGTTAACCTACATAGTCCAAGTGCCCATTCGTTAACCTACATAGTCCAAGTGGCCGCTAGGTAACCAATATAGTCCAAATGCCCGCTAGGGGCCCAAATAGTCCATATGCCCACTAGTTAACCTTGATAGTCCAAGTGCTCGCTAGTTAACCTAGATAGACCAAGTGCCCGCTAGGGAACCTTGATAGTCCAAGGGCCCGCTAGGTAACCTACATTGTCCTGGTGCCCCCTAGTTAACCTACATTCTCCAAGTGTCCGATAGGGAACCTACATAGTCCAAGTGCCCGCTAGGTAACCTACATAGTCCAAATGCCCGCTAGTTAACCTACATAGTTCAAGTGCCCGATAGGGAACCTACATAATCAAAGTGCCCGCTAGGGAACCTACATAGTCCAAGTTCCCGTTAGGTAACCTAGATAGTCCAAATGCCCGCTAGGGAGCCCACATAGTCCAAGTGCCCGCTAGGGAACTTATATAGTCCAAGGGCCCGCTAGGGAACCTACATAGTCCAAGTGCCCGTTAGTTAACCTAGATAGTCCAAGTGCCCGCTAGGTAACCTAGATAGTCCAACAGCCCGCTAGGTAACCTACATACTCCAAGTACCCGCTAGGTAACGTAGATAGTTCAAGTGCCTGCTAGGTAACCTAGATAGTCCTAGTGCTCGCTAGGTAACCTACAAAGTCTAAGTGATCGCTAGGTAATCTATATAGTCCAAAAGACCGCTAGGGAGCGTACTTAGTCCAAATGCCCGCTAGGTAACCTAGATAGTCTAAGGGCCCTCTAGGTAACCTACATAGTCCTAGTGCCCCCTAGTTAACCTACATTTTCCAATTGCCCGATAGGGAACCTACATAGACCAAGTGCCCGCTAGGTAACCTACATAGTCCAAATGCCCTCTAGTTAACCTGCATAGTCCAAGTGCCCGATAGGGAACATACATAATCCAAGTGCCCCCTAGGGAACCTACATAGTCAAAGTGCCCGTTAGTTAACCTATATAGTCCAAGTGCCCGCTTGGTAACCTAGATAGTCCAACAGCCCGCTAGGTAACCTACATACTCCAAGAACCTGCTAGGTAACGTAGATATTTCAAGTGCCAGCTAGGTAACCTACAGAGTCTGAGTGCCCGCTAGGTTATGTATATAATCCAAATGCTCGCTAGGGAACCTACATAGTCCAATCCCCGCTAGGTAACCTAGACAGTCTAAGTGACCATTAGGTTACCTACATAGTCCAAGTGCCCGTTCGTTAACCTACATAATCCAAGTGCCCTATAAGTAACGTAGATAGCCCAAGTGCCCGCTAGGGAACGTACATAGTCCAAGTGCCCGCTAAGTAACCTCGATAGTCCAAGTGCCCGCTAGTTAACCTACATAGTCCAAGTGCCTGCTAGGTAAACTACATAGTCCAAGTGCCCACTAGGTAACCTAGACAGTCCAATTGCCCGCTAGTTAACCTAGACAGTCCAAGTACCCGATAGGGAACCTACATAGTCCAAGTGCTCGCTAGTGAACCTACATAGTCCAAGTGCTCGCTAGGCATCCTACATAGTCCAAATGCCCGTTAGTTAACCTAGATAGTCAAATTGCTGCTAGGTAACCTAAATAGTCCAAGTGCCCGCTAGGGAACCTACATAGTCCAAGTGCCCGCTAGGTAACCTAGATAGTCCAATTGCCCGTTAGCTAACCTAGATATTCGAAGTGTCCGCTAGTTAACCAACATAGTCCAAGTGCCCGTTGGTTAACCTAGAGAGGCCAAGTGCCCGCTAGGTAACATAGACAGTCCAAGTGCCCGCTAGGTCACCTACATAGTCCAAGTGCCCGCTAGGTAACCTACATAGTCCAAGTGCCCACTAGGTAACCTAAATAATCCAAATGCCCGCTAGGGAAACTACATAGTCCAAGTGCCCGCTAGTTAACCTAGATAGTCCAAGTGCCCGCTAGTTTACCTAGATCTTCTAAGTGCCCGCTAGTTTACCTAGATAATCCAAGTGCCCGCTAGTTAACCTACATAGTCCAAGGGCCCTCTAGTTAACCTAGATAGTCCAAGTGCCCGCTAGGTAACCTAGATAGTCCAAGTGCCCGCTAGGGTATGTACATAGTTCAAGTGCCCGCTAGGTAACCTAGATTGTCCAAATGTCCGCTAGTTAACCTCCATAGTCTAAGTGCCCGCTAGGTAACCTAGATAGTCCAAGGTCCTGCTAGTTAACCTATATAGTCCAATGCCCGATAGGGAACCTACATAGTCCAAGTGCCCGCTGAGGAACCTACATAGTACAAATGCCCGATAGGGAACCTACATATTCCAAGTGCCCGTTAGGGAACCTAGATTGTCCAAGTGCCCGTTGGGAACTTATATAGTCAAAATGCCCGCTAGGGAACCTGCATTGTACAAGTGCCCGCTAATTAACCTAGATAGTCCAAGTGCCCGCTAGTTAACCTAGATAGTCCAAGTGCCCGCTAGTTAACCTAGATAGTCCAAGTGCCCGATATTTAACCTACATAGTCCAAGTGCCTGATAGGGAACCTACATAGTCCAAGTGCCCACAGAGGAACCTACATAGTCCAAGTGTCCGTTAGGGAACCTAGATTGTCCAAGTGCCCGCTAGTTGACCTATATAGTCCAAGTGCCCGCTAGTTACCCTAGATAATCGAAGTGCCCGATAGTTAACGTACATAGTCCAAGGTCAGCTAGTTAACCTACATAGTCCAAGAACCTGCTAGTTAACCTAGATAGTCCAAGTGCCCGCTAGTTAACCTACAAATCCAAGGGTCCGCTAGTTAAGCTAGATATTCCAAGTGCCCGCTAGTTAACCTAGATCGTCCAAGTGTACGCTAGTTAACCTACATAGTCCAAGTTCCCGTTATGTAACCTAGATAATACAAGTGCCCGCAAGGTAACCTACATACTCCATGTGCCCGCTAGGTAACCTAGATATTCCAAGTTCCTATTAGCTAACCTAGATAATCCAAGTGCTCGCTAGGTAACCTACATAGTCCAAGTGCCCTTTCGTTAACCTAGATAGTCCAAGTGCCTGCTAAGTAACCTACATAGTCCAAGGGCCCGCAAGGTAACCTATATAGTCCAAGTGCCCGCTAAGAAACCAAGATAGTCCAAGTGCCCGTTAGGTAACCTAGATAGTCCAAGTGCCCGCTAGGTAACCTACATAGTCCACATTCCCACTAGGTAACCTAGATAGTCCAAGTGCCCGTTACCTAACCTAGATAATACAATTGCCCGCTATGCAACATACATATTCCAAGTGCCCATTCGTTAACCCAGAAGTCTAAGTGCCCGCTAGGTAACCTAGACTGTCCAAGTGCCCGCTAGGTTACCTACATAGTCCAAATGCCCGCTAATTAACATACATAGTCCAAGTGCCCGCTAGGTAACCTAGATAGTCCAAGTGCCCGTTCGTTAACCTAGATAGTCCAAGTGCCCACTAGGTAACCTAGACATTCCAAGTGCCTGCTAGGTTACCTACATAGTCCAAATGACCGTTCGTAAACCTACATAGTCCAAGGGCCCACTATTTAACCTAGATCGTCCAACTGTCTTTGGTTAACCTACATAGTCCAAGTGCCCGCAAGATAACCTATATAGTCCAAGTTCCAGCTATGTAACCTAGATAGTCCAAGGGCCCGCTAGTTAACCTACATAGTCCAAGTGCCCGCTAGGTAAACTAGATAGTCCAAGTGCCCACTAAGGAACCTACATAGTCCAAGTGCACGCTAGTTATCCCAGATAGTCCAAGTGCCGCTAGTTAACCTGGATAGTCCAAGTGCCCGCTAGGGAACGTACATAGTCCAAGTGCCCGCTAGGTAACCTAGATAGTGCAAGTGCCCGGTAGTTAACCTACATAGTCCAAGTGCCCGCAAGATAACCTATATAGTCCAAGTTCCAGCTATGTAACCTAGATAGTCCAAGGGCCCGCTAGTTAACCTACATAGTCCAAGTGCCCGCTAGGTAAACTAGATAGTCCAAGTGCCCACTAAGGAACCTACATAGTCCAAGTGCACGCTAGTTATCCCAGATAGTCCAAGTGCCGCTAGTTAACCTGGATAGTCCAAGTGCCCGCTAGGGAACGTACATAGTCCAAGTGCCCGCTAGGTAACCTAGATAGTCCAAGGGCCCGCTAGTTAACCTACATAGTCCAAGTGCCCGGTAGTTAACTTACATAGTTCAAGTGTCCGTAAGGAACATACATAGTCCAAGTGCCCGCTAGGGAACCTACATAGTCCAAGTGCCCGCTAGGGAATCTACATAGTCCAAGGGCCCGCTAGTTAACGTAGATAGTCCAAGTGCCGCTAGTTAATCTACATAGTTCAAGGGCCCGCTAGTTAACCTACATAGTCCAAGTACCCGCTAGTTAACCTAGATCGTCCAAGTGTCCCCTAGTTAACCTACATAGTACAAGTGCCCGCTAGGGAACCTACATAGTACAAGTGCCCGCTAGGGAACCTACATAGTCCAAGTGCCTGCTAGTTAACCTACATACTCCAAGTGCCCGCTAGGTAACCTAGACAGTTCAAGTGACCACTAGGTTACCTACATAGTGCAAGTGCCCGTTTGTTAAACTATATAGTCCAAGTGCCCGCTAGGCAACCAATATAGTACAAATGCCCGCTAGGGACCCTAATATTCCAAATGCCCGCTAGTTAACCTAGATAGTCCAAGTGCTCGCTAGTTAACATAGATAGTCCAAGTGCCCGCTAGGGAACCTATCTAGTCCAAGTGCCCGATAGGGAACCTACATAGTCCAAGTGCCCGCTAGTTAACATAGATAGTCCAAGCAGCGCTAGGAAACGTACATAGTCCAACTGCCCGCTAGGTAACTTACATAGTCCAAGTGCCCGCTAGGTAACCTAGATAGTCCAAGTGCCCGCTAGGGAACGTACATAATCCAAGTGCCCGCTAGGTAACCTAGATAGTCCAAATGCCCGCTAGGGGACCCACATAGTCCAAGTGCCCGTTAGGTCACCTAGATAATCCAAATGCCCGCTAGGGAACCCACATAGTCCAAGTGCCCGCTAGGGAACTTACATAGTCCAAGGGCCCGCTAGGGAACCTACATAGTCTAAGTGCCCGTTCGTTAACCTAGATAGTCCAAGTGCCCGCATGGCAACATAGATGGTCCAACAGCCCGGTAGGTAACCTACATACTCCAAATACCCGCTAGGTAACGTAGATAGTTCAAGTGCCAGCTAGGTAACCTAGATAGTCCAAAGGCCCGCTAGGTAACCTACAAAGTCTAAGTGCCCGCTAGGTAATCTATATAGTCCAAATGCCCGTTAGGGAGCCTACATAATCCAAATGCCCGCTAGGTAACCTAGATAGTACAATGCCCGCTAGGTAACCTACATAGTTCTAGTGCCCCCTAGTTAACCTACATTCTCCACGTGCCCGATAGGGAACCTACATAGTCCAAGTGCCCGCTAGGTAACCTACATACTCCAAATGCCCTCTAGTTAACCTACATAGTCCAAGTGCCCGATAGGGAACCTACATAATCCAAGTGCCCGCTAGGGAACCTACATAGTCCATGTGCCCGTTAGGTAACCTAGATCGTCCAAATGCCCGCCAGGAAACCCACATAGTCCAAGTGCCCGCTAGGGAACTTACATAGTCCAAGGGCCCACTATGGAACCTACATAGTCCAAGTGCCCGTTAGTTAACCTAGATAGTCCAAGTGCCCGCTTGGTAACCTAGATAGTCCAACAGACCGCTAGGTAACCTACATACTCCAAGAACCCGCTAGGTAACCTAGATAGTCCAAGTGCCCGCTAGTTAACCTACATAGTCCAAGGGCCCTCTAGTTAACCTAGATAGTCCAAGTGCCCGCTAGGTGACGTAGATAGTCCAAGTGCCCGCTAGGGAACGTACATAGTCCAAGTGGTTGCTAGGTAACCTAGATAGTCCAAGTGCCCACTAGTTAACCTATATAGTCCAGGTTCCCCCTAGGTAACCTAGATAGTCCAAGGGCCCGCTAGGTAACCTACATTGTCCTTGTGCCCCCTAGTTAACCTACATTCTACAAGTGCCGATAGGGAACCTACATAGGCCAAATGCCCGCTAATTAACCTACATAGTCCACTTGCCCGCTGAGGAACCTACATAGTACAAATGCCCGATAGGGAACCTACATATTCCAAGTGCCCGTTAGGGAACCTAGATAGTCCAAGTGCCCGTAGGGAACCTATATAGTCCAAGTGCCCGTTAGTTAACTTAGATACTCCAAGTGCATGCTTGGTAACCTAGATAGTCCAACAGCCCGCTAGGTAACCTACATACTCCAAGAACCCGCTAGGTAGCGTAGATAGTTTAAGTGCCAGCTAGGTAACCTAGATATTCCAAGTGTCCGCTAGGTAACCTACAAAATCTAAGTGCCCGCAAGGTTATCTATGTTGTCCAAATGCCCGCTAGGGAATCTACATAGTCCAAGGGCCCGCTAGTTAACGTAGATAGTCCAAGAGCCGCTAGTTAATCTACATAGTCCAAGGGCCCGCTAGTTAACCTACATAGTCCAAGTACCCGCTAGTTAACCTAGATCGTCCAAGTGCCCGCTAGGTAACCTACATAGTCCAAGGGCCCGCTAGTTAACCTACATTGTCCAAGGGCCCGCTAGGTAACCTACAAAGTCTAAGTGCCCGCTAGGTTATCTATATAGTCCAAATGCCCGCTAGGACCTACATAGTCCAAGTGCCCACTAGTTAACCTAGATCATCCAAGTGCCCGCTAGTTAACCAACATAGTCAATGGGCCCACTAGTTAACCTACATAGTGCAAGAGCCCGCTACTTAACCTAGATCGTGCAAGTGTCTGCTAGTTAACCTACATAGTCCAAGTGCCAGTTAGCTAACCTAGATAGTCAAACGGCCCGCTAGTGAACATTGATCATCCAAGTGCCCGCTAGTTAACCTAGATATTCCAAGTGCCCTCTAGTTAACCTAGATCGTCCAAGTGCCCGCTAGTTAACCTACATTGTCCAAGGGCCTGCTAGTTAACCTACGTAGTCCAAGGTCCGCTAGTTAACCTAGATACTCCAAGTGCTCGCTAGTTAACCTATATAGTACAAGGGCCAGCTAGTTGACCTAGATAGTCCAAGGGCCCGCTAGTTAACCTAGATTGTCGAAGTGCCCGCTAGGTAACCTAATTAGTCCAAATGTCCGATAGGGATCCTACATAGTCCAAGTGCCCGCTCGGGAAACTACATAATCCAAATGCCCGCTAGTTAACCTAGATAGTCCAAGTGCCCGCTAGTAAACCTAGATAGTCCAAGGGCCCTCTAGTTAACCTGGATAGTCCAAGTGCCCGCTAGGGGACGTACATAGTCCAAGTGCCCGCTAGGTAACCTAGATAGTCCAAGTGCCCTCTATTGTATGTACATAGTTCAAGTGCCCGCTAGTTAACCTAGATTGTCCAAGTATCCGCTAGTTAACCTATATAGTCCAAGTGCCCGCTAGGTAACCTAGATAGTCCAAGGTTCTGCTACTTAAACTACATAGTCCAATGCCCGATAGGGAACCTACATAGTCCAAGTGCCCGCTGAGGAACCTACATAGTCCAAGTACCCGATAGGGAACCTACATATTCCAAGTGCCCGTTAGGGAACCTAGATAGTTCAAGTGCCCGCTAGGGAACCTGCATTGTACAAGTGCCCGCTAATTAACCTAGATAGTCCAAGTGCCCGCTGAGGAACCTAGATAGTCCAAGTGCCCGTAGGGAACCTATATAGTCCAAGTACCCGCTATGGAACCTACATAGTCAAAGTGCCCGCTAGGGAACCAGCCTGTGCAAGTGCCCGCTAGTTAACCTAGATAGTCCAAGTGCCCGCTAGTTAATTTACATAGTACAAGGTAAGCTAGTTAACCTAGATAGTGCAAGTGCCCGCTAGTTAACTTACATAGTCCAAGAACCCGCTAGTTAACCTAGATAGTCCAAGTTCCCGCTAGTTAACCTACATAGTCCAAGGGCCCGCTAGTTAACCTAGATATTCCAAGTGCCCGCTAGTTAACCTACATAGTCAAAGTGCCCTTAGGGAACGTATATAGTCCAAGTGCCGGCTAGGGAACCTGCATTGTACAAGTGCCCTCTTATCAACCTAGATAGTCCAAGTGCCCGCTAGTTAACCTAGATAATCCAAGTGCCTGCTAGTTAACCTTGATCATCCAAGTGTCCACTAGTTAACCTACATATTCCAAGTGCCTGATAGGGAACCTACATAGTCCAAGTGCCCGCAGAGGAACCTACATAGTCCAAGTGCCCGCTAGGGAACCTACATAGTCAAAGTGCCCGCTAGGGAACCTGCATTGTGCAAGTGCCCGCTAGTTAACCTAGATAATCCAAGTGCCCGCTAGTTAACTTACATAGTCCAAGGTCAGCTAGTTAACCTAGATAGTCCAAGTGCCCGCTAGTTAACCTATATAGTCCAAGAACCCACTAGTTAACCTAGATAGTCCAAGTGCCCGCTAGTCAACCTACATAGTCCAAGGGTCCGCTAGTTAACCTAGATATTCCAAGTGCCCGCTTGTTAACCTAGATCGTCCAAGTGTCCGCTAGTTAACCTACATAGTCCAAGTTCCCGTTAGGTAACCTAGATAGTACAAGTGCCCGCAAGGTAACCTACATAGTCCAAGTGCCCACTAGGTAACCTACATAGTCAAAGTGCCCGTTCGTTAACCTAGATAGTTCAAGTGCCCGCTAGGAAACCTACATAGTCCAAGTGCCCACTAGGTAACCTAAATAATCCAAATGCCCGCTAGGGGACCTACATAGTCCAAGTGCCTGCAGAGGAACCTACATTTTCCATGTGCCCGTTAGGGAACCTAGATAGTCCAAGTGCCCGTAGGGAACCTATATAGTCCAAGTGCCCGCTAGGGAACCTACATAGTCAAAGTGCCCGCTAGGGACCCTGCATTGTGCAAGTGCCCGCTAGTTAACCTAGATAGTCCAAGTGCCCGCTAGTTAACCTACATAGTGCAAGGGCCCTCTAGTTAACCTAGATAGTCCAAGTGCCCACTATTGTATGTACATAGTTCAAGTGCCCGCTAGGTAACCAAATTGTCCAAGTGTCCGCTAGTTACCCTACATAGGCCAAGTGCCCGCTACGTAACCTAGATAGTCCAAGGTCCTGCTAGTTAACCTACATAGTCCAATGCCCGATAGGGAACCTACATAGTCCAAGTGCCCGCTGAGGAACCTACAAAGTCTAAGTACCCGATAGTGAACCTACATATTCCAAGTGCCCGTTAGGGAACCTAGATAGTCCAAGTGCCCGTAGGGAACCTATATAGTCCAAGTGCCTGCTAGGGAACCTACATAGTCAAAGTGCCCGCTAGGGAATCTGCATTGTGCAAGTGCCCGCTAGTTAACCTAGATAGTCCAAGTGCCCACTAGATAACCTACATAGTCCAAGGGCCCTCTAGTTAACCTAGATAGTCCAAGTACCAACTATTGTATGTACATAGTTCAAGTGCCCGCTGGGTAACCTAGATTGTCCAAGTGTCCGCTAGTTAACCTACATAGTCCAAGTGCCCGCTAAGTAACCTAGATAGTCCAAGGTCCTGCTAGTTAACCTACATAGTCCAATGCCCGATAGGGAACCTACATATTCCAAGTGCCCGTTAGGGGACCTAGATAGTCCAAGTGCCCGTAGGGAACCTATATAGTCCAATTGCCCGCTAGGGAACCTATATAGTCAAAGAGCCTGCTAGGGAACCTGCATTGTACATGTGCCCGCTAATTAACCTAGATAGTCCAAGTGCCCGCTAGTTAACCTAGATAGTCCCAGTGCCCGCTAGTTAACCTTGATCATCCAAGTGCCCGCTAGTTAATTTACATAGTCCAAGGTCAGCTAGTTAACCTAGATAGTCCAAGTGCCCGCTAGTTAACCTACATAGTCCAAGAACCCGCTAGTTAACCTAGATAGTCTAAGTTCCCGCTAGTTAACCTACATAGTTCAAGGGCCCGCTAGTTAACCTAGATATTCCAAGTGCCCGCTAGTTAACCTACATAGTCAAAGTGCCCTTAGGGAACCTATATAGTCCAAGTGCCGGCTAGGAAACCTGCATTGTACAAGTGCCCTCTAATCAACCTAGATAGTCCAAGTGCCCGCTAGTTAACCTAGATAATCCAAGTGCCTGCTAGTTAACCTTGATCATCCAAGTGCTCGCTAGTTAACCTACATATTCCAAGTGCCTGATAGGGAACCTACATAGTCCAAGTGCCCGCAGAGGAACCTACATAGTCCAAGTGCCCGATAGGGAACCTACATATTCCAAGTGCCCGTTAGGGAACCTATATAGTCCAAGTGCCTGTAGGGAACCTATATAGTCCAAGTGCCCGCTAGGGAACCTACATAGTCAAAGTGCCTGCTAGGGAACCTGCATTGTGCAAGTGCCCGCTAGTTAACCTAGATAATCCAAGTGCCCGCTAGTTAACTTACATAGTCCAAGGTCAGCTAGTTAACCTAGATAGTCCAAGTGCCCACTAGTTAACCTACATAGTCCAAGGTCAGCTAGTTAACCTAGATAGTCCAAGTGCCCGCTAGTTAACCTATATAGTCCAAGAACCCACTAGTTAACCTAGATAGTCCAAGTGCCCGCTAGTCAACCTCCATAGTCCAAGGGCCCGCTAGTTAACCTAGATATTCCAAGTGCCCGCTAGTTAACCTAGATCGTCCAAGTGTCCGCTAGTTAACCTACATAGTCCAAGTTCCCGTTAGGTAACCTAGATAGTACAAGTGCCCGCAAGGTAACCTACATAGTCCAAGTGCCCACTAGGTAACCTACATAGTCAAAGTGCCCGTTCGTTAACCTAGATAGTCCAAGTGCCCGCTAGGAAACCTACATAGTCCAAGTGCCCACTAGGTAACCTAAATAATCCAAAAGCCCGCTAGGGAAACTACATAGTCCAAGTGCCCGCTAGTTAACCTAGATAGTCCAAGTGCCCGTTAGTAAACCTAGATAGTCCAAGGGCCCGCTAGTTAATCTACATAGTCCAAGTGCCAGCTAGTTAACCTACATAGTCCAAGGGCCCTCTAGTTAACCTAGATAGTCCAAGTGCCCGTTAGGGGACCTACATTGTCCAAGTGCCTGCAGAGGAACCTACATATTCCAAGTGCCCGTTAGGGAACCTAGATAGTCCAAGTGCCCGTAGGGAACCTATATAGTCCAAGTGCCCGCTAGGGAACCTACATAGTCAAAGTGCCCGCTAGGGAACCTGCATTGTGCATGTGCCCGCTAGTTAACCTAGATAGTCCAAGTGCCCGCTAGTTAACCTACATAGTGCAAGGGCCCTCTAGTTAACCTAGATAGTCCAAGTGCCCACTATTGTATGTACATAGTTCAAGTGCCCGCTAGGTAACCAAATTGTCCAAGTGTCCGCTAGTTACACTACATAGGCCAAGTGCCCGCTAAGTAACCTAGATAGTCCAAGGTCCTGCTAGTTAACCTACATAGTCCAATGCCCAATAGGGAACCTACATAGTCCAAGTGCCCGCTGAGGAACCTACAAAGTCTAAGTACCCGATAGGGAACCTACATATTCCAAGTGCCCGTTAGGGAACCTAGATAGTCCAAGTGCCCGTAGGGAACCTATATAGTCCATTTGCCCGCTAGGGAACCTATATAGTCAAAGAGCCCGCTAGGGAACCTGCATTGTACATGTGCCCGCTAATTAACCTAGATAGTCCAAGTGCCCGCTAGTTAACCTAGATAGTCCAAGTGCCCGCTAGTTAACCTTGATCATCCAAGTGCCCGCTAGTTAACCTACATAGTCCAAGTGCCTGATAGGGAACCTACATAGTCCAAGTGTCCGCAGAGGACCTACATAGTCCAAGTGTCCGATAGGGAACGTACATATTCCATTTGCCCGTTAGGGAACCTAGATAGTCCAAGTACCCGTAGGGTACCTATATAGTCCAAGTGCCCGCTAGTGAACCTACATAGTCAAAGTGCCCGCTAGGGAACCTGCATTGTGCAAATGCCCGCTAGTTAACCTAGACAGTCCAAGTGCCCGCTAGTTAACGTACATAGTCCAAGGTCAGCTAGTTAACCTAGATAGTCCAAGTTCCCGCTCGTTAACCTACATAGTCCAAGGGCCCGCTAGTTAACCTAGATATTCCAAGTGCCCGCTAGTTAACCTACATAGTCCAAGGTCAGCTAGTTAACCTAGATAGTCCAAGTGCCCGCTAGGGAACCTACATAGTCCAAGAACCCGCTAGTTAACCTAGATTGTCAAATTGCCCGCTAGGCAACCTACATAGTCCAAGGGCCCGCTAGTTAACCTAGATATTTCAAGGGCCCGCTAGTTAACCTAGATCGTCCAAGTGTCCGCTAGTTAACCTACATAGTCCAAGTTCCCGTTAGGTAACCTAGATAGTACAAGTGCCCGCAAGGTAACCTACATAGTCCAAGTGCCCACTAGGTAACCTAGAGAGTCCAAGTTCCTGTTAGCTAACCTAGATAATCCAAGTGCCCGCTAGGTAACCTACATAGTCCAAGTGCCCTTTCGTTAACCTAGGTAGTCCAAGTGCCCGCTAGGTAACCGACATAGTCAAAGGGTCCGCTAGGTAACCTATATAGTCCATGTGCCCGTTACCTAACCTAGATAGTCCAATTGCCCACTATGCAACATACATAGTCTAAGTGCCCGCTCGTTAACCTACATAGTCCAAGTGCCCACTAGGTAACCTAGATAGTCCTATTGCCCGCTAGGTAACATACATAGTCCAAATGCCCACTAGGCAAACTAGATAGTCCAAGTGTCCATTCGTTAACCTAGATAGCCAAGTGCCCGCTAGGTAACCTAGACATTCCAAGTGTCTGCTAGGGAACCTATATAGTCCAAATGCCTGTTCCTTAACCTACATAGTCCAAGGGCCCACTAGTTAACCTAGATCATCCAAGTGTCCTCTAGTTAACCTGCATAGTCCAAGTGCACGCTAGTTAACCTACATAGTCCAAGTGCCGCTAGGTAACCTACATAGTGCAAGTGTCCCCTCGTTAACCTACATAGTTCAAGTGCCCGGTAGTTAACATAGATAGTCCAAGTGCCCGCTAGGGAACGTACATAGTCCAAGTGCCCGCTAGGTAACCTAGATAGTCCAAGGGACCGCTAGTTTACCTACATAGTCCAATAGCACGGTAGTTAACTTACATAGTCCAAGTGCCCACTCTGGAACCTACATAGTCAAAGTGCCTGCTAGGGAACCTACATAGTTCAAGTGTCCGTAGGGAACATACAGAGTCCAAGTGCCCGCTAGGGAATCTACATAGTCCAAGGGCCCGCTAGTTAACGTAGATAGTCCAAGTGCCGCTATATAATCTACATAGTCAAAGTGCCCGCTAGGGAACCTACATAGTCCAAGTGCCCTCTAGTTAACCTAGATAGTCCAAATGCCCGCTAGTTAACCTAGATAGTCCAATTGCCCGCTAGTTAACCAGGATCATCAAAGTGCCCTCTAGTTAACTTACATAGTCCAAAGGCCTACTAGTCAACCTACATAGAGCAAGGACCCGCTAGTTAACCTTGATAGTCCAAGTGCCCGCTAGTTGACCTACATAGTCCAAGTTTCCGCTAGGTAACCTAGACAGTCCAAGTGACCATTAGGTTGCCTACATAGTCCAAGTGCCCGCTAGGTAACGTAGATAGCCCAAGTGCCCACTAGGGAACGTACATAGTCCAAGTGCCCGCTAGGTAACCTACATAGTCCAAGTGCCCGCTAGTTAACCTACATAATCTAAGTGCCCGCTAGGTAACCTAGATAGTCCAAGTGCCCGCTAGTTAACCTACATAGTCCAAGTGCCTGCTAGGTAAACTACATAGTCGAAGTGCCCACTAGGTAACCTAGACAGTCCAATTGCCCCATAGTTAACCTAGGCAGTCCAAGTACCCGATAGGGAACCTACATAGTCTAAGTGCTCGCTAGGGAACCTACATAGTCCAAGTGCTCGCTAGGCAACCTACATAGTCCAAGTGCTCGTTAGTTAACCTAGATAGTCAAAGTGCCTGCTAGGTAACCTAAATAGTCCATGTGCCCGCAAGGGAAACTACATAGTCCAAGTGCCCGCCTGGTAACCTAGATAGTCCAAGTGCCCGTTAGCTAACCTAGATAGTCGAAGTGTCCGCTAGTTAACTTACATAGTCCAACTGCCCGCTTGGTAACCTAGACAGTCCAAGTGACCGCTAGGTTACCTACATAGTCCAAGTGCACGTTCGTTAAGCTAAATAGTCCAAGTGCCCGCTAGGGAAACTACATAATCCAAGTGCCCCCAAGTTAACCTAGATAGTCCAAGTGCCCGCTAGTAAACCTAGATAGTCCAAGGGCCCGCTAGGGAACCTACATAGTCCAAGGGCCCGCTAGGGAACCTACATAGTCCAAGTGCCCGTTAGTTAACCTAGATAGTCCAAGTGCCTGCTTGGTAACCTAGATAGTCCAACAGCCCGCTAGGTAACCTACATACTCCAAGAACCCGCTAGGTAACGTAGATATTTCAAGTGCCAGCTAGGTAACCTAGATATTCCAAGTGCCCGCTAGGTAACCTACAAAATCTAAGTGCCCGCTAGGTTATCTATGTAGTCCAAATGCCCGCTAGGGAATCTACATAGTCCAAGGGCCCGCTAGTTAACGTAGATAGTCCAAGAGCCGCTAGTTAATCTACATAGTCCAAGAGCCCGCTAGTTAGCCTACATAGTCCAAGTACCCGCTAGTTAACCTAGATCGTCCAAGTGCCCGCTAGGTAACCTACATAATCCAAGGGCCCGCTAGTTAACCTACATTGACTAGGGGCCCGCTAGGTAACCTACAAAGTCTAAGTGCCCGCTAGGTTATCTATATAGTCCAAATGCCCGCTAGGAACCTACATAGCCCAAGTGCCCGCTAGTTAACCTAGATCGTCCAAGTGCCCGCTAGTTAACCAACATAGTCAATGGGCCCACTAGTTAACCTACATAGTGCAAGAGCCCGCTACTTAACCTAGATCGTAAAAGTGTCTGCTAGTTAACCGACAAAGTCCAAGTGCCAGTTAGCTAACCCTGATAGTCAAAGGGCCCGCTAGTTAACATTGATCATCCAAGTGCCCGCTAGTTAACCTAGATAATCCAAGTGCACGCTAGTTAACCTAGATAGTCCAAGTGCCCTCTAGTTAACCTAGATCGTCCAAGTGCCCGCTAGTTAACCTACATTGTCCAAGGTCCTGCTAGTTAACCTACGTAGTCCAAGGTCCGCTAGTTAACCTAGATACTCCAAGTGCTCGCTAGTTAACCTACATAGTACAAAGGCCCGCTAGTTGACCTAGATAGTCCAAGTGCCCACTATTTAACCTAGATAGTCCAAGTGCCCGCTAGGTAACCTAAGTAGTCCAAATGTCCGATAGGGATCCTACATAGTCCAAGTGCCCGCTAGGTAACCTACATAGTCAAAGTGCCCGATCGTTAACCTAGATGGTCCAAGTGCCCGCTAGGAAACCTACATAGTCCAAGTGCCCACTAGGTAACCTAAATAATCCAAATGCCCGCTAGGGAAACTACATAGTCCAAGTGCCCGCTAGTTAACCTAGATAGTCCAAGTGCCCGCTAGTAAACCTAGATAGTCTAAGGGCCCGCTAGTTAATCTAGATAGTCCAAGTGCCCGCTAGTTAACCTACATAGTCCAAGGGCCCTCTAGTTGACCTAGACAGTCCAAGTGCCCGCTAGGGGACGTACATAGTCCAAGTTCCCGCTAGGTAACCTAGATACTCCAAGTGCCCACTATTGTATGTACATAGTTCAAGTGCCCGCTAGGTAACCTAGATTGTCCAAGTGTCCGCTAGTTAACTTACATAGTCCAAGTGCCCGCTAGGTAACCTAGGTAGTCCAAGGTCCTGCTAGTTAACCTACATAGTCCAATGCCCGATAGGGAACCTACATAGTCCAAGTGCCCGCTGAGGAAGCTACATAGTCCAAGTACCCAATAGGAACCTACATATTCCAAGTGCCCGTTAGGGAACCTAGATATTCCAAGTGCCCGTAGGGAACCTATATATTCCAATTGCCCGCTAGGGAACCTACATAGTCAAAGAGCCCGCTAGGGAACCTGCATTGTACAAGTGCCCGCTAATTAACCTAGATAGTCCAAGTGCCCGCTAGTTAACCTAGATAGTCCAAGTGCCCGCTAGTTATCCTACATAGTCCAAGAACCCACTAGTTAACCTAGATAGTCCAAGTGCCCGCTAGTCAACCTACATAGTCCAAGGGCCCGCTAGTTAACCTAGATATTCCAAGTGCCCGCTAGTTAACCTAGATCGTCCAAGTGTCCGCTAGTTAACCTACATAGTCCAAGTTCCTGTTAGGTAACCTAGATAGTACAAGTGCCCGCAAGGTAACCTACATAGTCCAAGTGCCCACTAGGTAACCTACATAGTAAAATTGCCTGTTCGTTAACCTAGATGGTCCAAGTGCCCGCTAGGAAACCTACATAGTCCAAGTGCCCACTAGGTAACCTAAATAATCCAAATGCCCGCTAGGGAAACTACATAGTCCAAGTGCCCGCTAGTTAACCTAGATAGTCCAAGTGCCCGCTAGTAAACCTAGATAGTCCAAGGGCCCGCTAGTTAATCTAGATAGTCCAAGTGCCTGCTAGTTAACCTACATAGTCCAAGGGCCCTCTAGTTAACCTAGATAGTCCAAGTGCCCGCTAGGGGACGTACATAGTCCAAGTGCCCGCTAGGTAACCTTGATAGTCCAAGTGCCCACTATTGTATGTACATAGTTCAAGTGCCCGCTAGGTAACCTAGATTGTCCAATTGTCCGCTAGTTAACCTACATAGTCCAATGCCCGATAGGGAACCTACATAGTTCAAGAGCCCAATGAGGAACCTACATAGTCCAAGTGACCACTCCGGAACATACATAGTCAAAGTGCCCGCTAGGGAATCTACATAGTCCAAGGGCTCGCTAGTTAATCTACATAGTCCAAGGGCCCGCTAGTTAACCTACATAGTCCAAGGGCCCGCTAGTTAACCTACATCGTCCAAGGGCCCGCTAGTTAACCTAGATAATCCAAGTGCCCCCTAGTTAACCTACATACTCCAAGTGCCCGCTAGGTAACCTAGACAGTTCAAGTGACCACTAGGTTACCTACATAGTCCAAGTGCCCGTTCGTTAACCTACATAGTCCAAGTGCCCGCTAGGCAACCAATATAGTCCAAATGCCCGCTAGGGACCCTAATAGTCCAAATGCCCGCTAGTTAACCTAGATAGTCCAAGTGCTCGCTAGTTAACATAGATAGTCCAAGTGCCCGCTAGTTAACCTAGATAGACCAAGTGCCCGCTACGGAACCTATCTAGTCCAAGTGCCCGATGGGGAACCTACATAGTCCAAGTGCCCGCTAGTTAACATAGATAGTCCAAGTACCCTCTAGGAAACGTACATAGTCCAAGTGCCCGCAAGGTAACGTCCATAGTCCAAGTGCCCGCTAGGTAACCTAGATAGTCCAAGTGCTCGCTAGGGAACGTACATAATCCAAGTGCCCGCTATGTAACCTAGATAGTCCAAATGCCCGCTAGGGAACCCACATAGTTCAAGTGCCCGTTAGATCACCTAGATAGTCCAAATGCCCGCTGGGAACCCACATAGTCCAAGTGCCCACTAGGGAACTTACATAGTCCAAGGGCCCGCTAGGGAACCTACATAGTCCAAGTGCACGTTAGTTAACCTAGATAATCCAACTGCCCGCATGGTAACCTAGATAGTCCAACAGCCCGGTAGGTAACCTACATACTCCAAGTACCCGCTAGGTAACGTAGATAGTTCAAGTGCCAGCTAGGTAACCTAGATAGTCCAAGTGCCCGCTAGGTAACCTACAAAGTCTAAGTGCCCGCTAGGTAATCTATATAGTCCAAATGCCCGTTAGGGAGCCTACATAGTCCAAATGCCCGCTAGGTAACCTAGATTATCCATGTGCCCGCTAGGTAACCTAGATAGTCCAAATGGCGTCTAGTTAACCTACATAGTCCAAGTGCCTGCTAGGTAAACTACATAGTCCAAGTGCCCACTAAGTAACATAGACAGTCCAATTGCCCCATAGTTAACCTAGACAGTCCAAGTACCCGATAGGGAACCTACATAGTCTAAGTGCTCGCTAGGAAACCTACATAGTCCAAGTGCTCGCTAGGCAACCTACATAGTCCAAGTGCCCGTTAGTTAACCTAGATAGTCAAAGTGCCTGCTAGGTAACCTAAATAGTCCAAGTGCCCGCTAGGGAACCTACATAGTCCAAGTGCCCGCTAGGTAACCTAGATAGTCCAAGTGCCCGTTAGCTAACCTAGATAGTCGAAGTGTCCGCTAGTTAACCTACATAGTCCAAGTGCCCGCTTGGTAACCTAGACAGTCCAAGTGACCGCTAGGTAACCTACATAGTCCAAGTGCACGTTCGTTAACCTAGATAGTACAAGTACCCGCTAGGGAAACTACATAATCCAAGTGCCCCCTAGTTAACCTAGTTTGTCCAAGTGCCCGCTAGTAAACCTAGATAGTCCAAGGGCCCGCTAGGGAACCTACATAGTCCAAGTGCCCGTTAGTTAACCTAGATAGTCCAAGTGCCTGCTTGGTAACCTAGATAGTCCAACAGCCCGCTAGGTAACCTACATACTCCAAGAACCCGCTAGGTAACGTAGATAGTTCAAGTGCCAGCTAGGTAACCTAGATATTCCAAGTGCCCGCTAGGTAACCTACAAAATCTAAGTGCCCGCTAGGTTATCTATGTAGTCCAAATTCCTGCTAGGGAATCTACATAGTCCAAGGGCCCGCTAGTTAACGTAGACAGTCCAAGAGCCGCTAGTTAATCTACATAGTCCAAGGGCCCGCTAGTTAACCTACATAGTCCAATTACCCGCTAGTTAACCTAGATCGTCCAAGTGCCCGCTAGGTAACCTACATAGTCCAAGGACCCGCTAGTTAATCTACATTGTCCAAGGGCCCGCTAGGTAACCTACAAAGTCTAAGTGCCCGCTAGGTTATCTATATAGTCCAAATGCCCGCTAGGGAACCTACATAGTCCAAGTGCCCGCTAGTTAACCTAGATCGTCCAAGTGCCCGCTAGTTAACCAACATAGTCAATGGGCCCACTAGTTAACCTACATAGCGCAAGAGCCCACTAGTTAACCTAGATCGTACAAGTGTCTGCTAGTTAACCTACATAGTCCAAGTGCCAGTTAGCTAACCCTGATAGTCAAAGGGCCCGCTTGTTAACATTGATCATCCAAGTGCCTGCTAGTTAACCTAGATAGTCCAAGTGCACGCTAGTTAACCTAGATAGTCCAAGTGCCCTCTAGTTAACCTAGATCGTCCAAGGGCCCGCTAGTTAACCTACATTGTCCAAGGTCCTGCTAGTTAACCTATGTAGTCCAAGGTCCGCTAGTTAACCTAGATACTCCTAGTGCTCGCTAGTTAACCTACATAGTACAAGGGCCCGCTAGTTGACCTAGATAGTCCAAGTGCCCGCTAATTAACCTAGATAGTCCAAGTGCCCGCTAGGTAACCTAATTAGTCCAAATGTCCGATAGGGAAACTACATAGTCCAAGTGCCCGCTAGTTAACCTAGATAGTCCAAGTGCCCGCTAGTAAACCTAGATAGTCCAAGGGCCCGCAAGTTAATCTGGATAGTCCAAGTGCCCGCTAGTTAACCTACATAGTACAAGGGCCCTCTAGTTAACCTAGATAGTCCAAGTGCCCGCTAGGGGACGTACATGGTCCAAGTGCCCGCTAGGTAACCTAGATAGTCCAAGTACCCACTATTGTATGTACATAGTTCAAGTGCCCGCTAGGTAACCTAGATTGTCCAAGTGTCCGCTAGTTACCCTACATAGGCCAAGTGCCCGCTAAGTAAACTAGATAGTCCAAGGTCCTGATAGTTAACCTACATAGTCCAATGCCAAATAGGGAACCTACAGAGTCCAAGTGCCCGCTGAGGAACCTACAAAGTCTAAGTACCCGATAGGGAACCTACATATTCCAAGTGCCCGTTAGCTAACCTAGATAGTCGAAGTGTCCGCTAGTTAACCTACATAGTCCAAGTGCCCGCTTGGTAACCTAGACAGTCCAAGTGACCGCTAGGTAACCTACATAGTCCAAGTGCACGTTCGTTAACCTAGATAGTCCAAGTACCCGCTAGGGAAACTACATAATCCAAGTGCCCCCTAATTAACCTAGATAATCCAAGTGCCCACTAGTAAACCTAGATAGTCTAAGGGCCCGCTAGGGAACCTACATAGTCCAAGTGCCCGTTAGTTAACCTAGATAGTCCAAGTGCCTGCTTGGTAACCTAGATAGTCCAACAGCCCGCTAGGTAACCTACATACTCCAAGAACCCGCTAGGTAACGTAGATAGTTCAAGTGCCAGCTAGGTAACCTAGATATTCCAAGTGCCCGCTAGGTAACCTACAAAATCTAAGTGCCCGCTAGGTTATCTATGTAGTCCAAATGCCCGCTAGGGAATCTACATAGTCCAAGGGCCCGCTAGTTAACCTACATAGTCCAATTACCCGCTAGTTAACCTAGATCGTCCAAGTGCCCGCTAGGTAACCTACATAGTCCAAGGGCCCGCTAGTTAACCTACATTGTCCAAGGGCCCGCTAGGTAACCTACAAAGTCTAAGTGCCCGCTAGGTTATCTATATAGTCCAAATGCCCGCTAGGGAACCTACATAGTCCAAGTGCCTGCTAGTTAATCTAGATCGTCCAAGTGCCGCTAGTTAACCAACATAGTCAATGGGCCCACTAGTTAACCTACATAGTGCAAGAGCCCGCTACTTAACCTAGATCGTACAAGTGTCTGCTAGTGAACCTACATAGTCCAAGTGCCAGTTAGCTAACCCTGATGGTCAAAGGGCCCGCTTGTTAACATTGATCATCCAAGTGCCCGCTAGTTAACCTAGATCGTCCAAGTGCCCGCTAGTTAACCTACATTGTCCAAGGTCCTGCTAGTTAACCTAGGTAGTCCAAGGTCCGCTAGTTAACCTAGATACTCCAAGTGCTCGCTAGTTAACCTAAATAGTACAAGGGCCCGCTAGTTGACCTAGATAGTCCAAGTGCCCGCTAGTTAACCTAGATAGTCCAAGTGCCCGCTAGGTAACCTAATTAGTCCAAATGTCCGATAGGGATCCTACATAGTCCAAGTGCCCGCTAGGTAACCTACATAGTCAAAGTGCCCGTTCGTTAACCTAGATAGTCCAATTGCCCGCTAGGAAACCTACATAGTCCAAGTGCCCACTAGGTAACCTAAATAATCCAAATGCCCGCTAGGGAAACTACATAGTCCAAGTGCCCGCTAGTAAACCTAGATAGTCCAAGGGCCCGCTAGTTAATCTAGATAGTCCAAGTGCCCGCTAGTTAACCTACATAGTACAATGGCCCTCTAGTTAACCTAGATAGTCCAAGTGCCCGCTAGGGGACGTTCATGGTCCAAGTGCCCGCTAGGTAACCTAGATAGTCCAAGTGCCCACTATTGTATGTACATAGTTCAAGTGCCCGCTAGGTAACCTAGATTGTCCAAGTGTCCGCTAGTTAACCTACATAGTCCAAGTGCCCGCTAGGTAACCTAGGTAGTCCAAGGTCCTGCTAGTTAGCCTACATTGTCCAATGCCCAATAGTGAACCTACATAGTCCAAGTGCCCGCTGAGGAAGCTACATAGTCCAAGTACCCAATAGGGAACCTACATATTCCAAGTGCCCGCTAGTTAACCTAGATAGTCCAAGTGCACGCTAGTTAACCTAGATAGTCCAAGTGCCCTCTAGTTAACCTAGATCGTCCAAGTGCCCGCTAGTTAACCTACATTGTCCAAGGTCCTGCTAGTTAACCTAGGTAGTCCAAGGTCCGATAGTTAACCTAGATACTCCAAGTGCTGGCTAGTTAACCTAAATAGTACAAGGGCCCGCTAGTTGACCTAGATAGTCCAAGTGCCCGCTAGTTAACCTAGATAGTCCAATTACCCGCTAGGTAACCTAATTAGTCCAAATGTCCGATAGGGATCCTACATAGTCCAAGTGCCCGCTAGGTAACCTACATAGTCAAAGTGCCCGTTCGTTAACCTAGATAGTCCAAGTGCCCGCTAGGAAACCTACATAGTCCAAGTGCCCACTAGGTAACCTAAATAATCCAAATGCCCGCTAGGGAAACTACATAGTCCAAGTGCCCGCTAGTAAACCTAGATAGTCCAAGGGCCCGCTAGTTAATCTAGATAGTCCAAGTGCCCGCTAGTTAACCTACATAGTACAATGGCCCTCTAGTTAACCTAGAGAGTCCAAGTGCCCGCTAGGGGACGTACATGGTCCAAGTGTCCGCTAGGTAACCTAGATAGTCCAAGTGCCCACTATTGTATGTACACAGTTCAAGTGCCCGCTAGGTAACCTAGATTGTCCAAGTGTCCGCTAGTTAACCTACATAGTCCAAGTGCCCGCTAGGTAACCTAGGTAGTCCAAGGTCCTGCTAGTTAACCTACATTGTCCAATGCCCAATAGGGAACCTACATAGTCCAAGTGCCCGCTGAGGAAGCTACATAGTCCAAGTACCCAATAGGGAACCTACATATTCCAAGTGCCCGTTAGGGAACCTAGATAGTCCAAGTGCCCGTAGGGAACCTACATAGTCCAATTGCCCGCTAGGGAACCTACATAGTCAAAGAGCCCGCTAGGGAACCTGCATTGTACAAGTGCCCGCTAATTAACCTAGATAGTCCAACTGCCCGCTAGTTAACCTAGATAGTCCAAGTGCCTGCTAGTTAACCTACATATTCCAATTGCCCGCTAGGGACCTGCATTGTGCAAGTGCCCGCTAGTTAACCTAGATATTCCAAGTGCCCGCTAGTTAACCTACATAGTCAAAGTGCCCATAGGGAACCTATATAGTCCAAGTGCCCTCTAGGGAACCTGCATTGTACAAGTGCCCGCTAATCAACCTAGATAGTCCAAGTGCCCGCTAGTTAACCTAGATAATCCAAGTGCCTGCTAGTTAACCTTAATCATCCATGTGCCCGCTACTTAGCCTACATAGTCCAAGTGCCTGATAGGGAACCTACATAGTCCAAGTGCCCGCAGAGGAACCTACATAGTCCAAGTGCGCGATAGGGAACCTACATATTCCAAGTGCCCGTTAGGGAACCTAGATAGTCCAAGTGCCCGTAGGGAACCTATATAGTCCAAGTGCCCGCTATGGAACCTACATAGTCAAAGTGCCCGCTAGGGTACCTGCATTGTGCAAGTGCACGGTAGATAACCTAGATAGTCCAAAATCCCGCTAGTTAACTTACATAGTCCAAAGTCAGCTAGTTAGCCTAGATGGTCCAAGTGCTCGCTAGGGAACCTACATACTCCAAGTGCTCGCTAGGCAGCCTACATAGTCCAAGTGCCCGTTAGTTAACCTAGATAGTCAAAGTGCCTGCTAGGTAACCTAAATAGTCGAAGTGCCCGCTAGGGAACATACATAGTCCAAGTGCCCACTAGGTAACCTAGATAGTCCAAGTGCCCGTTAGCTAACCTAGATAGTCGAAGTGTCCGCTAGTTAACCTACATAGTCCAAGTGCCCGCTTGGTAACCTAGACAGTCCAAGTGACCGCTAGGTAACCTACATAGTCCAAGTGCACATTCGTTAACCTAGATAGTCCAAGTACCCGCTAGGGAAACTACATAATCCAAGTGCCCCCTAGTTAACCTAGATAGTCCAAGTGCCCGCTAGTAAACCTAGATAGTCTAAGGGCCCGCTAGGGAACCTACATAGTCCAAGTGCCCGTTAGTTAACCTAGATAGTCCAAGTGCCTGCTTGGTAACCTAGATAGTCCAACAGCCCGCTAGGTAACCTACATACTCCAAGAACCCGCTAGGTAACGTAGATAGTTCAAGTGCCAGCTAGGTAACCTAGATATTCCAAGTGCCCGCTAGGTAACCTACAAAATCTAAGTGCACGCTATGTTATCTATGTAGTCCAAATGCCCGCTAGGGAATCTACATAGTCCAAGGGCCCGCTAGTTAACCTACATAGTCTAATTACCCGCTAGTTAACCTAGATCGTCCAAGTGCCCGCTAGGTAACCTACAAAATCCAAGGGCCCGCTAGTTAACCTACATTGTCCAAGGGCCGCTAGGTAACCTACAAAGTCTAAGTGCCCGCTAGGTTATCTATATAGTCCAAATGCCCGCTAGGGAACCTACATAGTCAAAGAGCCCGCTAGGGAACCTGCATTGTACAAGTGCCCGCTAATTAACCTAGATAGTCCAATTGCCCGCTAGTTAACCTAGATAGTCCAAGTGCCTGCTAGTTAACCTACATATTCCAAGTGCCCGCTAGGGACCTGCATTGTGCAAGTGCCCACTAGTTAACCTAGATATTCCAAGTGCCCGCTAGTTAACCTACATAGTCAAAGTGCCCATAGGGAACCTATATAGTCCAAGTGCCCTCTAGGGAACCTGCATTGTACAAGTGCCCGCTAATCAACCTAGATAGTCCAAGTGCCCGCTAGTTAAGCTAGATAATCCAAGTGCCTGCTAGTTAACCTTAATCATCCAAGTGCCCGCTACTTAGCCTACATAGTCCAAGTGCCTGATAGGGAACCTACATAGTCCAAGTGCCCGCAGAGGAACCTACATAGTCCAAGTGCCCGATAGGGAACCTACATATTCCAAGTGCCCGTTAGGGAACCTAGATAGTCCAAGTGCCCGTAGGGAACCTATATAGTCCAAGTGCCCGCTTTGGAACCTACATAGTCAAATTGCCCGCTAGGGTACCTGCATTGTGCAAGTGCACGGTAGATTACCTAGATAGTCCAAAATCCCGCTAGTTAACTTACATAGTCCAAAGTCAGCTAGTTAGCCTAGATGGTCCAAGTGCCCGCTAGTTAACGTACATAGTCCAAGGTCAGCTAGTTAACCTAGATAGTAAAAGTGCCCGCTAGTTATCCTACATAGTCCAAGAACCCACTAGTTAACCTAGATAGTCCAAGTGCCCGCTAGTCAACCTACATAGTCCAAGGGCCCGCTAGTTAACCTAGATATTCCAAGTGCCCGCTAGTTAACCTAGATCGTCCAAGTGTCCGCTAGTTAACCTACATAGTCCAAGTTCCCGTTAGGTAACCTAGATAGTACAAGTGCCCGCAAGGTAACCTACATAGTCCAAGTGCCCACTAGGTAACCTACGTAGTCAAAGTGCCCGTTCGTTAACCTAGATGGTCCAAGTGCCCGCTAGGAAACCTACATAGTCCAAGTGCCCACTAGGTAACCTAAATAATCCAAATGCCCGCTAGGGAAACTACATAGTCCAAGTGCCCGCTAGTTAACCTAGATAGTCCACTGCCCGCTAGTAAACCTAGATAGTCCAAGGGCCCGTTAGTTAATCTAGATAATCCAAGTGCCTGCTAGTTAACCTACATAGTCCAAGGGCCCTCTAGTTTCCCTAGATAGTCCAAATGCCCGCTAGGGGACGTACATAGTCCAAGTGCCCGCTAGGTAACCTTGATAGTCCAAGTGCCAACTATTGTATGTACATAGTTCAAGTGCCCGCTAGGTAACCTAGATTGTCCAAGTGTCCGCTAGTTAACCTACATAGTCCAATGCCCGATAGGGAACCTACATAGTTCAAGTGCCCACTGAGGAACGTACATAGTCCAAGTGCCCACTCCGGAACATACATAGTCAACGTGCCCGCTAGGGAATCTACATAGTCCAAGGGCCCGCTAGTTAACCTACATAGTCCAAGGGCCCGCTAGTTAACCTACATCCTCCAAGGGCCCGCTAGTTAACCTAGATAATCCAAGTGCCCCCTAGTTAACCTACATACTCCAAGTGCCCGCTAGGTAACCTAGACAGTTCAAGTGACCACTAGGTTACCTACATAGTCCAAGTGCCCGTTCGTTAACCTACATTGTCCAAGTGCCCGCTAGGCAACCAATATAGTCCAAATGCCCGCTAGGGATCCTAATAGTCCAAATGCCCGCTAGTTAACCTAGATAGTCCAAGTGCTCGCTAGTTAACATAGATAGTCCAAGTGCCCGCTAGTTAACCTAGATAGACCAAGTGCCCGCTAGGGAACCTATCTAGTCCAAGTGCCCCATAGGGAACCTACATAGTCCAAGTGCCCGCTAGTTAACATAGATAGTCCAAGTACCCGCTAGGAAACGTACATAGTCCAAGTGCCCGCTAGGTAACGTACATAGTCCAAGTGCCCGCTAGGTAACCTAGATAGTCCAAGTGCCCGCTAGGGAACGTACATAATCCAAGTGCAAGCTAGGTAACCTAGATAGTCCAAATGCCCGCTAGGGAACCCACATAGTTCAAGTGCCCGTTAGATCACCTAGATAGTCCAAATGCCCGCTAGGGAACCCACATAGTCCAAGTGCCCACTAGGGAACTTACATAGTCCAAGGGCCCGCTAGGGAACCTACATAGTCCAAGTGCACGTTAGTTAACCTAGATAATCCAACTGCCCGCATGGTAACCTAGATAGTCCAACAGCCCGGTAGGTAACCTACATACTCCAAGTACCCGCTAGGTAACGTAAATAGTTCAAGTGACAGCTAGGTAACCTAGATAGTCCAAGTGCCCGCTAGGTAATCTATATAGTCCAAATGCCCGTTAGGGAGCCTACATAGTCCAAATGCCCGCTAGGTAACCTAGATAGTCCAAGTGCCCGCTAGGTAACCTAGATAGTCCAAATGCCCTCTAGTTAACCTACATAGTCCAAGTGCCTGCTAGGTAAACTACATAGTCCAAGTGCCCACTAGGTAACCTAGACAGTCCAATTGCCCCATAGTTAACCTAGACAGTCCAAGTACCCGATAGGGAACCAACATAGTCTAAGTGCTCGCTAGGGAAATACATAGTCAAGTGCTCGCTAGGCAACCTACATAGTCCAAGTGCCCGTTAGTTAACCTAGATAGTCAAAGTGCCTGCTAGGTCACCTAAATAGTCCAAGTGTCCGCTAGTTAACCTACATAGTCCAAGTGCCCGTTCATTAACATAGATAGGCCATGTGCCAGCTTGGTAACCTAGACAGTCCAAGTGACCGCTAGGTTACCTACATAGTCCAAGTGCACGTTCGTTAACCTAGATAGTCCAAGTGCCCGCTAGGGAAACTACATAATCCAAGTGCCCGCTACTAAACCTAGATAGTCCAAGTGCCCGCTAGTTAACCTAAATAATCCAAGTGCCTGCTAGTTAAGCTTAATCATCCAAGTGCCCGCTACTTAGCCTACATAGTCCAAGTGCCTGATAGGGAACCTACATAGTCCAAGTGCCCGCAGAGGAACCTACATAGTCCAAGTGCCCGATAGGGAACCTACATATTCCAAGTGCCCGTTAGGGAACCTAGATAGTCCAAGTGCCCGTAGGGAACCTATATAGTCCAAGTGCCCGCTTTGGAACCTACATAGTCAAAGTGCCCGCTAGGGTACCTGCATTGTGCAAGTGCACGGTAGATAACCTAGATAGTCCAAAATCCCGCTAGTGAACTTACATAGTCCAAAGTAAGCTAGTTAGCCTAGATGGTCCAAGTGCCCGCTAGTTAACCTACATAGTCCAAGGTCAGCTAGTTAACCTAGATAGTCCAAGTGCCCGCTAGTTATCCTACATAGTCCAAGAACCCACTAGTTAACCTAGATAGTCCAAGTGCCTGCTAGTGAACCTACATATTCCAAGTGCCCGCTAGGGACCTGCATTGTGCAAGTGCCCGCTAGTTAACCTAGATATTCCAAGTGCCCGCTAGTTAACCTACATAGTCAAAGTGCCCATAGGGAACCTATATAGTCCAAGTGCCCTCTAGGGAACCTGCATTGTACAAGTGCCCGCTAATCAACCTAGATAGTCCAAGTGCCCGCTAGTTAACCTAGATAATCCAAGTGCCTGCTAGTTAACCTTAATCATCCAAGTGCCCGCTACTTAGCCTACATAGTCCAAGTGCCTGATAGGGAACCTACATAGTCCAAGTGCCCGCAGAGGAACCTACATAGTCCAAGTGCCCGATAGGGAACCTACATATTCCAAGTGCCCGTTAGGGAACCTAGATAGTCCAAGTGCCCGTAGGGAACCTATATAGTCCAAGTGCCCGCTTTGGAACCTACATAGTCAAAGTGCCCGCTAGGGTACCTGCATTGTGCAAGTGCACGGTAGATAACCTAGATAGTCCAAAATCCCGCTAGTGAACTTACATAGTCCAAAGTCAGCTAGTTAGCCTAGATGGTCCAAGTGCCCGCTAGTTAACCTACATAGTCCAAGGTCAGCTAGTTAACCTAGATAGTCCAAGTGCCCGCTAGTTATCCTACATAGTCCAAGAACCCACTAGTTAACCTAGATAGTCCAAGTGCCTGCTAGTGAACCTACATATTCCAAGTGCCCGCTAGGGACCTGCATTGTGCAAGTGCCCGCTAGTTAACCTAGATATTCCAAGTGCCCGCTAGTTAACCTACATAGTCAAAGTGCCCATACGGAACCTATATAGTCCAAGTGCCCTCTAGGGAACCTGCATTGTACAAGTGCCCGCTAATCAACCTAGATAGTCCAAGTGCCCGCTAGTTACCCTAGATAATCCAAGTGCCTGCTAGTTAACCTTAATCATCCAAGTGCCCGCTACTTAGCCTACATAGTCCAAGTGCCTGATAGGGAACCTACATAGTCCAAGTGCCCGCAGAGGAACCTACATAGTCCAAGTGCCCGATAGGGAACCTACATATTCCAAGTGCCCATTAGGGAACCTAGATAGTCCAAGTGCCCATAGGGAACCTATATAGTTCAAGTGCCCGCTTTGGAACCTACATAGTCAAAGTGCCCGCTAGGGTACCTGCATTGTGCAAGTGCACGGTAGATAACCTAGATAGTCCAAAATCCCGCTAGTGAACTTACATAGTCCAAAGTCAGCTAGTTAGCCTAAATGGTCCAAGTGCCCGCTAGTTAACCTACATAGTCCAAGGTCAGCTAGTTAACCTAGATAGTCCAAGTGCCCGCTAGTTATCCTACATAGTCCAAGAACCCACTAGTTAACCTAGATAGTCCAAGTGCCCGCTAGTCAACCTACATAGTCCAAGGGCCCGCTAGTTAACCTAGATATTCCAAGTGCCCGCTAGTTAACCTAGATCGTCCAAGTGTCCGCTAGTTAACCTACATAGTCCAAGTTTCCGTTAGGTAACCTAGATAGTACAAGTGCCCGCAAGGTAACCTACATAGTCCAAGTGCCCACTAGGTAACCTACGTAGTCAAAGTGCCCGTTCGTTAACCTAGATGGTCCAAGTGCCTGCTAGGAAACCTACATAGTCCAAGTGCCCACTAGGTAACCTAAATAATCCAAATGCCCGCTAGGGAAACTACATAGTCCAAGTGCCCGCTAGTTAACCTAGATAGTCCAAGTGCCCGCTAGTAAACCTAGATAGTCCAAGGGCCCGTTAGTTAATCTAGATAGTCCAAGTGCCTGCTAGTTAACCTACATAGTCCAAGGGCCCTCTAGCTACCCTAGATAGTCCAAGTGCCCGCTAGGGGACGTACATAGTCCAAGTACCCGCTAGGTAACCTTGATAGTCCAAGTGCCAACTATTGTATGTACAATATTCAAGTGCCCGCTAGGTAACCTAGATTGTCCAAGTGTCCGCTAGTTTACCGACATAGTCCAATGCCCGATAGGGAACCTACATAGTTCAAGTGCCCACTGAGGAACCTACATAGTCCAAGTGCCCACTCCGGAACATACATAGTCAACGTGCCCGCTAGGGAATCTACATAGTCCAAGGGCCCGCTAGTTAACGTAGATAGTCCAAGTGCCGCTAGTTAATCTACATAGCCAAGGGCCCGCTAGTTAACCTACATAGTCCAAGGGCCCGCTAGTTAACCTACATCCTCCAAGGGCCCGCTAGTTAACCTAGATAATCCAAGTGCCCCCTAGTTAATGTACATACTCCAAGTGCCCGCTAGGTAACCTAGACAGTTCAAGTGACCACTAGGTTACCTACATAGTCCAAGTGCCCGTTCGTTAACCTACATAGTCCAAGTGCCCGCTAGGCAACCAATATAGTCCAAATGCCCGCTAGGGACCCTAATAGTCCAAATACCCGCTAGTTAACCTAGATAGTCCAAGTGCTCGCTAGTTAACATAGATAGTCCAAGTGCCCGCTAGTTAACCTAGATAGACCAAGTGCCCGCTAGGGAACCTATCTAGTCCAAGTGGCCGATAGGGAACCTACATAGTCCAAGTGCCCGCTAGTTAACATAGATAGTCAAAGTACCCGCTAGGAAACGTACATAGTCCAAGTGCCCGCTAGGTAACCTAGATAGTCCACGTGCCCGTTAGCTAAGCTAGATAGTCGAAGTGTCCGCTAGTTAACCTACATATTCCAAGTGCCCGTTCATTAACATAGATAGGCCAAGTGCCAGCTTGGTAACGTAGACAGTCCAAGTGACCGCTAAGTTACCTACATAGTCCAAGTGCACGTTCGTTAACCTAGATAGTCCAAGTGCCCGCTAGGGAAACTACATAATCCAAGTGCCCGCTACTAAACCTAGATAGTCCAAGGGCCCGCTAGGGAACCTACATAGTCCAAGTGCCCGTTAGTTAACCTAGATAGTCCAAGTGCCTGCATGGTAACCTAGATAGTCCAACAGCCCGCTAGGTAACCTACATACTCCAAAAACCCGCTAGGTAACGTAGATAGTTCCAGTGCCAGCTAGGTAACCTAGATATTCCAAGTGTCCGCTAGGTAACCTACAAAATCTAAGTGCCCGCTAGGTTATCTATGTAGTCCAAATGCCCGCTAGGGAATCTACATAGTCCAAGGGCCCGCTAGTTAACGTAGATTGTCCAAGAGCTGCTAGTTAATCTACATAGTCCAAGGGCCCGCTAGTTAACCTATATAGTCCAAGTACCCGCTAGTTAACCTAGATCGTCCAAGTGCCTGCTAGGTAACCTACATAGTCCAAGGGCCCGCTAGTTAACCTACATTTTCCAAGGGCCCGCTAGGTAAGTCTAAGTGCCCGCTAGGTTATCTATATAGTCCAAATGCCCGCTAGGGAACCTACATAGTCCAAGTACCCGCTAGTTAACCTAGATCGTCCAAGTGCCCGCTAGTTAACCAACATAGTCAATGGGCCCACTAGTTAACCTACGTAGTGCAAGAGCCCGCTAGTTAACCTAGATCGTACAAGTGTCTGCTAGTTAACCTACATAGTCCAAGTGCCAGTTAGCTAACCCTGATAGTCAAAGGGCCCACCTGTTAACATTGATCATCCAAGTGCCCGCTACTTAACCTAGATACTCCAAGTGCTCGCTAGTTAACCTACATAGTCCAAGGGCCCTCTAGTTAACCCTGATAGTCCAAGTGCCCGCTAGGGGACGTACATGGTCCAAGTGCCCGCTAGGTAACCTAGATAGTCCAAGTGCCCACTATTGTATGTACATAGTTCAAGTGCCCGCTTGGTAACCTAGATTGTCCAAGTGTCCGCTAGTTAACCTAGATAGTCCAAGTGCCCGCTAGGTAACCTAGGTAGTCCAAGGTCCTGCTAGTTAACCTACATAGTCCAATGCCCGATAAGGAACCTACATAGTCCAAGTGCCCGCTGAGGAAGCTACATAGTCCAAGTACCCAATAGGGAACCTACATATTCCAAGTGCCCATTAGGGAACCTAGATAGTCCAAGTGCCCGTAGGGAACCTATTTAGTCCAATTGCCCGCTAGGGAACCTACATAGTCAAAGAGCCCGCTAGGGAACCTGCATTGTACAAGTGCCCGCTAATTAACCTAGATAGTCCAAGTGCCCGCTAGTTAACCTAGATAGTCCAAGTGCCCGCTTGTTAACCTTGATCATCCAAGTGCCCGCTAGTTAACCTACATATTCCAAGTGCCTGATAGGAAACCTACATAGTCCAAGTGCCTGCAGAGGAACCTACATAGTCCAAGTGTCCGATAGGGAACCTACATATTCCAAGTGCCCGTTAGGGTAACTAGATAGTCCAAGTGCCCGTTGGGAACCTATATAGTCGAAGTGCCCGCTAGGGAACCTACATAGTCAAAGTGCCCGCTAGGGAACCTGCATTGTGCAAGTGCCCGCTAGTTAACCTAGATATTCCAAGTGCCCGCTAGTTAACCTACATAGTCAAAGTGCCCATAGGGAACCTATATAGTCCAAGTGCCCTCTAGGGAACCTGCATTGTAAAAGTGCCCGCGAATCAACCTAGATAGACCAAGTGCCCGCTAGTTAACCTACATAGTCCAAGGTCAGCTAGTTAACCTAGATAGTCCAAGTGCCCGCTAGTTAACCTACATAGTCCAAGAACCCACTAGTTAACCTAGATAATCCAAGTGCCCGCTAGTCAACCTACATAGTCCAAGGGCCCGCTAGTTAACCGAGATATTCCAAATGCCCGCTAGTTAACCTAGATCGTCCAAGTGTCCGCTAGTTAACCTACATAGTCCAAGTTCCCGTTAGGTAACCTAGATAGTACTTGTGCCCGCAATGTAACCTACATAATCCAAGTGCCCACTAGGTGACCTACATAGTCAAAGTGCCCGTTCGTTAACCTAGATGGTCCAAGTGCCCGCTAGGAAACCTACATAGTCCAAGTGCCCACTAGGTAACCTAAATAATCCAAATGCCCGCTAGGGGAACTACATAGTCCAAGTGCCCGCTAGTTAACCTAGATAGTCCAAGTGCCCGCTAGTAAACCTAGATAGTCCAAAGGCCCGCTAGTTAATCTAGATAGTCCAAGTGCCCGCTAGTTAACCTACATAGTCCAAGGGCCCTCTAGTTAACCTAGATAGTCCAAGCGCCCGCTAGGGGACGTACATAGTCCAAGTGCCCGCTAGGTAACCTTGATAGTCCAAGTGCCCACTATTGTATGTACATAGTTCAAGTGCCCGCTAGGTAACCTAGATTGTCCAAGTGTCCCCTAGTTAACCTACATAGTCCAAGTGCCCGCTAAGTAACGTAGATAGTCCAAGGTCCTGCTAGTTAACCTACATAGTCCAATGCCCGATAGGGAACCTACATAGTTCAAGTGCCCGCTGAGGAACCTACATAGTCCAAGTGCAAACTCCGGAACATACATAGTCAAAGTGCCCGCTAGGTAATCTACATAGTCCAAGGGCCCGCTAGTGAACGTAGATAGTCCAAGTGCCGCTAGTTAATCTACATAGTCCAAGGGCCCGCTAGTTAACCTACATAGTCCAAGGGCCCGCTAGTTAACCTACATCGTCCAAGGGCCCGCTAGTTAACCTAGATAGTCCAAGTGCCCCCTAGTTAACCTACATATTCCAAGTGCCCGCTAGGTAACCTAGACAGTTCAAGTGACCACTAGGTTACCTACATAGTCCAAGTGCCCGTTCGTTAACCTATATAGTCCAAGTGCCCGCTAGGCAACCAATATAGTCCAAATGCCCGCTAGGGACCCTAATACACCAAATGCCCGCTAGTTAACCTAGATAGTCCAAGTGCTCGCTAGTTAACATAGATAGTCCAAGTGCCCGCTAGTTAACCTAGATAGACCAGTGCCCACTAGGGAACCTATCTAGTCCAAGTGCCCGATAGGGAACCTACATAGTCCAAGTGCGCGCTAGTTAACATAGATAGTCCAAGTACCCGCTAGGAAACGTACATAGTCCAAGTGCCCGCTAGGTATCGTACATAGTCCAAGTGCCCGCTAGGTAACCTAGATAGTCCAAGTGCCCGCTAGTTAACCTAGATAGTCCAAGGGCCCGCTAGTTAATCTAGATAGTCCAAGTGCCCGCTAGTTAACCTACATAGTACAATGGCCCTCTAATTAACCTAGATAGTCCAAGTGCACGCTAGGGGACGTACATGGTCCAAGTGCCCGCTAGGTAACCTAGATTTTCCAAGTGCCCACTATTGTATGTACATAGTTCAAGTGCCCGCTAGGTAACCTAGATTGTCCACGTGTCCGCTAGTTAACCTACATAGTCCAAGTGCCCGCTAGGTAACCTAGGTAGTCCAAGGTCCTGCTAGTTAACCTACATTGTCCAATGCCCAATAGGGAATCTACATAGTCCAAGTGCCCGCTGAGGAAGCTACGTAGTCCAAGTACCCAATAGGGAACCTACATATTCCAAGTGCCCGTTAGGGAACCTAGATAGTCCAAGTGCCCGTAGGGAACCTATATAGTCCAATTGCCCGCTAGGGAACCTACATAGTCAAGAGCCCGCTAGGGAACCTGCATTGTAAAGTGCCCGCTAATTAACCTAGATAGTCCAAGTGCCCGCTAGTTAACCTAGATAGTCCAAGTGCCTGCTAGTTAACCTACATATTCCAAGTGCCCGCTAGAGACCTGCATTGTGCAAGTGCCCGCTAGTTAACCTAGATATTCCAAGTGCCCGCTAGTTAACCTACATAGTCAAAGTGCCCATAGGGAACCTATATAGTCCAAGTGCCCTCTAGGGAACCTGCATTGTACAAGTGCCCGCTAATCAACCTAGATAGTCCAATTGCCCGCTAGTTAACCTAGATAATCCAAGTGCCTGCTAGTTAACCTTAATCATCCAAGTGCCCGCTACTTAGCCTACATAGTCCAAGTGCCTGATAGGGAACCTACATAGTCCAAGTGCCCGCAGAGGAACCTACATAGTCCAAGTGCCCGATAGGGAACCTACATATTCCAAGTGCCCGTTAGGGAACCTAGATAGTCCAAGTGCCCGTAGGGAACCTATATAGTCCAAGTGCCCGCTTTGGAACCTACATAGTCAAAGTGCCCGCTAGGGTACCTGCATTGTGCAAGTGCACGGTAGATAACCTAGATAGTCCAAAATCCCGCTAGTGAACTTACATAGTCCAAAGTTAGCTAGTTAGCCTAGATGGTCCAAGTGCCCGCTAGTTAACCTACATAGTCCAAGGTCAGCTAGTTAACCTAGATAGTCCAAGTGCCCGCTAGTTATCCTACATAGTCCAAGAACCCACTAGTTAACCTAGATAGTCCAAGTGCCCGCTAGTCAACCTACATAGTCCAAGGGCCCGCTAGTTAACCTAGATATTCCAAGTGCCCGCTAGTTAACCTAGATCGTCCAAGTGTCCGCTAGTTAACCTACATAGTCCAAGTTCCCGTTAGGTAACCTAGATAGTACAAGTGCCCGCAAGGTAACCTACATAGTCCAAGTGCCCACTAGGTAACCTACGTAGTCAAAGTGCCCGTTCGTTAACCTAGATGGTCCAAGTGCCCGCTAGGAAACCTACATAGTCCAAGTACCCACTAGGTAACCTAAATAATCCAAATGCCCGCTAGGGAAACTACATAGTCCAAGTGCCCGCTAGTTAACCTAGATAGTCCAAGTGCCCGCTAGTAAACCTAGATAGTCCAAGGGCCCGTTAGATAATCTAGATAGTCCAAGTGCCTGCTAGTTAACCTACATAGTCCAAGGGCCCTCTAGTTAACCTAGATAATCCAAGTGCCCGCTAGGGGACGTACATAGTCCAAGTGCCCGCTAGGTAACCTTGATAGTCCAAGTGCCAACTATTGTATGTACATAGTTCAAGTGCCCGCTAGGTAACCTAGATTGTCCAAGTGTCCGCTAGTTAACCTACATAGTCCAATGCCCGATAGGGAACCTACATAGTCAAGTGCCCACTGAGGAACCTACATAGTCCAAGTGCCCACTCCGGAACATACATAGTCAACGTGCCCGCTAGGGAATCTACATAGTCCAAGGGCCCGCTAGTTAACGTAGATTGTCCAAGTGCCGCTAGTTAATCTACATAGTCCAAGGGCCCGCTAGTTAAACTACATAGTCCAAGGGCCCGCTAGTTAACCTACATCGTCCAAGGGCCCGCTAGTTAACCTAGATAATCCAAGTGCCCCCTAGTTAACCTACATACTCCAAGTGCCCGCTAGGTAACCTAGACAGTTCAAGTGACCACTAGGTTACCTACATAGTCCAAGTGCCCGTTCGTTAACCTACATAATCCAAGTGCCCGCTAGGCAACCAATATAGTCCAAATGCCCGCTAGGGACCCTAATAGTCCAAATGCCCGCTAGTTAACCTAGATAGTCCAAGTGCTCGCTAGTTAACATAGATAGTCCAAGTGCCCGCTGGTTAACCTAGATAGACCAAGTGCCCGCTAGGGAACCTATCTAGTGCAAGTGCCCGATAGGGAACCTACATAGTCCAAGTGCCCTCTAGTTAACATAGATAGTCCAAGTACCCGCTAGGAAACGTACATAGTCCAAGTGCCCGCTAGGTAACCTAGATAGTCCAAGTGCCCGCTAGGGAACGTACATAATCCAAGTGCCCGCTATGTAACCTAGATAGTCCAAATGCCCGCTAGAGAACCCACATAGTTCAAGTGCCTGTTAGATCACCTAGATAGTCCAAATGCCCGCTAGGGAACCCACATAGTCCAAGTGCCCACTAGGGAACTTACATAGTCCAAGGGCCCGCTAGGGAACCTACATAGTCCAAGTGCGCGCTAGTTAACATAGATAGTCCAAGTACCCGCTAGGAAACGTACATAGTCCAAGTGCCCGCTAGGTATCGTACATAGTCCAAGTGCCCGCTAGGTAACCTAGATAGTCCAAGTGCCCGCTAGTTAACCTAGATAGTCCAAGGGCCCGCTAGTTAATCTAGATAGTCCAAGTGCCCGCTAGTTAACCTACATAGTACAATGGCCCTCTAATTAACCTAGATAGTCCAAGTGCACGCTAGGGGACGTACATGGTCCAAGTGCCCGCTAGGTAACCTAGATTTTCCAAGTGCCCACTATTGTATGTACATAGTTCAAGTGCCCGCTAGGTAACCTAGATTGTCCACGTGTCCGCTAGTTAACCTACATAGTCCAAGTGCCCGCTAGGTAACCTAGGTAGTCCAAGGTCCTGCTAGTTAACCTACATTGTCCAATGCCCAATAGGGAATCTACATAGTCCAAGTGCCCGCTGAGGAAGCTACGTAGTCCAAGTACCCAATAGGGAACCTACATATTCCAAGTGCCCGTTAGGGAACCTAGATAGTCCAAGTGCCCGTAGGGAACCTATATAGTCCAATTGCCCGCTAGGGAACCTACATAGTCAAGAGCCCGCTAGGGAACCTGCATTGTAAAGTGCCCGCTAATTAACCTAGATAGTCCAAGTGCCCGCTAGTTAACCTAGATAGTCCAAGTGCCTGCTAGTTAACCTACATATTCCAAGTGCCCGCTAGAGACCTGCATTGTGCAAGTGCCCGCTAGTTAACCTAGATATTCCAAGTGCCCGCTAGTTAACCTACATAGTCAAAGTGCCCATAGGGAACCTATATAGTCCAAGTGCCCTCTAGGGAACCTGCATTGTACAAGTGCCCGCTAATCAACCTAGATAGTCCAATTGCCCGCTAGTTAACCTAGATAATCCAAGTGCCTGCTAGTTAACCTTAATCATCCAAGTGCCCGCTACTTAGCCTACATAGTCCAAGTGCCTGATAGGGAACCTACATAGTCCAAGTGCCCGCAGAGGAACCTACATAGTCCAAGTGCCCGATAGGGAACCTACATATTCCAAGTGCCCGTTAGGGAACCTAGATAGTCCAAGTGCCCGTAGGGAACCTATATAGTCCAAGTGCCCGCTTTGGAACCTACATAGTCAAAGTGCCCGCTAGGGTACCTGCATTGTGCAAGTGCACGGTAGATAACCTAGATAGTCCAAAATCCCGCTAGTGAACTTACATAGTCCAAAGTTAGCTAGTTAGCCTAGATGGTCCAAGTGCCCGCTAGTTAACCTACATAGTCCAAGGTCAGCTAGTTAACCTAGATAGTCCAAGTGCCCGCTAGTTATCCTACATAGTCCAAGAACCCACTAGTTAACCTAGATAGTCCAAGTGCCCGCTAGTCAACCTACATAGTCCAAGGGCCCGCTAGTTAACCTAGATATTCCAAGTGCCCGCTAGTTAACCTAGATCGTCCAAGTGTCCGCTAGTTAACCTACATAGTCCAAGTTCCCGTTAGGTAACCTAGATAGTACAAGTGCCCGCAAGGTAACCTACATAGTCCAAGTGCCCACTAGGTAACCTACGTAGTCAAAGTGCCCGTTCGTTAACCTAGATGGTCCAAGTGCCCGCTAGGAAACCTACATAGTCCAAGTACCCACTAGGTAACCTAAATAATCCAAATGCCCGCTAGGGAAACTACATAGTCCAAGTGCCCGCTAGTTAACCTAGATAGTCCAAGTGCCCGCTAGTAAACCTAGATAGTCCAAGGGCCCGTTAGATAATCTAGATAGTCCAAGTGCCTGCTAGTTAACCTACATAGTCCAAGGGCCCTCTAGTTAACCTAGATAATCCAAGTGCCCGCTAGGGGACGTACATAGTCCAAGTGCCCGCTAGGTAACCTTGATAGTCCAAGTGCCAACTATTGTATGTACATAGTTCAAGTGCCCGCTAGGTAACCTAGATTGTCCAAGTGTCCGCTAGTTAACCTACATAGTCCAATGCCCGATAGGGAACCTACATAGTCAAGTGCCCACTGAGGAACCTACATAGTCCAAGTGCCCACTCCGGAACATACATAGTCAACGTGCCCGCTAGGGAATCTACATAGTCCAAGGGCCCGCTAGTTAACGTAGATTGTCCAAGTGCCGCTAGTTAATCTACATAGTCCAAGGGCCCGCTAGTTAAACTACATAGTCCAAGGGCCCGCTAGTTAACCTACATCGTCCAAGGGCCCGCTAGTTAACCTAGATAATCCAAGTGCCCCCTAGTTAACCTACATACTCCAAGTGCCCGCTAGGTAACCTAGACAGTTCAAGTGACCACTAGGTTACCTACATAGTCCAAGTGCCCGTTCGTTAACCTACATAATCCAAGTGCCCGCTAGGCAACCAATATAGTCCAAATGCCCGCTAGGGACCCTAATAGTCCAAATGCCCGCTAGTTAACCTAGATAGTCCAAGTGCTCGCTAGTTAACATAGATAGTCCAAGTGCCCGCTGGTTAACCTAGATAGACCAAGTGCCCGCTAGGGAACCTATCTAGTGCAAGTGCCCGATAGGGAACCTACATAGTCCAAGTGCCCTCTAGTTAACATAGATAGTCCAAGTACCCGCTAGGAAACGTACATAGTCCAAGTGCCCGCTAGGTAACCTAGATAGTCCAAGTGCCCGCTAGGGAACGTACATAATCCAAGTGCCCGCTATGTAACCTAGATAGTCCAAATGCCCGCTAGAGAACCCACATAGTTCAAGTGCCTGTTAGATCACCTAGATAGTCCAAATGCCCGCTAGGGAACCCACATAGTCCAAGTGCCCACTAGGGAACTTACATAGTCCAAGGGCCCGCTAGGGAACCTACATAGTCCAAGTGCACGTTAGTTAACCTAGATAATCCAACTGCCCGCATGGTAACCTAGATAGTCCAACAGCCCGGTAGGTAACCTACATACTCCAAGTACCCGCTAGGTAATGTAGATAGTTCAAGTGACAGCTAGGTAACCTAGATAGTCCAAGTGCCTGCTAGGTAATCTATATAGTCCAAATGCCCGTTAGGGAGCCTACATAGTCCAAATGCCCGCTAGGTAACCTAGATTATCCAAGTGCCCGCTAGGTAACCTAGATAGTCCAAATGCCCTCTAGTTAACCTACATAGTCCAAGTGCCTGCTAGGTAAACTACATAGTCCAAGTGCCCACTAGGTAACCTAGACAGTCCAATTGCCCCATAGTTAACCTAGACAGTCCAAGTACCCGATAGGGAACCTACATAGTCTAAGTGCTCGCTAGGGAACCTACATAGTCAAGTGCTCGCTAGGCAACCTACATAGTCCAAGTGCCCGTTAGTTAACCTAGATAGTCAATGTGCCTGCTAGGTAACCTAAATAGTACAAGTGCCCGCTAGGGAACCTACATAGTCCAAGTGCCCGCTAGGTAACCTAGATAGTCCAAGTGCCCGTTAGCTAACCTAGATAGTCGAAGTGTCCGCTAGTTAACCTACATAGTCCAAGTGCCCGCTTGGTAACCTAGACAGTCCAAGTGACCGCTAGGTAACCTACATAGTCCAAGTGCACGTTCGTTAACCTAGATAGTCCAAGTACCCGCTAGGGAAACTACATAATCCATGGCCCCCTAGGTAACCTAGATAGTCCAAGTGCCCGCTAGTAAACCTAGATAGTCCAAGGGCCCGCTAGGGAACCTACATAGTCCAAGTGCCCGTTAGTTAACCTAGATAGTCCAAGTGCCTGCTTGGTAACCTAGATAGTCCAACAGCCCGCTAGGTAACCTACATACTCCAAGAACCCGCTAGGTAACGTAGATAGTTCAAGTGCCAGCTAGGTAACCTAGATATTCCAAGTGCCCGCTAGGTAACCTACAAAATCTAAGTGCCCGCTAGGTTATCTATGTAGTCCAAATGCCCGCTAGGGAATCTACATAGTCCAAGGGCCCGCTAATTAACGTAGACAGTCCAAGAGCCGCTAGTTAATCTACATAGTCCAAGGGCCCGCTAGTTAACCTACATAGTCCAAGGGCCCGCTAGTTAACCTACATTGTCCAAGGGCCCGCTAGGTAACCTACAAAGTCTAAGTGCCCGCTAGGTTATCTATATAGTCCAAATGCCCGCTAGGGAACCTACATAGTCCAAGTGCCCGCTAGTTAACCTTGATCGTCCAAGTGCCCGCTAGTTAACCAAAATAGTCAATGGGCCCACTAGTTAACCTACATAGTGCAAGAGCCCGCTAGTTAACCTAGATCGTACAAGTGTCTGCTAGTTAACCTACATAGTCCAAGTGCCAGTTAGCTAACCCTGATAGTCAAAGGGCCCGCTTGTTAACATTGATCATCCAAGTGCCCGCTAGTTAACCTAGATAGTCCAAGTGCACGCTAGTTAACCTAGATAGTCCACGTGCCCTCTAGTTAACCTAGATCGTCCAAGTTCCCGCTAGTTAACCTACATTGTCCAAGGGCCTGCTAGTTAACCTACGTAGTCCAAGGTCCGCTAGTTAACCTAGATACTCCAAGTGCTCGCTAGTTAACCTACATAGTCCAAGGGCCCTCTAGTTAACCTAGATAGTCCAAGTGCCCGCTAGGGGACGTACATGGTCCAAGTGCCCGCAAGGTAACCTAGATAGTCCAAGTGCCCACTATTGTATGTACATAGTTCAAGTGCCCGCTGAGGAAGCTACATAGTCCAAGTACCCAATAGGGAACCTACATATTCCAAGTGCCCATTAGGGAACCTAGATAGTCCAAGTGCCCGTAGGGAACCTATTTAGTCCAATTGCCCGCTAGGGAACCTACATAGTCAAAGAGCCCGCTAGGGAACCTGCATTGTACAAGTGCCCGCTAATTAACGTAGATAGTCCAAGTGCCCGCTAGTTAACCTAGATAGTCCAAGTGCCCGTAGGGAACTTATATAGTCCAAGTGCCCGCTAGGGAACCTACATAGTCAAAGTGCCCATAGGGAACCTATATAGTCCAAGTGCCCTCTAGGGAACCTGCATTGTACAAGTGCCCGCTAATCAACCAAGATAGTCCAAGTGCCCGCTAGTTAACCTACATAGTCCAAGGTCAGCTAGTTAACTTAGATAGTCCAAGTGCCCGCTAGTTAACCTACATAGTCCAAGAACCCACTAGTTAACCTAGATAATCCAAGTGACCGCTAGTCAACCTACATAGTCCAAGGACCCGCTAGTTAACCTAGATATTCCAAGTGCCCGCTAGTTGACCTAGATCGTCCAAGTGTCCGCTAGTTAACCTACATAGTCCAAGTTCCCGTTAGGTAACCTAGATAGTACTTTTGCCCGCAAGGTAACCTACATAATCCAAGTGCCCACTAGGTGACCTACATAGTCAAAGTGCCCGTTCGTTAATCTAGATGGTCCAAGTGCCTGCTAGGAATCCGACATAGTCCAATTGCCCACTAGGTAACCTAAATAATCCAAATGCCCGCTAGGGAAACTACATAGTCCAAGTGCCCGCTAGTTAACCTAGATAGTCCAAGTGCCCGCTGGTAAACCTAGATAGTCCAAGGGCCCGCTAGTTAATCTAGATAGTCCAAGTGCCCGCTAGTTAACCTACATAGTCCAAGGGCCCTCTAGTTAACCTAGATAGTCCAAGTGCCCGCTAGGGGACGTACATAGTCAAAGTGCCTGCTAGGTAACCTTGATAGTCCAAGTGTCCACTATTGTATGTACATAGTTCAAGTGCCCGCTAGGTAACCTAGATTGTCCAAGTGTCCCCTAGTTAACCTACATAGTCCAAGTGCCCGCTAAGTAACGTAGATAGTCCAAGGTCCTGCTAGTTAACCTACATAGTCCAATGCCCGATAGGGAACCTTCATAGTTCAAGTGCCCGCTGAGGAACCTACATAGTCCAAGTGCAAACTCCGGAACATACATAGTCAAAGTGCCCGCTAGGGAATCTACATAGTCCAAGGGCCCGCTAGTGAACGTAGATAGTCCAAGTGCCGCTAGTTAATCTACATAGTCCAAGGGCCCGCTAGTTAACCTACATAGTCCAAGGGCCCGCTAGTTAACCTACATTGTCGAAGGGCCCGCTAGTTAACCTAGATAGTCCAAGTGCCCGCTAGGTAACCTAGACAGTTCAAGTGACCACTAGGTTACCTACATAGTCCAAGTGCCCGTTCGTTAACCTATATAGTCCAAGTGCCCGCTAGGCAACCAATATAGTCCAAATGCCCGCTAGGGACCCTAATAGTCCAAATGCCCGCTAGTTAACCTAGATAGTCCAAGTGCGCGCTAGTTAACATAGATAGTCCAAGTACCCGCTAGGAAACGTACATAGTCCAAGTGCCCGCTAGGTAACGTACATAGTCCAAGTGCCCGCTAGGTAACCTAGATAGTCCAAGTGCCCGCTAGGGAACGTACATAATCCAAGTGCCCGCTAGGTAACCTAGATAGTCCAAATGCCCGCTAGGGAACCCACATAGTCCAAGTGCCCGTTAGATCACCTAGATAGTCCAAGTGCCCGCTAAGGAACCTACATAGTCCAAGTGCCCGTTAGGTAACCTAGATAGTCCAAAGGCCCGCTAGGGAACCCACATAGTCCAAGTGCCCGCTAGGGAACTTACATAGTTCAAGGGCCCGCTAGGGAACCTACATAGTCCAAGTGCACGTTAGTTAACCTAGATAGTCCAAGTGCCCGCATGGTAACCTAGATAGTCCAACAGCCCGGTAGGTAACCTACATACTCCAAGTACCCGCTAGGTAACGTAGATAGTTCAAGTGCCAGCTAGGTAATCTAGATAGTCCAAGTGCCCGCTAGGTAACCTACAAAGTCTAAGTGCCCGCTAGGTAAGCTATATAGTCCAAATGCCCGTTAGGGAGCCTACATAGTCCAAATGCCCGCTAGGTAACCTACATAGTCCAAATGCCCTCTAGTTAACTTACATAGTCCAAGTGCCCGCTAGGGAACCTACATAGTCCAAGTGCCCTTTAGGTAACCTAGATCGTCCAAATGCCCGCCAGGAAACCCACATAGTCCAAGTGCCCGCTAGGGAACTTACATAGTCCAAGGACCCGCTATGGAACCTACATAGTCCAAGTGCCCGTTAGTTAACCTAGATAGTCCAAGTGCCCACTTGGTAACCTAGATAGTCCAACAGACCGCTAGGTAACCTACATACTCCAAGAACCCGCTAGGTAACGTAGATAGTTCAAGTGCCAGCTAGGTAACCTAGATATTCCAAGTGCCCGCTAGGTAACCTACAGAGTCTAAGTGCCCGCTAGGTAATCTATATAGTCCAAATGCCCGCTAGGGAACCTACATTGTCCAAGTGCCTGCTAGGCAACCTAGATAATTCAAGTGCCCGCTAATTAACCTATATCGTCCAAGTGCCAGCTAGAGAATCAGATCGTCCAAGTGCCCACTAGTTAACCTAAATAGTCAATGGGCCCGCTAGTTAACCTACATAGTGCAAGAGCCCACTAGTTAACCTAGATCGTGCAAGTGTCTGCTAGTTAACCTACATAGTCCAAGTGCCAGTTAGCTAACCTAGATAGTCTAAGGGCCTGCTAGTTTACCTACATAGTCCAAGTGCCCAGTAGTTAACTTACATAGTCCAAGTGCCCGCTCTGGAACCTACATAGTCCAAGTGCCTGCTAGGGAACCTACATAGTTCAAGTGTCCGTGGGGAACATACAGAGTCCAAGTGCCCGCTAGGGAATCTACATAGTCCAAGGGCCCCCTAGTTAAGGTAGATAGTCCAAGTGCAGCTAGATAATCTACATAGTCCAAGGGCCCGCTAGTTAACCTACATTGTCCAAGTACCCGCGAGTTAAAATAGATCGTCCAAGTGCACGCTAGTTAACCTATATAGTCCAAGTGCCCACTAGGGAACCTACATAGTCAAAGTGCCCACTCGGGAACCTACATAGTCCAAGTGCCCTCTAGTTAACCTAGATAGTCCAAATGCCCGCTAGTTAACCTAGATAGTCCAAGTGCCCGCTAGTTAACCAGGATCATCAAAGTGCCCTCTAGTTAACTTACATAGTCCAAAGGCCTGCTAGTTAACCTACTTAGAGCAAGGGCCCACTAGTTAACCTTGATAGTCCACGTGCCCGCTAGTTAACCTACATAGTCCAAGTTCCCGCTAGGTAACCTAGACAGTCCAAGTGACCATTAGGTTACCTATATAGTCCAAGTGCCCGTTCGTTAACCTACATAGTCCAAGTGCCCGCTAGGTAACATACATAGTCCAAGTGCCCGCTAGGTAACCTAGATAGTCCAAGTGCCCGCTAGGGAAAGTACATAATCCAAGTGCCCGCTAGATAACCTAGATAGTCCAAATGCCCGCTAGGGAACCCACATAGTCCAAGTGCCCGTTAGATCACCTAGATAGTCTAAATGCCCGCTAGGGAACCCACATATTCGAAGTGCTCGCTAGGGAACTTACATAGTCCAAGTGCCCGCTAGGGAACCTACATAGTCCAAGTGCCCGTTAGTTAACCTAGATAGTCCAATTGCCCGCATGGTAACCTAGATAGCCCAACAGCCCGGTAGGTAACCTACATACTCCAAGTAACCGCTAGGTAACGTAGATAGTTAAGTGCCAGCTAGGTAACCTAGATAGTCCAAGTGCCCGCTGGTAACCTACAAAGTCTAAGTGCCCGCTAGGTAATCTATATAGTCCAAATGCCCGTTAGGCAGCCTACATAGTCCAAATGCCCGCTAGGTAACCTAGATAGTCCAAGGGCCCGCTAGGTAACCTACATAGTCCTAGTGCCCCCTAGATAACCTACATTCTCCAAGTGCCCGATAGGGAATCTACATATTCCAAGTGCCCGCTAGGTAACCTACATAGTCCAAATGCCCTCTAGTTAACCTACATAGTCCAAGTACCCGCTAGGAAGCCTACATAGTCCAAGTGCCTGTTAGGTAACCTAGATCGTCCAAATGCCCGCCAGGAAACCCACATAGTCCAAGTGCCCACTAGGGAACTTACATAGTCCAAGGGCCCGCTATGGAACCTTCATAGTCCAAGTGCCCGTTAGTTAACCTAGATACTCCAAGTGCCCACTTGGTAACCTAGATAGTCCAACAGACCGCTAGGTACCCTACCTACTCCAAGAACCCGCTAGGTAACGTAGATAGTTCAAGTGCCAGCTAGGTAACCTAGATATTCCAAGTGCCCGCTAGGTAACCTACAGAGTCTAAGTGCCCGCTAGGTTATCTATATAGTCCAAATGCCCGCTAGGGAACCTACATAGTCCAAGTGCCTGCTAGGCAACCTAGATAATTCAAGTGCCCGCTAATTAACCTATATCGTCCAAGTGCCAGCTAGTTAACCAGATCGTCCAAGTGCCCACTAGTTAACCTAAATAGTCAATGGGCCCGCTAGTTAACCTACATAGTGCAAGAGCCCGCTAGTTAACCTAGATCGTGCAAGTGTCTCCTAGTTAACCTACATAGTCCAAGTGCCAGTTAGCTAACCTAGATAGTCTAAGGGCCTGCTAGTTTACCTACATAGTCCAAGTGCCCGGTAGTTAACTTACATAGTCCAAGTGCCCGCTCTGGAACCTACATAGTCCAAGTGCCTGCTGGGGAACCTACATAGTTCAAGTGTCCGTAAGGGAACATACAGAGTCCAAGTGCCCACTAGGGAATCTACATAGTCCAAGGGCCCCCTAGTTAACGTAGATAGTCCAAGTGCCGCTAGATAATCTACATAGTCCAAGGGCCCGCTAGTTAACCTACATAGTCCAAGTACCCGCTAGTTAACCTAGATCGTCCAAGTGCACGCTAGTTTACTTACATAGTCCAAGGGCCCGCTAGTTAACCTATATAGTCCAAGTGCCCACTAGGGAACCTACATATTCAAAGTGCCCGCTAGGGAACCTACAGGGTCCAAGTGCCCTCTAGTTAACCTAGATAGTCCAAGTGCCCGCTAGTTATCCAGGATCATCAAAGTGCCCTCTGGTTAACTTACATAGTCCAAAGGCCTGCTAGTTAACCTACTTAGAGCAAGGGCCCGCTAGTTAACCTTGATAGTCCATGTGACCGCTAGTTAACCTACATAGTCCAAGTTCCCGCTAGGTAACCTAGACAGTCCAAGTGACCATTAGGTTACCTACATAGTCCAAGTGCCCGTTCGTTAACCTACATAGTCCAAGTGCCCGCTAGGTAACGTAGATAGCCCAAGTGCCTGCTAGGGTACGTACATAGTCCATGTGCCCGCTAGGTATCCTAGATAGTCCAAGTGCCCGCTAGTTAACCTACATAGTCCAAGTGCCTGCTAGGTAAACTACATAGTCCAAGTGCCCACTAGGTAACCTAGACAGTCCAATTGCCCCCTAGTTAACCTAGACAGTCCAAGTACCCGATAGGGAACCTACATAGTCTAAGTGCTCGCTAGGGAACCTGCATAGTCCAAGTGCTCGCTAGGCAACCTACATAGTCCAAGTGCCCATTAGTTAACCTAGATAGTCAAAGTGCCTGCTAGGTAACCTAAATAGTCCAAGTGTCCGCTAGGGAACCTACAAAGTCCGAGTGCCCGCTAGGTAACCTAGATAATCCAAGTGCCCACTATTGTATGTACATAGTTCAAGTGCCCGTTAGGTAACCTAGATTGTCCAAGTATCCGCTAGTTAACCTACATAGTCCAAGTGCCCGCTAGGTAACCTAGATAGTCCAAGGTTATGCTAGTTAACGTACATAGTCCAATGCCCGTTAGGGAACCTACATAGTCCAAGTACCCGATAGGGAACCTACATATTCCAAGTGCCGTTAGGGAACCTAGATACTCCAAGTGCCCGCTAGGGAACCTGCATTGTACAAGTGCCCGCTAATTAACCTAGATAGTACAAGTGCCCGCTAGTTGACCTAGATATTCCAAGCCCCGCTAGTTAAGCTTGATCATCCAAGTGCCCGCTAGTTAACCTACATAGTCCAAGTGCCTGATAGGGAACCTACATAGTCCAAGTGCCCGCAGAGGAACCTACATAGTCAAAGTGCCCGCTAGGGAACCTGCATTGTGCAAGTACCCGCTAGTTAACGTAGATAGTCCAACTGCCCGCTAGTTAACTTACATAGTCCAAGGTCAGCTAGTTAACCTAGATAGTCGAAGTGCCCGCTAGTTAACCTACATAGTCCAAGGTCAGCTAGTTAACCTAGATAGTCCAAGTGCCCGCTAGTTAACCTACATAGTCCAAGAACCCCCTAGTTAACCTTGATAGTCCAAGTGCCCGCTAGTCAACCTACATAGTCCAGGGCCCACTAGTTAACCTAGATATTCCAAGTGCCCGCTAGTTAACCTAGATCGTCCAAGTGTCCGCTAGTTAACCTACATAATCCAAGTTCCCGTTAGGCAACCTAGATAGTACAAGTGCCCACTAGGTAACCTACATAGTCAAAGTGCCCGTTCGTTAACCTAGATAGTCCAAGTGCCCGCTAGGAAACCTACATAGTCCAAGTGCCCACTAGATAAACTAAATAATCCAAATGCCCGCTAGGGAAACTACATAGTCCAAGTGCCCACTTGTTAACCTAGATAGTCCAAGTGCCCGCTGGTAAACCTATATAGTACAAGGGCCCGCTAAATAATCTAGATAGTCCAAGTGCCCGCTAGTTAACCTACATAGTCCAAGGGCCCTCTAGTTAACCTAGATAGTCCAAGTGCCCGCTAGGGGACGTACATAGTCCAAGTGCCTGCAGAGGAACCTACACAATCCAAGTGTCTGATAGGGAACCTATATATTCCAAGTGCCCGTTAGGGAACCTAGATAGTCCAAGTGCCCGTAGGGATCCTATATAGTCCAAGTGCCCACTAGGGAACCTACATAGTCAAAGTGCCCACTAGGGAACCTGCATTGTGCAAGTGCCCACTAGTTAATCTAGATAGTCCAAGTGCCCGCTAGTTAACCTACATAGTCCAAGGGCCCTCTAGTTAACCTGGATAGTCCAAGTGCCCACTATTGTATGTACATAGTTCAAGTGCCCGCTAGGTAACCTAGATTGTCCAAGAGTCCGCTAGTTAACCTACATAGTCCAAGTGCCCGCTAAGTAACCTAGATAGTCCAAGGTCCTGCTAGTTAACCTACATAGTCCATTGCCCGATAGGGAACCTACATAGTCCAAGTGCCCGCTGAGGAACCTACATAGTCCAAGTACCCGATAGGGAACCTACATATTCCAAGTGCCCGTTAGGGAACCTAGATAGTCCAAGTGCCCGTAGGGAACGTATATAGTCCAAGTGCCCGCTCGGGAACCTACATAGTCAAAGTGCCCGCTAGGGAACCTGCATTGTGCAAGTGCCCGCTAGTTAACCTAGATAGTCCAAGTGCCCGCTAGTTAACCTACATAGTCCAAGGGCCCTCTAGTTAACCTGGATAGTCCAAGTGCCCACTATTGTATGTACATAGGTCAAGTGCCCGCTAGGTAACCTAAATTGTCCAAGAGTCCGCTAGTTAACCTACATAGTCCAATTGCCCGATAAGTAACCTAGATAGTCCAAGGTCCTGCTAGTTAAACTACATAGTCCAATGCCCGATAGGGAACCTACATAGTCCAAGTACCCGATAGGGAACCTACATATTCCAAGTGCCCGTTAGGGAACCTAGATAGTCCAAGTGCCCGTAGGGAACGTATATAGTCCAAGTGCCCGCTAGGGAACCTACATAGTCAAAGTGCCCGCTAGGGAACCTGCATTGTGCAAGTGCCCGCTAGTTAACCTAGATAGTCCAAGTGCCCGCTAGTTAACCTACAAAAAATCCAAGGGTCCTCTAGTTAACCTAGATAATCCACGTGCCCACTATTGTATGTACATAGTCCAAGTGCCCGCTAGTTTCCCTTGATCATCCAAGTGCCCGCTAGTTAACCTACATAGTCCAAGTGCCTGATAGGGAACCTACATAGTCCAAGTGCCCGAAGAGAACCTACATATTCCAAGTGTCAGATAGGGAACCTACATATTCCAAGTGCCCGTTAGGGAAACTAGATAGTCCAAGTACCCATAGGGTACCTATATAGTCCATGTGCCCGCTAGGGAACCTATATATTCAAAGTGCCCGCTAGGGAACCTGCACTGTGCAAAAGCCCGCTAGTTAACCTAGATAGCCAAGTGCCCGCTAGTTAACTTACATAGTCCAAGGTCAGCTAGTTAACCTAGATAGTCCAAGTGCCCGCTAGTTAACCTACATAATCCAAGTTCAGCTAGTTAACCTAGATAGTCCAAGTGCCCGCTAGTTAACCTATATAATCCAAGAACCCGCTAGTTAACCTAGATAGTCCAAGTTCCCGCTAGTTAACCTACATAGTCCAAGGGCCCGCTAGTTAACCTAGATATTCCAAGTGCCTGCTAGTTAACCTACATAGTCAAAGTGCCCTTAGGGAACCTATATAGTCCAAGTGCCCGCTAGGAGACCTGCATTGTACAAGTGCCCGCTAATCAACCTAGATAGTCTAAATGCACGCTAGTTAAACTAGATAATCCAAGTGCCCGCTAGTTAACCTTGATCATCCAAGTGCCCGCTAGTTAACCTACATAGTCCAAGTGCCTGATAGGGAACCTACATAGTCCAAGTGCCCGCGGAGGAACGTACATAGTCCAAGTGCCCGATAGGGAACCTACATATTCCAAGTGCCCGTTAGGGAACCTAGATAGTCCAAGTGCCCGTAGGGAACCTATATAGTCCAAGTACCCGCTAGGGAAGCTAAATAGTCAAAGTGCCCGCTAGGGAACCTGCATTGTGCAAGTGCCCGCTAGTTAACCTAGATAGTCCAAGTGCCCGTTAGTTAACTTACATAGTCCAAGGTCAGCTAGTTAACCTAGATTGTCCAAGTGCCCGCTAGGGAACCTACATAGTCCAAGGGCCCGCTAGTTAACCTAGATATTTCAAGGGCCCGCTAGTTAACCTAGATCGTCCAAGTGTCCGCTAGTTAACCTACATAGTCCAAGTGCCCACTAGGTAACCTAGATAATCCAAGTTCCTGTTAGCTAACCTAGATAATCCAAGTGCCCGCTAGGTAACCTACATAGTCCAAGTGCCCTTTCGTTAACCTAGGTAGTCCACGTGCCCGCTAGGTAACCGACATAGTCAAAGGGTCCGCTAGGTAACCTATATAGTCCATGTGCCCGTTACCTAACCTAGATAGTCCAGTGCCCGCTATGCAACATACATAGTCTAAGTGCCCGCTAGTTAACCTACATAGTCCAAGTGCCCACTAGGTAACCTAGATAGTCCAAGTGCCCGCTAGGTAACTTACATAGTCCAAATGCCCGCTAGGCAACCTAGATAGTCCAAGTGTCCGTTCGTTAACCTAGATGGCCAAGTGCCCGCTAGGTAACCTAGACATTCCAAGTGTCTGCTAGGTAATCTACATAGTCCAAATGCCTGTTCGTTAACCTACATAGTCCAAGGGCCCACTAGTTAACCTAGATCCTCCAAGGGTCCTCTAGTTAACCTGCATAGTCCAAGTGCACGCTAGTTAACCTACATAGTCCATTTGCCGCTAGGTAACCTATATAGTGCACGTGTCCCCTAGTTAACCTACATAGTCCAAGTGCCCGGTAGTTAACATAGATAGTCCAAGTGCCCGCTACGGAACGTACATAGTCCAAGTGCCCGCTAGGTAACCTAGATAGTGCATGTGCCCGGTATAAACCTACATAGTCCAAGTGCCCGCTAGGTAACCTAGATAGTTCAAGGGCCCGCTAGTTTACCTACATAGTCCAAGTGCCCGGTAGTTAACTTACATAGTCCAAATGCCCACTCAGGAACCTACATAGTCCAAGTGCCTGCTAGGGAACCTACATAGTTCAAGTGTCCGTAGGGAATATACAGAGTCCAAGTGCACGCTAGGGAATCTACATAGTCCAAGGGCCCGCTAGTTAACGTAGATAGTCCAAGTGCCGCTACATAATCTACATAGTCAAAGTGCCCGCTAGGGAACCTACATAGTCCAAGTGCCCTCTAGTTAACCTAGATAGTCCAAATGCCCGCTAGTTAACCTAGATAGTCCAAGTGCCCGCTAGTTAACTAGGATCATCAAAGTGCCATCTAGTTAACTTACATAGTCCAAAGGCCTACTAGTTAACCTACATAGAGCAAGGGCCCGCTAGTTAACCTTGATAGTCCAAGTGCCCGCTAGTTAACCTACATAGTCCAAGTTCCCACTAGGTAACCTAGACAGTCCATGTGACCATTAGGTTACCTACATAGTCCAAGTACCCGTTCGTTAACCTACATACTCCAAGTGTCCACTAGGTAACGTAGGTAGCCCAAGTGCCCGCTAGGGAACGTACATAGTCTAAGTGCCCGCTAGGTAACCTAGAAAGTCCAAGTGCCCGCTAGTTAACCTACATAGTCCAAGTGCCTGCTAGGTAAACTACATAGTCCAAGTGCCCACTAGGTAACCTAGACAGTCCAATTGCCCCCTAGTTAACCTAGACAGTCCAAGTACCCGATATGGAACCTACATAGTCTAAGTGCTCGCTAGGGAACCTACATAGTCCAAGTGCTCGCTAGGCAACCAACATAGTCCAAGTGCCCGTTAGTTAACCTAGATAGTCAAAGTGCCTGCTAGGTAACCTAAATAGTCCAAGTGCCCGCAAGGGAACCTACATAGTCCAAGTGCCCGCTAGGTAACCTAGATAGTCCAAGTGCCCGTTAGCTAACCTAGATAGTCGAAGTGTCCGCTAGTTAACCTACATAGTCCAAGTGCCCGCTTGGTAACCTAGACAGTCCAAGTGACCGCTAGGTTACCTACATAGTCCAAGTGCACGTTCGTTAACCTAGATAGTCCAAGTGCCCGCTAGGGAAACTACATAATCCAAGTGCCCCCTAGTTACCCTAGATATTCCAAGTGCCCGCTAGTAAACCTAGATAGTCCAAGGGCCCGCTAGAGAACCTACATAGTCCAAGTGCCCGTTAGTTAACCTAGATAGTCCAAGTGCCTGCTTGGTAACCTAGATAGTCCAACAGCCCGCTAGGTAACCTACATACTCCAAGAACCCGCTAGGTAACGTAGATAGTTCAAGTGCCAGCTAGGTAAGCTAGATATTCCAAGTGCCCGCTAGGTAACCTACAAAATCTAAGTGCCCGCTAGGTTATCTATGTAGTCCAAATGCCCGCTAGGGAATCTACATAGTCCAAGGGCCCGCTAGTTAAAGGAGATAGTCCAAGTGCCGCTAGTTAATCTACATAGTCCAAGGGCCCGCTAGTTAACCTACATAGTCCAAGTACCCGCTAGTTAACCTAGATAGTCCAAGTGCCCGCTAGGTAACCTACATAGTCCAAGGGCCCGCTAGTTAACCTACATTGTCCAAGGGCTTGCTAGGTAACCTACAAAGTCTAAGTGCCCGCTAGGTTATCTATATAGTCCAAATGCCCGCTAGGGAACCTACATAGTCCAAGTGCCCGCTAGTTAACCTAGATCGTCCAAGTGCCCGCTAGTTAACCAACATAGTCAATGGGCCCACTAGTTAACCTAGATCGTACAAGTGTCTGCTAGTTAACCTACATAGTCCAAGTGCCAGTTAGCTAACCCAGATAGTCAAAGGGCCCGCTAGTTAACATTGATCATCCAAGTGTCCGCTAGTTAACCTAGATAGTCTAAGTGCATGCTAGTTAACCTAGATAGTCCAAGTGCCCTCGAGTTAACCTAGATCGTCCAAGTGCCCGCTAGTTAACCAACATTGTCCAAGGGCCTGCTAGTTAACCTACGTAGTCCAAGGTCCGCTAGTTAACCTAGATACTCCAAGTGCTCGCTAGTTAACCTAGATAGTCCAAATGCCCGCTAGTTAACCTAGATAGTCCAAGTGCCCGCTAGGTAACCTACATAGTCCAAGGGCCCGCTAGTTAACCTACATTGTCCAAGGGCTTGCTAGGTAACCTACAAAGTCTAAGTGCCCGCTAGGTTATCTATATAGTCCAAATGCCCGCTAGGGAACCTACATAGTCCAAGTGCCCGCTAGTTAACCTAGATCGTCCAAGTGCCCGCTAGTTAACCAACATAGTCAATGGGCCCACTAGTTAACCTAGATCGTACAAGTGTCTGCTAGTTAACCTACATAGTCCAAGTGCCAGTTAGCTAACCCAGATAGTCAAAGGGCCCGCTAGTTAACATTGATCATCCAAGTGTCCGCTAGTTAACCTAGATAGTCCAAGTGCATGCTAGTTAACCTAGATAGTCCAAGTGCCCTCGAGTTAACCTAGATCGTCCAAGTGCCCGCTAGTTAACCAACATTGTCCAAGGGCCTGCTAGTTAACCTACGTAGTCCAAGGTCCGCTAGTTAACCTAGATACTCCAAGTGCTCGCTAGTTAACCTAGATAGTCCAAATGCCCGCTAGTTAACCTAGATAGTCCAAGTGCCCGCTAGTTAACCTACATTGTCCAAGAACCCACTAGTTAACCTAGATAGTCCAAGTGCCCGCTAGTCAACCTACATAGTCCAAGGGCCCGCTAGTTAACCTAGATATTCCAAGTGCCCGCTAGTTAACCTAGATCGTCCAAGTGTCCTCTAGTTAACCTACATAGTCCAAGTTCCCGTTAGGTAACCTAGATAGTACAAGTTCCCGCAAGGTAACCTACATAGTCCAAGTGCCCACTAGGTAACCTACATAGTCAAAGTGCCCGTTCGTTAACCTAGATAGTCCAAGTGGCCGCTAGGAAACCTACATAGTCCAAGTGCCCACTAGATAAACTAAATTATCCAAATGCCCGCTAGGGAAACTACATAGTCCAATTGCCCGCTAGTTAACCTAGATAGTCCAAGTGCCCGCTAGTAAACCTAGATAGTCCAAGGGCCCGCTAGTTAATCTAGATAGTCCAAGTGCCCACTAGTTAACCTACATAGTCCAAGGGCCATCTAGTTAACCTAGATAGTCCAAGTGCCCGCTAGGGGACGTACATAGTCCAAGTGCCTGCAGAGGAACCTACATAGTCCAAGTGTCCGATAGGGAACCTACATATTCCAAGTGCCCGTTAGGGAACCTATATAGTCCAAGTGCCCGTAGGGATCCTGTATAGTCCAAGTGCCCGCTAGGGAAGCTACATAGTCAAAGTGCCCGCTAGGGAACCTGCATTGTGCAAGTGCCCGCTAGTTAACCTAGATAGTCCAAGTGCCCGCTAGTTAACCTACATAGTCCAAGGGCCCTCTAGTTAACCTGGATAGTCCAAGTGCCCACTATTGTATGTACATAGTTCAAGTGCCCACTAGGTAACCTAGATTGTCCAAGTGTCCGCTAGTTAACCTACATAGACCAAGTGCCCGCTAGTTAATTTACATAGTCCAAGGTCAGCTAGTTAACCTAGATATTCCAAGTGCCCGCTAGTTAACCTACACAGTCCAAGGTCAGCTGGTTAACCTAGATAGTCCAAGTGCCCGCTAGTTAACCTAAATAGTCCAAGAACCCGCTAGTTAACATAGATAGTCCAAGTTCCCGCTAGTTAACCTACATAGTCCAAGGGCCCGCTAGTTATCCTAGATATTCCAAGTGCCCGCTAGTTAACCTACATAGTCAAAGTGCCCTTAGGGAACCTATATAGTCCAAGTGCCGGTTAGGGAACCTGCATTGTACAAGTGCCCTCTAATCAACCTAGATAGTCCAAGTGCCCGCTAGTTAACCTAGATAATCCAAGTGCCTGCTAGTTAACCTTGATCATCCAAGTGCCCGCTAGTTAACCTACATAGTCCAAGTGCCTGATAGGGAACCTACATAGTCCAAGTGCCTGCAGAGGAACCTATATAGTCCAAGTGCCCGTTAGGGAACCTAGATAGACCAAGTGCCGTAGGGAACCTATATAGTCCAAGAGCCCGCTAGGGAACCTACATAGTCAAAGTGCCCGCTAGGGAACCTGCATTGTGCAAGTGCCCGCTAGTTAACCTAGATAGTCCAAGTGCCCGCTAGTTAACTTACATAGTCCAGGGTCAGCTAGTTAACCTAGATAGTCCAAGTGCCCGCTAGTTAACCTACATAGTCCAAGAACCCACTAGTTAACCTAGATAGTCCAAGTGCCCGCTAGTCAACCTACATAGTCCAAGGGCCCGCTAGTTAACCTAGATATTCCAAGTGCCCGCTAGGGAACCTACATAGTCAAAGTGCCCGCTAGGGAACCTGCATTGTGCAAGTGCCCGCTAGTTAACCTAGATAGTCCAAGTGCCCGCTAGTTAACTTACATAGTCCAAGGTCACCTAGTTAACCTAGATAGTCCAAGTGCCCGCTAGTTAACCTACATAGTCCAAGAACCCACTAGTTAACCTAGATAGTCCAAGTGCCTGCTAGTCAACCTACATAATCCAAGTGCCCGCTAGTGAACCTACATAGTCCAAGGGCCCGCTAGTTAACCTAGATAGTCCAAGTTCCCGCTAGTTAACCTACATAGTCCAAGGGCCCTCTAGTTAACCTAGATATTCCACGTGCCCACTATTGTATGTACATAGTTCAAGTGCCCGCTAGGTAACCTAGATTGTCCAAGTGTCCGCTAGTTAACCTACATAGTCCAAGTGCCCACTAAGTAACCTAGATAGTCCAAATCCTGCTAGTTAACCTACATAGTCCAATGCCTGATAGGGAACCTACATAGTCCAAGTGCCCGCTGAGGAACCTACATATTCAAAGTACCCGATAGGGAACCTACATATTCCAAGTGCCCGTTAGGGAACCTAGATAGTCAAAGTACCCGTAGGGAACCAATATACTCCAATTGCCCGCTAGGGAACCTACATAGTCAAAGAGCCTGCTAGGGAACCTGCATTGTACAAGTGCCCGCTAATTAACCTAGATAGTCCAAGTGCCCGCTAGTTAACCTAGATAGTCCAAGTGCCCGCTTGTTAACCTTGATCATCCAAGTGCCCGCTAGTTAACCTACATAGTCCAAGTGCCTGATAGGGAACCTACATAGTCCAAGTGCCCGCACAGGACCTACATAGTCCAAGTGTCCGATAGGGAACCTACATATTCCAAGTGCCCGTTAGGGAACCTAGATAGTCCAAGTACCCATAGGGTACCTATATAATCCATTTGCCCGCTAGGGAACCTACATAGTCAAAGTGCCCGCTAGGGAACCTGCATTGTGCAAATGCCCGCTTGTTAACCTAGATAGTCCAAGTGCCCGCTAGTTAACTTACATAGTCCAAGGTCAGCTAGTTAACCTAGATAGTCCAAGTGCCCGCTAGTTAACCTACATAGTCCAAGGTCAGCTAGTTAACCAAGATAGTCCAAGTGCCCGCTAGTTAACCTATATAATCCAAGAACATGCTACTTAACCAAGATAGTCCAAGTTCCGGCTAGTTAACCTACATAGTCCAAGGGCCCGCTAGTTAACCTAGATATTCCAAGTGCCCGCTAGTTAACCTACATAGTCAAAGTGTCCTTAGGGAACCTATATAGTCTAAATGCCCGCTAGGGGACCTGCATTGTACAAGTGCCCGCTAATCAACCTAGATAGTCCAAGAGCCCGCTAGTTAAACTAGATAAACCAAGTGCCCGCAAGTTAACCTTGATCATCCAAGTGCCGCTAGTTAACCTACATAGTCCAAGTGCCTGATAGGGAACCTACATAGTCCAAGTGCCCGCAGAGGAACCTACATAGTCCAAGTGCCCGATAGGGAACCAACATATTCCAAGTGCCCGTTAGGGAACCTAGATACTCCAGGTGCCCGTAGGGAACCTATATAGTCCAAATGCCTGATAGGGAACCTACATAGTCCAAGTTCCCGCAGAGGAACCTACATAGTCCAAGTGCCCGATAGGGAACCAACATATTCCAAGTGCCCGTTAGGGAACCTAGATAGTCCAAGTGCCCGTAGGGAACCTATATAGTCCAAGTGCCCGCTAGGTAAGCTACATAGTCAAAGTGCCCGCTAGGGAACCTGCATTGTTCAAGTACCCGCTAGTTAACCTAGATAGTCCAAGTGCCCGCTAGTTAACTTATATAGTCCAAGGTCAGCTAGTTAACCTAGATAGTCCAAGTGCCCGCTAGTTAACCTATATAGTCCAAGAACCCGCTAGTTAACCTAGATAGTCCAAGGGCCCGCTAGTTAACCTAGATATTTCAAGGGCCCGCTATTTAACCTAGATCGTCCAAGTGTCCGCTAGTTAACCTACATAGTCCAAGTTCTCGTTAGGTAACCTAGATAGTACAAGTGCCCGCAAGGTAACCTACATAGTCCACGTGCCCACTAGGTAACCTAGATAATCCAAGTTCCTGTTAGCTAACCTAGATAATCCAAGTGCTCGCTAGGTAACCTACATAGTCCAAGTGCCCGCTAGGTAACCTAGGTAGTCCAAGTGCCCGCTAGGTAACCGACATAGTCAAAGGGTCCGCTAGGTAACCTATATAGTCCATGTGCCCGTTACCTAACCTAGATAGTCCAATTACCCGCTAGTTAACCCACATAGTCCAAGGACCCACTAGTTAACCCAGATAGTCCTAGTGCCCGCTAATCAACCTACATAGTCCAGGGCCCGCTAGTTAACCTAGATATTCCAAGTGCCCGCTAGTTAACCTAGATCGTCCAAGTGTCCGCTAGTTAACCTACATAGTCCAAGTTCCCGTTAGGCAACCTAGATAGTACAAGTGCCCACTAAGTAACCTACATAGTCAAAGTGCCCGTTCGTTAACCTAGATAGTCCAAGTGCCCGCTAGGAAACCTACATAGTCCAAGTGCCCACTAGATAAACTAAATAATCCAAATGCCCGCTAGGGAAACTACATAGTCCAAGTGCCCGCTAGTTAACCTAGATAGTCCAAGTGCCCGCTAGTAAACCTAGATAGTCCAAGGGCCCGCTAGTTAATCGAGATAATCCAAGTGCCCGCTAGTTAACCTACATAGTCCAAGGGCCCTCTAGTTAACCTAGATAGTCCAAGTGCCCGCTAGGGGACGTACATAGTCCAAGTGCCTGCAGAGGAACCTACATAGTCCAAGTGTCCGATAGGGAACCTATATATTCCAAGTGCCCGTTAGGGAACCTAGATAGTCCAAGTGCCCGTAGGGATCCTTTATAGTCCAAGTGCCCGCTAGGGAACCTACATAGTCAAAGTGCCCACTAGGGAACCTGCATTGTGCAAGTGCCCACTAGTTAATCTAGATAGTCCAAGTGCCCGCTAGTTAACCTACATAGTCCAAGGGCCCTCTAGTTAACCTAGATATTCCACGTGCCCACTATTGTATGTACATAGTTCAAGTGCCCGCTAGGTAACCTAGATTGTCCAAGTGTCCGCTAGTTAACCTACATAGTCCAAGAACCCACTAGTTAACCTAGATAGTCCAAGTGCCTGCTAGTCAACCTACATAGTCCAAGTGCCCGCTAGTCAACCTACATAGTCCAAGGGCCCGCTAGTTAACCTAGATAGTCCAAGTGCCGGCTAGTTAACCTACATAGTCCAAGGGCCCTCTAGTTAACCTAGATATTCCACGTGCCCACTATTGTATGTACATAGTTCAAGTGACCGCTAGGTAACCTAGATTGTCCAAGTGTCCGCTAGTTAACCTACATAGTCCAAGTGCCCACTAAGTAACCTAGATAGTCCAAAAACTGCTAGTTAACCTACGTAGTCCAATGCCTGATAGGGAACCTACATAGTCCAAGTGCCCGCTGAGGAACCTACATAGTCCAAGTACCCGATAGGGAACATACATATTCCAAGTGCCCGTTAGGGAACCTAGATAGTCCAAGTGCCCGTAGGGAACCAATATACTCCAATTGCCCGCTAGGGAACCTACATAGTCAAAGAGCCTGCTAGGGAACCTGCATTGTAAAAGTGCCCGCTAATTAACCTAGATAGTCCAAGTGCCCGCTAGTTAACCTAGATAGTCCAAGTGCCCGCTAGTTAACCTTGATCATCCAAGTGCCCGCTAGTTAACCTACATAGTCCAAGTGCCTGATAGGGAACCTACATAGTCCAAGTACCTGCACAGGACCTACATAGTCCAAGTGTCCGATAGGGAACCTACATGTTCCAAGTGCCCGTTAGGGAACCTAGATAGTCCAAGTACCCATAGGGTACCTATATAGTCCATGTGCCCGCTAGGGAACCTACATAGTCAAAGTGCCCGCTAGGGAACCTGCATTGTGCAAATGCCCGCTAGTTAACCTAGATAGCCCAAGTGCCCGCTAGTTAACCTACATAGTCCAAGGTCAGCTAGTTAACCTAGATAGTCCAAGTGCCCGCTAGTTAACCTACATAGTCCAAGGTCAGCTAGTTAACCAAGATAGTCCAAGTGCCCGCTAGTTAACCTATATAATCCAAGAACCTGCTACTTAACCAAGATAGTCCAAGTTCCGGCTAGTTAACCTACATAGTCCAAGGGCCCGCTAGTTAACCTAGATATTCCAAGTGCCCGCTAGTTAACCTACATAGTCAAAGTGTCCTTAGGGAGCCTATATAGTCTAAGTGCCCGCTAGGGGACCTGCATTGTACAAGTGCCCGCTAATCAACCTAGATAGTCCAAGAGCCCGCTAGTTAAACTAGATAATCCAAGTGCCCGCAAGTTAACCTTGATCATCCAAGTGCCGCTAGTTAACCTACATAGTCCAAGTGCCTGATAGGGAACCTACATAGTCCAAGTGCCCGCAGAGGAACCTACATAGTCCAAGTGCCTGAGGGGAAGCAACATATTCCAAGTGCCCGTTAGGGAACCTAGATAGTCCAGGTGCCCGTAGGGAACCTATATAGTCCAAGTGCCTGATAAGGAACCTACATAGTCCAAGTTCCCGCAGAGGAACCTACATAGTCCAAGTGCCCGATAGGGAACCAACATATTCCAAGTGCCCGTTAGGGAACCTAGATAGTCCAAGTGCCCGTAGGGAACCTATATAGTCCAAGTGCCCGCTAGGTAAGCTACATAGTCAAAGTGCCCGCTAGGGAACCTGCATTGTTCAAGTACCCGCTAGTTAACCTAGATAGTCCAAGTGCCCGCTAGTTAACTTACATAGTCCAAGGTCAGCTAGTTAACCTAGATAGTCCAAGTGCCCGCTAGTTAACCTATATAGTCCAAGAACCCGCTAGTTAACCTAGATAGTCCAAGTTCCCGCTAGTTAACCTACATAGTCCAAGGGCCCGCTAGTTAACCTAGATGTTTCAAGGGCCCGCTATTTAACCTAGATCGTCCAAGTGTCCGCTAGTTAACCTACATAGTCCAAGTTCTCGTTAGGTAACCTAGATAGTACAAGTGCCCGTAAGGTAACCTACATAGTCCACGTGCCCACTAGGTAACCTAGATAATCCAAGTTCCTGTTAGCTAACCTAGATAATCCTGTGCCCGCTAGGTAACCTACATAGTCCAAGTGCCCGCTAGGTAACCTAGGTAGTCCAAGTGCCCGCTAGGTAACCGACATAGTCAAAGGGTCCGCTAGGTAACCTATATAGTCCATGTGCCCGTTACCTAACCTAGATAGTCCAATTGCCCGCTAGTTAACCCACATAGTTCAAGAACCCACTACTTAACCTAGATAGTCCAAGTGCCCGCTAGTTAACCTAGATCGTCCAAGTGTCCGCTAGTTAACCTACATAGTCCAAGTTCCCGTTAGGCAACCTAGATAGTACAAGTGCCCACTAGGTAACCTACATAGTCAAAGTGCCCGTTCGTTAACCTAGATTGTCCAAGTGCCCGCTAGGAAACCTACATAGTCCAAGTGCCCACTAGATAAACTAAATAATCCAAATGCCCGCTAGGGAAACTACATAGTCCAAGTGCCCGCTAGTTAACCTAGATAATCCAAGTGCCCGCTAGTAAACCTAGATAGTCCAAGGGCCCGCTAGTTAACTTACATAGTCCAGGGTCAGCTAGTTAACCTAGATAGTCCAAGTGCCCGCTAGTTAACCTACATAGTCCAAGAACCCACTAGTTAACCTAGATAGTCCAAGTGCCCGCTAGTCAACCTACATAGTCCAAGGGCCCGCTAGTTAACCTAGATATTCCAAGTGCCCGCTAGGGAACCTACATAGTCAAAGTGCCCGCTAGGGAACCTGCATTGTGCAAGTGCCCGCTAGTTAACCTAGATAGTCCAAGTGCCCGCTAGTTAACTTACATAGTCCAAGGTCACCTAGTTAACCTAGATAGTCCAAGTGCCCGCTAGTTAACCTACATAGTCCAAGAACCCACTAGTTAACCTAGATAGTCCAAGTGCCTGCTAGTCAACCTACATAATCCAAGTGCCCGCTAGTGAACCTACATAGTTCAAGGGCCCGCTAGTTAACCTAGATAGTCCAAGTTCCCGCTAGTTAACCTACATAGTCCAAGGGCCCTCTAGTTAACCTAGATATTCCACGTGCCCACTATTGTATGTACATAGTTCAAGTGCCCGCTAGGTAACCTAGATTGTCCAAGTGTCCGCTAGTTAACCTACATAGTCCAAGTGCCCACTAAGTAACCTAGATAGTCCAAATCCTGCTAGTTAACCTACATAGTCCAATGCCTGATAGGGAACCTACATAGTCCAAGTGCCCGCTGAGGAACCTACATATTCAAAGTACCCGATAGGGAACCTACATATTCCAAGTGCCCGTTAGGGAACCTAGATAGTCAAAGTACCCGTAGGGAACCAATATACTCCAATTGCCCGCTAGGGAACCTACATAGTCAAAGAGCCTGCTAGGGAACCTGCATTGTACAAGTGCCCGCTAATTAACCTAGATAGTCCAAGTGCCCGCTAGTTAACCTAGATAGTCCAAGTGCCCGCTTGTTAACCTTGATCATCCAAGTGCCCGCTAGTTAACCTACATAGTCCAAGTGCCTGATAGGGAACCTACATAGTCCAAGTGCCCGCACAGGACCTACATAGTCCAAGTGTCCGATAGGGAACCTACATATTCCAAGTGCCCGTTAGGGAACCTAGATAGTCCAAGTACCCATAGGGTACCTATATAATCCATTTGCCCGCTAGGGAACCTACATAGTCAAAGTGCCCGCTAGGGAACCTGCATTGTGCAAATGCCCGCTTGTTAACCTAGATAGTCCAAGTGCCCGCTAGTTAACTTACATAGTCCAAGGTCAGCTAGTTAACCTAGATAGTCCAAGTGCCCGCTAGTTAACCTACATAGTCCAAGGTCAGCTAGTTAACCAAGATAGTCCAAGTGCCCGCTAGTTAACCTATATAATCCAAGAACATGCTACTTAACCAAGATAGTCCAAGTTCCGGCTAGTTAACCTACATAGTCCAAGGGCCCGCTAGTTAACCTAGATATTCCAAGTGCCCGCTAGTTAACCTACATAGTCAAAGTGTCCTTAGGGAACCTATATAGTCTAAATGCCCGCTAGGGGACCTGCATTGTACAAGTGCCCGCTAATCAACCTAGATAGTCCAAGAGCCCGCTAGTTAAACTAGATAAACCAAGTGCCCGCAAGTTAACCTTGATCATCCAAGTGCCGCTAGTTAACCTACATAGTCCAAGTGCCTGATAGGGAACCTACATAGTCCAAGTGCCCGCAGAGGAACCTACATAGTCCAAGTGCCCGATAGGGAACCAACATATTCCAAGTGCCCGTTAGGGAACCTAGATACTCCAGGTGCCCGTAGGGAACCTATATAGTCCAAGTGCCTGATAGGGAACCTACATAGTCCAAGTTCCCGCAGAGGAACCTACATAGTCCAAGTGCCCGATAGGGAACCAACATATTCCAAGTGCCCGTTAGGGAACCTAGATAGTCCAAGTGCCCGTAGGGAACCTATATAGTCCAAGTGCCCGCTAGGTAAGCTACATAGTCAAAGTGCCCGCTAGGGAACCTGCATTGTTCAAGTACCCGCTAGTTAACCTAGATAGTCCAAGTGCCCGCTAGTTAACTTATATAGTCCAAGGTCAGCTAGTTAACCTAGATAGTCCAAGTGCCCGCTAGTTAACCTATATAGTCCAAGAACCCGCTAGTTAACCTAGATAGTCCAAGGGCCCGCTAGTTAACCTAGATATTTCAAGGGCCCGCTATTTAACCTAGATCGTCCAAGTGTCCGCTAGTTAACCTACATAGTCCAAGTTCTCGTTAGGTAACCTAGATAGTACAAGTGCCCGCAAGGTAACCTACATAGTCCACGTGCCCACTAGGTAACCTAGATAATCCAAGTTCCTGTTAGCTAACCTAGATAATCCAAGTGCTCGCTAGGTAACCTACATAGTCCAAGTGCCCGCTAGGTAACCTAGGTAGTCCAAGTGCCCGCTAGGTAACCGACATAGTCAAAGGGTCCGCTAGGTAACCTATATAGTCCATGTGCCCGTTACCTAACCTAGATAGTCCAATTACCCGCTAGTTAACCCACATAGTCCAAGGACCCACTAGTTAACCCAGATAGTCCTAGTGCCCGCTAATCAACCTACATAGTCCAGGGCCCGCTAGTTAACCTAGATATTCCAAGTGCCCGCTAGTTAACCTTGATCATCCAAGTGCCCGCTAGTAAACCTAGATAGTCCAAGGGCCCGCTAGTTAATCGAGATAATCCAAGTGCCCGCTAGTTAACCTACATAGTCCAAGGGCCCTCTAGTTAACCTAGATAGTCCAAGTGCCCGCTAGGGGACGTACATAGTCCAAGTGCCTGCAGAGGAACCTACATAGTCCAAGTGTCCGATAGGGAACCTATATATTCCAAGTGCCCGTTAGGGAACCTAGATAGTCCAAGTGCCCGTAGGGATCCTTTATAGTCCAAGTGCCCGCTAGGGAACCTACATAGTCAAAGTGCCCACTAGGGAACCTGCATTGTGCAAGTGCCCACTAGTTAATCTAGATAGTCCAAGTGCCCGCTAGTTAACCTACATAGTCCAAGGGCCCTCTAGTTAACCTAGATATTCCACGTGCCCACTATTGTATGTACATAGTTCAAGTGCCCGCTAGGTAACCTAGATTGTCCAAGTGTCCGCTAGTTAACCTACATAGTCCAAGAACCCACTAGTTAACCTAGATAGTCCAAGTGCCTGCTAGTCAACCTACATAGTCCAAGTGCCCGCTAGTCAACCTACATAGTCCAAGGGCCCGCTAGTTAACCTAGATAGTCCAAGTGCCGGCTAGTTAACCTACATAGTCCAAGGGCCCTCTAGTTAACCTAGATATTCCACGTGCCCACTATTGTATGTACATAGTTCAAGTGACCGCTAGGTAACCTAGATTGTCCAAGTGTCCGCTAGTTAACCTACATAGTCCAAGTGCCCACTAAGTAACCTAGATAGTCCAAAAACTGCTAGTTAACCTACGTAGTCCAATGCCTGATAGGGAACCTACATAGTCCAAGTGCCCGCTGAGGAACCTACATAGTCCAAGTACCCGATAGGGAACATACATATTCCAAGTGCCCGTTAGGGAACCTAGATAGTCCAAGTGCCCGTAGGGAACCAATATACTCCAATTGCCCGCTAGGGAACCTACATAGTCAAAGAGCCTGCTAGGGAACCTGCATTGTAAAAGTGCCCGCTAATTAACCTAGATAGTCCAAGTGCCCGCTAGTTAACCTAGATAGTCCAAGTGCCCGCTAGTTAACCTTGATCATCCAAGTGCCCGCTAGTTAACCTACATAGTCCAAGTGCCTGATAGGGAACCTACATAGTCCAAGTACCTGCACAGGACCTACATAGTCCAAGTGTCCGATAGGGAACCTACATGTTCCAAGTGCCCGTTAGGGAACCTAGATAGTCCAAGTACCCATAGGGTACCTATATAGTCCATGTGCCCGCTAGGGAACCTACATAGTCAAAGTGCCCGCTAGGGAACCTGCATTGTGCAAATGCCCGCTAGTTAACCTAGATAGCCCAAGTGCCCGCTAGTTAACCTACATAGTCCAAGGTCAGCTAGTTAACCTAGATAGTCCAAGTGCCCGCTAGTTAACCTACATAGTCCAAGGTCAGCTAGTTAACCAAGATAGTCCAAGTGCCCGCTAGTTAACCTATATAATCCAAGAACCTGCTACTTAACCAAGATAGTCCAAGTTCCGGCTAGTTAACCTACATAGTCCAAGGGCCCGCTAGTTAACCTAGATATTCCAAGTGCCCGCTAGTTAACCTACATAGTCAAAGTGTCCTTAGGGAGCCTATATAGTCTAAGTGCCCGCTAGGGGACCTGCATTGTACAAGTGCCCGCTAATCAACCTAGATAGTCCAAGAGCCCGCTAGTTAAACTAGATAATCCAAGTGCCCGCAAGTTAACCTTGATCATCCAAGTGCCGCTAGTTAACCTACATAGTCCAAGTGCCTGATAGGGAACCTACATAGTCCAAGTGCCCGCAGAGGAACCTACATAGTCCAAGTGCCTGAGGGGAAGCAACATATTCCAAGTGCCCGTTAGGGAACCTAGATAGTCCAGGTGCCCGTAGGGAACCTATATAGTCCAAGTGCCTGATAAGGAACCTACATAGTCCAAGTTCCCGCAGAGGAACCTACATAGTCCAAGTGCCCGATAGGGAACCAACATATTCCAAGTGCCCGTTAGGGAACCTAGATAGTCCAAGTGCCCGTAGGGAACCTATATAGTCCAAGTGCCCGCTAGGTAAGCTACATAGTCAAAGTGCCCGCTAGGGAACCTGCATTGTTCAAGTACCCGCTAGTTAACCTAGATAGTCCAAGTGCCCGCTAGTTAACTTACATAGTCCAAGGTCAGCTAGTTAACCTAGATAGTCCAAGTGCCCGCTAGTTAACCTATATAGTCCAAGAACCCGCTAGTTAACCTAGATAGTCCAAGTTCCCGCTAGTTAACCTACATAGTCCAAGGGCCCGCTAGTTAACCTAGATGTTTCAAGGGCCCGCTATTTAACCTAGATCGTCCAAGTGTCCGCTAGTTAACCTACATAGTCCAAGTTCTCGTTAGGTAACCTAGATAGTACAAGTGCCCGTAAGGTAACCTACATAGTCCACGTGCCCACTAGGTAACCTAGATAATCCAAGTTCCTGTTAGCTAACCTAGATAATCCTGTGCCCGCTAGGTAACCTACATAGTCCAAGTGCCCGCTAGGTAACCTAGGTAGTCCAAGTGCCCGCTAGGTAACCGACATAGTCAAAGGGTCCGCTAGGTAACCTATATAGTCCATGTGCCCGTTACCTAACCTAGATAGTCCAATTGCCCGCTAGTTAACCCACATAGTTCAAGAACCCACTACTTAACCTAGATAGTCCAAGTGCCCGCTAGTTAACCTAGATCGTCCAAGTGTCCGCTAGTTAACCTACATAGTCCAAGTTCCCGTTAGGCAACCTAGATAGTACAAGTGCCCACTAGGTAACCTACATAGTCAAAGTGCCCGTTCGTTAACCTAGATTGTCCAAGTGCCCGCTAGGAAACCTACATAGTCCAAGTGCCCACTAGATAAACTAAATAATCCAAATGCCCGCTAGGGAAACTACATAGTCCAAGTGCCCGCTAGTTAACCTAGATAATCCAAGTGCCCGCTAGTAAACCTAGATAGTCCAAGGGCCCGCTAGTTAACTTACATAGTCCAGGGTCAGCTAGTTAACCTAGATAGTCCAAGTGCCCGCTAGTTAACCTACATAGTCCAAGAACCCACTAGTTAACCTAGATAGTCCAAGTGCCCGCTAGTCAACCTACATAGTCCAAGGGCCCGCTAGTTAACCTAGATATTCCAAGTGCCCGCTAGGGAACCTACATAGTCAAAGTGCCCGCTAGGGAACCTGCATTGTGCAAGTGCCCGCTAGTTAACCTAGATAGTCCAAGTGCCCGCTAGTTAACTTACATAGTCCAAGGTCACCTAGTTAACCTAGATAGTCCAAGTGCCCGCTAGTTAACCTACATAGTCCAAGAACCCACTAGTTAACCTAGATAGTCCAAGTGCCTGCTAGTCAACCTACATAATCCAAGTGCCCGCTAGTGAACCTACATAGTTCAAGGGCCCGCTAGTTAACCTAGATAGTCCAAGTTCCCGCTAGTTAACCTACATAGTCCAAGGGCCCTCTAGTTAACCTAGATATTCCACGTGCCCACTATTGTATGTACATAGTTCAAGTGCCCGCTAGGTAACCTAGATTGTCCAAGTGTCCGCTAGTTAACCTACATAGTCCAAGTGCCCACTAAGTAACCTAGATAGTCCAAATCCTGCTAGTTAACCTACATAGTCCAATGCCTGATAGGGAACCTACATAGTCCAAGTGCCCGCTGAGGAACCTACATATTCAAAGTACCCGATAGGGAACCTACATATTCCAAGTGCCCGTTAGGGAACCTAGATAGTCAAAGTACCCGTAGGGAACCAATATACTCCAATTGCCCGCTAGGGAACCTACATAGTCAAAGAGCCTGCTAGGGAACCTGCATTGTACAAGTGCCCGCTAATTAACCTAGATAGTCCAAGTGCCCGCTAGTTAACCTAGATAGTCCAAGTGCCCGCTTGTTAACCTTGATCATCCAAGTGCCCGCTAGTTAACCTACATAGTCCAAGTGCCTGATAGGGAACCTACATAGTCCAAGTGCCCGCACAGGACCTACATAGTCCAAGTGTCCGATAGGGAACCTACATATTCCAAGTGCCCGTTAGGGAACCTAGATAGTCCAAGTACCCATAGGGTACCTATATAATCCATTTGCCCGCTAGGGAACCTACATAGTCAAAGTGCCCGCTAGGGAACCTGCATTGTGCAAATGCCCGCTTGTTAACCTAGATAGTCCAAGTGCCCGCTAGTTAACTTACATAGTCCAAGGTCAGCTAGTTAACCTAGATAGTCCAAGTGCCCGCTAGTTAACCTACATAGTCCAAGGTCAGCTAGTTAACCAAGATAGTCCAAGTGCCCGCTAGTTAACCTATATAATCCAAGAACATGCTACTTAACCAAGATAGTCCAAGTTCCGGCTAGTTAACCTACATAGTCCAAGGGCCCGCTAGTTAACCTAGATATTCCAAGTGCCCGCTAGTTAACCTACATAGTCAAAGTGTCCTTAGGGAACCTATATAGTCTAAATGCCCGCTAGGGGACCTGCATTGTACAAGTGCCCGCTAATCAACCTAGATAGTCCAAGAGCCCGCTAGTTAAACTAGATAAACCAAGTGCCCGCAAGTTAACCTTGATCATCCAAGTGCCGCTAGTTAACCTACATAGTCCAAGTGCCTGATAGGGAACCTACATAGTCCAAGTGCCCGCAGAGGAACCTACATAGTCCAAGTGCCCGATAGGGAACCAACATATTCCAAGTGCCCGTTAGGGAACCTAGATACTCCAGGTGCCCGTAGGGAACCTATATAGTCCAAGTGCCTGATAGGGAACCTACATAGTCCAAGTTCCCGCAGAGGAACCTACATAGTCCAAGTGCCCGATAGGGAACCAACATATTCCAAGTGCCCGTTAGGGAACCTAGATAGTCCAAGTGCCCGTAGGGAACCTATATAGTCCAAGTGCCCGCTAGGTAAGCTACATAGTCAAAGTGCCCGCTAGGGAACCTGCATTGTTCAAGTACCCGCTAGTTAACCTAGATAGTCCAAGTGCCCGCTAGTTAACTTATATAGTCCAAGGTCAGCTAGTTAACCTAGATAGTCCAAGTGCCCGCTAGTTAACCTATATAGTCCAAGAACCCGCTAGTTAACCTAGATAGTCCAAGGGCCCGCTAGTTAACCTAGATATTTCAAGGGCCCGCTATTTAACCTAGATCGTCCAAGTGTCCGCTAGTTAACCTACATAGTCCAAGTTCTCGTTAGGTAACCTAGATAGTACAAGTGCCCGCAAGGTAACCTACATAGTCCACGTGCCCACTAGGTAACCTAGATAATCCAAGTTCCTGTTAGCTAACCTAGATAATCCAAGTGCTCGCTAGGTAACCTACATAGTCCAAGTGCCCGCTAGGTAACCTAGGTAGTCCAAGTGCCCGCTAGGTAACCGACATAGTCAAAGGGTCCGCTAGGTAACCTATATAGTCCATGTGCCCGTTACCTAACCTAGATAGTCCAATTACCCGCTAGTTAACCCACATAGTCCAAGGACCCACTAGTTAACCCAGATAGTCCTAGTGCCCGCTAATCAACCTACATAGTCCAGGGCCCGCTAGTTAACCTAGATATTCCAAGTGCCCGCTAGTTAACCTAGATCGTCCAAGTGTCCGCTAGTTAACCTACATAGTCCAAGTTCCCGTTAGGCAACCTAGATAGTACAAGTGCCCACTAAGTAACCTACATAGTCAAAGTGCCCGTTCGTTAACCTAGATAGTCCAAGTGCCCGCTAGGAAACCTACATAGTCCAAGTGCCCACTAGATAAACTAAATAATCCAAATGCCCGCTAGGGAAACTACATAGTCCAAGTGCCCGCTAGTTAACCTAGATAGTCCAAGTGCCCGCTAGTAAACCTAGATAGTCCAAGGGCCCGCTAGTTAATCGAGATAATCCAAGTGCCCGCTAGTTAACCTACATAGTCCAAGGGCCCTCTAGTTAACCTAGATAGTCCAAGTGCCCGCTAGGGGACGTACATAGTCCAAGTGCCTGCAGAGGAACCTACATAGTCCAAGTGTCCGATAGGGAACCTATATATTCCAAGTGCCCGTTAGGGAACCTAGATAGTCCAAGTGCCCGTAGGGATCCTATATAGTCCAAGTGCCCGCTAGGGAACCTACATAGTCAAAGTGCCCACTAGGGAACCTGCATTGTGCAAGTGCCCACTAGTTAATCTAGATAGTCCAAGTGCCCGCTAGTTAACCTACATAGTCCAAGGGCCCTCTAGTTAACCTAGATATTCCACGTGCCCACTATTGTATGTACATAGTTCAAGTGCCCGCTAGGTAACCTAGATTGTCCAAGTGTCCGCTAGTTAACCTACATAGTCCAAGAACCCACTAGTTAACCTAGATAGTCCAAGTGCCTGCTAGTCAACCTACATAGTCCAAGTGCCCGCTAGTCAACCTACATAGTCCAAGGGCCCGCTAGTTAACCTAGATAGTCCAAGTGCCGGCTAGTTAACCTACATAGTCCAAGGGCCCTCTAGTTAACCTAGATATTCCACGTGCCCACTATTGTATGTACATAGTTCAAGTGACCGCTAGGTAACCTAGATTGTCCAAGTGTCCGCTAGTTAACCTACATAGTCCAAGTGCCCACTAAGTAACCTAGATAGTCCAAAAACTGCTAGTTAACCTACGTAGTCCAATGCCTGATAGGGAACCTACATAGTCCAAGTGCCCGCTGAGGAACCTACATAGTCCAAGTACCCGATAGGGAACATACATATTCCAAGTGCCCGTTAGGGAACCTAGATAGTCCAAGTGCCCGTAGGGAACCAATATACTCCAATTGCCCGCTAGGGAACCTACATAGTCAAAGAGCCTGCTAGGGAACCTGCATTGTAAAAGTGCCCGCTAATTAACCTAGATAGTCCAAGTGCCCGCTAGTTAACCTAGATAGTCCAAGTGCCCGCTAGTTAACCTTGATCATCCAAGTGCCCGCTAGTTAACCTACATAGTCCAAGTGCCTGATAGGGAACCTACATAGTCCAAGTACCTGCACAGGACCTACATAGTCCAAGTGTCCGATAGGGAACCTACATGTTCCAAGTGCCCGTTAGGGAACCTAGATAGTCCAAGTACCCATAGGGTACCTATATAGTCCATGTGCCCGCTAGGGAACCTACATAGTCAAAGTGCCCGCTAGGGAACCTGCATTGTGCAAATGCCCGCTAGTTAACCTAGATAGCCCAAGTGCCCGCTAGTTAACCTACATAGTCCAAGGTCAGCTAGTTAACCTAGATAGTCCAAGTGCCCGCTAGTTAACCTACATAGTCCAAGGTCAGCTAGTTAACCAAGATAGTCCAAGTGCCCGCTAGTTAACCTATATAATCCAAGAACCTGCTACTTAACCAAGATAGTCCAAGTTCCGGCTAGTTAACCTACATAGTCCAAGGGCCCGCTAGTTAACCTAGATATTCCAAGTGCCCGCTAGTTAACCTACATAGTCAAAGTGTCCTTAGGGAGCCTATATAGTCTAAGTGCCCGCTAGGGGACCTGCATTGTACAAGTGCCCGCTAATCAACCTAGATAGTCCAAGAGCCCGCTAGTTAAACTACATAATCCAAGTGCCCGCAAGTTAACCTTGATCATCCAAGTGCCGCTAGTTAACCTACATAGTCCAAGTGCCTGATAGGGAACCTACATAGTCCAAGTGCCCGCAGAGGAACCTACATAGTCCAAGTGCCTGAGGGGAAGCAACATATTCCAAGTGCCCGTTAGGGAACCTAGATAGTCCAGGTGCCCGTAGGGAACCTATATAGTCCAAGTGCCTGATAAGGAACCTACATAGTCCAAGTTCCCGCAGAGGAACCTACATAGTCCAAGTGCCCGATAGGGAACCAACATATTCCAAGTGCCCGTTAGGGAACCTAGATAGTCCAAGTGCCCGTAGGGAACCTATATAGTCCAAGTGCCCGCTAGGTAAGCTACATAGTCAAAGTGCCCGCTAGGGAACCTGCATTGTTCAAGTACCCGCTAGTTAACCTAGATAGTCCAAGTGCCCGCTAGTTAATTTACATAGTCCAAGGTCAGCTAGTTAACCTAGATAGTCCAAGTGCCCGCTAGTTAACCTATATAGTCCAAGAACCCGCTAGTTAACCTAGATAGTCCAAGTTCCCGCTAGTTAACCTACATAGTCCAAGGGCCCGCTAGTTAACCTAGATGTTTCAAGGGCCCGCTATTTAACCTAGATCGTCCAAGTGTCCGCTAGTTAACCTACATAGTCCAAGTTCTCGTTAGGTAACCTAGATAGTACAAGTGCCCGTAAGGTAACCTACATAGTCCACGTGCCCACTAGGTAACCTAGATAATCCAAGTTCCTGTTAGCTAACCTAGATAATCCTGTGCCCGCTAGGTAACCTACATAGTCCAAGTGCCCGCTAGGTAACCTAGGTAGTCCAAGTGCCCGCTAGGTAACCGACATAGTCAAAGGGTCCGCTAGGTAACCTATATAGTCCATGTGCCCGTTACCTAACCTAGATAGTCCAATTGCCCGCTAGTTAACCCACATAGTTCAAGAACCCACTACTTAACCTAGATAGTCCAAGTGCCCGCTAGTTAACCTAGATCGTCCAAGTGTCCGCTAGTTAACCTACATAGTCCAAGTTCCCGTTAGGCAACCTAGATAGTACAAGTGCCCACTAGGTAACCTACATAGTCAAAGTGCCCGTTCGTTAACCTAGATTGTCCAAGTGCCCGCTAGGAAACCTACATAGTCCAAGTGCCCACTAGATAAACTAAATAAACCAAATGCCCGCTAGGGAAACTACATAGTCCAAGTGCCCGCTAGTTAACCTAGATAATCCAAGTGCCCGCTAGTAAACCTAGATAGTCCAAGGGCCCGCTAGTTAATCGAGATAATCCAAGTGCCCGGTAGTTAACCTACATAGTCCAAGGGCCCTCTAGTTAATCTAGATAGTCCAAGTGCCCGCTAGGGGACGTACATAGTCCAAGTGCCTGCAGAGGAACCTACATAGTCCAAGTGTCCGATAGGGAACCTATATATTCCAAGTGCCCGTTAGGGAACCTAGATAGTCCAAGTGCCCGTAGGGATCCTATATAGTCCAAGTGCCCGCTAGGGAACCTACATAGTCCAAGTGCCCGCTAGGGAACCTACATAGTCAAAGTGCCCACTAGGGAACCTGCATTGTGCAAGTGCCCACTAGTTAATCTAGATAGTCCAAGTGCCCGCTAGTTAACCTACATAGTCCAAGGGCCCTCTAGTTAACCTAGATATTCCACGTGCCCACTATTGTATGTACATAGTTCAAGTGCCCGCTAGGTAACCTAGATTGTCCAAGTCTCCGCTAGTTAACCTACATAGTCCACGAACCCACTAGTTAACCTAGATAGTCCAAGTGCCTGCTAGTCAACCTACATAGTCCAAGTGCCCGCTAGTCAACCTACATAGTCCAAGGGCCCGCTAGTTAACCTAGATAGTCCAAGTGCCCGCTAGTTAACATACATAGTCCAAGGGCCCTCTAGTTAACCTAGATATTCCACGTGCCCACTATTGTATGTACATAGTTCAAGTGACCGCTAGGTAACCTAGATTGTCCAAGTGTCCGCTAGTTAACCTACATAGTCCAAGTGCCCACTAAGTAACCTAGATAGTCCAAATCCTGCTAGTTAACCTACGTAGTCCAATGCCTGTTAGGGAACCTACATAGTCCAAGTGCCCGCTGAGGAACCTACATAGTCCAAGTACCCGATAGGGAACATACATATTCCAAGTGCCCGTTAGGGAACCTAGATAGTCCAAGTGCCCGTAGGGAACCAATATACTCCAATTGCCCGCTAGGGAACCTACATAGTCAAAGAGCCTGCTAGGGAACCTGCATTGTAAAAGTGCCCGCTAATTAACCTAGATAGTCCAAGTGCCCGCTAGTTAACCTAGATAGTCCAAGTGCCCGCTAGTTAACCTTGATCATCCAAGTGCCCGCTAGTTAACCTACATAGTCCAAGTGCCTGATAGGGAACCTACATAGTCCAAGTACCCGCACAGGACCTACATAGTCCAAGTGTCCGATAGGGAACCTACATGTTCCAAGTGCCCGTTAGGGAACCTAGATAGTCCAAGTACCCATAGGGTACCTATATAGTCCATGTGCCCGCTAGGGAACCTACATAGTCAAAGTGCCCGCTAGGGAACCTGCATTGTGCAAATGCCCGCTAGTTAACCTAGATAGCCCAAGTGCCCGCTAGTTAACCTACATAGTCCAAGGTCAGCTAGTTAACCTAGATAGTCCAAGTGCCCGCTAGTTAACCTACATAGTCCAAGGTCAGCTAGTTAACCAAGATAGTCCAAGTGCCCGCTAGTTAACCTATATAATCCAAGAACCTGCTACTTAACCAAGATAGTCCAAGTTCCGGCTAGTTAACCTACATAGTCCAAGGGCCCGCTAGTTAACCTAGATATTCCAAGTGCCCGCTAGTTAACCTACATAGTCAAAGTGTCCTTAGGGAGCCTATATAGTCTAAGTGCCCGCTAGGGGACCTGCATTGTACAAGTGCCCGCTAATCAACCTAGATAGTCCAAGAGCCCGCTAGTTAAACTAGATAATCCAAGTGCCCGCAACTTAACCTTGATCATCCAAGTGCCGCTAGTTAACCTACATAGTCCAAGTGCCTGATAGGGAACCTACATAGTCCAAGTGCCCGCAGAGGAACCTACATAGTCCAAGTGCCTGAGGGGAAGCAACATATTCCAAGTGCCCGTTAGGGAACCTAGATAGTCCAGGTGCCCGTAGGGAACCTATATAGTCCAAGTGCCTGATAAGGAACCTACATAGTCCAAGTTCCCGCAGAGGAACCTACATAGTCCAAGTGCCCGATAGGGAACCAACATATTCCAAGTGCCCGTTAGGGAACCTAGATAGTCCAAGTGCCCGTAGGGAACCTATATAGTCCAAGTGCCCGCTAGGTAAGCTACATAGTCAAAGTGCCCGCTAGGGAACCTGCATTGTTCAAGTACCCGCTAGTTAACCTAGATAGTCCAAGTGCCCGCTAGTTAATTTACATAGTCCAAGGTCAGCTAGTTAACCTAGATAGTCCAAGTGCCCGCTAGTTAACCTATATAGTCCAAGAACCCGCTAGTTAACCTAGATAGTCCAAGTTCCCGCTAGTTAACCTACATAGTCCAAGGGCCCGCTAGTTAACCTAGATGTTTCAAGGGCCCGCTATTTAACCTAGATCGTCCAAGTGTCCGCTAGTTAACCTACATAGTCCAAGTTCTCGTTAGGTAACCTAGATAGTACAAGTGCCCGTAAGGTAACCTACATAGTCCACGTGCCCACTAGGTAACCTAGATAATCCAAGTTCCTGTTAGCTAACCTAGATAATCCTGTGCCCGCTAGGTAACCTACATAGTCCAAGTGCCCGCTAGGTAACCTAGGTAGTCCAAGTGCCCGCTAGGTAACCGACATAGTCAAAGGGTCCGCTAGGTAACCTATATAGTCCATGTGCCCGTTACCTAACCTAGATAGTCCAATTGCCCGCTAGTTAACCCACATAGTTCAAGAACCCACTACTTAACCTAGATAGTCCAAGTGCCCGCTAGTTAACCTAGATCGTCCAAGTGTCCGCTAGTTAACCTACATAGTCCAAGTTCCCGTTAGGCAACCTAGATAGTACAAGTGCCCACTAGGTAACCTACATAGTCAAAGTGCCCGTTCGTTAACCTAGATTGTCCAAGTGCCCGCTAGGAAACCTACATAGTCCAAGTGCCCACTAGATAAACTAAATAAACCAAATGCCCGCTAGGGAAACTACATAGTCCAAGTGCCCGCTAGTTAACCTAGATAATCCAAGTGCCCGCTAGTAAACCTAGATAGTCCAAGGGCCCGCTAGTTAATCGAGATAATCCAAGTGCCCGGTAGTTAACCTACATAGTCCAAGGGCCCTCTAGTTAATCTAGATAGTCCAAGTGCCCGCTAGGGGACGTACATAGTCCAAGTGCCTGCAGAGGAACCTACATAGTCCAAGTGTCCGATAGGGAACCTATATATTCCAAGTGCCCGTTAGGGAACCTAGATAGTCCAAGTGCCCGTAGGGATCCTATATAGTCCAAGTGCCCGCTAGGGAACCTACATAGTCCAAGTGCCCGCTAGGGAACCTACATAGTCAAAGTGCCCACTAGGGAACCTGCATTGTGCAAGTGCCCACTAGTTAATCTAGATAGTCCAAGTGCCCGCTAGTTAACCTACATAGTCCAAGGGCCCTCTAGTTAACCTAGATATTCCACGTGCCCACTATTGTATGTACATAGTTCAAGTGCCCGCTAGGTAACCTAGATTGTCCAAGTCTCCGCTAGTTAACCTACATAGTCCACGAACCCACTAGTTAACCTAGATAGTCCAAGTGCCTGCTAGTCAACCTACATAGTCCAAGTGCCCGCTAGTCAACCTACATAGTCCAAGGGCCCGCTAGTTAACCTAGATAGTCCAAGTGCCCGCTAGTTAACATACATAGTCCAAGGGCCCTCTAGTTAACCTAGATATTCCACGTGCCCACTATTGTATGTACATAGTTCAAGTGACCGCTAGGTAACCTAGATTGTCCAAGTGTCCGCTAGTTAACCTACATAGTCCAAGTGCCCACTAAGTAACCTAGATAGTCCAAATCCTGCTAGTTAACCTACGTAGTCCAATGCCTGTTAGGGAACCTACATAGTCCAAGTGCCCGCTGAGGAACCTACATAGTCCAAGTACCCGATAGGGAACATACATATTCCAAGTGCCCGTTAGGGAACCTAGATAGTCCAAGTGCCCGTAGGGAACCAATATACTCCAATTGCCCGCTAGGGAACCTACATAGTCAAAGAGCCTGCTAGGGAACCTGCATTGTAAAAGTGCCCGCTAATTAACCTAGATAGTCCAAGTGCCCGCTAGTTAACCTAGATAGTCCAAGTGCCCGCTAGTTAACCTTGATCATCCAAGTGCCCGCTAGTTAACCTACATAGTCCAAGTGCCTGATAGGGAACCTACATAGTCCAAGTACCCGCACAGGACCTACATAGTCCAAGTGTCCGATAGGGAACCTACATGTTCCAAGTGCCCGTTAGGGAACCTAGATAGTCCAAGTACCCATAGGGTACCTATATAGTCCATGTGCCCACTAGGGAACCTACATAGTCAAAGTGCCCGCTAGGGAACCTGCATTGTGCAAATGCCCGCTAGTTAACCTAGATAGCCCAAGTGCCCGCTAGTTAACCTACATAGTCCAAGGTCAGCTAGTTAACCTAGATAGTCCAAGTGCCCGCTAGTTAACCTACATAGTCCAAGGTCAGCTAGTTAACCAAGATAGTCCAAGTGCCCGCTAGTTAACCTATATAATCCAAGAACCTGCTACTTAACCAAGATAGTCCAAGTTCCGGCTAGTTAACCTACATAGTCCAAGGGCCCGCTAGTTAACCTAGATATTCCAAGTGCCCGCTAGTTAACCTACATAGTCAAAGTGTCCTTAGGGAGCCTATATAGTCTAAGTGCCCGCTAGGGGACCTGCATTGTACAAGTGCCCGCTAATCAACCTAGATAGTCCAAGAGCCCGCTAGTTAAACTAGATAATCCAAGTGCCCGCAACTTAACCTTGATCATCCAAGTGCCGCTAGTTAACCTACATAGTCCAAGTGCCTGATAGGGAACCTACATAGTCCAAGTGCCCGCAGAGGAACCTACATAGTCCAAGTGCCTGAGGGGAAGCAACATATTCCAAGTGCCCGTTAGGGAACCTAGATAGTCCAGGTGCCCGTAGGGAACCTATATAGTCCAAGTGCCTGATAAGGAACCTACATAGTCCAAGTTCCCGCAGAGGAACCTACATAGTCCAAGTGCCCGATAGGGAACCAACATATTCCAAGTGCCCGTTAGGGAACCTAGATAGTCCAAGTGCCCGTAGGGAACCTATATAGTCCAAGTGCCCGCTAGGTAAGCTACATAGTCAAAGTGCCCGCTAGGGAACCTGCATTGTTCAAGTACCCGCTAGTTAACCTAGATAGTCCAAGTGCCCGCTAGTTAATTTACATAGTCCAAGGTCAGCTAGTTAACCTAGATAGTCCAAGTGCCCGCTAGTTAACCTATATAGTCCAAGAACCCGCTAGTTAACCTAGATAGTCCAAGTTCCCGCTAGTTAACCTACATAGTCCAAGGGCCCGCTAGTTAACCTAGATGTTTCAAGGGCCCGCTATTTAACCTAGATCGTCCAAGTGTCCGCTAGTTAACCTACATAGTCCAAGTTCTCGTTAGGTAACCTAGATAGTACAAGTGCCCGTAAGGTAACCTACATAGTCCACGTGCCCACTAGGTAACCTAGATAATCCAAGTTCCTGTTAGCTAACCTAGATAATCCTGTGCCCGCTAGGTAACCTACATAGTCCAAGTGCCCGCTAGGTAACCTAGGTAGTCCAAGTGCCCGCTAGGTAACCGACATAGTCAAAGGGTCCGCTAGGTAACCTATATAGTCCATGTGCCCGTTACCTAACCTAGATAGTCCAATTGCCCGCTAGTTAACCCACATAGTTCAAGAACCCACTACTTAACCTAGATAGTCCAAGTGCCCGCTAGTTAACCTAGATCGTCCAAGTGTCCGCTAGTTAACCTACATAGTCCAAGTTCCCGTTAGGCAACCTAGATAGTACAAGTGCCCACTAGGTAACCTACATAGTCAAAGTGCCCGTTCGTTAACCTAGATTGTCCAAGTGCCCGCTAGGAAACCTACATAGTCCAAGTGCCCACTAGATAAACTAAATAAACCAAATGCCCGCTAGGGAAACTACATAGTCCAAGTGCCCGCTAGTTAACCTAGATAATCCAAGTGCCCGCTAGTAAACCTAGATAGTCCAAGGGCCCGCTAGTTAATCGAGATAATCCAAGTGCCCGGTAGTTAACCTACATAGTCCAAGGGCCCTCTAGTTAATCTAGATAGTCCAAGTGCCCGCTAGGGGACGTACATAGTCCAAGTGCCTGCAGAGGAACCTACATAGTCCAAGTGTCCGATAGGGAACCTATATATTCCAAGTGCCCGTTAGGGAACCTAGATAGTCCAAGTGCCCGTAGGGATCCTATATAGTCCAAGTGCCCGCTAGGGAACCTACATAGTCCAAGTGCCCGCTAGGGAACCTACATAGTCAAAGTGCCCACTAGGGAACCTGCATTGTGCAAGTGCCCACTAGTTAATCTAGATAGTCCAAGTGCCCGCTAGTTAACCTACATAGTCCAAGGGCCCTCTAGTTAACCTAGATATTCCACGTGCCCACTATTGTATGTACATAGTTCAAGTGCCCGCTAGGTAACCTAGATTGTCCAAGTCTCCGCTAGTTAACCTACATAGTCCACGAACCCACTAGTTAACCTAGATAGTCCAAGTGCCTGCTAGTCAACCTACATAGTCCAAGTGCCCGCTAGTCAACCTACATAGTCCAAGGGCCCGCTAGTTAACCTAGATAGTCCAAGTGCCCGCTAGTTAACATACATAGTCCAAGGGCCCTCTAGTTAACCTAGATATTCCACGTGCCCACTATTGTATGTACATAGTTCAAGTGACCGCTAGGTAACCTAGATTGTCCAAGTGTCCGCTAGTTAACCTACATAGTCCAAGTGCCCACTAAGTAACCTAGATAGTCCAAATCCTGCTAGTTAACCTACGTAGTCCAATGCCTGTTAGGGAACCTACATAGTCCAAGTGCCCGCTGAGGAACCTACATAGTCCAAGTACCCGATAGGGAACATACATATTCCAAGTGCCCGTTAGGGAACCTAGATAGTCCAAGTGCCCGTAGGGAACCAATATACTCCAATTGCCCGCTAGGGAACCTACATAGTCAAAGAGCCTGCTAGGGAACCTGCATTGTAAAAGTGCCCGCTAATTAACCTAGATAGTCCAAGTGCCCGCTAGTTAACCTAGATAGTCCAAGTGCCCGCTAGTTAACCTTGATCATCCAAGTGCCCGCTAGTTAACCTACATAGTCCAAGTGCCTGATAGGGAACCTACATAGTCCAAGTACCCGCACAGGACCTACATAGTCCAAGTGTCCGATAGGGAACCTACATGTTCCAAGTGCCCGTTAGGGAACCTAGATAGTCCAAGTACCCATAGGGTACCTATATAGTCCATGTGCCCGCTAGGGAACCTACATAGTCAAAGTGCCCGCTAGGGAACCTGCATTGTGCAAATGCCCGCTAGTTAACCTAGATAGCCCAAGTGCCCGCTAGTTAACCTACATAGTCCAAGGTCAGCTAGTTAACCTAGATAGTCCAAGTGCCCGCTAGTTAACCTACATAGTCCAAGGTCAGCTAGTTAACCAAGATAGTCCAAGTGCCCGCTAGTTAACCTATATAATCCAAGAACCTGCTACTTAACCAAGATAGTCCAAGTTCCGGCTAGTTAACCTACATAGTCCAAGGGCCCGCTAGTTAACCTAGATATTCCAAGTGCCCGCTAGTTAACCTACATAGTCAAAGTGTCCTTAGGGAGCCTATATAGTCTAAGTGCCCGCTAGGGGACCTGCATTGTACAAGTGCCCGCTAATCAACCTAGATAGTCCAAGAGCCCGCTAGTTAAACTAGATAATCCAAGTGCCCGCAACTTAACCTTGATCATCCAAGTGCCGCTAGTTAACCTACATAGTCCAAGTGCCTGATAGGGAACCTACATAGTCCAAGTGCCCGCAGAGGAACCTACATAGTCCAAGTGCCTGAGGGGAAGCAACATATTCCAAGTGCCCGTTAGGGAACCTAGATAGTCCAGGTGCCCGTAGGGAACCTATATAGTCCAAGTGCCTGATAAGGAACCTACATAGTCCAAGTTCCCGCAGAGGAACCTACATAGTCCAAGTGCCCGATAGGGAACCAACATATTCCAAGTGCCCGTTAGGGAACCTAGATAGTCCAAGTGCCCGTAGGGAACCTATATAGTCCAAGTGCCCGCTAGGTAAGCTACATAGTCAAAGTGCCCGCTAGGGAACCTGCATTGTTCAAGTACCCGCTAGTTAACCTAGATAGTCCAAGTGCCCGCTAGTTAATTTACATAGTCCAAGGTCAGCTAGTTAACCTAGATAGTCCAAGTGCCCGCTAGTTAACCTATATAGTCCAAGAACCCGCTAGTTAACCTAGATAGTCCAAGTTCCCGCTAGTTAACCTACATAGTCCAAGGGCCCGCTAGTTAACCTAGATGTTTCAAGGGCCCGCTATTTAACCTAGATCATCCAAGTGTCCGCTAGTTAACCTACATAGTCCAAGTTCTCGTTAGGTAACCTAGATAGTACAAGTGCCCGTAAGGTAACCTACATAGTCCACGTGCCCACTAGGTAACCTAGATAATCCAAGTTCCTGTTAGCTAACCTAGTTAATCCTGTGCCCGCTAGGTAACCTACATAGTCCAAGTGCCCGCTAGGTAACCTAGGTAGTCCAAGTGCCCGCTAGGTAACCGACATAGTCAAAGGGTCCGCTAGGTAACCTATATAGTCCATGTGCCCGTTACCTAACCTAGATAGTCCAATTGCCCGCTAGTTAACCCACATAGTTCAAGAACCCACTACTTAACCTAGATAGTCCAAGTGCCCGCTAGTTAACCTAGATCGTCCAAGTGTCCGCTAGTTAACCTACATAGTCCAAGTTCCCGTTAGGCAACCTAGATAGTACAAGTGCCCACTAGGTAACCTACATAGTCAAAGTGCCCGTTCGTTAACCTAGATTGTCCAAGTGCCCGCTAGGAAACCTACATAGTCCAAGTGCCCACTAGATAAACTAAATAATCCAAATGCCCGCTAGGGAAACTACATAGTCCAAGTGCCCGCTAGTTAACCTAGATAATCCAAGTGCCCGCTAGTAAACCTAGATAGTCCAAGGGCCCGCTAGTTAATCGAGATAATCCAAGTGCCCGGTAGTTAACCTACATAGTCCAAGGGCCCTCTAGTTAATCTAGATAGTCCAAGTGCCCGCTAGGGGACGTACATAGTCCAAGTGCCTGCAGAGGAACCTACATAGTCCAAGTGTCCGATAGGGAACCTATATATTCCAAGTGCCCGTTAGGGAACCTAGATAGTCCAAGTGCCCGTAGGGATCCTATATAGTCCAAGTGCCCGCTAGGGAACCTACATAGTCCAAGTGCCCGCTAGGGAACCTACATAGTCAAAGTGCCCACTAGGGAACCTGCATTGTGCAAGTGCCCACTAGTTAATCTAGATAGTCCAAGTGCCCGCTAGTTAACCTACATAGTCCAAGGGCCCTCTAGTTAACCTAGATATTCCACGTGCCCACTATTGTATGTACATAGTTCAAGTGCCCGCTAGGTAACCTAGATTGTCCAAGTGTCCGCTAGTTAACCTACATAGTCCACGAACCCACTAGTTAACCTAGATAGTCCAAGTGCCTGCTAGTCAACCTACATAGTCCAAGTGCCCGCTAGTCAACCTACATAGTCCAAGGGCCCGCTAGTTAACCTAGATAGTCCAAGTGCCCGCTAGTTAACATACATAGTCCAAGGGCCCTCTAGTTAACCTAGATATTCCACGTGCCCACTATTGTATGTACATAGTTCAAGTGACCGCTAGGTAACCTAGATTGTCCAAGTGTCCGCTAGTTAACCTACATAGTCCAAGTGCCCACTAAGTAACCTAGATAGTCCAAATCCTGCTAGTTAACCTACGTAGTCCAATGCCTGTTAGGGAACCTACATAGTCCAAGTGCCCGCTGAGGAACCTACATAGTCCAAGTACCCGATAGGGAACATACATATTCCAAGTGCCCGTTAGGGAACCTAGATAGTCCAAGTGCCCGTAGGGAACCAATATACTCCAATTGCCCGCTAGGGAACCTACATAGTCAAAGAGCCTGCTAGGGAACCTGCATTGTAAAAGTGCCCGCTAATTAACCTAGATAGTCCAAGTGCCCGCTAGTTAACCTAGATAGTCCAAGTGCCCGCTAGTTAACCTTGATCATCCAAGTGCCCGCTAGTTAACCTACATAGTCCAAGTGCCTGATAGGGAACCTACATAGTCCAAGTACCCGCACAGGACCTACATAGTCCAAGTGTCCGATAGGGAACCTACATGTTCCAAGTGCCCGTTAGGGAACCTAGATAGTCCAAGTACCCATAGGGTACCTATATAGTCCATGTGCCCGCTAGGGAACCTACATAGTCAAAGTGCCCGCTAGGGAACCTGCATTGTGCAAATGCCCGCTAGTTAACCTAGATAGCCCAAGTGCCCGCTAGTTAACCTACATAGTCCAAGGTCAGCTAGTTAACCTAGATAGTCCAAGTGCCCGCTAGTTAACCTACATAGTCCAAGGTCAGCTAGTTAACCAAGATAGTCCAAGTGCCCGCTAGTTAACCTATATAATCCAAGAACCTGCTACTTAACCAAGATAGTCCAAGTTCCGGCTAGTTAACCTACATAGTCCAAGGGCCCGCTAGTTAACCTAGATATTCCAAGTGCCCGCTAGTTAACCTACATAGTCAAAGTGTCCTTAGGGAGCCTATATAGTCTAAGTGCCCGCTAGGGGACCTGCATTGTACAAGTGCCCGCTAATCAACCTAGATAGTCCAAGAGCCCGCTAGTTAAACTAGATAATCCAAGTGCCCGCAACTTAACCTTGATCATCCAAGTGCCGCTAGTTAACCTACATAGTCCAAGTGCCTGATAGGGAACCTACATAGTCCAAGTGCCCGCAGAGGAACCTACATAGTCCAAGTGCCTGAGGGGAAGCAACATATTCCAAGTGCCCGTTAGGGAACCTAGATAGTCCAGGTGCCCGTAGGGAACCCATATAGTCCAAGTGCCTGATAAGGAACCTACATAGTCCAAGTTCCCGCAGAGGAACCTACATAGTCCAAGTGCCCGATAGGGAACCAACATATTCCAAGTGCCCGTTAGGGAACCTAGATAGTCCAAGTGCCCGTAGGGAACCTATATAGTCCAAGTGCCCGCTAGGTAAGCTACATAGTCAAAGTGCCCGCTAGGGAACCTGCATTGTTCAAGTACCCGCTAGTTAACCTAGATAGTCCAAGTGCCCGCTAGTTAACCTTGATCATCCAAGTGCCCGCTAGTTAACCTACATAGTCCAAGTGCCTGATAGGGAACCTACATAGTCCAAGTACCCGCACAGGACCTACATAGTCCAAGTGTCCGATAGGGAACCTACATGTTCCAAGTGCCCGTTAGGGAACCTAGATAGTCCAAGTACCCATAGGGTACCTATATAGTCCATGTGCCCGCTAGGGAACCTACATAGTCAAAGTGCCCGCTAGGGAACCTGCATTGTGCAAATGCCCGCTAGTTAACCTAGATAGCCCAAGTGCCCGCTAGTTAACCTACATAGTCCAAGGTCAGCTAGTTAACCTAGATAGTCCAAGTGCCCGCTAGTTAACCTACATAGTCCAAGGTCAGCTAGTTAACCAAGATAGTCCAAGTGCCCGCTAGTTAACCTATATAATCCAAGAACCTGCTACTTAACCAAGATAGTCCAAGTTCCGGCTAGTTAACCTACATAGTCCAAGGGCCCGCTAGTTAACCTAGATATTCCAAGTGCCCGCTAGTTAACCTACATAGTCAAAGTGTCCTTAGGGAGCCTATATAGTCTAAGTGCCCGCTAGGGGACCTGCATTGTACAAGTGCCCGCTAATCAACCTAGATAGTCCAAGAGCCCGCTAGTTAAACTAGATAATCCAAGTGCCCGCAACTTAACCTTGATCATCCAAGTGCCGCTAGTTAACCTACATAGTCCAAGTGCCTGATAGGGAACCTACATAGTCCAAGTGCCCGCAGAGGAACCTACATAGTCCAAGTGCCTGAGGGGAAGCAACATATTCCAAGTGCCCGTTAGGGAACCTAGATAGTCCAGGTGCCCGTAGGGAACCTATATAGTCCAAGTGCCTGATAAGGAACCTACATAGTCCAAGTTCCCGCAGAGGAACCTACATAGTCCAAGTGCCCGATAGGGAACCAACATATTCCAAGTGCCCGTTAGGGAACCTAGATAGTCCAAGTGCCCGTAGGGAACCTATATAGTCCAAGTGCCCGCTAGGTAAGCTACATAGTCAAAGTGCCCGCTAGGGAACCTGCATTGTTCAAGTACCCGCTAGTTAACCTAGATAGTCCAAGTGCCCGCTAGTTAATTTACATAGTCCAAGGTCAGCTAGTTAACCTAGATAGTCCAAGTGCCCGCTAGTTAACCTATATAGTCCAAGAACCCGCTAGTTAACCTAGATAGTCCAAGTTCCCGCTAGTTAACCTACATAGTCCAAGGGCCCGCTAGTTAACCTAGATGTTTCAAGGGCCCGCTATTTAACCTAGATCGTCCAAGTGTCCGCTAGTTAACCTACATAGTCCAAGTTCTCGTTAGGTAACCTAGATAGTACAAGTGCCCGCAAGGTAACCTACATAGTCCACGTGCCCACTAGGTAACCTAGATAATCCAAGTTCCTGTTAGCTAACCTAGATAATCCAAGTGCCCGCTAGGTAACCTACATAGTCCAAGTGCCCGCTAGGTAACCTAGGTAGTCCAAGTGCCCGCTAGGTAACCGACATAGTCAAAGGGTCCGCTAGGTAACCTATATAGTCCATGTGCCCGTTACCTAACCTAGATAGTCCAATTACCCGCTAGTTAACCCACATAGTTCAAGAACCCACTACTTAACCTAGATAGTCCAAGTGCCCGCTAGTCAACCTACATAGTCCAGGGGCCGCTAGTTAACCTAGATATTCCAAGTGCCCGCTAGTTAACCTAGATCGTCCAAGTGTCCGCTAGTTAACCTACATAGTCCAAGTTCCCGTTAGGCAACCTAGATAGTACAAGTGCCCACTAGGTAACCTACATAGTCAAAGTGCCCGTTCGTTAACCTAGATAGTCCAAGTGCCCGCTAGGAAACCTACATAGTCCAAGTGCCCACTAGATAAACTAAATAATCCAAATGCCCGCTAGGGAAACTACATAGTCCAAGTGCCCGCTAGTTAACCTAGATAGTCCAAGTGCCCGCTAGTAAACCTAGATAGTCCAAGGGCCCGCTAGTTAATCGAGATAGTCCAAGTGCCCGCTAGTTAACCTACATAGTCCAAGGACCCTCTAGTTAACCTAGATAGTCCAAGTGCCCGCTAGGGGACGTACATAGTCCAAGTGCCTGCAGAGGAACCTACATAGTCCAAGTGCCCGATAGGGAACCTATATATTCCAAGTGCCCGTTAGGGAACCTAGATAGTCCAAGTGCCCGTAGGGATCCTATATAGTCCAAGTGCCCGCTAGGGAACCTACATAGTCAAAGTGCCCACTAGGGAACCTGCATTGTGCAAGTGCCCACTAGTTAATCTAGATAGTCCAAGTGCCCGCTAGTTAACCTACATAGTCCAAGGGCCCTCTAGTTAACCTAGATATTCCACGTGCCCACTATTGTATGTACATAGTTCAAGTGCCCGCTAGGTAACCTAGATTGTCCAAGTGTCCGCTAGTTAACCTACATAGTCCAAGACCCACTAGTTAACCTAGATAGTCCAAGTGCCTGCTAGTCAACCTACATAGTCCAAGTGCCCGCTAGTCAACCTACATAGTCCAAGGGCCCGCTAGTTAACCTAGATAGTCCAAGTGCCCGCTAGTTAACCTACATAGCACAAGGGCCCTCTAGTTAACCTAGATATTCCACGTGCCCACTATTGTATGTACATAGTTCAAGTGACCGCTAGGTAACCTAGATTGTCCAAGTGTCCGCTAGTTAACCTACATAGTCCAAGTGCCCACTAAGTAACCTAGATAGTCCAAATCCTGCTAGTTAACCTACGTAGTCCAATGCCTGATAGGGAACCTACATAGTCCAAGTGCCCGCTGAGGAACGTACATAGTCCAAGTACCCGATAGGGAACATACATATTCCAAGTACCCGTTAGGGAACCTAGATAGTCCAAGTGCCCGTAGGGAACCAATATACTCCAATTGCCCGCTAGGGAACCTACATAGTCAAAGAGGCTGCTAGGGAACCTGCATTGTACAAGTGCCCGCTAATTAACCTAGATAGTCCAAGTGCCCGCTAGTTAACCTAGATAGTCCAAGTGCCCGCTAGTTAACCTTGATCATCCAAGTGCCCGCTAGTTAACCTACATAGTCCAAGTGCCTGATAGGGAACCTACATAGTCCAAGTGCCCACACAGGACCTACATAGTCCAAGTGTCCGATAGGGAACCTACATGTTCCAAGTGCCCGTTAGGGAACCTAGATAGTCCAAGTACACATAGGGTACCTATATAGTCCATGTGCCCGCTAGGGAACCTACATAGTCAATGTGCCCACTAGGGAACCTGCATTGTGCAAATGCCCGCTAGTTAACCTAGATAGTCCAAGTGCCCGCTAGTTAACCTACATAGTCCAAGGTCAGCTAGTTAACCTAGATAGTCCAAGTGCCCGCTAGTTAACCTATATAATCCAAGAACCTGCTACTTAACCAAGATAGTCCAAGTTCCGGCTAGTTAATCTACGTAGTCCAAGGGTCCGCTAGTTAACCTAGATATTCCAAGTGCCCGCTAGTTAACCTACATAGTCAAAGTGCCCTTAGGGAACCTATATAGTCTAAGTGCCCGCTAGGGGACCTGCATTGTACAAGTGCCCGCTAATCAACCTAGATAGTCCAAGAGCCCGCTAGTTAAACTAGATAATCCAAGTGCCCGCTAGTTAACCTTGATCATCCAAGTGCCGCTAGTTAACCTACATAGTCCAAGTGCCTGATAGGGAACCTACATAGTCCAAGTGCCCGCAGAAGAACCTACATAGTCCAAGTGCCCGATAGGGAACCAACATATTCCAAGTGCCCGTTAGGGAACCTAGATAGTCCAAGTGCACGTAGGGAACCTATATAGTCCAAGTGCCCGCTAGGTAAGCTACATAGTCAAAGTGCCCGCTAGGGAACCTGCATTGTTCAAGGACCCACTAGTTAACCTAGATAGTCCAAGTGCCCGCTAGTTAACTTACATAGTCCAAGGTCAGCTAGTTAACCTAGATAGTCCAAGTGCCCGCTAGTTAACCTATATAGTCCAAGAACCCGCTAGTTAACCTAGATAGTCCAAGTTCCCGCTAGTTAACCTACATAGTCCAAGGGCCCGCTAGTTAACCTAGATGTTTCAAGGGCCCGCTATTTAACCTAGATCGTCCAAGTGTCCGCTAGTTAACCTACATAGTCCAAGTTCTCGTTAGGTAACCTAGATAGTACAAGTGCCCGTAAGGTAACCTACATAGTCCACGTGCCCACTAGGTAACCTAGATAATCCAAGTTCCTGTTAGCTAACCTAGATAATCCTGTGCCCGCTAGGTAACCTACATAGTCCAAGTGCCCGCTAGGTAACCTAGGTAGTCCAAGTGCCCGCTAGGTAACCGACATAGTCAAAGGGTCCGCTAGGTAACCTATATAGTCCATGTGCCCGTTACCTAACCTAGATAGTCCAATTGCCCGCTAGTTAACCCACATAGTTCAAGAACCCACTACTTAACCTAGATAGTCCAAGTGCCCGCTAGTTAACCTAGATCGTCCAAGTGTCCGCTAGTTAACCTACATAGTCCAAGTTCCCGTTAGGCAACCTAGATAGTACAAGTGCCCACTAGGTAACCTACATAGTCAAAGTGCCCGTTCGTTAACCTAGATTGTCCAAGTGCCCGCTAGGAAACCTACATAGTCCAAGTGCCCACTAGATAAACTAAATAATCCAAATGCCCGCTAGGGAAACTACATAGTCCAAGTGCCCGCTAGTTAACCTAGATAATCCAAGTGCCCGCTAGTAAACCTAGATAGTCCAAGGGCCCGCTAGTTAATCGAGATAATCCAAGTGCCCGGTAGTTAACCTACATAGTCCAAGGGCCCTCTAGTTAATCTAGATAGTCCAAGTGCCCGCTAGGGGACGTACATAGTCCAAGTGCCTGCAGAGGAACCTACATAGTCCAAGTGTCCGATAGGGAACCTATATATTCCAAGTGCCCGTTAGGGAACCTAGATAGTCCAAGTGCCCGTAGGGATCCTATATAGTCCAAGTGCCCGCTAGGGAACCTACATAGTCCAAGTGCCCGCTAGGGAACCTACATAGTCAAAGTGCCCACTAGGGAACCTGCATTGTGCAAGTGCCCACTAGTTAATCTAGATAGTCCAAGTGCCCGCTAGTTAACCTACATAGTCCAAGGGCCCTCTAGTTAACCTAGATATTCCACGTGCCCACTATTGTATGTACATAGTTCAAGTGCCCGCTAGGTAACCTAGATTGTCCAAGTGTCCGCTAGTTAACCTACATAGTCCACGAACCCACTAGTTAACCTAGATAGTCCAAGTGCCTGCTAGTCAACCTACATAGTCCAAGTGCCCGCTAGTCAACCTACATAGTCCAAGGGCCCGCTAGTTAACCTAGATAGTCCAAGTGCCCGCTAGTTAACATACATAGTCCAAGGGCCCTCTAGTTAACCTAGATATTCCACGTGCCCACTATTGTATGTACATAGTTCAAGTGACCGCTAGGTAACCTAGATTGTCCAAGTGTCCGCTAGTTAACCTACATAGTCCAAGTGCCCACTAAGTAACCTAGATAGTCCAAATCCTGCTAGTTAACCTACGTAGTCCAATGCCTGTTAGGGAACCTACATAGTCCAAGTGCCCGCTGAGGAACCTACATAGTCCAAGTACCCGATAGGGAACATACATATTCCAAGTGCCCGTTAGGGAACCTAGATAGTCCAAGTGCCCGTAGGGAACCAATATACTCCAATTGCCCGCTAGGGAACCTACATAGTCAAAGAGCCTGCTAGGGAACCTGCATTGTAAAAGTGCCCGCTAATTAACCTAGATAGTCCAAGTGCCCGCTAGTTAACCTAGATAGTCCAAGTGCCCGCTAGTTAACCTTGATCATCCAAGTGCCCGCTAGTTAACCTACATAGTCCAAGTGCCTGATAGGGAACCTACATAGTCCAAGTACCCGCACAGGACCTACATAGTCCAAGTGTCCGATAGGGAACCTACATGTTCCAAGTGCCCGTTAGGGAACCTAGATAGTCCAAGTACCCATAGGGTACCTATATAGTCCATGTGCCCGCTAGGGAACCTACATAGTCAAAGTGCCCGCTAGGGAACCTGCATTGTGCAAATGCCCGCTAGTTAACCTAGATAGCCCAAGTGCCCGCTAGTTAACCTACATAGTCCAAGGTCAGCTAGTTAACCTAGATAGTCCAAGTGCCCGCTAGTTAACCTACATAGTCCAAGGTCAGCTAGTTAACCAAGATAGTCCAAGTGCCCGCTAGTTAACCTATATAATCCAAGAACCTGCTACTTAACCAAGATAGTCCAAGTTCCGGCTAGTTAACCTACATAGTCCAAGGGCCCGCTAGTTAACCTAGATATTCCAAGTGCCCGCTAGTTAACCTACATAGTCAAAGTGTCCTTAGGGAGCCTATATAGTCTAAGTGCCCGCTAGGGGACCTGCATTGTACAAGTGCCCGCTAATCAACCTAGATAGTCCAAGAGCCCGCTAGTTAAACTAGATAATCCAAGTGCCCGCAACTTAACCTTGATCATCCAAGTGCCGCTAGTTAACCTACATAGTCCAAGTGCCTGATAGGGAACCTACATAGTCCAAGTGCCCGCAGAGGAACCTACATAGTCCAAGTGCCTGAGGGGAAGCAACATATTCCAAGTGCCCGTTAGGGAACCTAGATAGTCCAGGTGCCCGTAGGGAACCCATATAGTCCAAGTGCCTGATAAGGAACCTACATAGTCCAAGTTCCCGCAGAGGAACCTACATAGTCCAAGTGCCCGATAGGGAACCAACATATTCCAAGTGCCCGTTAGGGAACCTAGATAGTCCAAGTGCCCGTAGGGAACCTATATAGTCCAAGTGCCCGCTAGGTAAGCTACATAGTCAAAGTGCCCGCTAGGGAACCTGCATTGTTCAAGTACCCGCTAGTTAACCTAGATAGTCCAAGTGCCCGCTAGTTAACCTATATAGTCCAAGAACCCGCTAGTTAACCTAGATAGTCCAAGTTCCCGCTAGTTAACCTACATAGTCCAAGGGCCCGCTAGTTAACCTAGATGTTTCAAGGGCCCGCTATTTAACCTAGATCGTCCAAGTGTCCGCTAGTTAACCTACATAGTCCAAGTTCTCGTTAGGTAACCTAGATAGTACAAGTGCCCGCAAGGTAACCTACATAGTCCACGTGCCCACTAGGTAACCTAGATAATCCAAGTTCCTGTTAGCTAACCTAGATAATCCAAGTGCCCGCTAGGTAACCTACATAGTCCAAGTGCCCGCTAGGTAACCTAGGTAGTCCAAGTGCCCGCTAGGTAACCGACATAGTCAAAGGGTCCGCTAGGTAACCTATATAGTCCATGTGCCCGTTACCTAACCTAGATAGTCCAATTACCCGCTAGTTAACCCACATAGTTCAAGAACCCACTACTTAACCTAGATAGTCCAAGTGCCCGCTAGTCAACCTACATAGTCCAGGGGCCGCTAGTTAACCTAGATATTCCAAGTGCCCGCTAGTTAACCTAGATCGTCCAAGTGTCCGCTAGTTAACCTACATAGTCCAAGTTCCCGTTAGGCAACCTAGATAGTACAAGTGCCCACTAGGTAACCTACATAGTCAAAGTGCCCGTTCGTTAACCTAGATAGTCCAAGTGCCCGCTAGGAAACCTACATAGTCCAAGTGCCCACTAGATAAACTAAATAATCCAAATGCCCGCTAGGGAAACTACATAGTCCAAGTGCCCGCTAGTTAACCTAGATAGTCCAAGTGCCCGCTAGTAAACCTAGATAGTCCAAGGGCCCGCTAGTTAATCGAGATAGTCCAAGTGCCCGCTAGTTAACCTACATAGTCCAAGGACCCTCTAGTTAACCTAGATAGTCCAAGTGCCCGCTAGGGGACGTACATAGTCCAAGTGCCTGCAGAGGAACCTACATAGTCCAAGTGCCCGATAGGGAACCTATATATTCCAAGTGCCCGTTAGGGAACCTAGATAGTCCAAGTGCCCGTAGGGATCCTATATAGTCCAAGTGCCCGCTAGGGAACCTACATAGTCAAAGTGCCCACTAGGGAACCTGCATTGTGCAAGTGCCCACTAGTTAATCTAGATAGTCCAAGTGCCCGCTAGTTAACCTACATAGTCCAAGGGCCCTCTAGTTAACCTAGATATTCCACGTGCCCACTATTGTATGTACATAGTTCAAGTGCCCGCTAGGTAACCTAGATTGTCCAAGTGTCCGCTAGTTAACCTACATAGTCCAAGAACCCACTAGTTAACCTAGATAGTCCAAGTGCCTGCTAGTCAACCTACATAGTCCAAGTGCCCGCTAGTCAACCTACATAGTCCAAGGGCCCGCTAGTTAACCTAGATAGTCCAAGTGCCCGCTAGTTAACCTCCATAGCACAAGGGCCCTCTAGTTAACCTAGATATTCCACGTGCCCACTATTGTATGTACATAGTTCAAGTGACCGCTAGGTAACCTAGATTGTCCAAGTGTCCGCTAGTTAACCTACATAGTCCAAGTGCCCACTAAGTAACCTAGATAGTCCAAATCCTGCTAGTTAACCTACGTAGTCCAATGCCTGATAGGGAACCTACATAGTCCAAGTGCCCGCTGAGGAACGTACATAGTCCAAGTACCCGATAGGGAACATACATATTCCAAGTACCCGTTAGGGAACCTAGATAGTCCAAGTGCCCGTAGGGAACCAATATACTCCAATTGCCCGCTAGGGAACCTACATAGTCAAAGAGGCTGCTAGGGAACCTGCATTGTACAAGTGCCCGCTAATTAACCTAGATAGTCCAAGTGCCCGCTAGTTAACCTAGATAGTCCAAGTGCCCGCTAGTTAACCTTGATCATCCAAGTGCCCGCTAGTTAACCTACATAGTCCAAGTGCCTGATAGGGAACCTACATAGTCCAAGTGCCCACACAGGACCTACATAGTCCAAGTGTCCGATAGGGAACCTACATGTTCCAAGTGCCCGTTAGGGAACCTAGATAGTCCAAGTACACATAGGGTACCTATATAGTCCATGTGCCCGCTAGGGTACCTACATAGTCAATGTGCCCACTAGGGAACCTGCATTGTGCAAATGCCCGCTAGTTAACCTAGATAGTCCAAGTGCCCGCTAGTTAACCTACATAGTCCAAGGTCAGCTAGTTAACCTAGATAGTCCAAGTGCCCGCTAGTTAACCTACATAGTCCAAGGTCAGCTAGTTAACCTAGATAGTCCAAGTGCCCGCTAGTTAACCTATATAATCCAAGAACCTGCTACTTAACCAAGATAGTCCAAGTTCCGGCTAGTTAATCTACGTAGTCCAAGGGTCCGCTAGTTAACCTAGATATTCCAAGTGCCCGCTAGTTAACCTACATAGTCAAAGTGCCCTTAGGGAACCTATATAGTCTAAGTGCCCGCTAGGGGACCTGCATTGTACAAGTGCCCGCTAATCAACCTAGATAGTCCAAGAGCCCGCTAGTTAAACTAGATAATCCAAGTGCCCGCTAGTTAACCTTGATCATCCAAGTGCCGCTAGTTAACCTACATAGTCCAAGTGCCTGATAGGGAACCTACATAGTCCAAGTGCCCGCAGAAGAACCTACATAGTCCAAGTGCCCGATAGGGAACCAACATATTCCAAGTGCCCGTTAGGGAACCTAGATAGTCCAAGTGCACGTAGGGAACCTATATAGTCCAAGTGCCCGCTAGGTAAGCTACATAGTCAAAGTGCCCGCTAGGGAACCTGCATTGTTCAAGGACCCACTAGTTAACCTAGATAGTCCAAGTGCCCGCTAGTTAACTTACATAGTCCAAGGTCAGCTAGTTAACCTAGATAGTCCAAGTGCCCGCTAGTTAACCTATATAGTCCAAGAACCCGCTAGTTAACCTAGATAGTCCAAGTTCCCGCTAGTTAACCTACATAGTCCAAGGGCCCGCTAGTTAACCTAGATATTACAAGGGCCCGCTATTTAACCTAGATCGTCCAAGTGTCCGCTAGTTAACCTACATAGTCCAAGTTCTCGTTAGGTAACCTAGATAGTACAAGTGCCCGCAAGGTAACCTACATAGTCCACGTGCCCACTAGGAAACCTAGATAATCCACGTTCCTGTTAGCTAACCTAGATATTCCAAGTGCCCGCTAGGTAACCTACATAGTCCAAGTGCCCGCTAGGTAACCTAGGTAGTCCAAGTGCCCGCTAGGTAACCGACATAGTCAAAGGGTCCGCTAGGTAACCTATATAGTCCATGTGCCCGTTACCTAACCTAGATAGTCCAATTGCCCGCTAGATAACCCACATAGTCCAAGAACCCACTAGTTAACCTAGATAGTCCAAGTGCCCGCTAGTCAACCTACATAGTCCAAGGCCCGCTAGTTAACCTAGATATTCCAAGTGCCCGCAAGTTAACCTAGATCGTCCAAGTGTCCGCTAGTTAACCTACATAGTCCAAGTTCCCGTTAGGCAACCTAGATAGTACAAGTGCCCACTAGGTAACCTACATAGTCAAAGTGCCCGTTCGTTAACCTAGATAGTCCAAGTGCCCGCTAGGAAACCTACATAGTCCAAGTGCCCACTAGATAAACTAAATAATCCAAATGCCCGCTAGGGAAACTACATAGTCCAAGTGCCCGCTAGTTAACCTAGATAGTCCAAGTGCCCGCTAGTAAACCTAGATAGTCTAAGGGCCCGCTAGATAATCGAGATAGTCCAAGTGCCCGCTAGTTAACCTACATAGTCCAAGGGCCCTCTAGTTAACCTAGATAGTCCAAGTGCCCGCTAGGGGACGTACATAGTCCAAGTGCCTGCAGAGGAACCTACATAGTCCAAGTGTCCGATAGGGAACCTATATATTCCAAGTGCCCGTTAGGGAACCTAGATAGTCCAAGTGCCCGTAGGGATCCTAAATAGTCCAAGTGACCGCTAGGGAACCTACATAGTCAAAGTGCCCACTAGGGAACCTGCATTGTGCAAGTGCCCACTAGTTAATCTAGATAGTCCAAGTGCCCGCTAGTTAACCTACATAGTCCAAGGGCCCTCTAGTTAACCTAGATATTCCACGTGCCCACTATTGTATGTACATAGTTCAAGTGCCCGCTAGGTAACCTAGATTGTCCAAGTGTCCGCTAGTTAACCTACATAGTCCAAGAACCCACTAGTTAACCTAGATAGTCCAAGTGCCTGCTAGTCAACCTACATAGTCCAAGTGCCCGCTAGTCAACCTACATAGTCCAAGGGCCCGCTAGTTAACCTAGATAGTCCAAGTGCCGGCTAGTTAACCTACATAGTCCAAGGGCCCTCTAGTTAACCTAGATATTCCACGTGCCCACTATTGTATGTACATAGTTCAAGTGCCCGCTAGGTAACCTAGATTGTCCAAGTGTCCGCTAGTTAACCTACATAGTCCAAGTGCCCACTAAGTAACCTAGATAGTCCAAATCCTGCTAGTTAACCTACATAGTCCAATGCCTGATAGGGAACCTACATAGTCCAAGTGCCCGCTGAGGAACCTACATAGTCCAAGTACCCGATAGGGAACATACATATTCCAAGTGCCCGTTAGGGAACCTAGATAGTCCAAGTGCCTGTAGGGAACCAATATACTCCAATTGCCCGCTAGGGAACCTACATAGTCAAAGAGCCTGCTAGGGAACCTGCATTGTACAAGTGCCCGCTAATTAACCTAGATAGTCCAAGTGCCCGCTAGTTAACCTAGATAGTCCAAGTGCCCGCTAGTTAACCTTGATCATCCAAGTGCCCGCTAGTTAACCTACATAGACCAAGTGCCTGATAGAGAACCTACATAGTACAAGTGCCCGCACAGGACCTAAATAGTCCAAGTGTCCGATAGGGAACCTACATATTCCATGTGCCCGTTAGGGAACCTAGATAGTCCAAGTACCCATAGGGTACCTATATAGTCCATGTGCCCGCTAGGGAACCTACATAGTCAAAGTGCCAGCTAGGGAACCTGCATTGTGCAAATGCCCGCTAGTTAACCTAGATAGTCCAAGTGCCCGCTAGTTAACCTACATAGTCCAAGGTCAGCTAGTTAACCAAGATAGTCCAAGTGCCCGCTAGTTAACCTATATAATCCAAGAACCTGCTACTTAACCAAGATAGTCCAAGTTCCGGCTAGTTAACCTACATAGTCCAAGGGCCCGCTAGTTAACCTAGATATTCCAAGTGCCCGCTAGTTAACCTACATAGTCAAAGTGTCCTTAGGGAGCCTATATAGTCTAAGTGCCCGCTAGGGGACCTGCATTGTACAAGTGCCCGCTAATCAACCTAGATAGTCCAAGAGCCCGCTAGTTAAACTAGATAATCCAAGTGCCCGCTAGTTAACCTTGATCATCCAAGTGCCGCTAGTTAACCTACATAGTCCAAGTGCCTGATAGGGAACCTATATAGTCCAAGTGCCCGTAGGGAACCTATATCGTCCAAGTGCCTGATAGGGAACCTACATAGTCCAAGTGCCCGCAGAGGAACCTACATAGTCCAAGTGCCCGATAGGGAACCAACATATTCCAAGTGCCCGTTAGGGAACCTAGATAGTCCAAGTGCCCGTAGAGAACCTATATAGTCCAAGTGCCCGCTAGGTAAGCTACATAGTCAAAGTGCCCGCTAGGGAACCTGCATTGTTCAAGTACCCGCTAGTTAACCTAGATAGTCCAAGTGCCCGCTAGTTAACTTACATAGTCCAAGGTCAGCTAGTTAACCTAGATAGTCCAAGTGCCCGCTAGTTAACCTATATAGTCCAAGAACCCGCTAGTTAACCTAGTTAGTCCAAGTTCCCGCTAGTTAACCTACATAGTCCAAGGGCCCGCTAGTTAACCTAGATATTTCAAGGGCCCGCTATTTAACCTAGATCGTCCAAGTGTCCGCTAGTTAACCTACATAGTCCAAGTTCTCGTTAGGTAACCTAGATAGTACAAGTGCCCGCAAGGTAACCTACATAGTCCAAGTGCCCACTAGGTAACCTAGATAATCCATGTTCCTGTTAGCTAACCTAGATAATCCAAGTGCCCGCTAGGTAACCTACATAGTCCAAGTGCCCGCTAGGTAACCTAGGTAGTCCAAGTGCCCGCTAGGTAACCGACATAGTCAAAGGGTCCGCTAGGTAACCTATATAGTCCATGTGCCCGTTACCTAACCTAGATAGTCCAATTGCCCGCTAGTTAACCCACATAGTCCAAGAACCCACTAGTTAACCTAGATAGTCCAAGTGCCCGCTAGTCAACCAACATAGTCCAGGGCCCGCTAGTTAACCTAGATATTCCAAGTGCCCGCTAGTTAACCTGGATCGTCCAAGTGCCCGCTAGTTAACCTACATAGTCCAAGTTCCCGTTAGGCAACCTAGATAGTACAAGTGCCCAGAGGTAACCTACATAGTCAAAGTGCCCGTTCGTTAACCTAGATAGTCCAAGTGCCCGCTAGGAAACCTACATAGTCCAAGTGCCCACTAGATAAACTAAATAATCCAAATGCCCGCTAGGGAAACTACATAGTCCAAGTGCCCGCTAGTTAACCTAGATAGTCCAAGTGCCCGCTAGTAAACCTAGATAGTCCAAGGGCCCGCTAGTTAATCGAGATAGTCCAAGTGCCCGCTAGTTAACCTACATAGTCCAAGGGCCCTCTACTTAACCTAGATAGTCCAAGTGCCCGCTAGGGGACGTACATACTCCAAGTGCCTGCAGAGGAACCTACATAGCCCAAGTGTCCGATAGGGAACCTATATATTCCAAGTGCCCATTAGGGAACCTAGATAGTCCAAGTGCCCGTAGGGATCCTATATAGTCCAAGTGCCCGCTAGGGAACCTACATAGTCAAAGTGCCCACTAGGGAACCTGCATTGTGCAAGTGCCCACTAGTTAATCGATATAGTCCAAGTGCCCGCTAGTTAACCTACATAGTCCAAGGGCCCTCTAGTTAACCTGGATAGTCCAAGTGCCCACTATTGTATGTACATAGTTCAAGTGCCCGCTAGGTAACCTAGATTGTCCAAGAGTCCGCTAGTTAACCTACATAGTCCAAGTGCCCGCTAAGTAACCTAGATAGTCCAAGGTCCTCCTAGTTAACCTACATAGTCCAATGCCCGATAGGGAACCTACATAGTCCAAGTGCCCGCTGAGGAACCTACATAGTCCAAGTACCCGATAGGGAACCTACATATTCCAAGTGCCCGTTAGGGAACCTAGATAGTCCAAGTGCCCGTAGGGAACCTATATAGGCCAAGTGCCCGCTAGGGAACCTACATAGTCAAAGTGCCCGCTATAGAACCTGCATTGTGCAAGTGCCCGCTAGTTAACCTAGATAGTCCAAGTGCCCGCTAGTTAACCTACATAGTCCAAGGGCCCTCTAGTTAACCTGGATAGTCCAAATGCCCACTATTGTATGTACATAGTTCAAGTGCCCGCTAGGTAACCTAGATTGTCCAAGAGTCCGCTAGTTAACCTACATAGTCCAAGTGCCCGCTAAGTAACCTAGATAGTCCAAGGTCCTGCTAGTTAACCTACATAGTCCAATGCCCGATAGGGAACCTACATAGTCCAAGTGCCCGCTGAGGAACCTACATAGTTCAAGTACCCGATAGGGAACCTACATATTCCAAGTGCCCGTTAGGGAACCTAGATAGTCCAAGTGCCAGTAGGGTACCTACATAGTCCAAGTGCCCGCTAGGGAACCTACATAGTCAAAGTGCCCGCTAGGGAACCTGCATTGTGCAAGTGCCCGCTAGTTAACCTAGATAGTCCAAGTGCCCGCTAGTTAACCTACATAGTCCAAGGGCCCTCTAGTTAACCTGGATAGTCCAAGTGCCCACTATTGTATGTACATAGTTCAAGTGCCCGCTAGGTAACCTAAATTGTCCAAGAGTCCGCTAGTTAACCTACATAGTCCAAGTGCCCGCTAAGTAACCTTGATAGTCCAAGGTCCTGCTAGTAAACCTACATAGTCCAATGCCCGATAGGGAACCTACATAGTCCAAGTGCCCGCTGAGGAACCTACATAGTCCAAGTACCCGATAGGGAACCTACATATTCCAAGTGCCCGTTAGGGAACCTAGATAATCCAAGTGCCCGTAGGGAACCTATATAGTCCAAGTGGCCGCTAGGGAACCTACATAGTCAAAGTGCCCACTAGGGAACTTGCATTGTGCAAGTGCCCACTAGTTAATCTAGATAGTCCAAGTGCCCGCTAGTTAACCTACATAGTCCAAGGGCGCTCTAGTTAACCTGGATAGTCCAATTGCCCACTATTGTATGTACATAGTTCAAGTGCCCGCTAGGTAACCTAGATGGTCCAAGAGTCCGCTAGTTAAACTACATAGTCCAAGTGCCCGCTAAGTAACCTAGATAGTCCAAGGTCCTGCTAGTTAACCTACATAGTCCAATGCCCGATAGGGAACCTACATAGTCCAAGTGCCCGCTGAGGAACCTACATAGTCCAAGTACCCGATAGGGAACCTACATATTCCAAGTGCCCGTTAGGGAACCTAGATAGTCCAAGTGCCCGTAGGGAACCTATATAGTCCAAGTGCCCGCTCGGGAACCTACATAGTCAAAGTGCCCGCTAGGGAACCTGCATTGTGCAAGTTCCCGCTAGTTAACCTAGATAGTCCAAGTGCCCGCTAGTTAACCTACATAGTCCAAGGGCCCTCTAGTTAACCTGGATAGTCCAAGTGCCCACTATTGTATGTACATAATCCAAGTGCCCGCTGAGGAACCTACATAGTCCAAGTACCCGATAGGGAACCTACATATTCCAAGTGCCCGTTAGGGAACCTAGATAGTCCAAGTGCCCGTAGGGAACCTATATAGTCCAAGTGCCCGCTAGGGAACCTACATAGTCAAAGTGCCCTCTAGGGAACCTGAATTGTGCAAGTGCCCGCTAGTTAACCTAGATAGTCCAAGTGCCCGCTAGTTAACCTACATAGTCCAAGGGCCCTCTAGTTTCCTGGATTGTCCAAGTGCCCACTATTGTATGTACATAGTTCAAGTGCCCGCTAGGTAACCTAAATTGTCCAAGAGTCCGCTAGTTAACCTACATAGTCCAAGTGCCCGCTAAGTAACTTTGATAGTCCAAGGTCCTGCTAGTTAACCTACATAGTCCAATACCCGATAGGGAACCTACATATTCCAAGTGCCCGCTGAGGAACCTACATAGTCCAAGTACCCGATAGGGAACCTACATATTCCAAGTGCCCGTTAGGGAACCTAGATAGTCCAAGTGCCCGTAGGGAACCTATATAGTCCAAATGCCCGCTAGGGAACCTACATAGTCAAAGTGCCCACTAGGGAATCTGCATTGTGCAATTGCCCACTAGTTAATCTAGATAGTCCAAGTGCCCGCTAGTTAACCTACATAGTCCAAGGGCCCTCTAGTTAACCTGGATAGTCCAAGTGCCCACTATTGTATGTACATAGTTCAAGTGCCCGCTAGGTAACCTAGATTGTCCAAGAGTCCGCTAGTTAACCTACATAGTCCAAGTGCCCGCTAAGTAACCTAGATAGGCCAAGGTCCTGCTAGTTAACCTACATAGTCCAATGCCCGATAGGGAACCTACATAATCCAAGTGCCCGCTGAGGAACCTACATAGTCCAAGTACCCGATAGGGAACCTACATATTCCAAGTGCCCGTTAGGGAACGTAGATAGTCCAAGTGCCCGTAGGGAACCTATATAGTCCAAGTGCCCGCTAGGGAACCTACATAGTCAAAGTGCCCGCTAGGGAACCTGCATTGTGCAAGTGCCCGCTAGTTAACCTAGATAGTCCAAGTGCCCGCTAGTTAACCTACATAGTCCAAGGGCCCTCTTGTTAACCTGGATATTCCAAGTGCCAACTATTGTATGTACATAGTTCAAGTGCCCGCTAGGTAACCTAAATTGTCCAAAAGTCCGCTAGTTAACCTACATAGTCCAAGAACCCACTAGTTAACCTAGATAGTCCAAGTGCCCGCTAGTTAACCTACATAGTCCAAGGTCAGCTAGTTAACCTAGATAGTCCAAGTGCCCGCTAGTTAACCTACATAGTCCAAGGTCAGCTAGTTAACCTAGATAGTCCAAGTGCCCGCTAGTTAACCTATATAATCCAAGAACCTGCTACTTAACCAAGATAGTCCAAGTTCCGGCTAGTTAATCTACGTAGTCCAAGGGTCCGCTAGTTAACCTAGATATTCCAAGTGCCCGCTAGTTAACCTACATAGTCAAAGTGCCCTTAGGGAACCTATATAGTCTAAGTGCCCGCTAGGGGACCTGCATTGTACAAGTGCCCGCTAATCAACCTAGATAGTCCAAGAGCCCGCTAGTTAAACTAGATAATCCAAGTGCCCGCTAGTTAACCTTGATCATCCAAGTGCCGCTAGTTAACCTACATAGTCCAAGTGCCTGATAGGGAACCTACATAGTCCAAGTGCCCGCAGAAGAACCTACATAGTCCAAGTGCCCGATAGGGAACCAACATATTCCAAGTGCCCGTTAGGGAACCTAGATAGTCCAAGTGCACGTAGGGAACCTATATAGTCCAAGTGCCCGCTAGGTAAGCTACATAGTCAAAGTGCCCGCTAGGGAACCTGCATTGTTCAAGGACCCACTAGTTAACCTAGATAGTCCAAGTGCCCGCTAGTTAACTTACATAGTCCAAGGTCAGCTAGTTAACCTAGATAGTCCAAGTGCCCGCTAGTTAACCTATATAGTCCAAGAACCCGCTAGTTAACCTAGATAGTCCAAGTTCCCGCTAGTTAACCTACATAGTCCAAGGGCCCGCTAGTTAACCTAGATGTTTCAAGGGCCCGCTATTTAACCTAGATCGTCCAAGTGTCCGCTAGTTAACCTACATAGTCCAAGTTCTCGTTAGGTAACCTAGATAGTACAAGTGCCCGTAAGGTAACCTACATAGTCCACGTGCCCACTAGGTAACCTAGATAATCCAAGTTCCTGTTAGCTAACCTAGATAATCCTGTGCCCGCTAGGTAACCTACATAGTCCAAGTGCCCGCTAGGTAACCTAGGTAGTCCAAGTGCCCGCTAGGTAACCGACATAGTCAAAGGGTCCGCTAGGTAACCTATATAGTCCATGTGCCCGTTACCTAACCTAGATAGTCCAATTGCCCGCTAGTTAACCCACATAGTTCAAGAACCCACTACTTAACCTAGATAGTCCAAGTGCCCGCTAGTTAACCTAGATCGTCCAAGTGTCCGCTAGTTAACCTACATAGTCCAAGTTCCCGTTAGGCAACCTAGATAGTACAAGTGCCCACTAGGTAACCTACATAGTCAAAGTGCCCGTTCGTTAACCTAGATTGTCCAAGTGCCCGCTAGGAAACCTACATAGTCCAAGTGCCCACTAGATAAACTAAATAATCCAAATGCCCGCTAGGGAAACTACATAGTCCAAGTGCCCGCTAGTTAACCTAGATAATCCAAGTGCCCGCTAGTAAACCTAGATAGTCCAAGGGCCCGCTAGTTAATCGAGATAATCCAAGTGCCCGGTAGTTAACCTACATAGTCCAAGGGCCCTCTAGTTAATCTAGATAGTCCAAGTGCCCGCTAGGGGACGTACATAGTCCAAGTGCCTGCAGAGGAACCTACATAGTCCAAGTGTCCGATAGGGAACCTATATATTCCAAGTGCCCGTTAGGGAACCTAGATAGTCCAAGTGCCCGTAGGGATCCTATATAGTCCAAGTGCCCGCTAGGGAACCTACATAGTCCAAGTGCCCGCTAGGGAACCTACATAGTCAAAGTGCCCACTAGGGAACCTGCATTGTGCAAGTGCCCACTAGTTAATCTAGATAGTCCAAGTGCCCGCTAGTTAACCTACATAGTCCAAGGGCCCTCTAGTTAACCTAGATATTCCACGTGCCCACTATTGTATGTACATAGTTCAAGTGCCCGCTAGGTAACCTAGATTGTCCAAGTGTCCGCTAGTTAACCTACATAGTCCACGAACCCACTAGTTAACCTAGATAGTCCAAGTGCCTGCTAGTCAACCTACATAGTCCAAGTGCCCGCTAGTCAACCTACATAGTCCAAGGGCCCGCTAGTTAACCTAGATAGTCCAAGTGCCCGCTAGTTAACATACATAGTCCAAGGGCCCTCTAGTTAACCTAGATATTCCACGTGCCCACTATTGTATGTACATAGTTCAAGTGACCGCTAGGTAACCTAGATTGTCCAAGTGTCCGCTAGTTAACCTACATAGTCCAAGTGCCCACTAAGTAACCTAGATAGTCCAAATCCTGCTAGTTAACCTACGTAGTCCAATGCCTGTTAGGGAACCTACATAGTCCAAGTGCCCGCTGAGGAACCTACATAGTCCAAGTACCCGATAGGGAACATACATATTCCAAGTGCCCGTTAGGGAACCTAGATAGTCCAAGTGCCCGTAGGGAACCAATATACTCCAATTGCCCGCTAGGGAACCTACATAGTCAAAGAGCCTGCTAGGGAACCTGCATTGTAAAAGTGCCCGCTAATTAACCTAGATAGTCCAAGTGCCCGCTAGTTAACCTAGATAGTCCAAGTGCCCGCTAGTTAACCTTGATCATCCAAGTGCCCGCTAGTTAACCTACATAGTCCAAGTGCCTGATAGGGAACCTACATAGTCCAAGTACCCGCACAGGACCTACATAGTCCAAGTGTCCGATAGGGAACCTACATGTTCCAAGTGCCCGTTAGGGAACCTAGATAGTCCAAGTACCCATAGGGTACCTATATAGTCCATGTGCCCGCTAGGGAACCTACATAGTCAAAGTGCCCGCTAGGGAACCTGCATTGTGCAAATGCCCGCTAGTTAACCTAGATAGCCCAAGTGCCCGCTAGTTAACCTACATAGTCCAAGGTCAGCTAGTTAACCTAGATAGTCCAAGTGCCCGCTAGTTAACCTACATAGTCCAAGGTCAGCTAGTTAACCAAGATAGTCCAAGTGCCCGCTAGTTAACCTATATAATCCAAGAACCTGCTACTTAACCAAGATAGTCCAAGTTCCGGCTAGTTAACCTACATAGTCCAAGGGCCCGCTAGTTAACCTAGATATTCCAAGTGCCCGCTAGTTAACCTACATAGTCAAAGTGTCCTTAGGGAGCCTATATAGTCTAAGTGCCCGCTAGGGGACCTGCATTGTACAAGTGCCCGCTAATCAACCTAGATAGTCCAAGAGCCCGCTAGTTAAACTAGATAATCCAAGTGCCCGCAACTTAACCTTGATCATCCAAGTGCCGCTAGTTAACCTACATAGTCCAAGTGCCTGATAGGGAACCTACATAGTCCAAGTGCCCGCAGAGGAACCTACATAGTCCAAGTGCCTGAGGGGAAGCAACATATTCCAAGTGCCCGTTAGGGAACCTAGATAGTCCAGGTGCCCGTAGGGAACCCATATAGTCCAAGTGCCTGATAAGGAACCTACATAGTCCAAGTTCCCGCAGAGGAACCTACATAGTCCAAGTGCCCGATAGGGAACCAACATATTCCAAGTGCCCGTTAGGGAACCTAGATAGTCCAAGTGCCCGTAGGGAACCTATATAGTCCAAGTGCCCGCTAGGTAAGCTACATAGTCAAAGTGCCCGCTAGGGAACCTGCATTGTTCAAGTACCCGCTAGTTAACCTAGATAGTCCAAGTGCCCGCTAGTTAACCTATATAGTCCAAGAACCCGCTAGTTAACCTAGATAGTCCAAGTTCCCGCTAGTTAACCTACATAGTCCAAGGGCCCGCTAGTTAACCTAGATGTTTCAAGGGCCCGCTATTTAACCTAGATCGTCCAAGTGTCCGCTAGTTAACCTACATAGTCCAAGTTCTCGTTAGGTAACCTAGATAGTACAAGTGCCCGCAAGGTAACCTACATAGTCCACGTGCCCACTAGGTAACCTAGATAATCCAAGTTCCTGTTAGCTAACCTAGATAATCCAAGTGCCCGCTAGGTAACCTACATAGTCCAAGTGCCCGCTAGGTAACCTAGGTAGTCCAAGTGCCCGCTAGGTAACCGACATAGTCAAAGGGTCCGCTAGGTAACCTATATAGTCCATGTGCCCGTTACCTAACCTAGATAGTCCAATTACCCGCTAGTTAACCCACATAGTTCAAGAACCCACTACTTAACCTAGATAGTCCAAGTGCCCGCTAGTCAACCTACATAGTCCAGGGGCCGCTAGTTAACCTAGATATTCCAAGTGCCCGCTAGTTAACCTAGATCGTCCAAGTGTCCGCTAGTTAACCTACATAGTCCAAGTTCCCGTTAGGCAACCTAGATAGTACAAGTGCCCACTAGGTAACCTACATAGTCAAAGTGCCCGTTCGTTAACCTAGATAGTCCAAGTGCCCGCTAGGAAACCTACATAGTCCAAGTGCCCACTAGATAAACTAAATAATCCAAATGCCCGCTAGGGAAACTACATAGTCCAAGTGCCCGCTAGTTAACCTAGATAGTCCAAGTGCCCGCTAGTAAACCTAGATAGTCCAAGGGCCCGCTAGTTAATCGAGATAGTCCAAGTGCCCGCTAGTTAACCTACATAGTCCAAGGACCCTCTAGTTAACCTAGATAGTCCAAGTGCCCGCTAGGGGACGTACATAGTCCAAGTGCCTGCAGAGGAACCTACATAGTCCAAGTGCCCGATAGGGAACCTATATATTCCAAGTGCCCGTTAGGGAACCTAGATAGTCCAAGTGCCCGTAGGGATCCTATATAGTCCAAGTGCCCGCTAGGGAACCTACATAGTCAAAGTGCCCACTAGGGAACCTGCATTGTGCAAGTGCCCACTAGTTAATCTAGATAGTCCAAGTGCCCGCTAGTTAACCTACATAGTCCAAGGGCCCTCTAGTTAACCTAGATATTCCACGTGCCCACTATTGTATGTACATAGTTCAAGTGCCCGCTAGGTAACCTAGATTGTCCAAGTGTCCGCTAGTTAACCTACATAGTCCAAGAACCCACTAGTTAACCTAGATAGTCCAAGTGCCTGCTAGTCAACCTACATAGTCCAAGTGCCCGCTAGTCAACCTACATAGTCCAAGGGCCCGCTAGTTAACCTAGATAGTCCAAGTGCCCGCTAGTTAACCTCCATAGCACAAGGGCCCTCTAGTTAACCTAGATATTCCACGTGCCCACTATTGTATGTACATAGTTCAAGTGACCGCTAGGTAACCTAGATTGTCCAAGTGTCCGCTAGTTAACCTACATAGTCCAAGTGCCCACTAAGTAACCTAGATAGTCCAAATCCTGCTAGTTAACCTACGTAGTCCAATGCCTGATAGGGAACCTACATAGTCCAAGTGCCCGCTGAGGAACGTACATAGTCCAAGTACCCGATAGGGAACATACATATTCCAAGTACCCGTTAGGGAACCTAGATAGTCCAAGTGCCCGTAGGGAACCAATATACTCCAATTGCCCGCTAGGGAACCTACATAGTCAAAGAGGCTGCTAGGGAACCTGCATTGTACAAGTGCCCGCTAATTAACCTAGATAGTCCAAGTGCCCGCTAGTTAACCTAGATAGTCCAAGTGCCCGCTAGTTAACCTTGATCATCCAAGTGCCCGCTAGTTAACCTACATAGTCCAAGTGCCTGATAGGGAACCTACATAGTCCAAGTGCCCACACAGGACCTACATAGTCCAAGTGTCCGATAGGGAACCTACATGTTCCAAGTGCCCGTTAGGGAACCTAGATAGTCCAAGTACACATAGGGTACCTATATAGTCCATGTGCCCGCTAGGGTACCTACATAGTCAATGTGCCCACTAGGGAACCTGCATTGTGCAAATGCCCGCTAGTTAACCTAGATAGTCCAAGTGCCCGCTAGTTAACCTACATAGTCCAAGGTCAGCTAGTTAACCTAGATAGTCCAAGTGCCCGCTAGTTAACCTACATAGTCCAAGGTCAGCTAGTTAACCTAGATAGTCCAAGTGCCCGCTAGTTAACCTATATAATCCAAGAACCTGCTACTTAACCAAGATAGTCCAAGTTCCGGCTAGTTAATCTACGTAGTCCAAGGGTCCGCTAGTTAACCTAGATATTCCAAGTGCCCGCTAGTTAACCTACATAGTCAAAGTGCCCTTAGGGAACCTATATAGTCTAAGTGCCCGCTAGGGGACCTGCATTGTACAAGTGCCCGCTAATCAACCTAGATAGTCCAAGAGCCCGCTAGTTAAACTAGATAATCCAAGTGCCCGCTAGTTAACCTTGATCATCCAAGTGCCGCTAGTTAACCTACATAGTCCAAGTGCCTGATAGGGAACCTACATAGTCCAAGTGCCCGCAGAAGAACCTACATAGTCCAAGTGCCCGATAGGGAACCAACATATTCCAAGTGCCCGTTAGGGAACCTAGATAGTCCAAGTGCACGTAGGGAACCTATATAGTCCAAGTGCCCGCTAGGTAAGCTACATAGTCAAAGTGCCCGCTAGGGAACCTGCATTGTTCAAGGACCCACTAGTTAACCTAGATAGTCCAAGTGCCCGCTAGTTAACTTACATAGTCCAAGGTCAGCTAGTTAACCTAGATAGTCCAAGTGCCCGCTAGTTAACCTATATAGTCCAAGAACCCGCTAGTTAACCTAGATAGTCCAAGTTCCCGCTAGTTAACCTACATAGTCCAAGGGCCCGCTAGTTAACCTAGATATTACAAGGGCCCGCTATTTAACCTAGATCGTCCAAGTGTCCGCTAGTTAACCTACATAGTCCAAGTTCTCGTTAGGTAACCTAGATAGTACAAGTGCCCGCAAGGTAACCTACATAGTCCACGTGCCCACTAGGAAACCTAGATAATCCACGTTCCTGTTAGCTAACCTAGATATTCCAAGTGCCCGCTAGGTAACCTACATAGTCCAAGTGCCCGCTAGGTAACCTAGGTAGTCCAAGTGCCCGCTAGGTAACCGACATAGTCAAAGGGTCCGCTAGGTAACCTATATAGTCCATGTGCCCGTTACCTAACCTAGATAGTCCAATTGCCCGCTAGATAACCCACATAGTCCAAGAACCCACTAGTTAACCTAGATAGTCCAAGTGCCCGCTAGTCAACCTACATAGTCCAAGGCCCGCTAGTTAACCTAGATATTCCAAGTGCCCGCAAGTTAACCTAGATCGTCCAAGTGTCCGCTAGTTAACCTACATAGTCCAAGTTCCCGTTAGGCAACCTAGATAGTACAAGTGCCCACTAGGTAACCTACATAGTCAAAGTGCCCGTTCGTTAACCTAGATAGTCCAAGTGCCCGCTAGGAAACCTACATAGTCCAAGTGCCCACTAGATAAACTAAATAATCCAAATGCCCGCTAGGGAAACTACATAGTCCAAGTGCCCGCTAGTTAACCTAGATAGTCCAAGTGCCCGCTAGTAAACCTAGATAGTCTAAGGGCCCGCTAGATAATCGAGATAGTCCAAGTGCCCGCTAGTTAACCTACATAGTCCAAGGGCCCTCTAGTTAACCTAGATAGTCCAAGTGCCCGCTAGGGGACGTACATAGTCCAAGTGCCTGCAGAGGAACCTACATAGTCCAAGTGTCCGATAGGGAACCTATATATTCCAAGTGCCCGTTAGGGAACCTAGATAGTCCAAGTGCCCGTAGGGATCCTAAATAGTCCAAGTGACCGCTAGGGAACCTACATAGTCAAAGTGCCCACTAGGGAACCTGCATTGTGCAAGTGCCCACTAGTTAATCTAGATAGTCCAAGTGCCCGCTAGTTAACCTACATAGTCCAAGGGCCCTCTAGTTAACCTAGATATTCCACGTGCCCACTATTGTATGTACATAGTTCAAGTGCCCGCTAGGTAACCTAGATTGTCCAAGTGTCCGCTAGTTAACCTACATAGTCCAAGAACCCACTAGTTAACCTAGATAGTCCAAGTGCCTGCTAGTCAACCTACATAGTCCAAGTGCCCGCTAGTCAACCTACATAGTCCAAGGGCCCGCTAGTTAACCTAGATAGTCCAAGTGCCGGCTAGTTAACCTACATAGTCCAAGGGCCCTCTAGTTAACCTAGATATTCCACGTGCCCACTATTGTATGTACATAGTTCAAGTGCCCGCTAGGTAACCTAGATTGTCCAAGTGTCCGCTAGTTAACCTACATAGTCCAAGTGCCCACTAAGTAACCTAGATAGTCCAAATCCTGCTAGTTAACCTACATAGTCCAATGCCTGATAGGGAACCTACATAGTCCAAGTGCCCGCTGAGGAACCTACATAGTCCAAGTACCCGATAGGGAACATACATATTCCAAGTGCCCGTTAGGGAACCTAGATAGTCCAAGTGCCTGTAGGGAACCAATATACTCCAATTGCCCGCTAGGGAACCTACATAGTCAAAGAGCCTGCTAGGGAACCTGCATTGTACAAGTGCCCGCTAATTAACCTAGATAGTCCAAGTGCCCGCTAGTTAACCTAGATAGTCCAAGTGCCCGCTAGTTAACCTTGATCATCCAAGTGCCCGCTAGTTAACCTACATAGACCAAGTGCCTGATAGAGAACCTACATAGTACAAGTGCCCGCACAGGACCTAAATAGTCCAAGTGTCCGATAGGGAACCTACATATTCCATGTGCCCGTTAGGGAACCTAGATAGTCCAAGTACCCATAGGGTACCTATATAGTCCATGTGCCCGCTAGGGAACCTACATAGTCAAAGTGCCAGCTAGGGAACCTGCATTGTGCAAATGCCCGCTAGTTAACCTAGATAGTCCAAGTGCCCGCTAGTTAACCTACATAGTCCAAGGTCAGCTAGTTAACCAAGATAGTCCAAGTGCCCGCTAGTTAACCTATATAATCCAAGAACCTGCTACTTAACCAAGATAGTCCAAGTTCCGGCTAGTTAACCTACATAGTCCAAGGGCCCGCTAGTTAACCTAGATATTCCAAGTGCCCGCTAGTTAACCTACATAGTCAAAGTGTCCTTAGGGAGCCTATATAGTCTAAGTGCCCGCTAGGGGACCTGCATTGTACAAGTGCCCGCTAATCAACCTAGATAGTCCAAGAGCCCGCTAGTTAAACTAGATAATCCAAGTGCCCGCTAGTTAACCTTGATCATCCAAGTGCCGCTAGTTAACCTACATAGTCCAAGTGCCTGATAGGGAACCTATATAGTCCAAGTGCCCGTAGGGAACCTATATCGTCCAAGTGCCTGATAGGGAACCTACATAGTCCAAGTGCCCGCAGAGGAACCTACATAGTCCAAGTGCCCGATAGGGAACCAACATATTCCAAGTGCCCGTTAGGGAACCTAGATAGTCCAAGTGCCCGTAGAGAACCTATATAGTCCAAGTGCCCGCTAGGTAAGCTACATAGTCAAAGTGCCCGCTAGGGAACCTGCATTGTTCAAGTACCCGCTAGTTAACCTAGATAGTCCAAGTGCCCGCTAGTTAACTTACATAGTCCAAGGTCAGCTAGTTAACCTAGATAGTCCAAGTGCCCGCTAGTTAACCTATATAGTCCAAGAACCCGCTAGTTAACCTAGTTAGTCCAAGTTCCCGCTAGTTAACCTACATAGTCCAAGGGCCCGCTAGTTAACCTAGATATTTCAAGGGCCCGCTATTTAACCTAGATCGTCCAAGTGTCCGCTAGTTAACCTACATAGTCCAAGTTCTCGTTAGGTAACCTAGATAGTACAAGTGCCCGCAAGGTAACCTACATAGTCCAAGTGCCCACTAGGTAACCTAGATAATCCATGTTCCTGTTAGCTAACCTAGATAATCCAAGTGCCCGCTAGGTAACCTACATAGTCCAAGTGCCCGCTAGGTAACCTAGGTAGTCCAAGTGCCCGCTAGGTAACCGACATAGTCAAAGGGTCCGCTAGGTAACCTATATAGTCCATGTGCCCGTTACCTAACCTAGATAGTCCAATTGCCCGCTAGTTAACCCACATAGTCCAAGAACCCACTAGTTAACCTAGATAGTCCAAGTGCCCGCTAGTCAACCAACATAGTCCAGGGCCCGCTAGTTAACCTAGATATTCCAAGTGCCCGCTAGTTAACCTGGATCGTCCAAGTGCCCGCTAGTTAACCTACATAGTCCAAGTTCCCGTTAGGCAACCTAGATAGTACAAGTGCCCAGAGGTAACCTACATAGTCAAAGTGCCCGTTCGTTAACCTAGATAGTCCAAGTGCCCGCTAGGAAACCTACATAGTCCAAGTGCCCACTAGATAAACTAAATAATCCAAATGCCCGCTAGGGAAACTACATAGTCCAAGTGCCCGCTAGTTAACCTAGATAGTCCAAGTGCCCGCTAGTAAACCTAGATAGTCCAAGGGCCCGCTAGTTAATCGAGATAGTCCAAGTGCCCGCTAGTTAACCTACATAGTCCAAGGGCCCTCTACTTAACCTAGATAGTCCAAGTGCCCGCTAGGGGACGTACATACTCCAAGTGCCTGCAGAGGAACCTACATAGCCCAAGTGTCCGATAGGGAACCTATATATTCCAAGTGCCCATTAGGGAACCTAGATAGTCCAAGTGCCCGTAGGGATCCTATATAGTCCAAGTGCCCGCTAGGGAACCTACATAGTCAAAGTGCCCACTAGGGAACCTGCATTGTGCAAGTGCCCACTAGTTAATCGATATAGTCCAAGTGCCCGCTAGTTAACCTACATAGTCCAAGGGCCCTCTAGTTAACCTGGATAGTCCAAGTGCCCACTATTGTATGTACATAGTTCAAGTGCCCGCTAGGTAACCTAGATTGTCCAAGAGTCCGCTAGTTAACCTACATAGTCCAAGTGCCCGCTAAGTAACCTAGATAGTCCAAGGTCCTCCTAGTTAACCTACATAGTCCAATGCCCGATAGGGAACCTACATAGTCCAAGTGCCCGCTGAGGAACCTACATAGTCCAAGTACCCGATAGGGAACCTACATATTCCAAGTGCCCGTTAGGGAACCTAGATAGTCCAAGTGCCCGTAGGGAACCTATATAGTCCAAGTGCCCGCTAGGGAACCTACATAGTCAAAGTGCCCGCTATAGAACCTGCATTGTGCAAGTGCCCGCTAGTTAACCTAGATAGTCCAAGTGCCCGCTAGTTAACCTACATAGTCCAAGGGCCCTCTAGTTAACCTGGATAGTCCAAATGCCCACTATTGTATGTACATAGTTCAAGTGCCCGCTAGGTAACCTAGATTGTCCAAGAGTCCGCTAGTTAACCTACATAGTCCAAGTGCCCGCTAAGTAACCTAGATAGTCCAAGGTCCTGCTAGTTAACCTACATAGTCCAATGCCCGATAGGGAACCTACATAGTCCAAGTGCCCGCTGAGGAACCTACATAGTTCAAGTACCCGATAGGGAACCTACATATTCCAAGTGCCCGTTAGGGAACCTAGATAGTCCAAGTGCCAGTAGGGTACCTACATAGTCCAAGTGCCCGCTAGGGAACCTACATAGTCAAAGTGCCCGCTAGGGAACCTGCATTGTGCAAGTGCCCGCTAGTTAACCTAGATAGTCCAAGTGCCCGCTAGTTAACCTACATAGTCCAAGGGCCCTCTAGTTAACCTGGATAGTCCAAGTGCCCACTATTGTATGTACATAGTTCAAGTGCCCGCTAGGTAACCTAAATTGTCCAAGAGTCCGCTAGTTAACCTACATAGTCCAAGTGCCCGCTAAGTAACCTTGATAGTCCAAGGTCCTGCTAGTAAACCTACATAGTCCAATGCCCGATAGGGAACCTACATAGTCCAAGTGCCCGCTGAGGAACCTACATAGTCCAAGTACCCGATAGGGAACCTACATATTCCAAGTGCCCGTTAGGGAACCTAGATAATCCAAGTGCCCGTAGGGAACCTATATAGTCCAAGTGGCCGCTAGGGAACCTACATAGTCAAAGTGCCCACTAGGGAACTTGCATTGTGCAAGTGCCCACTAGTTAATCTAGATAGTCCAAGTGCCCGCTAGTTAACCTACATAGTCCAAGGGCGCTCTAGTTAACCTGGATAGTCCAATTGCCCACTATTGTATGTACATAGTTCAAGTGCCCGCTAGGTAACCTAGATGGTCCAAGAGTCCGCTAGTTAAACTACATAGTCCAAGTGCCCGCTAAGTAACCTAGATAGTCCAAGGTCCTGCTAGTTAACCTACATAGTCCAATGCCCGATAGGGAACCTACATAGTCCAAGTGCCCGCTGAGGAACCTACATAGTCCAAGTACCCGATAGGGAACCTACATATTCCAAGTGCCCGTTAGGGAACCTAGATAGTCCAAGTGCCCGTAGGGAACCTATATAGTCCAAGTGCCCGCTCGGGAACCTACATAGTCAAAGTGCCCGCTAGGGAACCTGCATTGTGCAAGTTCCCGCTAGTTAACCTAGATAGTCCAAGTGCCCGCTAGTTAACCTACATAGTCCAAGGGCCCTCTAGTTAACCTGGATAGTCCAAGTGCCCACTATTGTATGTACATAATCCAAGTGCCCGCTGAGGAACCTACATAGTCCAAGTACCCGATAGGGAACCTACATATTCCAAGTGCCCGTTAGGGAACCTAGATAGTCCAAGTGCCCGTAGGGAACCTATATAGTCCAAGTGCCCGCTAGGGAACCTACATAGTCAAAGTGCCCTCTAGGGAACCTGAATTGTGCAAGTGCCCGCTAGTTAACCTAGATAGTCCAAGTGCCCGCTAGTTAACCTACATAGTCCAAGGGCCCTCTAGTTTCCTGGATTGTCCAAGTGCCCACTATTGTATGTACATAGTTCAAGTGCCCGCTAGGTAACCTAAATTGTCCAAGAGTCCGCTAGTTAACCTACATAGTCCAAGTGCCCGCTAAGTAACTTTGATAGTCCAAGGTCCTGCTAGTTAACCTACATAGTCCAATACCCGATAGGGAACCTACATATTCCAAGTGCCCGCTGAGGAACCTACATAGTCCAAGTACCCGATAGGGAACCTACATATTCCAAGTGCCCGTTAGGGAACCTAGATAGTCCAAGTGCCCGTAGGGAACCTATATAGTCCAAATGCCCGCTAGGGAACCTACATAGTCAAAGTGCCCACTAGGGAATCTGCATTGTGCAATTGCCCACTAGTTAATCTAGATAGTCCAAGTGCCCGCTAGTTAACCTACATAGTCCAAGGGCCCTCTAGTTAACCTGGATAGTCCAAGTGCCCACTATTGTATGTACATAGTTCAAGTGCCCGCTAGGTAACCTAGATTGTCCAAGAGTCCGCTAGTTAACCTACATAGTCCAAGTGCCCGCTAAGTAACCTAGATAGGCCAAGGTCCTGCTAGTTAACCTACATAGTCCAATGCCCGATAGGGAACCTACATAATCCAAGTGCCCGCTGAGGAACCTACATAGTCCAAGTACCCGATAGGGAACCTACATATTCCAAGTGCCCGTTAGGGAACGTAGATAGTCCAAGTGCCCGTAGGGAACCTATATAGTCCAAGTGCCCGCTAGGGAACCTACATAGTCAAAGTGCCCGCTAGGGAACCTGCATTGTGCAAGTGCCCGCTAGTTAACCTAGATAGTCCAAGTGCCCGCTAGTTAACCTACATAGTCCAAGGGCCCTCTTGTTAACCTGGATATTCCAAGTGCCAACTATTGTATGTACATAGTTCAAGTGCCCGCTAGGTAACCTAAATTGTCCAAAAGTCCGCTAGTTAACCTACATAGTCCAAGAACCCACTAGATAACCTAGATAGTCCAAGTGCCTGCTAGTCAACCTACATAGTCCAAGTGCCCGCTAGTCAACCTACATAGTCCAAGGGCCCGCTAGTTAACCTAGATAGTCCAAGTGCCCGCTAGTTAACATACATAGTCCAAGGGCCCTCTAGTTAACCTAGATATTCCACGTGCCCACTATTGTATGTACATAGTTCAAGTGACCGCTAGGTAACCTAGATTGTCCAAGTGTCCGCTAGTTAACCTACATAGTCCAAGTGCCCACTAAGTAACCTAGATAGTCCAAATTCTGCTAGTTAACCTACGTAGTCCAATGCCTGATAGGGAACCTACATAGTCCAAGTGCCCGCTGAGGAACCTACATAGTCCAAGTACCCGATAGGGAACATACATATTCCAAGTGCCCGTTAGGGAACCTAGATAGTCCAAGTGCCCGTAGGGAACCAATATACTCCAATTGCCCGCTAGGGAACCTATATAGTCAAAGAGCCTGCTAGGGAACCTGCATTGTACAAGTGCCCGCTAATTAACCTAGATAGTCCAAGTGCCCGCTAGTTAACCTAGATAGTCCAAGTGCCCGCTAGTTAACCTTGATCATCCAAGTGCCCGCTAGTTAACCTACATAGTCCAAGTGCCTGATAGGGAACCTACATAGTCCAAGTGCCCGCACAGGACCTACATAGTCCAAGTGTCCGATAGGGAACCTACATGTTCCAAGTGCCCGTTAGGGAACCTAGATAGTCCAAGTACCCATAGGGTACCTATATAGTCCATGTGCCCACTAGGGAACCTACATAGTCAAAGTGCCCGCTAGGGAACCTGCATTGTGCAAATGCCCGCTAGTTAACCTAGATAGTCCAAGTGACCGCTAGTTAACCTACATAGTCCAAGGTCAGCTAGTTAACCTAGATAGTCCACGTGCCCGCTAGTTAACCTATATAGTCCAAGAACATGCTACTTAACCAAGATTGTCCAAGTTCCGGCTATTTAACCTACATAGTCCAAGGGCCCGCAAGTTAACCTAGATATTCCAAGTGCCCGCTAGTTAACCTACATAGTCAAAGTGCCCTTAGGGAACCTATATAGTCTAAGTGCCCGCTAGGGGACCTGCATTGTCCAAGTGCCCGCTAATCAACCTAGATAGTCCAAGAGCCCGCTAGTTAAACTAGATAATGCAAGTGCCTGCTAGTTAACCTTGATCATCCAAGTGCCGCTAGTTAACCTACATAGTCCAAGTGCCTGATAGGGAACCTACATAGTCCAAGTGCCCGCAGAGGAACCTACATAGTCCAAGTGCCCGATAGGGAACCAACATATTCCAAGTGCCCGTTAGGGAATCTAGATAGTCCAAGTGCCCGTAGGGAACCTATATAGACCAAGTGACTGATAGGGAACCTACATAGTCCAAGTGCCCGCAGAGGAACCTACATAGTCCAAGTGCCCGATAGGGAACCAACTTATTCCAAGTGCCCGTTAGGGAACCTAGATAGTCCAAGTGCACGTAGGGAACCTATATAGTCCAAGTGCCCGCTAGGTAAGCTACATAGTCAAAGTGCCCGCTAGGGAACCTGCATTGTTCAAGTACCCGCTAGTTAACCTAGATAGTCCACGTGCCCGCTAGTTAACTTACATAGTCCAAGGTCAGCTAGTTAACCTAGATAGTCCAAGTGCCCGCTAGTTAACCTATATAGTCCAAGAACCCGCTAGTTAACCTAGATAGTCCAAGTTCCCGCTAGTTAACCTACATAGTCCAAGGGCCCGCTAGTTAACCTAGATATTTCAAGGGCCCGCTATTTAACCTAGATCGTCCAAGTGTCCGCTAATTAACCTACATAGTCCAAGTTCTCGTTAGGTAACCTAGATAGTACAAGTGCCCGCAAGGTAACCTACATAGTCCACGTGCCCACTAGGTAACCTAGATAATCCAAGTTCCTGTTAGCTAACCTAGATAATCCAAGTGCCCGCTAGGTAACCTACATAGTCCAAGTGCCCGCTAGGTAACCTAGGTAGTCCAAGTGCCCGCTAGGTAACCGACATAGTCAAAGGGTCCGCTAGGTAACCTATATAGTCCATGTGCCCGTAACCTAACCTAGATAGTCCAATTGCCCGCTAGTTAACCCACATAGTCCAAGAACCCACTAGTTAACCTAGATAGTCCAAGTGCCCGCTAGTCAACCTACATAGTCCAGGGCCCGCTAGTTAACCTAGATATTCCAAGTGCCCGCAAGTTAACCTAGATCGTCCAAGTGTACTCTAGTTAACCTACATAGTCCAAGTTCCCGTTAGGCAACCTAGATAGTACAAGTGCCCACAAGGTAACCTACATAGTCAAAGTGCCCGTTCGTTAACCTAGATAGTCCAAGTGCCCGCTAGGAAACCTACATAGTCCAAGTGCCCACTAGATAAACTATATAATCCAAATGCCCGCTAGGGAAACTACATAGTCCAAGTGCCCGCTAGTTAACCTAGATAGTCAAAGTGCCCGCTAGTAAACCTAGATAGTCCAAGGGCCCGCTAGATAATCGAGATAGTCCAAGTGCCCGCTAGTTAACCTACATAGTCCAAGGGCCCTCTAGTTAACCTAGATAGTCCAAGTGCCCGCTAGGGGACGTACATAGTTCAAGTGCCTGCAGAGGAACCTACATAGTCCAAGTGTCCGATAGGGAACCTATATGTTCCAAGTGCCCGTTAGGGAACATAGATAGTCCAAGTGCCCGTAGGGATCCTAAATAGTCCAAGTGACCGCTAGGGAACCTACATAGTCAAAGTGCCCACTAGGGAACCTGCATTGTGCAAGTGCCCACTAGTTAATCTAGATAGTCCAAGTGCCCGCTAGTTAACCTATATAGTCCAAGGGCCCTCTAGTTAACCTAGATATTCCACGTGCCCACTATTTTATGTACATAGTTCAAGTGCCCGCTAGGTAACCTAGATTGTCCAAGTGTCCGCTAGTTAACCTACATAGTCCAAGAACCCACTAGTTAACCTAGATAGTCCAAGTGCCTGCTAGTCAACCTACATAGTCCAAGTGCCCTCTAGTCAACCTACATAGTCCAAGGGCCCGCTAGTTAACCTAGATAGTCCAAGTGCCGGCTAGTTAACCTACATAGTCCAAGGGCCCTCTAGTTAACCTAGATATTCCACGTGCCCACTATTGTATGTACATAGTTCAAGTGCCCGCTAGGTAACCTAGATTGTCCAAGTGTCCGCTAGTTAACCTACATAGTCCAAGTGCCCACTAAGTAACCTAGATAGTCCAAATCCTGCTAGTTAACCTACATAGTCCAATGCCTGATAGGGAACCTACATAGTCCAAGTGCCCGCTGAGGAACCTACATAGTCCAAGTACCCGATAGGGAACATACATATTCCGAGTGCCCGTTAGGGAACCTAGATAGTCCAAGTGCCCGTAGGGAACCAATATACTCCAATTGCCCGCTAGGGAACCTACATAGTCAAAGAGCCTGCTAGGGAACCTGCATTGTACAAGTGCCCGCTAATTAACCTAGATAGTCCAAGTGCCCGCTAGTTAACCTAGATAGTCCAAGTGCCCGCTAGTTAACCTTGATCATCCAAGTGCCCGCTAGTTAACCTACATAGTCCAAGTGCCTGATAGAGAACCTACATAGTCCAAGTGCCCGCACAGGACCTAAATAGTCCAAGTGTCCGATAGGGAACCTACATATTCCAAGTGCCCGTTAGGGAACCTAGATAGTCCAAGTACCCATAGGGTACCTATATAGTCCATGTGCCCGCTAGGGAACCTACATAGTCAAAGTGCCAGCTAGGGAACCTGCATTGTGCAAATGCCCGCTAGTTAACCTAGATAGTCCAAGTGCCCGCTAGTTAACCTACATAGTCCAAGGTCAGCTAGTTAAGCTAGATAGTCCAAGTGCCCGCTAGTTAACCTATATAATCCAAGAACCTGCTACTTAACCAAGATAGTCCAAGTTCCGGCTAGTTAACCTACATAGTCCAAGGGCCTGCTAGTTAACCTAGATATTCCAAGTGCCCGCTAGTTAACCTACATAGTCAAAGTGCCCTTAGGGAACCTATATAGTCTAAGTGCCCGCTAGGGGACCTGCATTGTACAAGTGCCCGCTAATCAACCTAGATAGTCCAAGAGCCCGCTAGTTAAACTAGATAATCCAAGTGCCCGCTAGTTAACCTTGATCATCCAAGTGCCGCTAGTTAACCTACATAGTCCAAGTGCCTGATAGGGAACCTATATAGTCCAAGTGCCCGTAGGGAACCTATATAGTCCAAGTGCCTGATAGGGAACCTACATAGTCCAAGTGCCCGCAGAGGAACCTACATAGTCCAAGTGCCCGATAGGGAACCAACATATTCCAAGTGCCCGTTAGGGAACCTAGATAGTCCAAGTGCCCGTAGAGAACCTATATAGTCCAAGTGCCCGCTAGGGAAGCTACATAGTCAAAGTGCCCGCTAGGGAACCTGCATTGTTCAAGTACCCGCTAGTTAACCTAGATAGTCCAAGTGCCCGCTAGTTAACTTACATAGTCCAAGGTCAGCTAGTTAACCTAGATAGTCCAAGTGCCCGCTAGTTAACCTATATAGTCCAAGAACCCGCTAGTTAACCTAGATAGTCCAAGTTCCCGCTAGTTAACCTACATAGTCCAAGGTCCCGCTAGTTAACCTAGATATTTCAAGGGCCCGCTATTTAACCAAGATCTTCCAAGTGTCCGCTAGTTAACCTACATAGTCCAAGTTCTCGTTAGGTAACCTAGATAGTACAAGTGCCCGCAAGGTACCCTACATAGTCCAAGTGCCCACTAGGTAACCTAGATAATCCAAGTTCCTGTCAGCTAACCTAGATTATCCAAGTGCCCGCTAGGTAACCTACATAGTCCAAGTGCCCGCTAGGTAACCTAGGTAGTCCAAGTGCCCGCTAGGTAACCGACATAGTCAAAGGGTCCGCTAGGTAACCTATATAGTCCATGTGCCCGTTACCCAACTTAGATAGTCCAATTGCCCGCTAGTTAACCCACATAGTCCAAGAACCCACTAGTTAACCTAGATAGTCCAAGTGCCCGCTAGTCAACCTACATAGTCCAGGGCCCGCTAGTTAACCTAGATATTCCAAGTGCCCGCTAGTTAACTTAGATCGTCCAAGTGTCCGCTAGTTAATCTACATAGTCCAAATTCCCGTTAGGCAACCTAGATAGTACAAGTGCCCACTAGGTAACCTACATAGTCAAAGTGCCCATTCGTTACCTAGATAGTCCAAGTGCCCGCTAGGAAACCTACATAGTCCAAGTGCCCACTAGATAAACTAAATAATCCAAATGCCCGCTAGGGAAACTACATAGTCCAAGTGCCCGCTAGTTAACCTAGATAGTCCAAGTGCCCGCTAGTAAACCTAGATAGTCCAAGGGCCGACTAGTTAATCTAGATAGTCCAAGTGCCCGATAGTTAACCTACATAGTCCAAGGGCCCTCTAGTTAACCTAGATAGTCCAAGTGCCCGCTAGGGGACGTACATAGTCCAAGTGCCTGCAGAGGAACCTACATAGTCCAAGTGTCCGATAGGGAACCTATATATTCCAAGTGCCCATTAGGGAACCTAGATAGTCCAAGTGCCCGTAGGGATCCTATATAGTCCAAGTGCCCGCTAGGGAACCTACATAGTCAAAGTGCCCACTAGGGAACCTGCATTGTGCAAGTGCCCACTAGTTAATCTAGATAGTCCAAGTGCCCGCTAGTTAACCTACATAGTCCAAGGGCCCTCTAGTTAACCTGGATAGTCCAAGTGCCCACTATTGTATGTACATAGTTCAAGTGCCCGCTAGGTTACCTAGATTGTCCAAGAGTCCGCTAGTTAACCTACATAGTCCAAGTGCCCGCTAAGTAACCTAGATAGTCCAAGGTCCTGCTAGTTAACCTACATAGTCGAATGCCCGATAGGGAACCTACATAGTTCAAGTGCCCGCTGAGGAACCTACATAGTCCAAGTACCCGATAGGGAACCTACATATTCCAAGTGCCCGTTAGGGAACCTAGATAGTCCAAGTGCCCCTAGGGAACCTATATAGTCCAAGTGCCCGCTAGGGAACCTACATAGTCAAAGTGCCCGCTAGAGAACCTGCATTGTGCAAGTGCCCGCTAGTTAACCTAGATAGTCCAAGTGCCCGCTAGTTAACCTACATAGTCCAAGGGCCCTCTAGTTAACCTGGATAGTCCAAGTGCCCACTATTGTATGTACATAGTTCAAGTGCCCGCTAGGTAACCTAGATTGTCCAAGAGTCCGCTCGTTAACCTACATAGTCCAAGTGCCCGCTAAGTAACCTAGAAAGTCGAAGGTCCTGCTAGTTAACCTACATAGTCCAATGCCCGATAGGGAACCTACATAGTCCAAGTGCCCGCTGAGGAACCTACATAGTCCAAGTACCCGATAGGGAACCTACATATTCCAAGTGCCCGTTAGGGAACCTAGATAGTCCAAGTGCCCGTAGGGTACCTACATAGTCCAAGTGCCCGCTAGGGAACCTACATAGTCAAAGTGCCCGCTAGGGAACCTGCATTGTGCAAAGGCCCGCTAGTTAACCTAGATAGTCCAAGTGCCCACTAGTTAACCTACATAGTCCAAGGGCCCTCTAGTTAACCTGGATAGTTCAAGTGCCCACTATTGTATGTACATAGTTCAAGTGCCCGCTAGGTAACCTAAATTGTCCAAGAGTCCGCTAGTTAACCTACATAGTCCAAGTGCCCGCTAAGTAACCTTGATAGTCCAAGGTCCTGCTAGTTAACCTACATAGTCCAATGCCCGATAGGGAACCTACATAGTCCAAGTGCCCGCTGAGGAACCTACATAGTCCAAGTACCCGTAGGGAACCTACATATTCCAAGTGCCCGTTAGGGAACCTAGATAGTCCAAGTGCCTGTAGGGAACCTATATAGTCCAAGTGCCCGCTAGGGAACCTACATAGTCAAAGTGCCCGCTAGGGAACCTGCATTGTGCAAGTGCCCGCTAGTTAACCTAGATAGTCCAAGTGCCCGCTAGTTAACCTACATAGTCCAAGGGCCCTCTAGTTAACCTGGATAGTCCAAGTGCCCACTATTGTATGTACATAGTCCAAGTGCCCGCTGAGGAACCTACATAGTCCAAGTACCCGATAGGGAACCTACATATTCCAAGTGCCCGTTAGGGAACCTAGATAGTCCAAGTGCCCGTAGGGAACCTATATAGTCCAAGTGCCCGCTAGGGAACCTGCATAGTCAAAGTGCCCGCTAGGGAACCTGCATTGTGCAAGTGCCCGCTAGTTAACCTACATAGTCCTAGTGCCCGCTAGTTAACCTACATAGTCCAAGGGCCCTCTAGTTTCCTGGATAGTCCAAGTGCCCACTATTGTATGTACATAGTTCAAGTGCCCGCTAGGTAACCTAAATTGTCCAAGAGTCCGCTAGTTAACCTACATAGTCCAAGTGCCCGCTAAGTAACCTTGATAGTCCAAGGTCCTGCTAGTTAACCGACATAGTCCAATGCCCGATAGGGAACCTACATATTCCAAGTGCCCGCTGAGGAACCTACATAGTCCAACTACCCGATAGGGAACCTACATATTCCAAGTGCCCGTTAGGGAACCTAGATAGTCCAAGTGCCCGCTAAGGAACCTACATAGTCAAAGTGCCCACTAGGGAATCTGCATTGTGCAATTGCCCACTAGTTAATCTAGATAGTCCAAGTGCCCGCTAGTTAACCTACATAGTCCAAGGGCCCTCTAGTTAACCTGGATTGTCCAAGTGCCCACTATTGTATGTACATAGTTCAAGTGCCCGCTAGGTAACCTAGATTGTCCAAGAGTCCGCTAGTTAACCTACATAGTCCAAGTGCCCGCTAAGTAACTTAGATAGTCCAAGGTCCTGCTAGTTAACCTACATAGTCCAATGCCCGATAGGGAACCTACATAGTCCAAGTGCCGACTGAGGAACCTACATAGTCCAAGTACGCGATAGGGAACCTACATATTCCAAGTGCCCGTTAGGGAACCTAGATAGTCCAAGTGCCCATAGGGAACCTATATAGTCCAAGTGCCCGCTAGGGAACCTACATAGTCAAAGTGCCCGCTAGGGAACCTGCATTGTGCAAGTGCCCGCTAGTTAACCTAGATAGTCCAAGTGCCCGCTAGTTAACCTACATAGTCCAAGGGCCCTCTAGTTAACCTGGATATTCCAAGTGCCAACTATTTTATGTACATAGTTCAAGTGCCCGCTAGGTAACCTAAATTGTCCAAGAGTCCGCTAGTTAACCTACATAGTCCAAGTGCCCGCTAAGTAACCTAGATAATCCAAGGTCCTGCTAGTTAACCTACATAGTCCAATGCCCGATAGGGAACCTACATAGTCCAAGTGCCCGCTGAGGAACCTACATAGTCCAAGTACCCGATAGGGAACCTACATATTCCAAGTGCCCGTTAGGGAACCTAGATAGTCCAAGTGCCCGTAGGGAACCTATATAGTCCAAGTGCCCGCTAGGGAACCTACATAGTCAAAGTGCCCGCTAGGGAACCTGCATTGTACAAGTGCCCGCTAGTTAACCTAGATAGTCCAAGTGCCCGCTAGTTAACCTACATAGTCCAAGGGCCCTCTAGTTAACCTAGATAGTCCACGTGCCCACTATTGTATGTACATAGTCCAAGTGCCCGCTAGTTTCCCTTGATCATCCAAGTGCCCGCTAGTTAACCTACATAGTCCAAGTGCCTGATAGGGAACCTACATAGTCCAAGTGCCCGCAGAGAACCTACATAGTCCAAGTGTCCGATAGGGAAACTACATATTCCAAGTGCCCGTTAGGGAAACTAGATAGTCCAAGTACCCATAGGGTACCTATATAGTCCATGTGCCCGCTAGGGAACCTACATAGTCAAAGTGCCCGCTAGGGAACCTGCATTGTGCAAAAGCCCGCTAGTTAACCTAGATAGTCCAAATGCCCGCTAGTTAACTTACATAGTCCAAGGTCAGCTAGTTAACCTACATAGTCCAAGTGCCCGCTAGTTAACCTACATAATCCAAGGTCAGCTAGTTAACCTAGATAGTCCAAGTGCCCGATAGTTAACCTATATAATCCAAGAACCCGCTAGTTAACCTAGATAGTCCAAGTTCCCGCTAGTTAACCTACATAGTCCAAGGGCCCGCTAGTTAACCTAGATATTCCAAGTGCCCGCTAGTTAACCTACATAGTCAAAGTGCCCTTAGGGAACCTATATAGTCCAAGTGCCTGCTAGGGGACCTGCATTGTACAAGTGCCCGCTAATCAACCTAGATAGTCCAAGTGACCGCTAGTTAAACTAGATAATCCAAGTGCCCGCTAGTTAACCTTGATCATCCAAGTGCCCGCTAGTTAACCTACATAGTCCAAGTGCCTGATAGGGAACCTACATAGTCCAAGTGCCCGCAGAGGAACCTACATAGTCCAAGTGCCCGATAGGGAACCTACATATTCCAAGTGCCCGTTAGGGAACCTAGATAGTCCAAGTGCCCGCAGGGAACCTATATAGTCCAAGTGCCCGCTAGGGAAGCTACATTGTCAAAGTGCCCGCTAGGGAACCTGCATTGTGCAAGTGCCCGCTAGTTAACCTAGATAGTCCAAGTGCCCGCTAGTTAACTTACATAGTCCAAGGTCAGCTAGTTAACCTAGATAGTCCAAGTGCCCGCTAGGGAACCTACATAGTCCAAGAACCCGCTAGTTAACCTAGATAGTCTAAGTGCCCGCTAGACAACCTACATTGTCCAAGGGCCCGCTAGTTAACCTAGATATTTCAAGGGCCCGCTAGTTAACCTAGATCGTCCAAGTGTCCGCTAGTTAACCTACATAGTCCAAGTTCTCGTTAGGTAACCTAGATAGTACAAGTGCCCGCAAGGTAACCTACATAGTCCAAGTGCCCACTAGGTAACCTAGATAATCCAAGTTCCTGTTAGCTAACCTAGATAATCCAAGTGCCCGCTAGGTAACCTACATAGTCCAAGTGCCCTTTCGTTAACCTAGGTAGTCCAAGTGCCCGCTAGGTAACCGACATAGTCAAAGGGTCCGCTAGGTAACCTATATAGTCCATGTGCCCGTTACCTAACCTAGATAGTCCAAGTGCCCGCTAGTTAACCTATATAATCCAAGAACCCGCTAGTTAACCTAGATAGTCCAAGTTCCCGCTAGTTAACCAAATAGTCTAAGTGCCCGCTAGTTAACCTACATAGTCCAAGTGTCCACTAGGTAACCTACATAGTCCAAGTGCCCGCTAGGTAAATTACATAGTCCAAATGCCCGCTAGGCAACCTAGATAGTCCAAGTGTCCGTTCGTTAACCTAGATGGCCAAGTGCCCGCTAGGTAACCTAGACATTCCAAGTGTCTGCTAGGTAATCTACATAGTCCAAATGCCTGTTCGTTAACCTACATAGTCCAAGGGCCCACTAGTTAACCTAGATCCTCCAAGGGTCCTCTAGTTAACCTGCATAGTCCAAGTGCCGCTAGGAAACCTACATAGTGCAAGTGTCCCCTAGTTAACCTACATAGTCCAAGTGCCCGGTAGTTAACATAGATAGCCAAGTGTCCGCTAGGGAACGTACATAGTCCAAGTGCCCGCTAGGTAACCTAGATAGTGCATGTGCCCGGTATTAACCTACATAGTCCAAGTGCCCGCTAGGTAACCTAGATAGTCCAAGGTCCCCCTAGTTTACCTACATAGTCCAAGTGCCCGGTAGTTAACTTACATAGTCCAAGTGCCCACTCTGGAACTTACATAGTCCAAGTGCCTGCTAGGGAACCTACATAGTTCAAGTGTCCGTAGGGAACATACAAAGTCCAAGTGCCCGCTAGGGAATCTACATATTCCAAGGGCCCGCTAGTTAACGTAGATAGTCCAAGTGCCCGCTAGTTAACTAGGATCATCAAAGTGCCATCTAGTTAACTTACATAGTCCAAAGGCCTACTAGTTAACCTACATAGAGCAAGGGCCCGCTAGTTAACCTTGATAGTTCAAGTGCCCGCTAGTTAACGTACATAGTCCAAGTTCCCGCTAGGTAACCTAGACAGTCCAAGTGACCATTAGGTTACTTACATAGTCCAAGTACCCGTTCGTTAACCTACATACTCCAAGTGCCCGCTAGGTAACGTAGATAGCCCAAGTGCCCGCTAGGGAACGTACATAGTCTAAGTGCCCGCTAGGTAACCTAGATAGTCCAAGTGCCCGCTAGTTAACCTACATAGTCCAAGTGCCTGCTAGGTTAACTACATAGTCCAAGTGCCCACTAGGTAACCTAGACAGTCCAATTGCCCCCTAGTTAACGTAGACAGTCCAAATACCCAATAGTGAACCTACATAGTCTAAGTGCTCGCTAGGGAACCTACATACTCCAAGTGCTCGCTAGGCAACCAACATAGTCCAAGTGCCCGTTAGTTAACCTAGATATTCAAAATGCCTGCTAGGTAACCTAAATAGTCCAAGTGCCCGCTAGGGAACCTACATAGTCCAAGTGCCCGCTAGGTAAACTAGATAGTCCAAGTGCCCGTTAGCTAACCTAGATAGTCGAAGTGTCCGCTAGTTAACCTACATAGTCCAAGTGCCCGCTTGGTAACCTAGACAGTCCAAGTGACCGCTAGGTTACCTACATTGTCCAAGTGCACGTTCGTTAACCTAGATAGTCCAAGTGCCCGCTAGGGAAACTATATAATCCAAGTGCCCCCTAGTTAACCTAGATAGTCCAAGTGCCCGCTAGTAAACCTAGATAGTCCAAGGGCCCGCTAGAGAACCTACATAGTCCAAGTGCCCGTTAGTTAACCTAGATAGTCCAAGTGCCTGCTTGGTAACCTAGATAGTCCAACAGCCCGCTAGGTAACCTACATACTCCAAGAACCCGCTAGGTAACGTAGATAGTTCAAGTGCCAGCTGGGTAAGCTAGATATTCCAAGTGCCCGCTAGGTAACCTATAAAATCTAAGTGCCCGCTAGTTTATCTATGTAGTCCAAATGCCCGCTAGGGAATCTACATAGTCCAAGGGCCCGCTAGTTAACCTACATAGTCCAAGTACCCGCTAGTTAACCTAGATCGTCCAAGTGCCCGCTAGGTAACCTACATAGTCCAAGGGCCCGCTAGTTAACCTACATTGTCCAAGGGCTTGCTATGTAACCTACAAAGTCTACGTGCCCGCTAGGTTATCTATATAGTCCAAATGCCCGCTAGGGAACCTACATAGTCCAAGTGCCCGCTAGTTAACCTAGATCGTCCAAGTGCCCGCTAGTTAACCAACATAGTCAATGGGCCAACTAGTTAACCTAGATCGTACAAGTGTCTGCTAGTTAACCTACATAGTCCAAGTGCCACTTAGCTAACCCAGATAGTCAAAGGGCCCGCTAGTTAACATTGATCATCCAAGTGCCCGCTAGTTAACCTAGATAATCCAAGTGCACGCTAGTTAACCTAGATAGTCCAAGTGCCCTCTAGTTAACCTAGATCGTCCAAGTGCCCGCTAGTTAACCTACATTGTCGAAGGGCCTGCTAGTTAACCTACGTAGTCCAAGGTCCGCTAGTTAACCTAGATACTCCAAGTGCTCGCTAGTTAACCTAGATAGTCCAAATGCCCGCAGGTTAACCTAGATCGTCCAAGTGCCCGCTAGTTAACCTACATTGTCCAAGAACCCACTAGTTAACCTAGATATTCCAAGTGCCCGCTAGTTAACCTAGATCGTCCAACTGTCCGCTAGTTAACCTACATAGTCCAAGTTCCCGTTAGGTGACCTAGATAGTACAAGTGCCCGCAAGGTAACCTACATAGTCCAAGTGCCCACTAGGTAACCTACATAGTCCAAGTGCCCACTAGATAAACTAAATAATCCAAATGCCCGCTAGGGAAACTACATAGTCCAAGGGCCCGCTAGTTAATCTAGATAGTCCAAGTGCCCGCTAGTTAACCTACATAGTCCAAGGGCCATCTAGTTAACCTAGATAGTCCAAGTGCCCGCTAGGGGACGTACATAGCCCAAGTGCCTGCAGAGGAACCTACATAGTCCAAGTGTCCAAGTGTCCGATAGGGAACCTACATATTCCAAGTGCCCGTTAGGGAAGCTAGATAGTCCAAGTGCCCGTAGGGATCCTATATAGTCCAAGTGCCCGCTAGGGAAGCTACATAGTCAAAGTGCCCGCTAGGGAACCTGCATTGTGCAGGTGCCCGCTAGTTAACCTAGATAGTCCAAGTGCCCGCTAGTTAACCTACATAGTCCAAGGGCCCTCTAGTTAACCTGGATAGTCCAAGTTCCCACTATTGTATGTACATAGATCAAGTGCCCGCTAGGTAACCTAGATTGTCCAAGTGTCCGCTAGTTAACCTACATAGTCCAAGTGCCCGCTAAGTAACCTAGATAGTCCAAGGTCCTGCTAGTTAACCTACATAGTCCAATGCCCGATAGGGAACCTACATAGTCCAAGTGCCCGCTGAGGAACCTACATAGTCCAAGTACCCGATAGGGAACCTACATATTCCAAGTGCCCGTTAGGGAACCTAGATAGTCCAAGTACCCATAGGGTACCTATATAGTCCATGTGCCCGCTAGGGAACCTACATAGTCAAAGTGCCCGCTAGGGAACCTGCATTGTACAAGTGCCCGCTAGTTAACCTAGATAGTCCAAGTGCCCGCTAGTTAACCTACATAGTCCAAGGGCCCTCTAGTTAACCTAGATAGTCCACGTGCCCACTATTGTATGTACATAGTCCAAGTGCCCGCTAGTTTCCCTTGATCATCCAAGTGCCTGCTAGTTAACCTACATAGTCCAAGTGCCTGATAGGGAACCTACATAGTCCAAGTGCCCGCAGAGAACCTACATAGTCCAAGTGTCCGATAGGGAAACTACATATTCCAAGTGCCCGTTAGGGAAACTAGATAGTCCAAGTACCCATAGGGTACCTATATAGTCCATGTGCCCGCTAGGGAACCTACATAGTCAAAGTGCCCGCTAGGGAACCTGCATTATGCAAAAGCCCGCTAGTTAACCTAGATAGTCCAAGTGCCCGCTAGTTAACTTACATAGTCCAAGGTCAGCTAGTTAACCTACATAGTCCAAGTGCCCGCTAGTTAACCTACATAATCCAAGGTCAGCTAGTTAACCTAGATAGTCCAAGTGCCCGCTAGTTAACCTATATAATCCAAGAACCCGCTAGTTAACCTAGATAGTCCAAGTTCCCGCTAGTTAACCTACATAGTCCAAGGGCCCGCTAGTTAACCTAGATATTCCAAGTGCCCGCTTGTTAACCTACATAGTCAAAGTGCCCTTAGGGAACCTATATAGTCCAAGTGCCCGCTAGGGGACCTGCATTGTACAAGTGCCCGCTAATCAACCTAGATAGTCCAAGTGCCCGCTAGTTAAACTAGATAATCCAAGTGCCCGCTAGTTAACCTTGATCATCCAAGTGCCCGCTAGTTAACCTACATAGTCCAAGTGCCTGATAGGGAACCTACATAGTCCAAGTGCCCGCAGAGGAACCTACATAGTCCAAGTGCCCGATAGGGAACCTACATATTCCAAGTGCCCGTTAGGGAACCTAGATAGTCCAAGTGCCCGCAGGGAACCTATATAGTCCAAGTGCCCGCTAGGGAAGCTACATTGTCAAAGTGCCCGCTAGGGAACCTGCATTGTGCAAGTGCCCGCTAGTTAACCTAGATAGTCCAAGTGCCCGCTAGTTAACTTACATAGTCCAAGGTCAGCTAGTTAACCTAGATAGTCCAAGTGCCCGCTAGGGAACCTACATAGTCCAAGAACCCGCTAGTTAACCTAGATAGTCTAAGTGCCCGCTAGACAACCTACATTGTCCAAGGGCCCGCTAGTTAACCTAGATATTTCAAGGGCCCGCTAGTTAACCTAGATCGTCCAAGTGTCCGCTAGTTAACCTACATAGTCCAAGTTCTCGTTAGGTAACCTAGATAGTACAAGTGCCCGCAAGGTAACCTACATAGTCCAAGTGCCCACTAGGTAACCTAGATAATCCAAGTTCCTGTTAGCTAACCTAGATAATCCAAGTGCCCGCTAGGTAACCTACATAGTCCAAGTGCCCTTTCGTTAACCTAGGTAGTCCAAGTGCCCGCTAGGTAACCTCCATAGTCAAAGGGTCCGCTAGGTAACCTATATAGTCCATGTGCCCGTTACCTAACCTAGATAGTCCAAGTGCCCGCTAGTTAACCTATATAATCCAAGAACCCGCTAGTTAACCTAGATAGTCCAAGTTCCCGCTAGTTAACCAAATAGTCTAAGTGCCCGCTAGTTAACCTACATAGTCCAAGTGTCCACTAGGTAACCTACATAGTCCAAGTGCCCGCTAGGTAAATTACATAGTCCAAATGCCCGCTAGGCAACCTAGATAGTCCAAGTGTCCGTTCGTTAACCTAGATGGCCAAGTGCCCGCTAGGTAACCTAGACATTCCAAGTGTCTGCTAGGTAATCTACATAGTCCAAATGCCTGTTCGTTAACCTACATAGTCCAAGGGCCCACTAGTTAACCTAGATCCTCCAAGGGTCCTCTAGTTAACCTGCATAGTCCAAGTGCCGCTAGGAAACCTACATAGTGCAAGTGTCCCCTAGTTAACCTACATAGTCCAAGTGCCCGGTAGTTAACATAGATAGCCAAGTGTCCGCTAGGGAACGTACATAGTCCAAGTGCCCGCTAGGTAACCTAGATAGTGCATGTGCCCGGTATTAACCTACATAGTCCAAGTGCCCGCTAGGTAACCTAGATAGTCCAAGGTCCCCCTAGTTTACCTACATAGTCCAAGTGCCCGGTAGTTAACTTACATAGTCCAAGTGCCCACTCTGGAACTTACATAGTCCAAGTGCCTGCTAGGGAACCTACATAGTTCAAGTGTCCGTAGGGAACATACAAAGTCCAAGTGCCCGCTAGGGAATCTACATATTCCAAGGGCCCGCTAGTTAACGTAGATAGTCCAAGTGCCCGCTAGTTAACTAGGGTCATCAAAGTGCCATCTAGTTAACTTACATAGTCCAAAGGCCTACTAGTTAACCTACATAGAGCAAGGGCCCGCTAGTTAACCTTGATAGTCCAAGTGCCCGCTAGTTAACGTACATAGTCCAAGTTCCCGCTAGGTAACCTAGACAGTCCAAGTGACCATTAGGTTACTTACATAGTCCAAGTACCCGTTCGTTAACCTACATACTCCAAGTGCCCGCTAGGTAACGTAGATAGCCCAAGTGCCCGCTAGGGAACGTACATAGTCTAAGTGCCCGCTAGGTAACCTAGATAGTCCAAGTGCCCGCTAGTTAACCTACATAGTCCAAGTGCCTGCTAGGTTAACTACATAGTCCAAGTGCCCACTAGGTAACCTAGACAGTCCAATTGCCCCCTAGTTAACGTAGACATTCCAAATACCCAATAGTTAACCTACATAGTCTAAGTACTCTCTAGGGAACCTACATACTCCAAGTGCTCGCTAGGCAACCAACATAGTCCAAGTGCCCGTTAGTTAACCTAGATATTCAAAATGCCTGCTAGGTAACCTAAATAGTCCAAGTGCCCGCTAGGGAACCTACATAGTCCAAGTGCCCGCTAGGTAAACTAGATAGTCCAAGTGCCCGTTAGCTAACCTAGATAGTCGAAGTGTCCGCTAGTTAACCTACATAGTCCAAGTGCCCGCTTGGTAACCTAGACAGTCCAAGTGACCGCTAGGTTACCTACATTGTCCAAGTGCACGTTCGTTAACCTAGATAGTCCAAGTGCCCGCTAGGGAAACTATATAATCCAAGTGCCCCCTAGTTAACCTAGATAGTCCAAGTGCCCGCTAGTAAACCTAGATAGTCCAAGGGCCCGCTAGAGAACCTACATAGTCCAAGTGCCCGTTAGTTAACCTAGATAGTCCAAGTGCCTGCTTGGTAACCTAGATAGTCCAACAGCCCGCTAGGTAACCTACATACTCCAAGAACCCGCTAGGTAACGTAGATAGTTCAAGTGCCAGCTGGGTAAGCTAGATATTCCAAGTGCCCGCTAGGTAACCTATAAAATCTTAGTGCCCGCTAGTTTATCTATGTAGTCCAAATGCCCGCTAGGGAATCTACATAGTCCAAGGGCCCGCTAGTTAACCTACATAGTCCAAGTACCCGCTAGTTAACCTAGATCGTCCAAGTGCCCGCTAGGTAACCTACATAGTCCAAGGGCCCGCTAGTTAACCTACATTGTCCAAGGGCTTGCTATGTAACCTACAAAGTCTACGTGCCCGCTAGGTTATCTATATAGTCCAAATGCCCGCTAGGGAACCTACATAGTCCAAGTGCCCGCTAGTTAACCTAGATCGTCCAAGTGCCCGCTAGTTAACCAACATAGTCAATGGGCCAACTAGTTAACCTAGATCGTACAAGTGTCTGCTAGTTAACCTACATAGTCCAAGTGCCAGTAGGCTAACACAGATAGTCAAAGGGCCCGCTAGTTAACATTGATCATCCAAGTGCCCGCTAGTTAACCTAGATAGTCCAAGTGCACGCTAGTTAACCTAGATAGTCCAAGTGCCCTCTAGTTAACCTAGATCGTCCAAGTGCCCGCTAGTTAACCTACATTGTCGAAGGGCCTGCTAGTTAACCTACGTAGTCCAAGGTCCGCTAGTTAACCTAGATACTCCAAGTGCTCGCTAGTTAACCTAGATAGTCCAAATGCCCGCAGGTTAACCTAGATAGTCCAAGTGCCCGCTAGTTAACCTAGATAGTCCAAGTGCACGCTAGTTAACCTAGATAGTCCAAGTGCCCTCTAGTTAACCTAGATCGTCCAAGTGCCCGCTAGTTAACCTACATTGTCGAAGGGCCTGCTAGTTAACCTACGTAGTCCAAGGTCCGCTAGTTAACCTAGATACTCCAAGTGCTCGCTAGTTAACCTAGATAGTCCAAATGCCCGCAGGTTAACCTAGATCGTCCAAGTGCCCGCTAGTTAACCTACATTGTCCAAGAACCCACTAGTTAACCTAGATATTCCAAGTGCCCGCTAGTTAACCTAGATCGTCCAACTGTCCGCTAGTTAACCTACATAGTCCAAGTTCCCGTTAGGTGACCTAGATAGTACAAGTGCCCGCAAGGTAACCTACATAGTCCAAGTGCCCACTAGGTAACCTACATAGTCCAAGTGCCCACTAGATAAACTAAATAATCCAAATGCCCGCTAGGGAAACTACATAGTCCAAGGGCCCGCTAGTTAATCTAGATAGTCCAAGTGCCCGCTAGTTAACCTACATAGTCCAAGGGCCATCTAGTTAACCTAGATAGTCCAAGTGCCCGCTAGGGGACGTACATAGCCCAAGTGCCTGCAGAGGAACCTACATAGTCCAAGTGTCCGATAGGGAACCTACATATTCCAAGTGCCCGTTAGGGAAGCTAGATAGTCCAAGTGCCCGTAGGGATCCTATATAGTCCAAGTGCCCGCTAGGGAAGCTACATAGTCAAAGTGCCCGCTAGGGAACCTGCATTGTGCAGGTGCCCGCTAGTTAACCTAGATAGTCCAAGTGCCCGCTAGTTAACCTACATAGTCCAAGGGCCCTATAGTTAACCTGGATAGTCCAAGTTCCCACTATTGTATGTACATAGATCAAGTGCCCGCTAGGTAACCTAGATTGTCCAAGTGTCCGCTAGTTAACCTACATAGTCCAAGTGCCCGCTAAGTAACCTATATAGTCCAAGGTCCTGCTAGTTAACCTACATAGTCCAATGCCCGATAGGGAACCTACATAGTCCAAGTGCCCGCTGAGGAACCTACATAGTCCAAGTACCCGATAGGGAACCTACATATTCCAAGTGCCCGTTAGGGAACCTAGATAGTCCAAGTGCCCGTAGGGAACCTATAAAGTCCAAGTGCCCGCTAGGGAACCTGCATTGTACAAGTGCCCGCTAGTTAACCTAGATAGTCCAAGTGCCCGCTAGTTAACCTACATAGTCCAAGGGCCCTCTAGTTAACCTAGATAGTCCACGTGCCCACTATTGTATGTACATAGTCCAAGTGCCCGCTAGTTTCCCTTGATCATCCAAGTGCCCGCTAGTTAACCTACATAGTCCAAGTGCCTGATAGGGAACCTACATAGTCCAAGTGCCCGCAGAGAACCTACATAGTCCAAGTGTCCGATAGGGAAACTACATATTCCAAGTGCCCGTTAGGGAAACTAGATAGTCCAAGTACCCATAGGGTACCTATATAGTCCATGTGCCCGCTAGGGAACCTACATAGTCAAAGTGCCCGCTAGGGAACCTGCATTGTGCAAAAGCCCGCTAGTTAACCTAGATAGTCCAAGTGCCCGCTAGTTAACTTACATAGTCCAAGGTCAGCTAGTTAACCTACATAGTCCAAGTGCCCGCTAGTTAACCTACATAATCCAAGGTCAGCTAGTTAACCTAGATAGTCCAAGTGCCCGCTAGTTAACCTATATAATCCAAGAACCCGCTAGTTAACCTAGATAGTCCAAGTTCCCGCTAGTTAACCTACATAGTCCAAGGGCCCGCTAGTTAACCTAGATATTCCAAGTGCCCGCTAGTTAACCTACATAGTCAAAGTGCCCTTAGGGAACCTATATAGTCCAAGTGCCCGCTAGGGGACCTGCATTGTACAAGTGCCCGCTAATCAACCTAGATAGTCCAAGTGCCCGCTAGTTAAACTAGATAATCCAAGTGCCCGCTAGTTAACCTTGATCATCCAAGTGCCCGCTAGTTAACCTACATAGTCCAAGTGCCTGATAGGGAACCTACATAGTCCAAGTGCCCGCAGAGGAACCTACATAGTCCAAGTGCCCGATAGGGAACCTACATATTCCAAGTGCCCGTTAGGGAACCTAGATAGTCCAAGTGCCCGCAGGGAACCTATATAGTCCAAGTGCCCGCTAGGGAAGCTACATTGTCAAAGTGCCCGCTAGGGAACCTGCATTGTGCAAGTGCCCGCTAGTTAACCTAGATAGTCCAAGTGCCCGCTAGTTAACTTACATAGTCCAAGGTCAGCTAGTTAACCTAGATAGTCCAAGTGCCCGCTAGGGAACCTACATAGTCCAAGAACCCGCTAGTTAACCTAGATAGTCTAAGTGCCCGCTAGACAACCTACATTGTCCAAGGGCCCGCTAGTTAACCTAGATATTTCAAGGGCCCGCTAGTTAACCTAGATCGTCCAAGTGTCCGCTAGTTAACCTACATAGTCCAAGTTCTCGTTAGGTAACCTAGATAGTACACGTGCCCGCAAGGTAACCTACATAGTCCAAGTGCCCACTAGGTAACCTAGATAATCCAAGTTCCTGTTAGCTAACCTAGATAATCCAAGTGCCCGCTAGGTAACCTACATAGTCCAAGTGCCCTTTCGTTAACCTAGGTAGTCCAAGTGCCCGCTAGGTAACCTCCATAGTCAAAGGGTCCGCTAGGTAACCTATATAGTCCATGTGCCCGTTACCTAACCTAGATAGTCCAAGTGCCCGCTAGTTAACCTATATAATCCAAGAACCCGCTAGTTAACCTAGATAGTCCAAGTTCCCGCTAGTTAACCAAATAGTCTAAGTGCCCGCTAGTTAACCTACATAGTCCAAGTGTCCACTAGGTAACCTACATAGTCCAAGTGCCCGCTAGGTAAATTACATAGTCCAAATGCCCGCTAGGCAACCTAGATAGTCCAAGTGTCCGTTCGTTAACCTAGATGGCCAAGTGCCCGCTAGGTAACCTAGACATTCCAAGTGTCTGCTAGGTAATCTACATAGTCCAAATGCCTGTTCGTTAACCTACATAGTCCAAGGGCCCACTAGTTAACCTAGATCCTCCAAGGGTCCTCTAGTTAACCTGCATAGTCCAAGTGCCGCTAGGAAACCTACATAGTGCAAGTGTCCCCTAGTTAACCTACATAGTCCAAGTGCCCGGTAGTTAACATAGATAGCCAAGTGTCCGCTAGGGAACGTACATAGTCCAAGTGCCCGCTAGGTAACCTAGATAGTGCATGTGCCCGGTATTAACCTACATAGTCCAAGTGCCCGCTAGGTAACCTAGATAGTCCAAGGTCCCCCTAGTTTACCTACATAGTCCAAGTGCCCGGTAGTTAACTTACATAGTCCAAGTGCCCACTCTGGAACTTACATAGTCCAAGTGCCTGCTAGGGAACCTACATAGTTCAAGTGTCCGTAGGGAACATACAAAGTCCAAGTGCCCGCTAGGGAATCTACATATTCCAAGGGCCCGCTAGTTAACGTAGATAGTCCAAGTGCCCGCTAGTTAACTAGGATCATCAAAGTGCCATCTAGTTAACTTACATAGTCCAAAGGCCTACTAGTTAACCTACATAGAGCAAGGGCCCGCTAGTTAACCTTGATAGTCCAAGTGCCCGCTAGTTAACGTACATAGTCCAAGTTCCCGCTAGGTAACCTAGACAGTCCAAGTGACCATTAGGTTACTTACATAGTCCAAGTACCCGTTCGTTAACCTACATACTCCAAGTGCCCGCTAGGTAACGTAGATAGCCCAAGTGCCCGCTAGGGAACGTACATAGTCTAAGTGCCCGCTAGGTAACCTAGATAGTCCAAGTGCCCGCTAGTTAACCTACATAGTCCAAGTGCCTGCTAGGTTAACTACATAGTCCAAGTGCCCACTAGGTAACCTAGACAGTCCAATTGCCCCCTAGTTAACGTAGACATTCCAAATACCCAATAGTTAACCTACATAGTCTAAGTACTCTCTAGGGAACCTACATACTCCAAGTGCTCGCTAGGCAACCAACATAGTCCAAGTGCCCGTTAGTTAACCTAGATATTCAAAATGCCTGCTAGGTAACCTAAATAGTCCAAGTGCCCGCTAGGGAACCTACATAGTCCAAGTGCCCGCTAGGTAAACTAGATAGTCCAAGTGCCCGTTAGCTAACCTAGATAGTCGAAGTGTCCGCTAGTTAACCTACATAGTCCAAGTGCCCGCTTGGTAACCTAGACAGTCCAAGTGACCGCTAGGTTACCTACATTGTCCAAGTGCACGTTCGTTAACCTAGATAGTCCAAGTGCCCGCTAGGGAAACTATATAATCCAAGTGCCCCCTAGTTAACCTAGATAGTCCAAGTGCCCGCTAGTAAACCTAGATAGTCCAAGGGCCCGCTAGAGAACCTACATAGTCCAAGTGCCCGTTAGTTAACCTAGATAGTCCAAGTGCCTGCTTGGTAACCTAGATAGTCCAACAGCCCGCTAGGTAACCTACATACTCCAAGAACCCGCTAGGTAACGTAGATAGTTCAAGTGCCAGCTGGGTAAGCTAGATATTCCAAGTGCCCGCTAGGTAACCTATAAAATCTAAGTGCCCGCTAGTTTATCTATGTAGTCCAAATGCCCGCTAGGGAATCTACATAGTCCAAGGGCCCGCTAGTTAACGTAGATAGTCCAAGTGCCGCTAGTTAATCTACATAGTCCAAGGGCCCGCTAGTTAACCTACATAGTCCAAGTACCCGCTAGTTAACCTAGATCGTCCAAGTGCCCGCTAGGTAACCTACATAGTCCAAGGGCCCGCTAGTTAACCTACATTGTCCAAGGGCTTGCTATGTAACCTACAAAGTCTACGTGCCCGCTAGGTTATCTATATAGTCCAAATGCCCGCTAGGGAACCTACATAGTCCAAGTGCCCGCTAGTTAACCTAGATCGTCCAAGTGCCCGCTAGTTAACCAACATAGTCAATGGGCCAACTAGTTAACCTAGATCGTACAAGTGTCTGCTAGTTAACCTACATAGTCCAAGTGCCAGTTAGCTAACACAGATAGTCAAAGGGCCCGCTAGTTAACATTGATCATCCAAGTGCCCGCTAGTTAACCTAGATAGTCCAAGTGCACGCTAGTTAACCTAGATAGTCCAAGTGCCCTCTAGTTAACCTAGATCGTCCAAGTGCCCGCTAGTTAACCTACATTGTCGAAGGGCCTGCTAGTTAACCTACGTAGTCCAAGGTCCGCTAGTTAACCTAGATACTCCAAGTGCTCGCTAGTTAACCTAGATAGTCCAAATGCCCGCAGGTTAACCTAGATAGTCCAAGTGCCCGCTAGTTAACCTACATTGTCCAAGAACCCACTAGTTAACCTAGATATTCCAAGTGCCCGCTAGTTAACCTAGATCGTCCAACTGTCCGCTAGTTAACCTACATAGTCCAAGTTCCCGTTAGGTGACCTAGATAGTACAAGTGCCCGAAAGGTAACCTACATAGTCCAAGTGCCCACTAGGTAACCTACATAGTCCAAGTGCCCACTAGATAAACTAAATAATCCAAATGCCCGCTAGGGAAACTACATAGTCCAAGGGCCCGCTAGTTAATCTAGATAGTCCAAGTGCCCGCTAGTTAACCTACATAGTCCAAGGGCCATCTAGTTAACCTAGATAGTCCAAGTGCCCGCTAGGGGACGTACATAGCCCAAGTGCCTGCAGAGGAACCTACATAGTCCAAGTGTCCGATAGGGAACCTACATATTCCAAGTGCCCGTTAGGGAAGCTAGATAGTCCAAGTGCCCGTAGGGATCCTATATAGTCCAAGTGCCCGCTAGGGAAGCTACATAGTCAAAGTGCCCGCTAGGGAACCTGCATTGTGCAGGTGCCCGCTAGTTAACCTAGATAGTCCAAGTGCCCACTAATTAACCTACATAGTCCAAGGGCCCTCTAGTTAACCTGGATAGTCCAAGTTCCCACTATTGTATGTACATAGATCAAGTGCCCGCTAGGTAACCTAGATTGTCCAAGTGTCCGCTAGTTAACCTACATAGTCCAAGTGCCCGCTAGTTAATTTACATAGTCCAAGGTCAGCTAGTTAACCTAGATATTCCAAGTGCCCGCTAGTTAACCTACATAGTCCAAGGCCAGCTAGTTAACCTAGATAGTCCAAGTGCCCGCTAGTTAACCTAGATATTCCAAGTGCCCGCTAGTTAACCTACATAGTCAAAGTGCCCTTAGGGAACCTATATAGTCCAAGTGCCAGCTAGGTAACCTGCATTGTACAAGTGCCCTCTAATCAACCTAGATACTCCAAGTGTCCACTAGTTAACCTAGATAATCCAAGTGCCTGCTAGTTAACCTTGATCAACAAGTGCCCGCTAGTTAACCTACATAGTCCAAGTGCCTGATAGGGAACCTACATAGTCCAAGTGCCCGCAGAGGAACCTATATAGTCCAAGTGCCCGATAGGGAACCTACATATTCCAAGTGCCCGTTAGGGAACCTAGATAGTCCAAGTGCCGTAGTGAACCTATATAGTCCAAGTGCCCGCTAGGGAACCTACATAGTCAAAGTGCCCGCTAGGGAACCTGCATTGTGCAAGTACCCGCTAGTTAACCTAGATAGTCCAAGTGCCCGCTAGTTAACTTACATAGTCCAGGGTCAGCTAGTTAACCTAGATAGTCCAAGAGCCCGCTAGTTAACCTACATAGTCCAAGAACCCACTAGTTAACCTAGATAGTCCAAGTGCCCGCTAGTCAACCTACATAGTCCAAGGGCCCGCTAGTTAACCTAGATATTCCAAGTGCCCGCTAGGGAACCTACATAGTCAAAGTGCCCATAGGGAACCTGCATTGTGCAAGTACCCGCTAGTTAACCTAGATAGTCCAAGTGCCCGCTAGTTAACATACATAGTCCAAGGGCCCTCTAGTTAACCTGGATAGTCCAAGTTCCCACTATTGTATGTACATAGATCAAGTGCCCGCTAGGTAACCTAGATTGTCCAAGTGTCCGCTAGTTAACCTACATAGTCCAAGTGCCCGCTAAGTAACCTAGATAGTCCAAGGTCCTGCTAGTTAACCTACATAGTCCAATGCCCGATAGGGAACCTACATAGTCCAAGTGCCCGCTGAGGAACCTACATAGTCCAAGTACCCGATAGGGAACCTACATATTCCAAGTGCCCGTTAGGGAACCTAGATAGTCCAAGTGCCCGTAGGGAACCTATATAGTCCAAGTGCCCGCTAGGGAACCTACATAGTCAAAGTGCCCGCTAGGGAACCTGCATTGTACAAGTGCCCGCTAGTTAACCTAGATAGTCCAAGTGCCCGCTAGTTAACCTACATAGTCCAAGGGCCCTCTAGTTAACCTAGATAATCCACGTGCCCACTATTGTATGTACATAGTCCAAGTGCCCGCTAGTTTCCCTTGATCATCCAAGTGCCCGCTAGTTAACCTACATAGTCCAAGTGCCTGATAGGGAACCTACATAGTCCAAGTGCCCGCAGAGAACCTACATAGTCCAAGTGTCCGATAGGGAAACTACATATTCCAAGTGCCCGTTAGGGAAACTAGATAGTCCAAGTACCCATAGGGTACCTATATAGTCCATGTGCCCGCTAGGGAACCTACATAGTCAAAGTGCCCGCTAGGGAACCTGCATTGTGCAAAAGCCCGCTAGTTAACCTAGATAGTCCAAGTGCCCGCTAGTTAACTTACATAGTCCAAGGTCAGCTAGTTAACCTACATAGTCCAAGTGCCCGCTAGTTAACCTACATAATCCAAGGTCAGCTAGTTAACCTAGATAGTCCAAGTGCCCGCTAGTTAACCTATATAATCCAAGAACCCGCTAGTTAACCTAGATAGTCCAAGTTCCCGCTAGTTAACCTACATAGTCCAAGGGCCCGCTAGTTAACCTAGATATTCCAAGTGCCCGCTAGTTAACCTACATAGTCAAAGTGCCCTTAGGGAACCTATATAGTCCAAGTGCCCGCTAGGGGACCTGCATTGTACAAGTGCCCGCTAATCAACCTAGATAGTCCAAGTGCCCGCTAGTTAAACTAGATAATCCAAGTGCCCGCTAGTTAACCTTGATCATCCAAGTGCCCGCTAGTTAACCTACATAGTCCAAGTGCCTGATAGGGAACCTACATAGTCCAAGTGCCCGCAGAGGAACCTACATAGTCCAAGTGCCCGATAGGGAACCTACATATTCCAAGTGCCCGTTAGGGAACCTAGATAGTCCAAGTGCCCGCAGGGAACCTATATAGTCCAAGTGCCCGCTAGGGAAGCTACATTGTCAAAGTGCCCGCTAGGGAACCTGCATTGTGCAAGTGCCCGCTAGTTAACCTAGATAGTCCAAGTGCCCGCTAGTTAACTTACATAGTCCAAGGTCAGCTAGTTAACCTAGATAGTCCAAGTGCCCGCTAGGGAACCTACATAGTCCAAGAACCCGCTAGTTAACCTAGATAGTCTAAGTGCCCGCTAGACAACCTACATTGTCCAAGGGCCCGCTAGTTAACCTAGATATTTCAAGGGCCCGCTAGTTAACCTAGATCGTCCAAGTGTCCGCTAGTTAACCTACATAGTCCAAGTTCTCGTTAGGTAACCTAGATAGTACAAGTGCCCGCAAGGTAACCTACATAGTCCAAGTGCCCACTAGGTAACCTAGATAATCCAAGTTCCTGTTAGCTAACCTAGATAATCCAAGTGCCCGCTAGGTAACCTACATAGTCCAAGTGCCCTTTCGTTAACCTAGGTAGTCCAAGTGCCCGCTAGGTAACCTCCATAGTCAAAGGGTCCGCTAGGTAACCTATATAGTCCATGTGCCCGTTACCTAACCTAGATAGTCCAAGTGCCCGCTAGTTAACCTATATAATCCAAGAACCCGCTAGTTAACCTAGATAGTCCAAGTTCCCGCTAGTTAACCAAATAGTCTAAGTGCCCGCTAGTTAACCTACATAGTCCAAGTGTCCACTAGGTAACCTACATAGTCCAAGTGCCCGCTAGGTAAATTACATAGTCCAAATGCCCGCTAGGCAACCTAGATAGTCCAAGTGTCCGTTCGTTAACCTAGATGGCCAAGTGCCCGCTAGGTAACCTAGACATTCCAAGTGTCTGCTAGGTAATCTACATAGTCCAAATGCCTGTTCGTTAACCTACATAGTCCAAGGGCCCACTAGTTAACCTAGATCCTCCAAGGGTCCTCTAGTTAACCTGCATAGTCCAAGTGCCGCTAGGAAACCTACATAGTGCAAGTGTCCCCTAGTTAACCTACATAGTCCAAGTGCCCGGTAGTTAACATAGATAGCCAAGTGTCCGCTAGGGAACGTACATAGTCCAAGTGCCCGCTAGGTAACCTAGATAGTGCATGTGCCCGGTATTAACCTACATAGTCCAAGTGCCCGCTAGGTAACCTAGATAGTCCAAGGTCCCCCTAGTTTACCTACATAGTCCAAGTGCCCGGTAGTTAACTTACATAGTCCAAGTGCCCACTCTGGAACTTACATAGTCCAAGTGCCTGCTAGGGAACCTACATAGTTCAAGTGTCCGTAGGGAACATACAAAGTCCAAGTGCCCGCTAGGGAATCTACATATTCCAAGGGCCCGCTAGTTAACGTAGATAGTCCAAGTGCCCGCTAGTTAACTAGGGTCATCAAAGTGCCATCTAGTTAACTTACATAGTCCAAAGGCCTACTAGTTAACCTACATAGAGCAAGGGCCCGCTAGTTAACCTTGATAGTCCAAGTGCCCGCTAGTTAACGTACATAGTCCAAGTTCCCGCTAGGTAACCTAGACAGTCCAAGTGACCATTAGGTTACTTACATAGTCCAAGTACCCGTTCGTTAACCTACATACTCCAAGTGCCCGCTAGGTAACGTAGATAGCCCAAGTGCCCGCTAGGGAACGTACATAGTCTAAGTGCCCGCTAGGTAACCTAGATAGTCCAAGTGCCCGCTAGTTAACCTACATAGTCCAAGTGCCTGCTAGGTTAACTACATAGTCCAAGTGCCCACTAGGTAACCTAGACAGTCCAATTGCCCCATAGTTAACGTAGACAGTCCAAATACCCAATAGTGAACCTACATAGTCTAAGTGCTCGCTAGGGAACCTACATACTCCAAGTGCTCGCTAGGCAACCAACATAGTCCAAGTGCCCGTTAGTTAACCTAGATATTCAAAATGCCTGCTAGGTAACCTAAATAGTCCAAGTGCCCGCTAGGGAACCTACATAGTCCAAGTGCCCGCTAGGTAAACTAGATAGTCCAAGTGCCCGTTAGCTAACCTAGATAGTCGAAGTGTCCGCTAGTTAACCTACATAGTCCAAGTGCCCGCTTGGTAACCTAGACAGTCCAAGTGACCGCTAGGTTACCTACATTGTCCAAGTGCACGTTCGTTAACCTAGATAGTCCAAGTGCCCGCTAGGGAAACTATATAATCCAAGTGCCCCCTAGTTAACCTAGATAGTCCAAGTGCCCGCTAGTAAACCTAGATAGTCCAAGGGCCCGCTAGAGAACCTACATAGTCCAAGTGCCCGTTAGTTAACCTAGATAGTCCAAGTGCCTGCTTGGTAACCTAGATAGTCCAACAGCCCGCTAGGTAACCTACATACTCCAAGAACCCGCTAGGTAACGTAGATAGTTCAAGTGCCAGCTGGGTAAGCTAGATATTCCAAGTGCCCGCTAGGTAACCTATAAAATCTAAGTGCCCGCTAGTTTAACTATGTAGTCCAAATGCCCGCTAGGGAATCTATATAGTCCAAGGGCCCGCTAGTTAACGTAGATAGTCCAAGTGCCGCTAGTTAATCTACATAGTCCAAGGGCCCGCTAGTTAACCTACATAGTCCAAGTACCCGCTAGTTAACCTAGATCGTCCAAGTGCCCGCTAGGTAACCTACATAGTCCAAGGGCCCGCTAGTTAACCTACATTGTCCAAGGGCTTGCTATGTAACCTACAAAGTCTACGTGCCCGCTAGGTTATCTATATAGTCCAAATGCCCGCTAGGGAACCTACATAGTCCAAGTGCCCGCTAGTTAACCTAGATCGTCCAAGTGCCCACTAGTTAACCAACATAGTCAATGGGCCAACTAGTTAACCTAGATCTTACAAGTGTCTGCTAGTTAACCTACATAGTCCAAGTGCCAGTTAGCTAACACAGATAGTCAAAGGGCCCGCTAGTTAACATTGATCATCCAAGTGCCCGCTAGTTAACCTAGATAGTCCAAGTGCACGCTAGTTAACCTAGATAGTCCAAGTGCCCTCTAGTTAACCTAGATCGTCCAAGTGCCCGCTAGTTAACCTACATTGTCGAAGGGCCTGCTAGTTAACCTACGTAGTCCAAGGTCCGCTAGTTAACCTAGATACTCCAAGTGCTCGCTAGTTAACCTAGATAGTCCAAATGCCCGCAGGTTAACCTAGATAGTCCAAGTGCCCTCTAGTTAACCTACATTGTCCAAGAACCCACTAGTTAACCTAGATATTCCAAGTGCCCGCTAGTTAACCTAGATCGTCCAACTGTCCGCTAGTTAACCTACATAGTCCAAGTTCCCGTTAGGTGACCTAGATAGTACAAGTGCCCGCAAGGTAACCTACATAGTCCAAGTGCCCACTAGGTAACCTACATAGTCCAAGTGCCCACTAGATAAACTAAATAATCCAAATGCCCGCTAGGGAAACTACATAGTCCAAGGGCCCGCTAGTTAATCTAGATAGTCCAAGTGCCCGCTAGTTAACCTACATAGTCCAAGGGCCATCTAGTTAACCTAGATAGTCCAAGTGCCCGCTAGGGGACGTACATAGCCCAAGTGCCTGCAGAGGAACCTACATAGTCCAAGTGTCCGATAGGGAACCTACATATTCCAAGTGCCCGTTAGGGAAGCTAGATAGTCCAAGTGCCCGTAGGGATCCTATATAGTCCAAGTGCCCGCTAGGGAAGCTACATAGTCAAAGTGCCCGCTAGGGAACCTGCATTGTGCAGGTGCCCGCTAGTTAACCTAGATAGTCCAAGTGCCCGCTAGTTAACCTACATAGTCCAAGGGCCCTCTAGTTAACCTGGATAGTCCAAGTTCCCACTATTGTATGTACATAGATCAAGTGCCCGCTAGGTAACCTAGATTGTCCAAGTGTCCGCTAGTTAACCTACATAGTCCAAGTGCCCGCTAGTTAATTTACATAGTCCAAGGTCAGCTAGTTAACCTAGACATTCCAAGTGCCCGCTAGTTAACCTACATAGTCCAAGGCCAGCTAGTTAACCTAGATAGTCCAAGTGCCCGCTAGTTAACCTAGATATTCCAAGTGCCCGCTAGTTAACCTACATAGTCAAAGTGCCCTTAGGGAACCTATATAGTCCAAGTGCCAGCTAGGTAACCTGCATTGTACAAGTGCCCTCTTATCAACCTAGATACTCCAAGTGTCCACTAGTTAACCTAGATAATCCAAGTGCCTGCTAGTTAACCTTGATCATCCAAGTGCCCGCTAGTTAACCTACATAGTCCAAGTGCCTGATAGGGAACCTACATAGTCCAAGTGCCCGCAGAGGAACCTATATAGTCCAAGTGCCCGATAGGGAACCTACATATTCCAAGTGCCCGTTAGGGAACCTAGATAGTCCAAGTGCCGTAGTGAACCTATATAGTCCAAGTGCCCGCTAGGGAACCTACATAGTCAAAGTGCCCGCTAGGGAACCTGCATTGTGCAAGTACCCGCTAGTTAACCTAGATAGTCCAAGTGCCCGCTAGTTAACTTACATAGTCCAGGGTCAGCTAGTTAACCTAGATAGTCCAAGAGCCCGCTAGTTAACCTACATAGTCCAAGAACCCACTAGTTAACCTAGATAGTCCAAGTGCCCGCTAGTCAACCTACATAGTCCAAGGGCCCGCTAGTTAACCTAGATATTCCAAGTGCCCGCTAGGGAACCTACATAGTCAAAGTGCCCATAGGGAACCTGCATTGTGCAAGTGCCCGCTAGTTAACCTAGATAGTCCAAGTGCCCGCTAGTTAACTTACATAGACCAAGGTCAGCTAGTTAACCTAGATAGTCCAAGTGCCCGCTAGTTAACCTACATAGTCCAAGAACCCACTAGTTAACCTAGATAGTCCAAGTGCCCGCTAGTCAACCTACATAGTCCAAGGGCCCGCTAGTTAACCTAGATATTCCAAGTGCCCGCTAGGGAACCTACATAGTCAAAGTGCACATAGGGAACCTGCATTGTGCAAGTGCCCGCTAGTTAACCTACATAGTCCAAGTGCCCGCTAGTTAACTTACATAGTCCAAGGTCAGCTAGTTAACCTAGATAGTCCAAGTGCCCGCTAGTTAACTTACATAGTCCAAGAACCCACTAGTTAACCTAGATAGTCCAAGTGCCCGCTAGTCAACCTACATAGTCCAAGTGCCCGCTAGTCAACCTACATAGTCCAAGGGCCCGCTAGTTAACCTAGATAGTCCAAGTGCCCGCTAGTTAACCTACATAGTCCAAGGGCCCTCTAGTAAACGTGGATATTCCACGTGCCCACTATTGTATGTACATAGTTCAAGTGCCCGCTAGGTAACCTAGATTGTCCAAGTGTCCGCTAGTTAACCTACATAGCCCAAGTGCCCACTAAGTAACCTAGATAGTCCAAATCCTGCTAGTTAACCTATATAATATAATGCCTGATAGGGAACCTACATAGTCCAAGTGCCCGCTGAGGAACCTACATAGTCCAAGTACCCGATAGGGAACCTACATATTCCAAGTGCCCGTTAGGGAACCTAGATAGTTCAAGTGCCCGTAGGGAACCAATATACTCCAATTGCCCGCTAGGGAACCTACATAGTCAAAGAGCCTGCTAGGGAATCTGCATTGTACAAGTGCCCGCTAATTAACCTAGATAGTCCAAGTGCCCGCTAGTTAACCTAGATAGTCCAAGTGCCCGCTAGTTAACCTTGATCATCCAAGTGCCCGCTAGTTAACCTACATAGTCCAAGTGCCTGATATGGAACCTACATAGTCCAAGTGCCCGCACAGGACCTACATAGTCCAAGTGTCCGATAGGGAACCTACATATTCCAAGTGCCCGTTAGGGAACCTAGATAGTCCAAGTACCCATAGGGTACCTATATAGTCCATGTGCCCGCTAGGGAACCTACATAGTCAAAGTGCCCGCTAGGGAACCAGCATTGTGCAAATGCCCGCTAGTTAACCTAGATAGTCCAAGTGCCCGCTAGTTAACCTAGATAGTCCAAGTGCCCGCTAGTTAACCTTGATCATCCAAGTGCCCGCTAGTTAACCTACATAGTCCAAGTGCCTGATAGGGAACCTACATAGTCCAAGTGCCCGCACAGGACCTACATAGTCCAAGTGTCCGATAGGGAACCTACATATTCCAAGTGCCCGTTAGGGAACCTAGATAGTCCAAGTACCCATAGGGTACCTATATAGTCCATGTGCCCGCTAGGGAACCTACATAGTCAAAGTGCCCGCTAGGGAACCAGCATTGTGCAAATGCCCGCTAGTTAACCTAGATAGTCCAAGTGCCCGCTAGTAAACTTACATAGTACAAGGTCAGTTAGTTAACCTAGATAGTCCAAATGCCCGCTAGTTAACCTACATAGTCCAAGGTCAGCTAGTTAACCTAGATAGTCCAAGTGTCCGCTAGTTAACCTAGATATTACAAGTGCCCGCTAGTTAACCTACATAGTCAAAGTGCCCTTAGGGAACCTATATAGTCTAATTGCACGCTAGGGGACCTCTATTGTACAAGTGCCCGCTAATCAACCTAGATAGTCCAAGAGCCCGCTAGTTAAACTAGATAATCCAAGTGCCCGCTAGTTAACCTTGATCATCCAAGTGCCGCTAGTTAACCTACATAGCCCAAGTGCCTGATAGGGAACCTACATAGTCCAAGTGCCCGCAGAGGAACCTACATAGTCCAAGTGGCCGATAGGGAACCTACATATTCCCAGTGCCCGTTAGGGAACCTAGATAGTCCAAGTGCCCGTAGGGAACCTATATAGTCCAACTGCCCGCTAGGGAAGCTACATAGTCAAAGTGCCCGCTAGGGAACCTGCATTGTGCAAGTACCCACTAGTTAACCTAGATAGTCCAAGTGCCCGCTAGTTAACTTACATAGTCCAAGGTCAGCTAGTTAACCTAGATAGTCCAAGTGCCCGCTAGTTAACCTACATAGTCCAAGGTCAGCTAGTTAACCTAGATAGTCCAAGAACCCGCTAGTTAACCTAGATAGTCCAAGTTCCCGCTAGTTAACCTACATAGTCCAAAGGCCTGCTAGTTAACCTAGATATTTCAAGGGCCCGCTAGTTAACCTAGATCGTCCAAGTGTCCGCTAGTTAACCTACATAGTCCAAGTTCTCGTTAGGTAACCTAGATAGTACAAGTGCCCGCAAGGTAACCTACATAGTCCAAGTGCCCACTAGGTAACCTAGATAATCCAAGTTCCTGTTAGCTAACCTAGATAATCCAAGTGCCCGCTAGGTAACCTACATAGTCCAAGTGCCATTTCGTTAACCTAGGTAGTCCAAGTGCCCGCTAGGTAACCGTCATAGTCAAAGGGTCCGCTAGGTAACCTATATAGTCCATGTGCCCGTTACCTAACCTAGATAGTCCAATTGCCCGCTATGCAACATACATAGTCTAAGTGCCCGCTAGTTAACCTACATAGTCCAAGTGCCCACTAGGTAACCTAGATAGTCCAAGTGCCCGCTAGGTAACTTACATAGTCCAAATGCCCGCTAGGCAACCTAGATAGTCCAAGTGTCCGTTCGTTAACCTAGATGGCCAAGTGCCCGCTAGGTAACCTAGACATTCCAAGTGTCTGCTAGGTAATCTACATATTCCAAATGCCTGTTTGTTAACCTACATAGTCCAAGGGCCCACTAGTTAACCTAGATCCTCCAATGGTCCTCTAGTTAACCTGCATAGTCCAAGTGCACGCTAGTTAACCTACATAGTCCAAGTGCCGCTATATAACCTACATAGTGCAAGTGTCCCCTAGTTAACCTACATAGTCCAAGTGCCCGGTAGTTAACATAGATAGTCCAAGTGCCCGCTAGGGGACGTACATAGTCCAAGTGCCCGCTAGGTAACCTAGATTGTGCATGTGCCCGGTATTAACCTACATAGTCCAAGTGCCCGCTAGGTAACCTAGATAGTCCAAGGGCCCGCTAGTTTACCTACATAGTCCAAGTGCCCGGTAGTTAACTTACATAGTCCAAGTGTCCACTCTGGAACCTACATAGTTCAAGTGCCTGCTAGGGAACCTATATAGTTCAAGTGTCCGTAGGGAACATACAGAGTCCAAGTGCCCGCTAGGGAATCTACATAGTCCAAGGGCCCGCTAGTTAACGTAGATAGTCCAACTGCCGCTACATATTCTATATAGTCAAAGTGCCCGCTAGGGAACCTACATAGTCCAAGTGCCCTCTAGTTAACCTAGATAGTCCAAATGCCCGCTAGTTAACCTAGATAGTCCAAGTGCCTGCTAGTTAACTAGGATCATCAAAGTGCCCTCTAGTTAACTTACATAGTCCAAAGGCCTACTAGTTAACCTACATAGAGCAAGGGCCCGCTAGTTAACCTTGATAGTCCAAGTGCCCGCTAGTTTACCTACATAGTCCAAGTTCCCGCTAGGTAACCTAGACAGTCCAAGTGACCATTAGGTTACCTACATAGTCCAAGTGCCCGTTCGTTAACCTACATAGTCCAAGTGCCCGCTAGGTAACGTAGATAGCCCAAGTGCCCGCTAGGGAACGTACATAGTCCAAGTGCCCGCTAGGTAACCTAGATAGTCCAAGTGCCCGCTAGTTAACCTACATAGTCCAAGTGCCTGCTAGGTTAACTACATAGTCCAAGTGCCCACTAGGTAACCTAGACAGTCCAATTGCCCCCTAGTTAACCTAGACAGTCCAAGTACCCGATAGGGAACCTACATAGTCTAAGTGCTCGCTAGGGAACCTACATAGTCCAAGTGCTCGCTAGGCAACCTACATAGTCCAAGTGCCCGTTAGTTAACCTAGATAGTCAAATTGCCTGCTAGGTAACCTAAATAGTCCAAGTGCCCGCTAGGGTACCTACATAGTCCAAGTGTCCGCTAGTTAACCTACATAGTCCAAGTGCCCGCTTGGTAACATAGACAGTCCAAGTGACCGCTAGGTTACCTACATAGTCCAAGTGCACGTTCGTTAACCTAGATATTCCAAGTGCCCGCTAGGGAAACTACATAATCCAAGTGCCCCCTAGTTAACCTAGATAGTCCAAGTGCCCGCTAGTAAACCTAGATAGTCCAAGGGCCCGCTAGGGAACCTACATAGTCCAAGGGCCCGCTAGAGAACCTACATAGTCCAAGTCCCCGTTAGTTAACCTAGATAGTCCAAGTGCCTGCTTGGTAACCTAGGTAGTCCAACAGACCGCTAGGTAACCTACATACTCCAAGAACCCGCTAGGTAACGTAGATAGTTCAAGTGCCAGCTAGGTAAGCTAGATATTCCAAGTGCCCGCTAGGTAACCTACAAAATCTAAGTGTCCGCTAGGTTATCTATGTAGTCCAAATGCCCGGTAGGGAATCTCCATAGTCCAAGGGCCCGCTAGTTAACGTAGATAGCCCAAGTGCCGCTAGTTAATCTACATAGTCCAAGGGCCCGCTAGTTAACCTACATAGTCCAAGTACCCGCTAGTTAACCTAGATCGTCCAAGTGCCCGCTAGGTATCCTATATTGTCCAAGGGCCCGCTAGTTAACCTACATTGTCCAAGGGCTTGCTAGGTAACCTACAAAGTCTAAGTGCCCGCTAGCTTATCTATATAGTCCAAATGCCCGCTAGGGAACCTACATAGTCCAAGTGCCCGCTAGTTAACCTAGATCGTCCAAGTGCCCGCTAGTTAACCTACATTGTCCAAGGGCCTGCTAGTTAACCTACGTAGTCCAAGGTCCGCTAGTTAACCTAGATATTCCAAGTGCTCGCTAGTTAACCTACATAGTACAAGGGCCCGCTAGTTGACCTAGATAGTCCAAGTGCCCGCTAGTTAACCTAGATAGTCCAAGTGCCCGCTAGGTAACCTAATTAGTCCAAATGTCCGATAGGGATCCTACATAGTCCAAGTGCCCGCTAGGTCACCTACATAGTCAACGTGCCCGTTCATTAACCTAGATAGTCTAAGTGCCCGCTAGGAAACCTACATAGTCCAAGTGCCCACTAGGTAACCTAAATAATCCAAATGCCCGCTAGGGAAACTACATAGTTCAAGTGCCCGCTAGTTAACCTAGATAGTCCAAGTGCCCACTAGTAAACCTACATAGTCCAAGGGCCCGCAAGTTAATCTAGATAGTCCAAGTGCCCGCTAGTTAACCTACATAGTCCAAGGACCCTCTAGTTAACCTAGATAGTCCAAGTGCCCGCTAGGGGACGTATATAGTCCAAGTGCCCGCTAAGTAACCTAGATAGTCCAAGTGCCCACTATTGTATGTACATAGATCAAGTGCCCGCTAGGTAACCTAGATTGTCCAAGTGTCCGCTAGTTATCCTACATAGTCCACGTGCCCGCTAGGTAACCTAGATAGTCCAAGGTCCTGCTAGTTAACCTACATAGTCCAATGCCCGATAGGGAACCTACATAGTCCAAGTGCCCGCGGAGGAAGCTACATAGTCCAAATACCCGATAGGGAACCTACATATTCCAAGTGCCCGTTAGGGAACCTAGATAGTCCAAGTGCCCGTAGGGAACCTATATAGTCCAATTGCCCGCTAGGGAACCTACATAGTCAAAGAGCCCGCTAGGGAACCTGCATTGTGCAAGTGCCCGCTTATTAACCTAGATAGTCCAAGTGCCCGCTAGTTAACCTAGATAGTCCAATTGCCCGCTAGTTAACCTTGATCATCCAAGTGCCCGCTAGTTAACCTACATATTCCAAGTGCCTGATAGGGAACCTACATAGTCCAAGTGCCTGCAGAGGAACCTACATAGTCTAAGTGTCTGATAGGGAACCTACATATTCCAAGTGCCCGTTAGGGAACCTAGATAGTCCAAGTGCCCGCTAGGGAACCTACATAGTCAAAGTGCCCTCTAGGGAACCTGCATTGTAAAAGTGCCCGCTAGTTAACCTAGATATTCCAAGTGCCCGCTAGTTAAACTACGTAGTCAAAGTGACCATAGGGAACCTATATAGTCCAAGTGCCCGCTAGGGAACCTGCATTGTGCAAGTGCCCGCTAGTTAACCTAGATAGTCCAAAAGCCCGCAAGTTAACTTACATAGTCCAAGGTCAGCTAGTTAACCTAGATAGTCCAAGTGCCCTCTAGGGAACCTTCATTGTACAAGTGCCCGCTAATCAACCTAGATAGTCCAAGTGCCCGCTAGTTAACCTACATAGTCCAAGAACCCACTAGTTAACCTAGATAGTCCAAGTGCCCGCTAGTCAACCTACATAGTCCAAGGGCCCGCTAGTTAACCTAGATATTCCAAGTGCCCGCTAGGGAACCTACATAGTCAAAGTGCACATAGGGAACCTGCATTGTGCAAGTGCCCGCTAGTTAACCTAGATCATCCAAGTGTCCCCTGGTTAACCTATATAGTCCAAGTTCCCATTAGGTAACCTAGATAGTACAAGTGCCCGCAAGGTAACCTACATAGTCCAAGTGCCCACTAGGAAACCTACATAGTCCAAGTGCCCACTAGGTAACCCAAATAATCCAAATGCCCGCTAGGGAAACTACATAGTCCAAGTGCCCGCTAGTTAACCTAGATAGTCCAAGTGCCCGCTAGTAAACCTAGATAGTCCAAGGGCCCGCTAGTTAATCTAGATAGTCCAAGTACCCGCTAGTTAACCTACATAGTCCAAGGGCCCTCTAGTTAACCTAGATAGTCCAAGTGCCCGCTAGGGGACGTACATAGTCCAAGTGCCCGCTAGGTAACCTTGATAGTCCAAGTGCCCACTATTGTATGTACATCGTTCAAGTGCCCGCTAAGTAACCTAGATTGTCAAAGTGTCCGCTAGTTAACCTACATAGTCCAAGTGCCCGCTAAGTAACGTAGATAGTCCAAGGTCCTGCTAGTTAACCTACATAGTCCAATGCCCGATAGGGAACCTACATAGTTCAAGTGCCCGCTGAGGAACCTACATAGTCCAAGTGCCCACTCTGGAACATACATAGTCCAAGTGCCCGCTAGGGAATCTACATAGTCCAAAGGCCCGCTAATTAACGTAGATAGTCCAAGTGCCGCTAGTTAATCTACATAGTTCAAGGGCCCGCTAGTTAACCTACATAGTCCAAGGGCCCGCTAGTTAACCTACATCGTCCAAGGGCCCGCTAGTTTACCTAGATAGTCCAAGTGCCCCGTAGTTAACCTACATACTCCAAGTGCCCGCTAGGTAACCTAGACAGTTCAAGTGACCACTAGTTTACCTACATAGTCCAAGTGCCCGCTAGGCAACCAACATACTCCAAATGCCCGCTAGGGACCCTAATAGTCCAAATGCCCGCTAGTTAACCTAGATAGTCCAAGTGTTCGCTACTTAACATAGATAGTCCAAGTGCCCGCTACTTAACCTAGATAGACCAAGTGCCCGCTAGGGAACCTATCTAGTCCAAGTGCCCGATAGGGAACGTACATAGTCCAAGTGCCCGCTAGTTAACATAGATAGTCCAAGTACCCGCTAGGAAACGTACATAGTCCATGTGCCCGCTAGGTAACGTACATAGTCCAAGTGCCCGCTAGGTAACCTAGATAGTCCAAGTGCCCGGTAGGGAACGTACATAATCCAAGTGCCCGCTAGGTAACCTAGATAGTCCAAATGCCCGCTAGGGAACCCACATAGTCCAAGTGCCCGTTAGATCACCTAGATAGTCCAAATGCCAGCTAGGGAACCCACATAGTCCAAGTGCCCGCTAGTTAACCTACATAGTCCAAGGGCCCTCTAGTTAACCTGGATAGTCCAAGTTCCCACTATTGTATGTACATAGATCAAGTGCCCGCTAGGTAACCTAGATTGTCCAAGTGTCCGCTAGTTAACCTACATAGTCCAAGTGCCCGCTAGTTAATTTACATAGTCCAAGGTCAGCTAGTTAACCTAGATATTCCAAGTGCCCGCTAGTTAACCTACATAGTCCAAGGCCAGCTAGTTAACCTAGATAGTCCAAGTGCCCGCTAGTTAACCAAGATATTCCAAGTGCCCGCTAGTTAACCTACATAGTCAAAGTGCCCTTAGGGAACCTATATAGTCCAAGTGCCAGCTAGGTAACCTGCATTGTACAAGTGCCCTCTAATCAACCTAGATACTCCAAGTGTCCACTAGTTAACCTAGATAATCCAAGTGCCTGCTAGTTAACCTTGATCATCCAAGTGCCCGCTAGTTAACCTACATAGTCCAAGTGCCTGATAGGGAACCTACATAGTCCAAGTGCCCGCAGAGGAACCTATATAGTCCAAGTGCCCGATAGGGAACCTACACATTCCAAGTGCCCGTTAGGGAACCTAGATAGTCCAAGTGCCGTAGTGAACCTATATAGTCCAAGTGCCCGCTAGGGAACCTACATAGTCAAAGTGCCCGCTAGGGAACCTGCATTGTGCAAGTACCCGCTAGTTAACCTAGATAGTCCAAGTGCCCGCTAGTTAACTTACATAGTCCAGGGTCAGCTAGTTAACCTAGATAGTCCAAGAGCCCGCTAGTTAACCTACATAGTCCAAGAACCCACTAGTTAACCTAGATAGTCCAAGTGCCCGCTAGTCAACCTACATAGTCCAAGGGCCCGCTAGTTAACCTAGATATTCCAAGTGCCCGCTAGGGAACCTACATAGTCAAAGTGCCCATAGGGAACCTGCATTGTGCAAGTGCCCGCTAGTTAACCTAGATAGTCCAAGTGCCCGCTAGTTAACTTACATAGACCAAGGTCAGCTAGTTAACCTAGATAGTCCAAGTGCCCGCTAGTTAACCTACATAGTCCAAGAACCCACTAGTTAACCTAGATAGTCCAAGTGCCCGCTAGTCAACCTACATAGTCCAAGGGCCCGCTAGTTAACCTAGATATTCCAAGTGCCCGCTAGGGAACCTACATAGTCAAAGTGCACATAGGGAACCTGCATTGTGCAAGTGCCCGCTAGTTAACCTACATAGTCCAAGTGCCCGCTAGTTAACTTACATAGTCCAAGGTCAGTTAGTTAACCTAGATAGTCCAAGTGCCCGCTAGTTAACCTACATAGTCCAAGAACCCACTAGTTAACCTAGATAGTCCAAGTGCCCGCTAGTCAACCTACATAGTCCAAGTGCCCGCTAGTCAACCTACATAGTCCAAGGGCCCGCTAGTTAACCTAGATAGTCCAAGTGCCCGCTAGTTAACCTACATAGTCCAAGGGCCCTCTAGTAAACGTGGATATTCCACGTGCCCACTATTGTATGTACATAGTTCAAGTGCCCGCTAGGTAACCTAGATTGTCCAAGTGTCCGCTAGTTAACCTACATAGTCCAAGTGCCCACTAAGTAACCTAGATAGTCCAAATCCTGCTAGTTAACCTATATAATATAATGCCTGATAGGGAACCTACATAGTCCAAGTGCCCGCTGAGGAACCTACATAGTCCAAGTACCCGATAGGGAACCTACATATTCCAAGTGCCCGTTAGGGAACCTAGATAGTTCAAGTGCCCGTAGAGAACCAATATACTCCAATTGCCCGCTAGGGAACCTACATAGTCAAAGAGCCTGCTAGGGAATCTGCATTGTACAAGTGCCCGCTAATTAACCTAGATAGTCCAAGTGCCCGCTAGTTAACCTAGATAGTCCAAGTGCCCGCTAGTTAACCTTGATCATCCAAGTGCCCGCTAGTTAACCTACATAGTCCAAGTGCCTGATAGGGAACCTACATAGTCCAAGTGCCCGCACAGGACCTACATAGTCCAAGTGTCCGATAGGGAACCTACATATTCCAAGTGCCCGTTAGGGAACCTAGATAGTCCAAGTACCCATAGGGTACCTATATAGTCCATGTGCCCGCTAGGGAACCTACATAGTCAAAGTGCCCGCTAGGGAACCAGCATTGTGCAAATGCCCGCTAGTTAACCTAGATAGTCCAAGTGCCCGCTAGTAAACTTACATAGTACAAGGTCAGTTAGTTAACCTAGATAGTCCAAATGCCCGCTAGTTAACCTACATAGTCCAAGGTCAGCTAGTCAACCTAGATAGTCCAAGTGTCCGCTAGTTAACCTAGATATTACAAGTGCCCGCTAGTTAACCTACATAGTCAAAGTGCCCTTAGGGAACCTATATAGTCTAATTGCACGCTAGGGGACCTCCATTGTACAAGTGCCCGCTAATCAACCTAGATAGTCCAAGAGCCCGCTAGTTAAACTAGATAATCCAAGTGCCCGCTAGTTAACCTTGATCATCCAAGTGCCGCTAGTTAACCTACATAGTCCAAGTGCCTGATAGGGAACCTACATAGTCCAAGTGCCCGCAGAGGAACCTACATAGTCCAAGTGGCCGATAGGGAACCTACATATTCCCAGTGCCCGTTAGGGAACCTAGATAGTCCAAGTGCCCGTAGGGAACCTATATAGTCCAACTGCCCGCTAGGGAAGCTACATTGTCAAAGTGCCCGCTAGGGAACCTGCATTGTGCAAGTACCCACTAGTTAACCTAGATAGTCCATGTGCCCGCTAGTTAACTTACATAGTCCAAGGTCAGATAGTTAACCTAGATAGTCCAAGTGCCCGCTAGTTAACCTACATAGTCCAAGGTCAGCTAGTTAACCTAGATAGTCCAAGAACCCGCTAGTTAACCTAGATAGTCCAAGTTCCCGCTAGTTAACCTACATAGTCCAAAGGCCCGCTAGTTAACCTAGATATTTCAAGGGCCCGCTAGTTAACCTAGATCGTCCAAGTGTCCGCTAGTTAACCTACATAGTCCAAGTTCTCGTTAGGTAACCTAGATAGTACAAGTGCCCGCAAGGTAACCTACATAGTCCAAGTGCCCACTAGGTAACCTAGATAATCCAAGTTCCTGTTAGCTAACCTAGATAATCCAAGTGCCCGCTAGGTAACCTACATAGTCCAAGTGCCATTTCGTTAACCTAGGTAGTCCAAGTGCCCGCTAGGTAACCGTCATAGTCAAAGGGTCCGCTAGGTAACCTATATAGTCCATGTGCCCGTTACCTAACCTAGATAGTCCAATTGCCCGCTATGCAACATACATAGTCTAAGTGCCCGCTAGTTAACCTACATAGTCCAAGTGCCCACTAGGTAACCTAGATAGTCCAAGTGCCCGCTAGGTAACTTACATAGTCCAAATGCCCGCTAGGCAACCTAGATAGTCCAAGTGTCCGTTCGTTAACCTAGATGGCCAAGTGCCCGCTAGGTAACCGAGACATTCCAAGTGTCTGCTAGGTAATCTACATATTCCAAATGCCTGTTTGTTAACCTACATAGTCCAAGGGCCCACTAGTTAACCTAGATCCTCCAATGGTCCTCTAGTTAACCTGCATAGTCCAAGTGCACGCTAGTTAACCTACATAGTCCAAGTGCCGCTATATAACCTACATAGTGCAAGTGTCCCCTAGTTAACCTACATAGTCCAAGTGCCCGGTAGTTAACATAGATAGTCCAAGTGCCCGCTAGGGGACGTACATAGTCCAAGTGCCCGCTAGGTAACCTAGATTGTGCATGTGCCCGGTATTAACCTACATAGTCCAAGTGCCCGCTAGGTAACCTAGATAGTCCAAGGGCCCGCTAGTTTACCTACATAGTCCAAGTGCCCGGTAGTTAACTTACATAGTCCAAGTGTCCACTCTGGAACCTACATAGTTCAAGTGCCTGCTAGGGAACCTATATAGTTCAAGTGTCCGTAGGGAACATACAGAGTCCAAGTGCCCGCTAGGGAATCTACATAGTCCAAGGGCCCGCTAGTTAACGTAGATAGTCCAACTGCCGCTACATATTCTATATAGTCAAAGTGCCCGCTAGGGAACCTACATAGTCCAAGTGCCCTCTAGTTAACCTAGATAGTCCAAATGCCCGCTAGTTAACCTAGATAGTCCAAGTGCCTGCTAGTTACCTAGGATCATCAAAGTGCCCTCTAGTTAACTTACATAGTCCAAAGGCCTACTAGTTAACCTACATAGAGCAAGGGCCCGCTAGTTAACCTTGATAGTCCAAGTGCCCGCTAGTTTACCTACATAGTCCAAGTTCCTGCTAGGTAACCTAGACAGTCCAAGTGACCATTAGGTTACCTACATAGTCCAAGTGCCCGCTAGGTAACGTAGATAGCCCAAGTGCCCGCTAGTTAACCTACATAGTCCAAGTGCCTGCTAGGTTAACTACATAGTCCAAGTGCCCACTAGGTAACCTAGACAGTCCAATTGCCCCCTAGTTAACCTAGACAGTCCAAGGACCCGATAGGGAACCTACATAGTCTAAGTGCTCGCTAGGGAACCTACATAGTCCAAGTGCTCGCTAGGCAACCTACATAGTCCAAGTGCCCGTTAGTTAACCTAGATAGTCAAATTGCCTGCTAGGTAACCTAAATAGTCCAAGTGCCCGCTAGGGTACCTACATAGTCCAAGTGTCCGCTAGTTAACCTACATAGTCCAAGTGCCCGCTTGGTAACATAGACAGTCCAAGTGACCGCTAGGTTACCTACATAGTCCAAGTGCACGTTCGTTAACCTAGATATTCCAAGTGCCCGCTAGGGAAACTACATAATCCAAGTGCCCCCTAGTTAACCTAGATAGTCCAAGTGCCCGCTAGTAAACCTAGATAGTCCAAGGGCCCGCTAGGGAACATACATAGTCCAAGGGCCCGCTAGAGAACCTACATAGTCCAAGTCCCCGTTAGTTAACCTAGATAGTCCAAGTGCCTGCTTGGTAACCTAGGTAGTCCAACAGACCGCTAGGTAACCTACATACTCCAAGAACCCGCTAGGTAACGTAGATAGTTCAAGTGCCAGCTAGGTAAGCTAGATATTCCAAGTGCCCGCTAGGTAACCTACAAAATCTAAGTGTCCGCTAGGTTATCTATGTAGTCCAAATGCCCGGTAGGGAATCTCCATAGTCCAAGGGCCCGCTAGTTAACGTAGATAGCCCAAGTGCCGCTAGTTAATCTACATAGTCCAAGGGCCCGCTAGTTAACCTACATAGTCCAAGTACCCGCTAGTTAACCTAGATCGTCCAAGTGCCCGCTAGGTATCCTATATTGTCCAAGGGCCCGCTAGTTAACCTACATTGTCCAAGGGCTTGCTAGGTAACCTACAAAGTCTAAGTGCCCGCTAGGTTATCTATATAGTCCAAATGCCCGCTAGGGAACCTACATTGTTCAAGTGCCCGCTAGTTAACCTAGATCGTCCAAGTGCCCGCTAGTTAACCTACATTGTCCAAGGGCCTGCTAGTTAACCTACGTAGTCCAAGGTCCGCTAGTTAACCTAGATATTCCAAGTGCTCGCTAGTTAACCTACATAGTACAAGGGCCCGCTAGTTGACCTAGATAGTCCAAGTGCCCGCTAGTTAACCTAGATAGTCCAAGTGCCCGCTAGGTAACCTAATTAGTCCAAATGTCCGATAGGGATCCTACATAGTCCAAGTGCCCGCTAGGTCACCTACATAGTCAACGTGCCCGTTCATTAACCTAGATAGTCTAAGTGCCCGCTAGGAAACCTACATAGTCCAAGTGCCCACTAGGTAACCTAAATAATCCAAATGCCCGCTAGGGAAACTACATAGTTCAAGTGCCCGCTAGTTAACCTAGATAGTCCAAGTGCCCACTAGTAAACCTACATAGTCCAAGGGCCCGCAAGTTAATCTAGATAGTCCAAGTGCCCGCTAGTTAACCTACATAGTCCAAGGACCCTCTAGTTAACCTAGATAGTCCAAGTGCCCGCTAGGGGACGTATATAGTCCAAGTGCCCGCTAAGTAACCTAGATAGTCCAAGTGCCCACTATTGTATGTACATAGTTCAAGTGCCCGCTAGGTAACCTAGATTGTCCAAGTGTCCGCTAGTTATCCTACATAGTCCACGTGCCCGCTAGGTAACCTAGATAGTCCAAGGTCCTGCTAGTTAACCTACATAGTCCAATGCCCGATAGGGAACCTACATAGTCCAAGTGCCCGCGGAGGAAGCTACATAGTCCAAATACCCGATAGGGAATCTACATATTCCAAGTGCCCGTTAGGGAACCTAGATTGTCCAAGTGCCCGTAGGGAACCTATATAGTCCAATTGCCCGCTAGGGAACCTACATAGTCAAAGAGCCCGCTAGGGAACCTGCATTGTGCAAGTGCCCGCTAATTAACCTAGATAGTCCAAGTGCCCGCTAGTTAACCTAGATAGTCCAATTGCCTGCTAGTTAACCTTGATCATCCAAGTGCCCGCTAGTTAACCTACATATTCCAAGTGCCTGATAGGGAACCTACATAGTCCAAGTGCCTACAGAGGAACCTACATAGTCTAAGTGTCTGATAGGGAACCTACATATTCCAAGTGCCCGCTAGGGAACCTACATAGTCAAAGTGCCCTCTAGGGAACCTGCATTGTAAAAGTGCCCGCTAGTTAACCTAGATATTCCAAGTGCCCGCTAGTTAAACTACGTAGTCAAAGTGCCCATAGGGAACCTATATAGTCCAAGTGCCCGCTAGGGAACCTGCATTGTGCAAGTGCCCGCTAGTTAACCTAGATAGTCCAAAAGCCCGCAAGTTAACTTACATAGTCCAAGGTCAGCTAGTTAACCTAGATAGTCCAAGTGCCCTCTAGGGAACCTTCATTGTACAAGTGCCCGCTAATCAACCTAGATAGTCCAAGTGCCCGCTAGTTAACCTACATAGTCCAAGAACCCCCTAGTTAACCTAGATAATCCAAGTGCCCGCTAGTCAACATACATAGTCCAAGGGCCCGCTAGTTAACCTAGATATTCCACGTGCCCGCTAGTTAACCTAGATCGTCCAAGTGTCCCCTGGTTAACCTATATAGTCCAAGTTCCCATTAGGTAACCTAGATAGTACAAGTGCCCGCAAGGTAACCTACATAGTCCAAGTGCCCACTAGGAAACCTACATAGTCCAAGTGCCCACTAGGTAACCCAAATAATCCAAATGCCCGCTAGGGAAACTACATAGTCCAAGTGCCCGCTAGTTAACCTAGATAGTCCAAGTGCCCGCTAGTAAACCTAGATAGTCCAAGGGCCCGCTAGTTAATCTAGATAGTCCAAGTACCCGCTAGTTAACCTACATAGTCCAAGGGCCCTCTAGTTAACCTAGATAGTCCAAGTGCCCGCTAGGGGACGTACATAGTCCAAGTGCCCGCTAGGTAACCTTGATAGTCCAAGTGCCCACTATTGTATGTACATCGTTCAAGTGCCCGCTAAGTAACCTAGATTGTCAAAGTGTCCGCTAGTTAACCTACATAGTCCAAGTGCCCGCTAAGTAACGTAGATAGTCCAAGGTCCTGCTAGTTAACCTACATAGTCCAATGCCCGATAGGGAACCTACATAGTTCAAGTGCCCGCTGAGGAACCTACATAGTCCAAGTGCCCACTCTGGAACATACATAGTCCAAGTGCCCGCTAGGGAATCTACATAGTCCAAAGGCCCGCTAATTAACGTAGATAGTCCAAGTGCCGCTAGTTAATCTACATAGTTCAAGGGCCCGCTAGTTAACCTACATAGTCCAAGGGCCCGCTAGTTAACCTACATCGTCCAAGGGCCCGCTAGTTTACCTAGATAGTCCAAGTGCCCCGTAGTTAACCTACATACTCCAAGTGCCCGCTAGGTAACCTAGACAGTTCAAGTGACCACTAGTTTACCTACATAGTCCAAGTGCCCGTTCGTTAACCTACATAGTCCAAGTGCCCGCTAGGCAACCAACATACTCCAAATGCCCGCTAGGGACCCTAATAGTCCAAATGCCCGCTAGTTAACCTAGATAGTCCAAGTGTTCGCTACTTAACATAGATAGTCCAAGTGCCCGCTACTTAACCTAGATAGACCAAGTGCCCGCTAGGGAACCTATCTAGTCCAAGTGCCCGATAGGGAACCTACATAGTCCAAGTGCCCGCTAGTTAACATAGATAGTCCAAGTACCCGCTAGGAAACGTACATAGTCCATTAGCCCGCTAGGTAACGTACATAGTCCAAGTGCCCGCTAGGTAACCTAGATAGTCCAAGTGCCCGGTAGGGAACGTACATAATCCAAGTGCCCGCTAGGTAACCTAGATAGTCCAAATGCCCGCTAGGGAACCCACATAGTCCAAGTGCCCGTTAGATCACCTAGATAGTCCAAATGCCAGCTAGGGAACCCACATAGTCCAAGTGCCCGCTAGGGAACTTACATAATCCAAGGGCCCCCTAGGGAACCTACATAGTCCAAGTGCACGTTAGTTAACCTTGATAGTCCAAGTGCCCGCATGGTAACCTAGATAGTCCAACAGCCCGGTAGGTAACCTACATACTCCAAGTACCCGCTAGGTAACGTAGATAGTTCAAGTGCCAGCTAGGTAACCGAGATAGTCCAAGTGCCCGCTAGGTAACCTACAAAGTCTAAGTGCCCGCTAGGTAAACTATATAGTCCAAATGCCCGTTAGGGAGCCTACATAGTCCAAATGCCCGCTAGGTAACCTAGATAGTCCAAGGGCCCGCTAGGTAACCTACATAGTCCTAGTGCCCCCTAGTTAACCTACATAGTCCAAGGGCCCGCTAGTTAATCTAGATAGTCCAAGTACCCGCTAGTTAACCTACATAGTCCAAGGGCCCTCTAGTTAACATAGATAGTCCAAGTACCCGCTAGGAAACGTACATAGTCCATGTGCCCGCTAGGTAACGTACATAGTCCAAGTGCCCGCTAGGTAACCTAGATAGTCCAAGTGCCCGCTAGGGAACGTACATAATCCAAGTGCCCGCTAGGGAACATACATAATCCAAGTGCCCGCTAGGTAACCTAGATAGTCCAAATGCCCGCTAGGGAACCCACATAGTCCAAGTGCCCGTTAGATCACCTAGATAGTCCAAGTGCCAGCTAGGGAACTTACATAATCCAAAGGCCCGCTAGGGAACCTACATAGTCCAAGTGCACGTTAGTTAACCTAGATAGTCCAAGTGCCCGCATGGTAACCTAGATAGTCCAACAGCCCGGTAGGTACCTACATACTCCAAGTACCCGCTAGGTTACGTAGATAGTTCAAGTGCCAGCTACGTAACCTAGATAGTCCAAGTGCCCGCTAGGTAACCTACAAAGTCTAAGTGCCCGCTAGGTAATCTATATAGTCCAAATGCCCGTTAGGGAGCCTACATAGTCCAAATGCCCGCTAGGTAACCTAGATAGTCCAAGGGCCCGCTAGGTAACCTACATAGTCCTAGTGCCCCCTAGTTAACCTACATTCTCCAAGTGCCCGATAGGGAATCTACATAGTCCAGTGCCCGCTAGGTAACCTACATAGTCCAAATGCCCTCTAGTTAACCTACATAGTTCAAGTGCCCGCTAGGGAACCTACATAGTCCAAGTGCCCGTTAGGTAACCTAGATCGTCCAAATGCCCGCCAGGAAACCCACATAGTCCAAGTGCCCGCTAGGGAACTTACATAGTCCAAGGGCCCGCTATGGAACCTTCATAGTCCAAGTGCCCGTTAGTTAACCTAGATAGTCCAAGTGCCCACTTGGTAACCTAGATAGTCCAACAGACCGCTAGGTAACCTACATAGTCCAAGAAACCGCTAGGTAACGTAGATAGTTCAAGTGCCAGCTAGGTAACCTAGATATTCCAAGTGCCCGCTAGGTAACCTACAGAGTCTAAGTGCCCGCTAGGTTATCTATATAGTCCAAATGCCCGCTAGGGAACCTACATAGTCCAAGTGCCTGCTAGGCAACCTAGATAATTCAAGTGCCCGCTAATTAACCTATATCGTCCAAGTGCCAGCTGGTTAACCAGATCGTCCAAGTGCCCACTAGTTAACCTAAATAGTCAATGGGCCCGCTAGTTAACCTACATAGTGCAAGAGCCCGCTAGTTAACCTAAATCGTACAAGTGTCTGCTAGTTAACATACATAGTCCAAGTGCCAGTTAGCTAACCTAAGTGTCTGCTAGTTTACCTACATAGTCCAAGTGCCCCGTAGTTAACTTACATAGTCCAAGTGCCCGCTCTGGAACCTACATAGTCCAAGTGCCTGCTAGGGAACCTACATAGTTCAAATGTCCGTAGGGAACATAGAGGTTCCAAGTGCCCGCTAGGGAATCTACATAGTCCAAGGACCCCCTAGTTAACGTAGATAGTCCAAGTGCCGCTAGATAATCTACATAGTCCAAGGGCCCGCTAGTTAACCTACATAGTCCAAGTACCCGCTAGTTAA